>NC_089036.1:3660000-4860000 GCF_034140825.1 Oryza sativa Japonica Group | reverse complement strand
TGTTCACCGTCACATATTGTCAAGCTATAAGTTACCACCATTCCTACATTTGCACTGATTTCTCTAATTCGATCAGATGGAGGCAGGCCACTGATCATAACCCACAATGGCGCGAGCGGCGTCTACCCGGGCAGCACTGACCTCGCATATCAGCAGGCGGTGAAAGACGGCGCCGACATCATCGATTGCGCGGTCCGGATGTCGAAAGACGGCGTGGCCTTCTGCCAGCCATCTGCAGACCTCAGCACCAGCACGACGGCGTCCACCAGTTTCATGACCAAAATCTCCACTGTCAGTGAAATTCAGAACAAGTCGGGCATCTTCTCCTTTGATCTCACATGGAGCGAAATCCAAACATTAAAACGTAATAATGAGCACCTGAAATCTTCTTTTTCATGCGTTATTTCATCCAAGATGATCACATATTCATTCACTAAACATCTTGCTCTTTTGTTTTGTTTGTCCGATCAATTTCGTCAGCCGATCTTCTTGGTCCGTACACCCAGGCAGGCCTGAAGAGGAACCCCGCCGCGAAGAACGCCGGCAAGTTCGTGACATTGCCTGAATTCCTAGACTTGGCCAAGGCCACCAATGTCTCTGGCATCATGGTCGAGATGGAGGTACACAAACAATCACCATGCTTCTCTTCTCAACCTGAATCCATCTCATCATCATGGTTGAGCTGAGGCTGAGCAATTTTTTTTTTTTTTTTGTGATTGATGAATTGTGATATTGAACGCAGCACGCATCGTTCCTCGCGAAGCGAGGCCTCGGGCTGGTGGATGCCGTGTCGGGGGCGCTGGCGAACGCGAGCTACGACAAGGAGGGCGGGCACCTGCCGGAGCTGATGGTGGTGTCGGACGACACGTCGGTGCTGGCGGCGTTCAAGAAGTTCCCGGCGTTCAGGCGGGTGCTGATGGTGGACGAGACGATCAGCGACGCGTCGGCGCCGTCGGTGGAGGAGATCAAGCAGTTCGCGACGGCGGTGACCGTCGGCCGCGGGTCGATCGCGCAGGTGAACGGCTTCTTCCTCACGCGGTTCACCGACGTCGCCGACCGGATGCACGCCGCCAACCTCACCGTCTACGTCGGCGTGCTCCGGAACGAGTTCATGAACCTCGGATTCGACTACTGGGCCGACCCCATCATCGAGATCGCCACCTACGCCTTCCACGTCATGGCCGACGGCCTCATCACCGAGTACCCCGCCACCGCCGCCACCTACTTCCGTAAGCAACAATCTCCTACTCCCCGTTTCGTTTCAGATTATAAGGGCACGAATGAAAAAACTAATTTCATAACTCACCTGGAAATCGTGAGACGAATTTTTTTAGCCTAATTAATCCATTATTAGTATATGTGGGTTACTGTAGCACTTATGGCTAATCATGACCTAATTAGGCTCAAAAGATTCGTCTCGCGATTTACATGCAAACTGTACAATTAGTTTTTCTTTTTATCTATATTTAATGCTTTATATATACGTCCAAAGATTCGATGTGATGTTTTTAGGAAAAAATTTTGGGGAACTAAACAGGCCCTAAGTCGTTTTAATTTGGTTAAAGTCAAATTACTTCAAGTACATTTTCATCCAAAAATAAATATATATGAAAATATATCTAATTATAGATTTAATGAAACTAATTTAGTATTGTAAATATTAGTATATTTGTCTACAAACTTAGTCAAAGCTTGAAGTAGTTTAATTTTGGCCAAAGTCAAAACGGCTTATAATCTGAAATGGAAGGGGTACCTCCCACAAAGCCATAGACACCAACTAGAACTAGTTTTTCAGCTCAAGAAATTAATATAAATTAATCATCTTAAAAGTAAATTTTATAAAGCCTCACGTTTTATGATCAAAGTTACAGAAAATCGTAGGTATTATGACTTGTAAAACATAAGAGATTTTATGGTCTAATGTTTTAAAAATTCCCACCTTGATTCGAATTTCAATTGATTTCAATACATCTGAAATAATACTTTTCAAAGTAGTGAAGAGTTAAACCGACAAACTTAATGAAGAAATAAAAAACTAAAAGTTTCATATGCATTACATGTTTTGAAACGGTAAGTAAATATTTACCAAATATGTATAGGCGTGGGATTTTGTCAAAATAAATAGATGAGGCTATGTGCCACTGGCCATAATGCTCAGGATTTTATGCAACTTCGATATTATAAAAATATGGGGTTTGATGAAATTTGCTCTAAATTTTAACTTCTCTGTGTGAATTGCAGGGAGTCCGTGCAGCGATCTGAGCCTGAACCTGAGCTACGCGATCCTGCCGGCGGACGCCGGCGCGCTGGTGCACCTGGCAGCGCCGGGGGCGCTGCCGCCGGCGCTGCCGCCGGCGCCGGTGCTGGAGCCGGGCGACGTGCTGGACCCGCCGTTGCCGCCTGTCGCCATTGCCAGCCCACCGGAAGAGGCGGCGACGGCGGCGAAGCCCACCGACAGCAGCAGCTCGGCGGCGGCGGCGAGATCCAGCGCCGGCGCCGGTGGCTGCCGTGTGCTGGCCGCCGCCGTCGCTTCCCTGTTTCTGATACTGCTGCCATCTCATGGCTTCCATTGACGACGATCTTGATGGATGGCATTGTACTAACAGATGTTTTCTCTGCGTTTTTCTCTCCTCGTATCCTACTTTGTACTGTGTAACATAATGTTCTCTAAATAGATTATATGTGTATATGAACCTGCACATAGATAGATAGAGATATATATCAAAAAATGCACCAAAACTTGATCGTTTGCAATTAACAAAATATTTAAATTCTTCAGAAAAAAATGGAAGAAAACAGTAAAATTCACTCATCAGTGCACCAACCTGTCTCTAGCATTATCGGTTACCCATATCCCCTAATAAACCAAAACAACTTATTAAGACATAATAATTAATGCATAAGTAAAACCTTTAAAAATTGTGTTATTAGTAACTAAAAATACAATTCTGAAAAAGAAAGTGCCTTAAAATATCTTCAACTTAAAATTTAAATTTTAGCTTTGGTTTTAGCTTATTAGTGCAACTGATGGGGCATGATTCACCTTTTTTAAATTCTATTTTTTTATTAAATTTCGACCACTAATCGTATATTTAAATGATTTAAATATGGTATTCTTAAATTCATAAACCGATAATTAAATTTTTAAAAAAATACAAAAATGAAATTCGAATTGGATGGCATCTTGGCATATTCCATTTCTAGCCCATCATCCTCTCGTGCGGTCGTGCCAACGAAGCAACCCGCTTGGCGCCACACAAACATACGGCGGCGACACCGAGACACTCTCGCCGGCCGTCGCCGCCGCCGTCTCCTCCCATGGCGACGGTCGCCGGCCGCTTCGGCTCCCCGCCACCGCTCCCTCTCCCTCGCCTCCGCCGCCGCGCCACCTTCTCCGCCGGCGCACGCCGTTCCGCCGCTCGCGGTCGCATTACGAGGTTGGGTTTTTTTTTCTCTCTCTCTCTCTCCGTGGAACCGCTTCTGATAGGATCAGGATTAAATTGTTGAATTGCCTGGTGGAATTTTCAGTAATTATCTGCGCAATTGCGAAATTCCTCATCTGATAATTCTCGCAAATACAAACAGTTCGCGTAATTTCTCCCGTATGGATTCCTGCGCTGCAAGGGCATCGGCCTCCGGGGCTGAATCTTCTTCTGGTGGTGGGGAAGATGAGAGCGAGATAATCGATGCAATGGAAGTGAAATCAAGCAGCACTGCTGCTTCTTTCCTTGCTAAAGTGGCACTTGCTCTGGGTGTGGCAGCTACTGCTACTGTGATTTCACTCTTCATGAGGCAGCCTTCTTCAGGTCCATCTTTCAGTTTGCCACAGATTGTTGATGCTTCGGCGCCGCCGGATGCGGCAGCGACCATCGGATATACTTTTTCGCTGTTTGGGAAGAAAGTTATTGTTCCGGAATATACTCCAGGGTATGTGCATTTCACAATTTTATGGGTTATCTTTCTGTTTCACTCACAGTTAAAACATTGTGTTGTTGCATATTACTCCTGAAATGCATATGTGCTAACCCGGCAAAAAAAAAAAAATGCATATGTGCTGCTGAAGTAAGACAAAGACAAATACATTGTTGATTCCTGGATTTTAATATTCCATTCTCCATGAGCATCCATAATTTTGGCTGTTATATCAGATTGTGAATTTATTTGTGAGTGGAAACTACATGCTAGATACATATGCTTTTGGGGATAATTTCCAACTACCAAGGATTTTTTTTTTGTCCTAACTACCTAAGATTACCACCTTGCACCATTGCAACATATATGATGATTAATGGTGGATGGTGAAAAATATGTAAAATGAATCATTTATATACACATGTACCATAGTCACACTAAAAGAGTTTCCAAAACTTTTTAAAATATAACGAATTGCTAATAAATTTCTTCAGGTGGGTTTACTTTTGGTTGCTCATGGCTGCTGGATTTGGACTATTTATTAGTGAAGAAGCTTTAAATGTTTGGGTCTGTCCTCTGTACTGGCATCTTCACTGTGACCATGCCCAACTAAGTTTCAATAACTTACTGCAAACTTTTATGTTCACTGCGTAATTGATTGTTGCATGTTAAGAACATGATTACTTTTTTTCTTGATGTAGGTTGGGATTTCTTTAGCACGCAGCCTTTGTTTGGATGGAACCTGGCAGTCTCTTGCTAATTCATTCTCAATGAATGCATCTTATATAATTTCCACAGTGTTATGGGTTTACTGGTGCGTGCACAGTTCCTTTTTGTCAGTCAATCGATCATCAATTAATCATGGACCATCTTTTGTTACCTGACCCATCCTTCCATTCAGGGGCGTTTGTATTAGTGATATGGTTCCATTCTATCTAGGTAAACTTTTTAGGCAAACAAGAGCATCTGAAGACATAAGCAGCAAGGTATAAAGCAGGGATTTATTTGCCATTTTTACTTATATCATAGTTTCATAATTTTGGTAAAGAATAACAGACTGAAAGAGTATTCTTCACTCTGAATGAGATATAATTTGCACATCTGTTTTTAGATTGGAATTGGGAAGGAGAAAGCACTAAGCATATCGCGTGCGGTGCAAAAGTATGGCAACCTAATTGGATTTGGTATATATCTGAGATTATAATTTCTCAAGAGTTTATATCTGAGTAAGGAGCATTTTCCTGAAATGCCAGATTATAGTGCTGCACTTAGTGCATCCAGAAACAACACCAGTGGGTTACATTCATTAATCACTGACAGTGAGAAGTCACTAATATCTGTGATGTTTGGTGCAGTTGAGCGATTTTCAGTTGGGGTTCGCAATCCTACAGGATTTCTAGCTGGCGCATTGGTTAGTCATTTTCCCAGGCTTCACTCACAGTGATTCTGTCAGAAATTTCTGATAAACCCGATATTTTAACTGACGATTACAAACAGGGCATACCAGCAGACTGTTATTTTGCTGGAGTTTGCTGTGGTTGTCTATTTACTCTTCCTATCCAGGTAATTTGGATTTTAATTTTCTGTTACTTCTGAAGTTACTGAGTTGTCACTTGCTCAGGACGTTTGATCTAACTTTATAGAGACTTACTACTTGGCGTGATGGCTATAATTTTAGGATATACTCCTATGTAGTTGTTTTTTTTTTGTTACCTTTTATGTTCAATTCTGTCCTGGCCTCCTGGGTGGTAATTGCTGGCAGGGAACTTTGGCCATATTGTTGCTGATTTTATCTTCACCTTTACTAGATAGAATCAATCTGCAAATTATTTCTATGTTCCTCCAATGCAGTTGTGGCAACTAAAAAAATGTTTTGTCTTACAATACAATGTTTATCCTTGTTAATCTGTAGGCTGACACCATTGTTATATTCAAACATCTTACAGATCAATCGAATTAAATACATGAATAAGAATTCTTCAATCTGTATTTACGACAGCTGACACTAATGATGTCTCATTGCAGCTAGCTGTTGGGTTTTTCCTGAGAGAACGGCCTGTTGTTGCACTCGCAAGTGTTGCGGCAGCTGTGGTAAATCTCCTCCCCTCTCCTGAAAAATTGAGAGTAAAATCTTTGTTTACCTTTTCTAATCAAATTATGCTTTGCTTTGAAACCAGGGCATGTGGACCGTGTTCCCTTATGCAGCAGCCGCATGTACTGCATTGTTCTTCTACCTCAGTCGTCGCAACTCCAGTAACTGAATGTGGTGATACTTCATTTGCAATATTGCATGTTGCGACGCATGCCAACTCAGTCCTCTTCTGAGTTCAGACACATCCATGAATCTTATATCTGAACATAGGCTTGCATGCACACTAACATACCCTTTTCCCCTAATGTACAATTTTATATATTATTTTCCTTATTTGTATGCTAGCTTCTGAAGAGCTATGAAATGTAGAAGTATATTGGTTCAGAAAGCTTGTATAGAAGTATAGAACTGCCATTCTTCTGAAACTGTTTTACTCGATCTTTTCCCAGCTTCTGGCTCCTTTGGATACAGTGGTCAAATTATTTACTGAAACATGGATACATCATGCATTGTACTACTAGTAGTATAGGAGCAATATATATTGATGGCTATAATTTTAGGATATACTCCTATGTAGTTGTTTTTTTTTGTTACCTTTTATGTTCAATTCTGTCCTGGCCTCCTGGGTGGTAATTGCTGGCAGGGAACTTTGGCCATATTGTTACTGATTTTATCTTCGCCTTTACTAGATAGAATCAATCTGCAAATTTATTTCTTCCCCAGTGCTCCACGGTTCTCCAAATGAGAAAAAGAAGAGGGGGTGGTGAATGCACGTGGTTTTAAAACTAATCTGTTCCAGCCTGAAGCAAACCATCTGCACGACACATGTCAGTCTTATCTTTCCAGCTAATTACAAATATAACATATTTTAATTGTATCACTACCTTAGGCCTGATAATACTTGTCGTTTTTAACAAGGCCGATTGTAAACTATAAAATCTTTGAATATGAATAATTTCTAAAATATTTATCTTAGAATTACGGAGATTATATACATAGATTACTCTTAAAAGGTACTCCACTTCAATAGCATTATATATTTATTGATATTTTTGGAGATCATGTTCTTGTCCAAAACGATGGCTCGATGAGTATTATCAGTCCAATGAAAGTAAGTATTAATTGCTTATATGGATATATAAATGGAGCTTACAGTGCAATTAATTGGGATAACGTATTGTTAGCTCACCTTGCTTGCATGGCTCACTGCTTAGTGCTCACTATTATGTTCGCTTGTAGCTGCTCACTATTCTTCGGACTTGAGCTCAAGGCCATCCGGCATCCGCCACATATAGCAATCATCTACCTTAAATCACGTGACTTTAGGATTACTGAAATGTAGATCCATATCAAAAAAGTTCCACATGTCAATGACTCAAAATCATGTGACTTAAGATAGAGGATCTCCATCCTAGCTCAATACCCTACTACTATTGGAGTTGGTGTTTATATCAAAGTTGTTGAATGATCAGAGCACAACACCGTATGGCAATGTCATCCATGATAACGTGGGTTACTTCGTTGATGCAAGCTACAACCATCTCGAATGAAGAAATATAGGAGACGAGCAAAGAGAAATGATCGTCGTCACACGTAGTTGGATAGTGAATCTGTGAATGTGCCAAATAGTAAACATTGTTGTTCCTTTTCCCAAATACTATATGGATCCTCACGAGCATATATGTATGAGTTTTGAAACATGATTGAACCATCTTTAATTCATGTTTTCAAATCCTGGAATAATTAACGTTTTGCCACTTTTACGAGTGGTTCTAAAGAATTTGCCACTAGACCCACATATCATAGATATCGATATCGAGTGGCAAATCATTAATTGGCACGTGACAAATAATTATGCCCTATTTGTTTAGGCTTAGGCTTATTGGCTTAGATTTTTAAGTCAGCTTATTTGCTTATATGATTTATATATTATAAGCTGGTGGATTTAATGTCTTAAGTTTAATGGTGGAGTCATGCATCTACCTCACGTAAGCCAAAAAAAGCTTCTCCAACCTAGCTTTTGGCTTAATAGTGTTAGAGTGGCTTATGGCTTCAAAAAAGACAAACGAAAAAACTATTTGTTTGTTCAGGCTTAGGCCCTGTTTCTTTCAGCTTGAGATTATTATAATCCAGATTATTGGGAGTAAGCTGAAAGAAACATACAACTTATTGAAGCAGCTTATTATAATCTGGAGTCCAGCTTATTATAATCTGATAAGCTCATTTAGGTGAGCTTTTTCCAGATTATTGGGTGAAAAATTACTCACCATGCCACTCCACTCCCTCTTTAGACTTGCAAACCCAATAATCTAGGCTCTAATAATCTAGAAAAGAAACAACTAACCGCTTATTCTACTACAGATTATAACAATCTAGCTTATAGTAATCTGACTCAATAATCTAGATTATAATAATCTTAAGCTGAAAGAAAAAGGGTCTTAGACTTTTCGGCTTATAAGTTGGCTTATAACCCTAAACAAAGAGGGCCTAATGTCCCTTCAATCTCATGTCATTCTTAACGCTGATTTTACACTTAACACCCTCAACTTCCCACACCCTTCCGATCCACCCTCGCATCACTCTTCCAGCCTCCCCTCCCCCCAACTCCGGCGATGGCCGGCCGCCTCCCCGGCGCCGCCTCCGCCGCCGCGGCGCCCCTCCCCCGAGCGCTCCTGCTACTCGCCGCCCTCGCCCTATTCTCCCTCACCTTCCTCTCCCTCCGCTCGCTCCGCCCCGCCGCGGCCCCACCCTCCCTCGCCATCGGCGGCTCCCGCCCTTCCTCCTTCGCGCGGCCGTCGGTGTACCACTCCGCCGAGGCCTTCGCGGCGGGGTACGCGGAGATGGAGCGGAGCTTCAAGGTGTACATGTACCCGGACGGCGACCCCAAGACGTTCTACCAGACGCCGCGGAAGCTCACGGGGAAGTACGCCAGCGAGGGCTACTTCTTCCAGAACATCCGCGAGAGCCGCTTCCGCACCGGCGACCCCGACAAGGCGCACCTCTTCTTCGTCCCCATCTCCCCCCACAAGATGCGCGGCAAGGTCCATTCTCCGCTCTACTTCTATTTACACTTCCATAGCATTGTAAGGCCATGTTCTTTTCAGCTCGTTCATCGGATTATTGAAACAGATTGTTTGCTCCATGCTTCGAGAAATACGTTTTCTCAAAAAAAAAATATCGTCTACTGTATTGTATGGTTTAGAACTTTAGATCACTTGTTTCAAGCTATTTTGTTAAGTTTATTTCTTAATATAATATTCGATTTACTCCTATAATCAAGTAGATAATCCGTGACAACATTCCACTCAATAATCTAAATCAAACAGGGCCTAATTGTCGTGTTAGGATGGCATCACCGTTTTGGTGCATTGAGTATTGCTCGGTTGCTGTGTGGTTGGGGCAATCGGCAAATGAATTTATTAATAGTAGAATGCGCTTTATGATGTAAAATTCCTTTCTTCAGCCTATAGCTGGAACATTGCACTGTGAATTTGGGATAGTAACGGTTCTCAAAGTAGTATTAGTTAATGTGTTGTTTATACCTGCATGTCATTATTGAAGCGAAAGTAGAACGATATTGTAGATGTGCCGATAGGTTTCTAGTCAGCAGTATAGTCTGGTGCAAGATCTTTGGTTTCGGAAATTTGTCGGCTTACAAACATTGAAATGCATTTTTCTTTTCATCTGATACAGGAACGAATTTCCTGTTATTAGATGTGACTGAAATTGTATGTTGGTTGTCCATATCTTTTGTAATTGATCTTTTATAATTGTTGACGTGCATATGTCTGTCTTTGCAGGGTACTTCATATGAGAACATGACAATAATAGTTAAGGATTATGTGGAAGGCTTGATAAACAAGTATCCTTACTGGAACAGGACACTTGGAGCGGACCATTTCTTTGTCACCTGCCATGATGTAGGTGTTAGGGCTTTTGAAGGACTTCCATTCATGGTGAAGAATTCTATTAGAGTTGTCTGTTCTCCAAGCTATAATGTTGACTTTATACCGCATAAGGATATCGCTCTTCCTCAAGTATTGCAGCCATTTGCTCTGCCTGAAGGAGGAAATGATGTTGAGAACAGGTTGGAATGACACTTACTGCTTCTTATGCTATATATGTGATCTTATATTCTTCTATGGTTGTCTTCATAAAAAAATTGTTCATTTGGGACTTCTGAATGATTCTTTTTCCTAGACTGACTATATATGTGTGCCTCCATGTATGATTCTAGACTTTTCTAGTAATAGTGCCTTCAAGTGAAAAATATCTGTTTACTTGAGAAATTCTGTAAAACACTCACACTTACTCACGTGGTTATCTTGTTGATCATGCCTTGAATCTTACAACCTATGATTAATTCAGAAGACTACATGGTTTTACATTTAGTTCAGCACTTTGTTCATGTGCAACGAATCACCTTGTAGCAAAATGAAAGTTGTCATGACCATAAATTTGTGACGATGCTATGGTTTGAACATCTATTTGCACTCCTACAAAATTTGTCTTTTGTTGCTTTTGCCATGGCAACAGGACAATCCTTGGATTTTGGGCTGGCCATCGCAATTCTAAAATAAGAGTCATTTTGGCACAAGTCTGGGAGAATGATACAGAGCTTGCTATCAGTAACAATCGGATCAGTAGAGCTATTGGAGAGCTGGTTTACCAGAAGCAGTTCTACCACACAAAGTTCTGTATTTGTCCTGGTGGCTCTCAAGTTAATAGTGCCCGTATATCTGATTCAATACACTACGGTTGTGTTCCTGGTTAGTATTTCTACCCAGTGACATTCATAATACATGCCACTCTACTTATGCTGTTTTTCCTATTTCACGGGAACTGATATTTTCAGTACCCTTCTGATTATTGAGTTCTAATCCATTTTGTTTCATCCTTTTAGTTATTTTGTCAGACTACTACGATTTGCCTTTCAATGATATCCTAGACTGGAGAAAATTTGCTGTTGTACTTAAGGAGCGTGATGTATATCAACTAAAAAGTATACTTAAATCTATATCACAGGAAGAGTTTGTTGAATTGCACAAATCTCTTGTTCAGGTTTGCAACTCTTGACCCTCCTTTTTTTCTATGAAGCCGCCGAATTATTTACAAAAGGAAGCATGTAATTCAGCGTTGTACTTAACTGTAATGGAAAATAAATATAGTAGATCACATTCATAGTACAAATAAGCTACTTGGTCAAGATTGTAATGTGTCACTTGTCTTGTTCAGAACATTAGCTGCCCTCAGGTCTGTTTGCGTGTAAATAATTTGATTCAGCCATTGTTTAGAGGCACTGAAGTTTCAGCAGTGCGGTACTATACTGTAACATGTTTAATTGGGATTGCAGGTACAGAAACACTTTGTGTGGCATTCACCTCCTCTTCCTTACGACGCGTTCCACATGGTTATGTATGAACTATGGTTGCGACATCATGTGATCAAGTACTAAATTCAACCATCCAAGTCTGGGCAGATACAAACATGAAAGCCTTATCCGTATGAATATGATGCGGAGTCTGACAACTATCCGGTGCTCTACTGAACATGCATTCATTCTTATGCTCATATATCAGCAACTGGATGGATCATTGTGCGTAGGTGTCATCTTGAGCATCTGCATCAGAGAAGTTGGCGACCATCGACCATAAATCATCAAAATGGAGTTGCTAGGTAATAGACTGATTAGTTCATTCTTTCAAGAATAGTTTTGTTTTTCCGCCATATTGCACTCTTTGTAAGCTGCGTTTTCTAGTTTGCCTGTGATACGGTATCCTTTACGGATCTGCCCATTTCTTACTCATGTAAAGTAATGTACGATGTTACTAACAAGACAGAGAACTGAACCAAGTAGGAGTAGAATATTGTTGTGATCAGCAAACTTTCAGGGGTTAATTTCACCATGCACCATGCGATCTATGGACTTCTATTTTCCCCGGCACTTCATTTCTTTATATCTGTGGCTGACCCTTGCTAGTACTCCGTAGAACTTGATGAAACAAGGATGAAACATTTATTACTACATCTTTGATCCCTTGGATCAGATCTTGAGAGTGGCAACCTCGAAACTTAATTTATCAGCTGAAACTTAAGTTTAGAGTTGATTTTGTTTTTTTTTTCATCGTGCTCTATTTCCAGCATTTGGCTTTTAAACTGCTAATAACATATAAAAGTTTTATCCACATTTTTTTTTCATTCATACGATTAAAGAAGCAACTACATCGATCAATTGATCTTTTTATTCCTATACTAATTGGGAACCCTCTAAGAAAGCTCTCATATTTAGAAATGTCTAGTCGTGAATTAAGGCTATGTTCTGTTTAGCTACTTCGCTAGATTATTGTTGCGGATTATTTGCTTTATGTCTCTAAAAATTAATTTCCTTAAAAAACTTTCTTCTACAGTATTTCTTGGATCTCTCAAATGTATTTATCAAAACAAGAAAGTTTGGGTGGTTAAAGTAAAATAAAAAACCAAAAATACCTAGCGAAAAGTGAAAAAAAAATAAAAGATGGTCTAGAATGAAACTTTGGTAATAAAAGATAGTTCACAGTGTAATTTATTCTTCATTTTATTTTATTTTTTAGCAGAAACACTGTACGGTTCAATATATTAAAAATTAAAAGAACAATTTACAGCATGTCTATCCAATCACATAAAGCTGATCTCTCGTAATGATTTACACGATGTAGTAAGAGAGGAGTATTCACTTTTAAGAGGACTTCCAAGAAAACAAAGAGGGTCTTCTATTCCAAAATAGGAATAATATGGCCATTCCTTTGCTTCCATTCCATATGTTCCATGTTGCATATAGGACCTTTTCAACAGAGTGAGAAGAAGCATGTGACATCTTGGCTGCCTTGATGTAGAATTTCTTCAAAGCTTAAAGACGAATCCCAATTTATTACAGGTTTCAACCAACAATCATTGACTGAAGGGGCACTGAATTCCTATAGATGCAAGTAATTCAGAACATTTGGATATATTCCTGATAAGCATGTTCTTATAAAGTGGAGAATGAAGGTTTGAGATATGTCTTTTAAACTTGCGATGCAAACTGAATCATTTTCGTTGGAAACAAAAGAATATGCTCTTGGGAAAGAGATTGATCTGACTATGCTATTCCATACATCACCCCCAAAAGGAGGTTTCTTCATCCTTTACCTCACATTTTGCTATGACTGTGAAGATATCCATAAATTGTATAACATCTCTCCACACAAACAAACCTTTTGCTATGACTCTGAAGAAGGCCGCTAAGGATTGTAAGTGTCTAACCCGCGAAACCTACTTATATGCTAAAATAAGCGCCGCGAGTCCACTTATTTTGACCTATAAATGGGTTACACCCTGAGCCGCCAACTCATTCCGCAGCAGCTACTACTAGAGTGTTATTACTAGTTCTTTTACCACTCCTCGTATCTGCTGCATTTTTCATTGTAGATGAAAAATTGAAAAGACTTTTGCTTTATTGGAATTTTGCTGACCGACAACATATATAAGTTTACATTTACTCCATCCGTCCCACAATATAAGCATTTTGGACTGTGACACGGTTTTTGTGATACTACTTTGACCAACAATATCTATAAAAGTAAGATGTTTTAAATAAAAAGAGTTACATATTATTATAGTTTGTCTAATGATAAATCTAATAATATCAATTTTACGTGATTAATATTTTTTTTCTATTAATAGATAAAGTTAAAAACGTTTGACTCGTCACTATAGTAAAAATGCTTATATTTTAGGATGGAGGGAGTATATTATTATGACCAAATTTCACTCTGGGTCATGTTTTATTATCTAAGTAGCATATTAGACTAGTTTTTAGAAAACCATTTGCGTTGAATCATGGTTTGTTACCAAACTTGACACTTTGAACCCGTGGCTCGAGATGATCGTTGTCGGCCGGCCTATCCGTCAGCCCTATACCTTATGCCCATTCTCCTAAGGTGAATGTGGTGTTACGCAAAGTCCTGTAGGATGCCACCAAGAGACTCAATTGCATATGGTCATGGTCAAGCTTCGAGTTGTGGATGGACAGCATCGATGAGAAAAAAAGATCCAAGTCTAAACTAGTCCAATGAGAATAAAGTGTGAGAAAACCTAGTCCTAAGTGAAAACATGAAGTAAATATATGGCCCATTATTCAACTGTGGTAAAGAAAAAAAAAGCCTAGTCCATTGTGCAATTCCTCTTATTAATATTAATCTGTATGTTCCACTCTCGTCAGTAATAATGTGTGTGTATTTGTAGAGTTGAAGAGGAATTTGACGCTGCAAATGCATGTGCACTTACATCCTGAGTCATTTTGTATGTTTTTATTAAGATTCGAGCTGTATTGAAAAGAGAAATACAGTAGTAAAGTTGTTTGATATATCAAGCAGTTTTCATTACTAGACCTCGACAATAAGTCCCGTACCATGCCGTAACCAATGATAACACTAATCTTTGACTCTTATACTTAACTAGAAAAAAATACCCGTGCGTTGCAACGGGTGAAAACTATTTTAATCTTATTATTATTATATGGTTTAGTTAAGACGAAATTTACTGTAGGAGTTCGTTTGGATATATATATATATATATATATATATATATATATATATATATATATATATATATATATATAGAAAATCATGAGCTGTGGTTAGGAATCCGATCATCTCAAGTTAGCATGCGAGTTTTTTAAACAGATTTATTATATGATTCCTTCTGTATTACCAAAAGTGAACGATCTTAGAAACCGACTCAAATACGGATATGTATTTCCAAAAGCAAACGAACTTAAAAACCAACTCATATACGGATGACGTACCAAAATACCGGTAAAAACATTTTCAATTTTTATAATAGTAGAGAAGAAATATAGATTAAAACTAAAACATAAAATTAAAACCGACTCAAACATGATGACGGACCGCGGAAACATCTTCAATTTTTATAATAGTAGAGATAGGTACTAAACCAGCTCAATAACTGTTACACCATCAGTTATAAAATACTCTTATTTTTTGGAAAGTTTAACATTGAATTTTTTTACTAATAATTAAATTAGTAACATAGGTTTGACGTCATACATGTAGCGTTATTAGATCCGTATTTAAAAAATATTTTTATATGATGTTAATTCCGCATTAGTTGATAATATATTATGATATAAATAAACGGTCAAATTGTAGACCATGTAAAAAGCTAATACGCCTCGTATTTGAGAACAAAGGGATTACTAGTCTGTCAGTTTCTTTCACCACATTCCTAATATCTGCTGCATTTTTACATGAAAAATTACTTTAAGTGCTTTATTGAATTATTACTGATCAAACAAACGATATATATACGTTTACACTTATTATTGTTTTTCTACTGAGCTGGCCTTGGCACTCTCAAGGCCTCAGCCAGGATGTAGCAGCATCAGATGGCATGATCTGCAGTGTCGCCATTATCAGGAGCAGTGATGAAGCAATCACTTGATCAGGATGCACCTGATTGGTGAGCCCTCGGATCCAACCAGCCTCAGAGGTAAGCAATGCAGCATGTAGATTCCAGCCTTGACATCGTCTAGCTTCAGGCCTTCGACTAGGATGATATTCTGAAAGAACAAATTCAGCAAATCAACCAATGGTTACAGCCAGTAATATAATCTTGCATGCTAGATTCATCGTGCTCTAAATCACCCATTCATGAAGGTGTAAACATTCTTTGCAGCAACATCAAAACAGAGTAAAGCAAGCACTGTCCCAAAACTTGTCAGTAAGTAATGCAGCAATGGCATGCTTTCAAAGTTACTCCCTCCGTTTTATAATGTACTTTCTCCGTTTCACGATGTAAGTCATTCTACCATTTCTCATATTCATATTGATGTTAATGAATCTAGGCATATACATCAATTTGAATGTGGGAAATGCTAGAATGACTTACATTGTGAAATAGAGGGAGTAAAACTTTCTAGTATTACCTACATTCATGTCTATGCTAATGAATTTAGGTATATATGTGTGTCTAGATTCATTAGCATTTATATGAATGTGCACAATGTTAGAAAGTCTTACATTATGAAACGGAGGAAGTAACTATTTAGTCAGTACTCAGCTCTGTAATGTTTGTCAAGGATTTGTTTTGAAGTAGATTAAAGAAGTGAGAATGACCAATTTACAGATGTACTGAAATAGAACAAGGATAGCGTCGTACCGGGAATTTGAAAAAGACCACATGGGCAGTGATCAAGTGATCATATGCTGCAACTGATAGATAGTCAATACCTGCAGAGTAGCCAATCGGCCAATAGCATAGCATTAAATTCTCATCAAACAAAAAAAAATGATAAATGCATACATATCTTTATCACCGACAAAAAGGCCATAAATGTAACTTAATACTAGCTTGATCAAGGAAAAAGAAGTTATCAATACCACTGTTAAGTGTAAGATATCTCAGAATTACATACCAACTAGCTTGATGTCAGTGTTGTCAACTAACCACTGTGCGCCATCTTCTGTGAATCCGACATAACTCAGATCACCTCCCTTCTTCCACATGAGCTTCCTGCAAATCATTTGCTTACAGTTTAATTGGTTATATAGATGAACTAATGATATCTGTATTGTAAAGATGCAAAAGAGAAATGCTGAAAATGAGCATATGGACAACGGACCACTTGTTCTAAAAACTGAGCCTGCACTATGGGAAAAGGTGTGAATATTATGCATGAATATATGTCCAGAAAAGAGTACATACCTATCTGTGTTCAATGTCCTGAAAAGAACTCGACGAACACCTTTTGGTATATTTAACGACTCCATTGCTTTAGCTGTATAAAGAAAGTGCATGCAAACAGTGATGCATTTTATATACAAGACATAGAAGTGATATTCATGTTTTTGTCATATCTGTGGGACCATGGGGGCATGGGCAGCACTGCTGAATGTGGTAAATTCATCAGATATATCATATAATTATTAATTATATTCGTGATAGAGCAGGTAGCTCCTTGGAAAAAAGAAAAGTATACATAATAGTACCTGTTATATTTGTGTTTCTTGGAGTATCAACCAATAATGTAGGACCTGTCCAGCAAAGAGGAAATCGATCAACTTCTTTTTTTTTTTGCGGGGAACTTCAAATATCTATAACTACCTGACAAATTTTCACTCAAGTTTCATTTGCAATTTCCTTAGGAATGCATTACATTACAGAGAGTGCACTTCGAAAGAATTGTTGAATAGGCATTTCACAGCTACTATTAAGTATTTCACAACATTTCTTCAGCTAAACTGTTAATTTTGTTGATCAAATCATATCAGGTGAATCTTCAATGCTGGAACAAAGCCAACGAAAAATTGATCTTTGCAAGCAGCAGGACAAGAAGCTGTGCTCTGCAACTCTGCATGAGAGAAGCAACTGGAACAATGGCAGACTAATACTAGCACCTAACACTGAAATGGAGCTGTCTAATTCACTTGATCCTGTCAGCTGTCAGTATGCAAAGGGAGATCGTGCAAAATCAGAAAGACAGGTTTGGCTTCTATGCTCATCTTAATGATTGGTAGGAGAAAGGACAGACACAGAGCACCAACTAGGTTTCAAATTATTTTAAAAAATTGTAGGCATGTAGCACACACCCGATTTGGTTGCAATAACAAAATGACTAAATGAGTAGGGTGTGATGAGAACTTTTGATGTAGTTAGGTGGGGTCCAATTCCAAACAAACGTCTAGACGCCAAACCAAACAGAATTGGTTTTCCACTCAGGCAAAACTGTAATCAGAGAGCGATAGACGTATACAGGAGAAGCACAGGAGACAATTAACTTAGATTCATATCGATGTAAAGAACTTGCGTCAAAAAAAAAAGTAAAGAACTGCTCCCAAACTGGACAATTCACTATTGTAAGTTTGTAACTAAAAACATCTTACATAACTCTTATAAACAAAGCTCTCAACTGTTTGATTTTACTATATGGGAGTTACAAGAAATCTTGGTTTACTCGTGGCATGCCACATCAGCATCTGTATGAGTTCTGTACCCATAGCCTTTTTCTTTCTGGATCTAGGAATAGCTACACCCATTTAAAAATTTTATAATGTGTGAACTTTACAAAATTCTGAGAAAAATGTACACGTAGATACGTAAAACATGTTAATGTATTAGCACATACTAAAGTTGAGAAGTACTCCCTCTGTTTCACAATGTAAGTCATTCTAGCATTTCCCACATTTATATTGATGTTAATGAATCTAGACAGGGAAATGCTAGAATGACTTAGATTGTGAAACGGAGGAAGTATTTGATATTTTGAGCGATATATGTACTATAAGTACCATTTATCCTATTTGTGAACTATACAAATCGTAGTATTTCTCCACACCTTTTGTGGAAACATATTTTAGCAAGTTTGCCTCTCTTTTTTAAAAAAAAACATATATATGTAAGTGCAAATTACGTATTGGGTACGGACTGAGATCATCTACCTTTAAAGTCGTCACCGTGCCTTTGTCACTAACAATTACCTATTGGACACACATGTCACTATGTTAGTAATAAATTCATGTGACTTAAGGTAGAGGATCTGATCTAGCGCTGCAGGTAGCAGAACAAAATAGTTATCTATAGTTCCCCATCTCGTCTTCGAGTTCATCTCCAAATTTATCCCAAATTCCCCCTGTACTAATCTCCTTTACGGATACCGCAGCCGGCATCGGTGGCATCACGTGCACCACACAAAACCTCGACCATGTCGCCGCGCGAGCAGGAAGGGGAACAAGTAAAGTGGCGGCGGCGGCGGCGGCGGCGAGGGCGTACCGTTGAGGAGGTCGAGGTCGAGCTTGTCGACGTCGAGGCCGGCGGCGAAGTGGCCCTGGTTCATGTGGCCCGGCGCGTCGACGTGGGTGCCCATGTGGCACTCCATCTTGAGCTCCGACAGGTTGTAGAGCGTCCCGTTCGCCATGGAGTCCCTGAGCCGCACCACCGGCCCCGTCACCGCCCCCGGCGCGAACGCCGGCAGGTCCGCCCGGTACGCGTGGGTGATGTCCAGGATCCGCCCGCCGCCGTACTCCTCCATCCTCCCCGCCGCCGCCGCCGCCGCCGGGACCCCGCAGGTGTCCTCCGCGCCGTCGTACCCCGGGTGCGCGTCGCTCCCCGCCGCCGGGAGCGCGTGGCGCGCCGCGGCGACGGCGAGGACGAGGAGGAGGAGCGCAAGCCGAGATGCCGCCATGGCGCGCCGCTGAGCTCTCACCTCTCACTCTAAACTTGAGCTGAGCTGCCTTTGCTAGTTGCTACTACTGTTTGGTCTTAACTTGGCTACCAATCTATTTATAAGTGAATTTTTTTAAATAAAAAAATGTAAGAACTCACTTGAGCAATCTGTTTTTTTAAAAAAAAAACACTAGGGTTTCTATTTGTAAGAGTTTCTTTCAGCTTGGAAATTTCAAGCAAGAAAAGTTAAAAGTATTCATGTGACAGCAACTGTGACGTACTCCATGGTCAAGCAGTAGATAAGCTATTAAGAGCAAGTTTAATAATATAGCCCAATACTAACTCCAAATCATTTATAGCTAATGTAATAACCAATTCATACAATTGTTTACTATACTATTAATACCTAATCTTACCTGTCATACACACATTACGTCTTGGAGTCCGTGCTGCAGCTGGCTACAGATCTATAGCCCGCTACTTTTCTCTATTTTTCTTTATCTTTTTAAAATATGTTTATAGCTGGTTTATAGCCTGCTATTGTACCTGCTCTACCATTGTTGAGATAAGGGATTAGTATTCGCCGTCCAGTGCAGCTTACTGTAAAGCATCAGGTTTAGTCTTCTTCAGATAGAAAATATCGATGCCATCCATGAACAACAAGTCAAAAGTGTAGTTATTTCAACAGCAAAAAATGTCTACAAAAAGATTCAGAATCTCATCCAAGTAGTCAACAAAAGGAAATATGTATCAAATATGAACCATTCATCAACTTACAGTTACTGATGCCAATGTTCATGGGCATGATGATAAATTAATCTTTTGGTTAAGGTTTGCTTTCATCTTAACTCTTAAGATATTTTGGTTTAGATTCTGATGATTTGATGGTGGTGATAATTAATTACAGTACTTAGTGGGGAGAGCGGCATGAGGCCGTGCAACCACGAGGAGGGGAAGCCGGCGTCGCGTGGTGAGCCCGGAGCTCTCCGCCATGTCGAGCTCGTCGGCGGCCATGCCGCCGGGGAGGCTCCAGTCGAAGTGGAACAGCAGCGCGGCGAGCGCGAGCTCGACGTGCACCAGCCCGAACGCCATGCCGGGGCACATCCGCCGGCCGGCGCCGAACGGGATGAGCTCGAAGTCCGCCCCCCTGAAGTCCCTCTCGCACCGCTCGAACCTCTCCGGCGAGAACTCCTCCGCCGCGCCGCCCCACGCCGCCGTGTCCCGGCCGATCGCCCACGCGTTCACGAGCACCGTGGCGCCCGCCGGCACGTCGTGGCCGAGCACCAGCACCTCGCGCGGGCTGTCGCACCGGCGCGGCGCCAGCAGCGGCGCCGGCGGGTGCAGCCGGAGCGTCTCCTTGACGACGAGCTTGAGGTAGCTGAGGTTGGGTAGGATGTCCTCGGTCACCGTGTCGTGGCCGGCGGCGCCGGCGGCGAGGGCTCGCCGGACCTCGTCCTGCGCCTTACGCATGGCGCTCGGGCTCCGCATCAGCTCCGCCATCACCCACTCCAGCGTAGTCGACGACGTCTCGCTGGCGGCGCCAAATATGTCCTGTGAAAGAAGCGAGGGAGAAAAATGGTGGAGACATCTTTGGCGCGCGCGTCGAGCTTTCGGTGTTCGGCCATGGCGGCGTCGAGCTTACCATCATGACGGTTTTGATGTTCTCGGTGGTGAGAGGATACTGCGCGCCCACTTCCTTCTGCAGCCTGAGGAGGACGTCGACCAAGTCCTCGTCGTCGTCGTCGTCGTCGTCACCGGCGGCGTCGGCGGCGGCTCTCCTCTCCTGGTGCTCGTGGATGATGCTGTCCATGATCCGGCGCATGCGGCGGCGGTAGCGCATGATCCGGCCGGGAGCGCGGCTGACGAGCATGGCGAGGCGCGACGACGGGAAGAGGTCCGGGAGGCTCATCCCGGGCATGATGGTGAACAGCTCGTCGAGCATCCGGAGGAACGCGTCGCGGTCCTTGAGCCGGCGGCTGCCGATGATGGCGCGCACCGTGGAGTCGGCGACGTAGGTGGACATCATCGCCGTGAGGTTCACCGCCGTCCCGGCCGCCGCCGCCGCGTCGACGGCGCGGAGGAGGCGGCCGAGCTCGTCCTCGCGGACGGGGCGGAACGACTGGACGCGGCGGTGGCTGAGGAGCTCCTGGGTGCAGACGCGCCGCAGCCGGCGCCACGCCTCGCCGTAGGGCGCGAACACGAGGCCGTCGGCGCCCTGGAACCAGAGCCGCGACATGGGCCCGACCGGCCGCGACGCGAACGCAACGTCGTGCGTCCTCATGATCTCCCGCGCCGCGTCCGGCGACGACGCCACGACGGCCTCCACCTCGCCGAGCCGGAGCAGCATGAGCGGGCCGTGCCGCCGCGCCAGGTCGCGCATGGCGCGGTGCGGCGGGAGCCCGCCGGCGAGGTGGTGCAGGTGGCCGACCACCGGCAGCGCCCACGGCCCCGGCGGCAGCCGCGTCCTCGCCGCCGTGCGCCGCTCGGAGCCGAGCAAGATGAGCAATGGCACGGCAACGAGACCTACGAGGAGCAGATAGAACGCGAGTTCGCCGGCCATGGCAGCTCACGCGATCGACACGGCTCGGATGTCTGGGAGAACGCGACATGGACGAACAGGTTTGCGTTCTACAAGTACGAAGCCCTGCACGGATGTGCACATGTTCTGCGTGCGCTGTGTCCGTGCATCTCACGTCAAAACCACACTGGACACAACTTATTCATGCCTCTTTCAAAATGCGGAAACCGAACTGATTATACTTGATTACTGATTAGTGCAAAACGTTTTATAGGTTTCAGAGAGAACATTAACATTGGAGAATATACTGATGCACCACCCAAGAGGAAAATTAGAGGATAATGAGCCCAAATGAACCAAGTTATCTGCCCCCTAGTTATAGAAGATTGAACAAGTAATGACATACATAGAAATTGTATATCTGGAGAGAGATTTTCATCACTTGAGGATACATCTTCTTATATCTTTTTTCATGTCACCTAAATAATTATAAAAAAAATAAAAATAAATTAATATGATATATATATCACTCCACAAACATATAATGTCAAACTCGACTTTTACCAATTATAAAAAAACAAAATTAAACTGAAACTAATATACGTACATTGGCAATTACATTTATTATAAATATATCTTACAAGTATGTTTACTCTACTGGAACCGATACACGATGGATTGGACGCACCAAGAGGTTAGACCGCCGTTGTGTTGTGACTCCAAAATCCTCTGTCATGTCTAGATCCTTTGCCGCCATCCCTTGTGGAAGCTCCCAGTCAAAGTGGTACAGAAGTGCAGAGAGAACAAGCTCAACATGCGCCATCCCGAATGTGATGCCAGGGCATATCCTTCGTCCAGCTCCAAACGGTATGAACTCGAAGTCCATTCCCTTGAAATCCCTCCCGTTGTGTTCAAACCTCTCAGGCACGAACTCCTCAGGCTTATCCCAATACGTCAGGTCCCTACCAATCGCCCACGCGTTCACGATCACCATGACCCCCTCAGGTACGTCAAATCCAAGTATCTTGCACGTGCTTCCGCATTTGCGTGGCAGTAGCAATGGCGCGGGTGGGTGTAGCCGGAGTGTCTCCTTGATGACTAGTCGTAGGTAGGGTAGGTTGGTCAAGTTTGGCTCTGTCACCTTGTCATGCCCGGCGAGTGCTCGCCGGACCTCATCTTGTGCCTTCTGCATGACCCTTGGGTTTCGCATCAGCTCCGCCATCGTCCACTGCAGCACCGTCGCCGACGACTCGCTGCCGGCGCCGAACATGTCCTAGGATCATGAAACATGGGAAGTGATCCATGATCAGGGACTCTGCAAGTAACACGAAGGTTTTTGAGATAGAGAGAGGGAGAGCTTGATTACCAGCATGACGGTTTTGATGTTAGCCGTGGTGAGCGGGTGTTGGGAGCCCATCTCCTTTTGGAGCTTCAAGAGCACGTCGAGGAAGTCTTCGTCTTCGTCGTCGTCGTCGTTGGCGGCGGCGGCGGCGCGCTTCTCCTGGTGCTCGACGATGATGGCGTCGATGAACCGTTGCATCCCTTGGCGGTGGTGCTCGATCCGGCCGGGAACGCGGCTGAGGAACAGCGCGAGGCGGGAGGACGGGAAGAGGTCCGGCAGCGTCATCCCGGGGACGATCTTGAGCCCGTCCTGGAGCATCCGCAGGTATGCGTCGCGGTGCTCGAACCGGCTGCCGATGATGGCGCGCACCGTGGAGTCGGCGACGAAGGCGGAGATCAGCTCGGTGAGGTTGACCAGCGAGGCGGAGGAGGAAGACGAGGTGGCTTCGGCCACGGAGCGGAGGAGGCGGCCGAGCTCGGCCTCGCGGACGGGGCGGAAGGACTGGACGCGGCGGGCGCTGAGGAGCTCGGCGGTGCAGATCTTGCGGAGGTGGCGCCACCCGTCGCCGTAGGGCGCGAAGATGACGCCCTCGGCGTCCCGGCCGTACGCGAGCTGCTGCATCGGGCTCAGCGGCCGCGACGCGAACGCGGCGTCGTGGGTCCTCATGATATCGCGGGCGGCGTCCGGGGAGGAGGCGACCACGGCCTGGACCTCGCCGAGGCGGAGCAGCATGAGCGCGCCGTGGCGCCGCGCCAGGGCGCTCAGGGCGCGGTGCGGGAGGTCGCCGGCGAGGTGGTGCAGGTGGCCGATGACAGGCAGCGCCCACGGCCCCGGCGGGAGCCTCCCCTCGCCGCCGCCGCCGCCGCCACGACGCTGCGCCGAGCGCTTGATGGTGAAGAACAGGAGCGGGATGGTGGCAAGGAGCAGCACGACCAGCGGCATGGCGCCGCCGGCCATGGCTGCCTCAATCATTGTTTGGCTTTGAGGGGGGAAAGTGTTTGGGGGTTTGGTAATTGGTAGCGTGTCGTAATCTTTCGCGCCATGTGAATATGTGATGATGTGAACTGCGATTTTGACTAATGACGGTAATCAAGGAGACCATTTGACTACTGCTCACATGAAATTGGCTGTGTTTAGTTGCTGGGCCAAATCTTTTTAAGTATTCGTACACACATTTAAAATATTAAATATAGTTTAATAACAAAACAAAATACAGATTTCGCTTGTAAACTGCAGGACGAATTTATTAAGTTTAATTAATCTGTTATTATTAAATGTTTACTGTATCATCACATTGTCAAATCATGGTATATTTAGGCTCAAAAGATTCGTCTCACAATTTACATGCAAACTATGCAATTGATTTTTTTCTTCTATGTTTAATGCTCCATACATGTGTCCAACATTCGATGTGACCTTTTTAGAAAAAAAATAATCTAAAGACGGCCATTATCGGTAAATTCTGCCATTAATTGCGATTACTCATATTGGCTTAGATAAGATAACACCAGCTGTCTACTGCGCTGGCACGGGGACACGGGGCACGGCGAACACCAGTAGGTCCGAACGGCGGCGCACCGTGATCCCGGCCGCCTCCGTCATGTCCATCTCGCCGGCGGCCATCCCTCCCGGCAGCCTCCAGTCGAAGTGGAACAGCAGCGCGGCGAGCGCGAGCTCGACGTGCGCCAGCCCGAACGCCATGCCGGGGCAGATCCTCCTCCCGGCGCCGAACGGGATGAGCTCGAAGTCCGCCCCCCTGAAGTCCCTCTCGCACCGCTCGAACCTCTCCGGCGAGAACTCCTCCGCCGCGGCGCCCCACGCCGCCGCGTCCCGGCCGATCGCCCACGCGTTCACGAGCACCATCGTGCCGGCCGGCACGTCGTAGCCGAACACCTTGCACGCGCCGCCGCACTCCCGCGGCAGGAGCAGCGGCGCCGGCGGGTGGAGCCGGAGCGTCTCCTTGATGACCAGCCGGAGGTAGTGGAGGCTCGGGAGGGTGTCCTCGGTTACCCTGTCGTTGCCGGCGACGGCGAGCTCTCGCCGCACCTCGTCCTGCGCCCGGCGCATCACCGCCGGGTTACGCATCAGCTCCGCCATCGCCCACTGCAGCGTCGTCGCTGACGTCTCGCTGCCCGCGCCGAACATGTCCTGGATTCGAGCGAATTACATGAAGAGGATTTCGTTTTTGACGAGGGGGAAGTAGCCGGAGTTCGGGGAGGAGAGCTTACGATCAAGATGGATTTGATGTTCATGGTGGTGAGGGGATACTGGGAGTCCATGTCTTTCTGGAGCCTCAAGAGCACGTCGAGAAGGTCCTCGTCTTCGGCGGCGGCTCTGCTCTCCTGGTGTTCCTGGATGATGGTGTCGATGAAGCCCATCATGCCGCGGCGGCGGCGCTCGATCTTGGCGGGCACGCGGCTGAGGAGCATGGCGAGGCGCGACGAGGGGAACAGGTCCGGCAAGCTCATCCCCGGCATGATCTTGAGCCCGTCCTCCACTAGCCGCAGGAACGTGTCGCGGTGCCTGCTCCGGCTGCCGATGATGGCGCGCACCGTGGAGTCCGCGACGAAGGCGGAGATCATCCCGGTGAGGTTCACCGGCGAGGACGACGACGACGCGGCCTGATCCGCCACGGCGCGGAGGAGGCGGCCGAGCTCGTCCGCGCGGACGGGGCGGAAGGAGTGGACGCGGCGGTGGCTGAGGAGCTCGACGGTGCAGATCTTGCGGAGCTGCCTCCACCCGTCGCCGTAGGGCGCGAAGATCACGCCCTCGGCGCCCTGGAACACGAGCCGCAGCATCGGCCCGATCGGCCGCGACGCGAACGCGACGTCGTGCGTCCTCATGATCTCGCGGGCGGCGTCCGGCGAGGAGGCCACCACCACGGGGAGCTCGCAGAAGCGGAGCAGCATGAGCGGGCCGTGGCGCCGCGCCATGTCGCGCATGGCGCGGTGCGTGGGCGCGCCGGCGAGGGCGAGGTGGTGCAGGTGGCCGATCACCGGCAGCGCCCACGGCCCCGGCGGCAGCCGCAGCCTCCCCGACCTCCGCGACGACGACGCCGCGAGGTAGAGGAGCGGTACGACGAGAAGCGGCAGGAGCAGCAAGTACTCAGTGAGCTCGGTGGCCATGGCCGAATCGAACAGCTAGTCAACTGTTGACTGACTCCTCGTCATCTTCCTCGGGAGATTTTATAGTGGCAGAGCCGGGTGGTGGCTCACCCAACGACTAACCCACAAATTCACTTATATATCGGATTATCAATTTATTCGATGTATAAAAAGATTATTCACTGATGAACATAAGTGGCTAACCCGCAAATCCACTTATGTATGAGGTTATCAATTTATACGACCTATAAAAAGATTATTCGCTGGTGTAGTAAAACCTTAATGTTTAAAAAAAAACTGAAAATGGATAATAAACATTCAAACTTGTTAGGCTGCCTTCGGCAGCCGGAGAGAGAGAGTTTGTTTCGTTTTCCGCACACACGTTTCCTGAACTACTAAACGGTGTGTTTTTTTAAAAAAAATGAATTTTGCTTTAAAAAATCTTATTAACCTATTTTTAAAGTTTAAAATAATTAATACTCAATTAATCATGTGCTAATGGCTCACCTCATTTTGCGTATTTTCTCAATCTTCTCTTTTCCCCTCCTGTGGTTTTAAAAATACTCTCTTCGTTTCAGGTTATAAGACGTTTTAACTTTAGTCAAAGTCAAACTGTTTTAAGTTTGGCTAAGTTTATAGATAAATATAGTAATATTTACGATACTAACTTAGTTTCATCAAATCAATAATTGAATATATTTTTATAATAAATTTATCTTGGGTTTAAAATGTTACTACTTTTTGCTATAAATTTAGTTAAACTTAAAGTAGTTTGATTGTGAGCCAAGTCAAAAACCTCTTTTAAACTGAAATGGAGCGAGTACATAGCTATGCTACTGTTGGAGGATAGCATATGTCTCTGTCGCTCGGCCCGCGCTTGTTGGTGAACACACAGCATAACTAAATATCCAATCTAGTTAAATTTGTGGGGGCTTTGCTCTAGTATCTGTTTGCTGTTGTCGCTGTTCGTGTGTTTCGGTCGGTGCAATGGCGCCTGCCTCACACTGACCTTCACCGCATCAGATAAAACCTGTGGGTGGTTGCGGCCGGCACATGCAACCCTACGGTGTAGACATCATCTAGCCGCCGCCGGCATAATATATCCTGATGCTGTATAATACAAATGGAAATTGAGCTGAAGATTTTGGTAGCTAATTACGGGTTTTTCAGATATGATTTTCATCTTAGCAAATTTTGCTCAACGGCAAACAAGGTAAGTGACACACTGATGCTGGTTTGCAACTCCTGCGCCCACATACCAGGCGAACACCGCTCAACAATAATATTACTCCATCTGTCCCTAAATATTTGATGCCGTTGACTTTTTTAAATATATTTGACTATTCGTCTTATTCAAAAACTTTTGTGAAATATGTAAAACTATATGTATATATAAAAGTATATTTAACAATAAATCAAATGATAGGAAAAGAATTAATAATTACCTAAACTTTTTAATAAAACTAACAGTTAAACATCTTTAAAAAAGTCAACGGCATCAAATATTTAGGGACAGATGGAGTACAAATTAATATTACACGAGTTGAAAAATAATTGAAGTCAGAAGTAAAATTAACATCATGTGGATGCAAACCTCCGGATGTCCATGCCATCCTCATTTGATTGGTTGCTAAGTTTCCAAATAATTCATGTCAACGGGTTTAACTGAACAATTCCCATTTTCTTTAGCAAAGAAGTAATGAACAATAATATTCCATATAAGAAATTACTCATGCCCAAAGAATTGTCAAATACTGACGCACCATACATATTACATTTGCAAACATTCGTATTGTACAGTTTCATGCTCATCGATATGCCCGTTGTGCGCCTGGGATGTGAAAGCCAATTCATCTCAAATAAAAGCACAAAAAAGACCATCCCTCTGAAACATAAATGTCTTCCGAAGCACATACCTAACAGCAAATTGAGAAAATCCTTTGCTCTCGCAATTACCATATTCAACTCAAAAAATTGCCCTTCGATGAAAGGAGGCGCAAAGCTTTGTTCGCGTTCTTTAAAACTGCATTGGATCTTGGCACCTGGTTTTTCCTTTGCTCCAGGAAAGCAAGGGCATTCTTCACATGCTGTGTCGAGCGAACGTCTTTCAACAGAATTGTTTCAGGCCTGACAAACATTGGCAAAAGAACTAGCATAAGTAACATTTCCACATAATTCATATGAGACTGCAAGACATGAAAAAAGTACCCGGAAGATTTCAACCGCTTCTTCCTTTTCTGAACCTTCTGATTTGTTATCTCTTCCTCGGAGTCAGATGAGAAGGTTTGCCTGAAGGAGAAAAGGACGACAGTAACCAATTAAGTCCGCAAAATTGAAAAAAAAAAAACAAAAAAAAACTGAATACGGTGCAAGGGAAGTACACATACTTCTCACGTGCTGCAAGCATTTCGATAACATTGGTAGGGAGCATGCCAGGCATAGTATGGGTCTCCTCGCTCTCCTCATCTTCTTCATTCTCTGCCTTCTGTTTGATGTCTTTATCTTCTACCTCCAGAGGCTCCTTTTTATCTGGTTTTGAGGATGTTCTTCGTTGGGCCCACCTTCTCCTCCGCTCTTTCTCCTGCTGCGATACTCTGAGATTACATGACTATGTTAGGTCAGAGAAGCTACAGCTTACAATTAGCAGAAACAGTGACACCACCGTGATGCTCACAAAATCATTTGGGATCCAGATAGGCAGTTCCCATGGATCATGGATGTTACAACGGGAAAGCAAAACATCAATTATAATGCTCATATTTTCAGGTTGCTGCAGAGAACAGTATGTGCTATGTACATGTGGAACCACAAACATTGAAAGACCACCTAGAAGCATGTATGGACAGTTTACATCTAGGCATAAGTGGTGTATAATCATCGAGAATAACATACTTTTAGTTTTAGTTCTAAAACAAAACAAAACCTCAGTTGTAGTACCATCTTCTGAGACTGACAAGCAAACAAGCAGAAATTAAGACAAGATACAAATTGATATATATCACAAACACAAACACAGATCATCTCCATAGAATAGAAGTATCAATCACCTAAATAATCATGTAGCTAACTAAAACAACACAAATCAAAATAAGGGAAGCACAATCAGCAGAGTGCTTATCCATCCAATCATCAAGCCTAGCATACACGCAAGGAACAAAGGGATAAAGGGGCACACACCTGATGGCACTGTCCTTCTCAACTTTACTGATCTCGTCGTGCTTCTCAACCCCCTACGAAGCATCAACAGCGAGCAACGGTCAGCACGAACTCCAAGATCTCCAAGACGAGGCATCGCGAAGGTGAGATCGAAGTAAACATCCAACAACCCTAGCTCTAGCTCACTACTAAACTAGTACTTGTGCTTCTCAGCTCTCGCGGGCGCAGCAAACGAGGTGCTATCCATGATCCATCCAGCGCATGGCAGCACGACGCACACGAAGCCTCGCTCGGATACAGGGGTTAGCTGAGCTCTAGCTCGCGCGACGGCCGTCGTCCTCGGCTTCCTCTCGTAGGCAGGAGGGGCGTACCTGGACGGCGGTGAGCTCCTCGGGGGCGCTGTCAGATTCGCTCCCGCTGTCCATGTTCGACGGCGTGGTGCCACTCGCCGCAGGGGAGCTCCTCATTGTGCGGTGGTGTCCGCCGCCGCCGTGGAGGAGAGGGGATGCAGGTGGGGAGAGGGTTTGAGGCGGCGAGGCGGGGTGAGGACGAGACGAGGCAGATGAAGTTGGGCTTTGCTGCTTCTCTCCTCCTCCTTGGACACGCAGATTTGGGCCTCGTGATGGGCCAGTATTTGCGTGGGCCATTTCCTTCTAAACAAGCCCAAGAGTCCTATCTGGAGAGTGAAACCAAATTTGAAAAATAAATATGGACAAATAGGAGTGCACATATACTATGTATACGTCTAAGAAAAATATGTTACTCCGAGAAGTGAGAGTAGCTTCCTAGACTTGAACGTTGACAGCGAAACACCCGTGATGACTTCGTCAATCTCAATATATACTGTCCTAGTTTTTCGGAGGTGCTCATATGTGTAGGGACGTAGGGTGTGTTGTAAAAGCTTGCATTTTAATTGTGTTTTGAAAAAAAAAAGTTAGGCCATAAGGTATGACATTTATATGTTTTTTTTTCAACCATGAACTTGCGCCATTTTAAGTGATTTAGGTTTAAAATTGTGGTGTTCTGGTCGTTGGGCTTTTCTTTGGTTCATTCATATACGTGGAGCCCAACTCTTTTCCATGCCAACCGGTCCAAAATCTCTACTTTAATTCATGATTCACAATGAAGTTGCCCAACTCAAATAGTTTAGAGCGGTTCGAATTTTCGATTACATAAACAGTGTTTGAATTGGACCAGATCGAGCGAAGCACCGGTTCAGTTTTCTTTTTCGGGTTAAAGCAATGGTCCAATTTGGCTTTCTTTTTCAACTATAATTGATGGTAGTGGATTAAATTAGTTTGATGATCATCTTTTAAAAAAATTAGTGTGATGAGGGCAGGCAGAGGTGAGAACAGGTCAATTGGGGCCAAAGCCATGGCCATTGGATGATGACATTACAAAATTCCTGCAGAACATCTTACCATCTGCTTTGCTTTGGGATTGCTTGAGACTTTTGCAAGCACAAAGATACAAAGCCATGATTGAAGCGTGCCAATCACCGGTGCTTATTAAAGTGATGGGTCACTATGCTCCATAATACACTACTCCACTCCATAGTGGCTGGCTAGCTAACCTCAATGAGACCAACAGGAGTCCTGTTCTGGCCTTCTGGGGCTACCAGCTGTGATGGCATTCACTTGTGGATTTTGTGAGGGGCATTTGTCTCTTTCCATTCTTATCTTATTGTTTGGTATTGCATCTTTGTCTTCCCTTCTCTGGGTATGTATATATGGGCAAATCCCATAATAAAATAGTAGGCAATAATTAGTCCCTTGGTACGTTGAAATTTTCACAATTTGACCCTTTGCAAAAACTTTTTTTACATATGAACTGCTGTCAAAACTTATTTCAAATTTGACTCTTTTGGTCAGCGCTAAATCACCTGGCGCTGAACTTAGACACCTCAGCGCCATGTCAACTGGCGTTGAATACCGTGCCACCGCGGATGGGTGACTAAGTCGGCTTGCCAACGCATATTCAGCGCCACGCTATTTAGCACTGAGATGTCTTAGTTCAACGCCAAGGGTTATTTTTGAAATAAGTTTTGGTGACGGTTTATTTGTAAAATAGTTTTTGCAAAGGGTCAAATTGTGAAAATTTTTGCTTGGTACGCATGGATGGTTTTTATACAGTATGATAACACAAAGTAAAATGCCTTCATTGAGCAGTCTCTCTAACTTTTGCGCCCTTGTTTGAGATCAAATTATAAATGCTCCTTCGAAACGTATGAATTTTACAGCAAACGGTTCAATTCTTCTAAAATTTTGGCCCACAAAATTCCTCAAATCTGAATAGGTCCTAAATATCAACGCACATTCTGCATACGCCATAGCTGGATATGCCACTGTCCTTTTACTAGCATTGGCTTGTTTGACTTGTTGAAAACAACACGTCGGTCTAAATTTGCAAAGCCAAAGTGTCCTATATATTTTACCCCGCCGGCCTCCATCCCCTCAAAATAAGTTCATTTTTCACCCATATCCCACGCTTAGCAATACAAAAGCAAAAAGAATAAATTATACCAACTTTATTAAATTCCATTGTAATTGTCTCCTACTTTATTTAGTTCGAATGCAATTATTCTCTATTTTTATAAACTTCGATACCATGATTGTTAAAAGTTAATTTTTTAAGGAAAAAAGAGGACAAAATGTTCTTATTTTAAAACGGAGCAAGTAATACCAAATCGGTCGTGGTATAAACACCAACATATAATCATCGAGTGTGTGATAGTGATACCAAATCGGTCGTGGTCATCAAGTTGTGGCGCACTAAAAATTCACGTACTAAATGAGACAAACCAAGACAACAGGAGTACTAACAGTAGAACGCCTGAAATATTCAAAGTACTCAAATGAATTGGTCAAAAACTACGGCCCTGTTTAGATCCCACCCTAAAATTTTTCACTCCGTCACATCGAACGTTTGAATACCTATATAAAGTATTAAATATAAGCTAAAAATTTAACTAATTGCACATATTGTGACTAATTTGCAAGACGAATCTTTTGAGTCTAATTGCTCTATGATTTGACAATGTGGTGCTACAGTAAACATTTGGTAATGACGGATTAATTAGGCTTAATAAATTATGTACTGACGGATTCTATAATTAGTTTTTTTATTAGTGCCGAACACTCTATGAAACAACCTATATAATACCCAATGTGACACGTCAAATCTTTACACCCTGATATAAACACCCCTATAGCTCTTTAATAGTCTCATTAGTGCATTAGTTTAGTAATTTAGTAAAATCTATTCCCTGTACTACAAAACGCATTAAAAAACCACAAGAAAAACCACATTAACTTGCACACTCCTACTTCGTACTCCCTCCGTCTAAAAAAGACAAACTCTGGTTTCCGTGTCCAACGTTTGACCGTTCGTCTTATTTGAAAAAATTAGAAAAAAAATTAAAAAGACAAGTCACGCATAAAATATTAATCATGTTTTATTATCTAACAACAATGAAAATATGAATTATAAAAAAAATTCATATAAGATAGATAGTCAAAGTTGGACACAGAAATCTAAAGTTTGCCTTTTTTTTTTTTTCGAGACGGAGAGAGTAATGCAGAAGCAGCAGAACGACATGTTTACTGGGACGATGGGACGATCGCCAGAACGACGCGTTTCCTGGGACAGAGGAAGTACTACAAACCTCAGCAAAAGTCTCACCCACAGGCCACAGGAATCTTCCTTTGGTCAAACGTAGCCATCCCACCAACAGCCGAGGGCCCCACCCCTTCAAGCTGCCAGGTCATCATCGCCCCCGGTGGTGGCCCCCGCACGTCAGCCACTCCAGTACCCCACCCCGACCCCGACCCCTCACCCGCCGCGTGACGTTACCGCCCACACCCCAAACCCGACCGTTACCTCACCGGGTTCAAAACGGCCCACTCGCCGCCCGCCACGTGTCCGACCCGCACCCCGCCCGGTCGGTCCCCACGTGGGTGAGCTGACCGCGCCCCCGAGCTTGCCTTTGCGTGCGCCGCGCGGTGACGAGACGACGCGAGTAGTGCGAGGTGGAGAAGACGAGCCGACACCACCACCACCACCACCACCACGAGAGGAGGAAGCCGCGGGTCTCCTCGTCTTCTCCTCTCTCTCTCTCCTCAACCAGCTGTCTCGCGGTCGCCGGCGGCGGTGAGGGGAGGAAGCGGGGCTGCCTCGCGCGGCGGGAGGTCTCCGGAGAGGGAGGGGTGTCGTGCTGATTTGGGGGGCTGCGGCGGTGTCGGCGGCGATGGGGTGGGCTTCCTGCTGCAAGGGGGTGGACGGGTGAGTGCATATCTGGCGATTTGAGGATTGATTCGTGTGTGCTGTTTGCCTGTTTGGTGTGTTTTTTTTTTTTTTTGGGGGGGGGGGGGGGGGGGAGAGGGGAGATTTGCTCATTTGGGTGGGTTATGACTTACGAGGGTGGGGGTGGTTTTGACTTGTTGGGTGGAATCGTCGGTAAACATTTGCAATTTTGTTTGTGATTAGTTCTGTTGGTGGATTCGATGGGTTTGCTCAAAACAGATTACTCGATTGATTAGCTAAGAAGAACTTTTTTTTTCTGGGGAGAATTTTTTCTGCTGGGAGCTGAGAAGTGTCTTGAAGCAGAAAATGGTTTTTGTTTGGGGAAATGGTGAGTTGCTGATCAAGTTTTGTGGTTTTGTGTGTGATTTGCTGATTAATCATGCGAGCATACAACACCGCAACATTCACCTGTTTTCATTGGATGGATGAACCAAATGATGCGTGGAATTTTCTCTGCTTGTATTGGGGAATTTTTCTGTTCGCTCTCGGATTGCAGTTGTTGGTCAGCAAGCTGAAATAGAATGACATAGTGGAAACTTATATCTAATTAATCCGTTAAAAATGTGCCAATTCTTTTTTTTGGGAAGAAGAGTCCGTACTTGAGAGTTTGAAGAGGAAATGAAGCTCGTTTGTTGATCTGTTTGCTTGTTCTATACTCAGGGTTCTACCTGGCCGGAGGAAGAAGAAGAAGGAGACGACATGGCGGATCTTCTCGCTGAAGGAGCTACAGTCAGCGACGAACAATTTCAACTATGACAACAAGCTTGGTGAGGGTGGGTTTGGCAGCGTCTACTGGGGCCAGCTCTGGGATGGATCACAGGTGAGGTGTTCCTCTTTCAATCTTGAAAAAGAAAAAAAGAACAGGAAGAAATCTGAGAATCATGCAGTCCACACTGCACAAACTTTAGTTTGTTGTCTTCTTTTTTTTTTCTAATTGATTAGAAAAATGGCAAAGCATTGGAGGGACCCAGTGATGTTGATGATTGTTGTTTAACTGACATCCACTTCTAGCGTTGTTCATGGTCTAGTGGTAACCTTGTAATTTTTTCCTGCTATATCAATAGAAACTTTTTTGTCTTGTGTAGGTCGTCTTGAAAAAAAAAAGTCTAGTGGTATTAATTAGCAGTATAAAATGGTTGCCGTTTTTTAAAAGCTACCTTCAGATATTCTTTGAACATGATGGCCATCCAAACTGGACCTGCGTGCGGTTTAAGGCCGTGTCTAATGGGGATTTGGTCTGAGTAGACAACTGACTTATTCTTAGCTTCAGTTATCAATTTTTTTCGCTTATACCAATAGTCTTGTCAAGGATTGCATGATTACAAGCTAGAAAAAATCATAATTGGAAGGTATGAACACAAAAGAAAGCATACAGCCGGAATATGAGGCTATTGAAAATCACATTGTCTTCACAAAGACAGATGACTATTGTGCTTCTCTTCAGTGTATTTGTCCCACCTAGTCTACTAGGAGCCAGAAAAAATAAGTAGCATGCTGATAGTGATATTTGGGTGAAAGATGAGGCAAGATTTTGTCCTGTAACGTGTAAAATACTTGATAGCTATAGTCTTTTTTATGGATTAATCTTGTTTACGTGATTAAACACATGAAAGAAAAATATACTAAATACTATTATAATGATAGTGTTAGTAACAGAATCCTTACTCTTATCGAGAGGATGGCGCTAAGAGAGTTGGGACAATTTTCTGTTTATTTCTCACAAATGCCATACCATCCGGGGGGTTGGGATACATATTTACAGCTGGCTTGCTAATCTAAAAAGTGAAAGGAGATGCTGTCCTAACAGGCATCCCAAACTGAAAGATGCTAGTCCTGTCCTAAAAGCTGAAAAGCAAAAAGAACACAAAACCAATCAGCACAAGAAGACCAACAACGCAAGACTTATTTCATCATTCTCCTCCTAAGTCTTGTGCGTCGTCTTGTGGGAAAGTTGGGCCATCCCGATCCTAGAACAAAGCTCAAGGAACTTGATCCTCCTAAGGGGCTTGGTGAGCAGGTCCGCAAGCTAGTCCTTGGTGTGGTGTTGATGTAGCTCGCCTTGATGCTTCCTTCCTCCAAACAGCCTCGGATGAAGTGGTACCTCACCCGGATGTGCTTGCTCCGTTCGTGAAAAATGGGGTTCTTTGCTAGGGCCAGAGCGAACTTGCTGTCCACCCTAAGCTCCACCGCTCCAGTGTCTCTGCCGAAGAGATCACCAAGCAGTCGCGCAAGCCAGAGCGGGTCGAAGCGCTGGAGGCCGCTATGTACTCGCTTCGTAGCTGGACAGGGTCACCACCTGCTGCTTGACCGAATGCCAGTTAACGAGGCACTTGCCGAGGAAGAGGAGAATCTCGCTTGTGCTCTTGCTGGTGTCGATGTCGCCGGCGTGGTCGCTGTCGATGTCACCGGCATGGTCGCTGTTGCTATACCCGACGAAGTGTGCCTTTCTAGGACACCTCGGGTAGTAGAGACCGTGGTCGAGAGTCCCCGCAACGTAGCGGATGATCCTCTTCACAGCCTGCTAGTGCTCCATCGTCGGTCGCTGCATGAACCGACTAACGTAGCCGATGGAGAATGCCAAGTTCGGCCGTGTGTGGGGAGCCTAGCGAAGGCTCCCCACAAGACACCCATACTGCATAGAGTCCACCTCCTCTGTCCTGCTGTCGCGGCTCAGCTTCAGTCTCTCCTCCATCGGAGTAAGAGCTGGGTTGCAATCGGTGAGCCCAGCCAGCTCAACGATGCGCTTGGCGTAGGCGGTCTATCGAAACGTGATCCCGGAGTCGTCCTGGTGCACCTCGATCCCTAGGTAGAAGAAGAGAGGCCCTAGGTCACTCATCTGGAAGGTGGCCTTCATCTCTTCCTTGAACGCCGCCACCTCCGCATCCTTGGTGCCGGTAATTACCAAGTTGTCGACGTAGACACCCACCAGCAGGACATTTCCTCCATTGCCCAGCCGGTTGATGGCTACCTCGTGCGGGCTTTGCTCGAAGCCCATCCCCTTGAGCGTGGAATCCAACTTGGTATTCCACGCCCTCGGTGCCTGCCACAAGCCATAGAGAGCCATGTGCAGGAGTAGCACCTTGCCCTCCTTGTCGGGGATCGCAAATCCTGGCGGCTGGTGTACGTAGACCTCCTCCTTCAAGTCGTCGTTCAGAAACGCTGACTTGACGTTCATGTGATGAACGCACCAGCTTTCCTGAGCAGCCAGCGCAAGGAGGAGCACCTTGCCCTCCTTGCCGGGGATCGCACCACGGGGGCGAAGGCATCCCCTCCTGCTGCACGAAACCGCGTGCCACCAAGCGAGCCTTGTGCTTGACGATGGCTCCGGCTTCATCCCTCTTCAGCTTGAACACCCACTTAAGGGTGATCGCGCGGTGACCACGAGGGAGGTTAACAAGCTCCCAGGTGCGGTTTTCCTCAACCGCGTCCATCTCCGACTACATCACGGCACGCCATGCTGCGTGTCTCTCGGCCTCTGCGAAAGACTGAGGCTCCCGTCGTACGGTACCGCAGCGGCTCACTGTCGTGGTATGCGTCGATGCGCTCCTCGTCGTGAGAGAGCGGAGTAGCGAACTCCACCGGGCTGTGCTTGACACAACCTGGCGTCGGAGTGGATGTGCCCGGAGGGGTGGCTGTTGGTGCTGGAGTGCGTGGGGTCGCCGGTTGTGATGGTGTCAGCGAAGAACTCATTGCAGCCGAAGTCGTAGCTCGAGAGCGTGTCGCTGCTGGAGTCGGTGGAGGCTCGGGGGCTAGGTAGGCACACTCAGTGAATAAGAGCTACCTACTCCCCCAGCTCCCTCGAAGTGGACGTACTCAACAGTGAAGTCGTACGTTGGAGTCGAGCCGTCGTCCACCGCCTTGTCCTATGCCCACCCTCGTCTTTCGTCGAACACTACGTCGCACGCCGTGTGCATACGCTGTGTCTCTGGGTCGAGAATACGGTAGGCCTTCGAGCCCTCTGCTTAGCCGATGAACACCCCTGGGGTGCTCCTGTCGTCGAGCTTGCCGATGTGGCCGATCTCCTTGGTGAACGTGAGGCAGCCGAAAAACTGCAGGTGGGAGACCGCCGGCTTGCGCCCATGCCAAGCCTCGTACGGGCCTTGGTAGTCGAGCGGTTGAGGATGTAGACAGCCGTCACCACCGCCTCTCCCCAGAAAACGGCCGGCATCCCCCTCTGCTTGAGGAGTGCTCGAGCCATCCCTACAACCGTCTGGTTGTGCCGCTCGACGACGCCGTACTGCTGCGGGCTGTACGGCGCGAAGTAGTGGTGCTGAATGCACTCATCAGCGCAGTACGATGCGAATTCAGCCGCCGTGAATTCGCCGCCGCAGTCCGCCTCCGCAGCAGCCTGCGCGCGCCTAATGGCGTCCGCAACCTCTCCCTTGCTGCCGAGAACCATTACCCACATGAAGCGGGAGAGGTCGTCGACGAGCAGCATGAAGTAACGTCGTCCTCCTGGTGTGGCCGGTGTCACTGGGCCACACAAGTCCCCGTGCACGAGCTCGAGCCGCTCCTTGGCTCGGAAGCTTATCTGCTGGGGAAAGGGGAGCCGCCTCTGCTTTGTTAACACGCAGACGTCGCAGAGCTGCTTCACGTGGTCAAGGCACGGCAGGCCTCGCACCATCTCCTTGGCACTGAGCCGCTTCAGGGCCTCGAAGTGGAGGCAGGCCGGTTGTGCCACTTGCACGTTGAAGACGTAGAGTCGATTGGTGCCTTAGGTTACCTTGGCAAGAAGGCAACGACGGCAATCCCAAATCCTCATGACTTCGTGCTCGACCAACAAGCATGAATCTTTCTCATCCAGCTGTCCCACGCTGATGATAGAGTTCCTCAAAGCGGGGATGTAGTAGACTCCGGTGAGCACAGGGATTTGGCGGTGAAGGTGATGGAGCCGACCCCCAAACTTGACGGAACCTCAGACGCTGGAGTCAAGCTCGGTGAAGAACTCCCGTCGGTCAGTCATGTGATGGGTGGCGCCGGTATCGAGGTACCACTCATCAGTCTTGTCGTTGCTGGAGCCATCTCCGAGGAAGGCGCGTACCTTCGGCTCATCAAGTTGGAGGAAAGCCGCTGCGGCCGGTGCCGCTGGAGATAGCTCGATGCTTGCGTGTGCCAGGAGCAGAGCCGACTCTTCCTCCTCCTCCACCTGTGCGACGTTGGCCTGGCCGTGTCGTGGCTGTCGGCAGTCTTTGGCCCAATGGCCAAACTTGCCATAGTTGCGGCAGGCGTCATCTCGCGCCGGCTTAGGCGCCTCCGCGGGCGCCACCCTGGGTGCGTCCTCGCAGGACGTGTCCCTTGCCGCGCTTGCGGCCTGTCGAGGAAGAGGACTCCCTCTTCTTCCCGTCACCCTGGCAGGCCTCCCACTGCTCTCGAGTGAGATGAAGCTTCCTGCCAATGGTGATAAGCCTCGAGAGAGGCTGTGGCTCGTCGCTGTCGACGACCTTGAGGCGACCTATCGCCTCCTCGATCGACATCGTGGAGAGGTCCAACAGAGACTCGATCGAGCGAGCAATCTGCTTGTACTTCTCTGGGATGCAGCGGAAGAGCTTCTTGACGGCTCTCTCCTCATCGTAGGTGTCGTCGCCATACGACACCAACTTCTACAGCAGAGTGTTGAGACGGAGGGCAAAGTCATCAACATCCTCACCTGGCTTGAAGGCCAGGTTCTCCCACTCCTTGCGAAGTGCCTGCAATGTGGACTTGCGAGCGCGGTCGCTTCCGATGCGTGCCGCAGCGATGGCGTCCCAGGCCTCCTTGGCAGTCCGCTTCTGGGCGCCCGTTGATCCTCGTCGTAGTTGACGTCGCCGTGCCGAACTGGCTCCCACATGTGTCGCACCTGGAGCCTTATCCTCATCACCACGGCCCACTCGACGTAGTTGGTCTTGGTGAGGGTAGGGTTTAGGCCACACACCGCCAGGGCCGACTTCCCTGATGACGGCCTAAATCCTGTGGTGACCATGGTACCGGTCCGGTGAGGGAGAGCCATGCCACTTGCAACGGCTGCGATCTCCGTCGACCCAACCGGGCCGCCGCGTCCACGCCCGTCTGGGCCGCCGCCGCCACATGCATCCCCGCCAATCTAAGCTGCCGCCATTGCGCGCGTGGGGTTGCGCAGCTGCCCACTGCTCCGCCCGCTCACGAGCTGCCTCCCTCGTCAGCTCATCATCGGAGCTGCCGTAGGCGGAGATAGAGCTGTTGGTGCTACTGTCGTGCCGCCGCCGCCGCCGCTTCCACTTCCGCCCTTACCGTTGCCAATTTTGCTGCCGCCAGCCTTGACGCCCTCGCTGCCGTCGCAGCGGTCTCTACCACCACTCGCTCGCGTTCCTCTGCCGCGGTGAACTCGGCCTCCTGCCGGAGCCGCGCGCTCGAGGCGACCAAGCGCTGAGACTGTCCTGCGGACATGGCACGCCACTAGGGGCTGCTGCGTGGGGAAGAGACTGCCTTTGAGGAGCTGCTGCTCGTCAGCGCAGGGGAAGAGGGATAAGTAGGAACAGCCGGTGTTCCTGCTGCCGACTGAGGACAGAGGGGAGCTCAAGAAGGAGAGTTGGGGCAATTTTCTGTTTATTTCTCACAAGTGCCATACCATCACGCAGGGGAGGGGGGTTGGGATATATATTTATAGCTGGCTTGCTACTCTAAAAAGTAAAAGTGAAAGGAGATGCTGTCATAAAAGAAAGATGCACTGAAAAGCAAAAAGAACACAAAGACCAATTAGCACAAGAAGACCAACAGCGTAAGACTTATTCCATCAGACAGTTGCACATTTATTATGAAGATGATGAAACTGTTCTACATTGGTACTTGTTAGTTTGTTGCATGGTGATATAACCCCCAAACTGCTACATCCCGGTGAGTTGTGTTTCATTTTGGGTTGAAAAAAAAATACGGGCCTATTCAGATTGTAGCCAAAATTTTAGCAAGATGGCAATGTTGCCAAAATTTAAGATGACAATATTGCTAAAATTTTGGCAGGATTTCTTATGTATTTACCAAATTTGACAACAAACTAAACATAGACATTTTTTTGGCAGCTTTACCAAAAAATGGTATGGTTGAAAATAGCATCAATCTGAACAGCCCCTACAATATCAAATTCAAACTATCGTTTTGACAAGTATGTTTTTGAACATCATTTCATAAATCATAAGTATTATGTTGGAACTATTTACCTTCTATCTGTTTAATCCAAAATCAGGAAAAAGTAGTTCACTTTAACCAGAACCTAACGCTTCTTCTGTTAACTACATGGGACAGATTGCGGTGAAAAGGCTCAAGAGTTGGAGCAACAAAGCTGAAACTGAATTTGCAATTGAGGTGGAGGTTTTGGCGACAGTGAGACACAAGAGCCTGTTGAGCTTACGTGGCTATTGTGCCGAAGGCCAAGAACGCCTGATAGTCTACGATTATATGCCAAACCTGAGCTTGCACTCCCACCTTCATGGACAGCATGCAGCTGAATGCCATCTTGGTTGGGAACGAAGAATGAAGATCGCTATTGATTCTGCAGAAGGGATTGCGTAAGCATGTTTTACATCCTTATGAAATATTCATTATGCTGTAACAGTATGACAACTTTCAGTACATGCAGAAGTAATCTTACATCTGAAATCTCTCTCTACCATGCAGATATCTTCATCACCAAGCGACACCACATATCATTCATCGGGATATCAAGTCAAGCAATGTTCTGTTGGACAAGAATTTCCAAGCACGGGTTGCCGATTTTGGTTTTGCAAAGCTCATTCCAGATGGTGCAACCCATGTCACTACAAAGGTGAAGGGTACACTCGGTTATCTTGCACCGGAATACGCCATGCTTGGGAAGGCCTCTGAAAGCTGTGATGTCTTCAGCTTTGGAGTACTGCTGCTAGAGCTTGCCAGTGGAAAGAGGCCAGTTGAGAAGCTAAACCCCACTACGAAGCTAACTATCACGGAGTGGGCACTTCCACTTGCCCGTGACAAAAAGTTCAAGGAAATTGCTGATCCAAAGCTCAAGGATGTCTTCGTCGAGGCTGAACTGAAGCGAATGGTGCTTGTTGGGCTTGCATGCAGTCAGAACAAACAGGAACAGAGGCCGATAATGTCTGAAGTCGTTGAGCTGCTCAAGGGAGAATCTGCTGAGAAGCTTTCCAACTTGGAGAATGATGAGATGTTCAAGCCTGATCTGACCAGCTCCTTCCAGGACTCATCTCATTCGTCTCATCCTGATAGTTCAGACTGCATCACAGAAGAGAAGAACTCAAAAGCAGATACAATAGACGAGGCAGTTGATTCAAGTGAGACAGTACCTTCAGCTAGGTAGTTTGATGCATAGAATTATAAGTTATCTGTCATTCATCAGCAGGAGTTATTGGTTTCCTTCCGTGGAGCATTGTGTGTTTACCTCTGCATGCGTGTTTATGCCTTGTTTACCGGCAGGTTTGGGTGCTTCCCTTGTCATCTCACAGATATACTTATCTGTGTGTATGGTTAATTGTTACAATCTGTTTTCGGTATGGTTGTACCATGGCTTGTAAAATTCTGCATATCTGGTGCTGATCCAAAGTTAACATGTTGTTCCCAGTGTTGTGATTCTCAGTATTTCATCGGTTACTTAGAGCTTCTCCAACAGCCTCTCCATCCCACTCTTCAAACCAAATTTTAGCAATTCTAGCCAAAAAAACGTGCTCCAACAGCCTCTTCAACTGGATGGCTAAGCTATCGGCTGGCCAAAACCCTCCCTCCACTAGCCAAATTTGGTCACTTTATTTGGCTGGCCAATGGTGGGCCCCACAGAGCCCATCTTCCTCATCCCCACACGGCAGCCAAGCACAGGAGCCCGACGAGGCATGGGGAGAAACTCGAGCACGGCAGCCGCCGGCCTCCGCTCGCCGCGACTGCCGTCCTCCGCTTGCCGCGGCCGCTCGTCGCGGCCGCCGGCCCCCGCGCGGCGCAACCCGCCGCCCCCGCTCGCCGTGGCTGCTGGCCTCCGCGCGGCACAAGCTCGCCGCGCCCGCCGTCCTCCGCGCAGCGCCGCCCGCTGCCTCCGCACGGCGCCCGCCTCCCGCCGCGCAGCCCGCCGGTCCCCACGCAGCGCCGCCTCCCGCCGACGCTGCCTTCACCGCCGTCCCCTCCCCGCTTGCTGCCGCCGCCTGCTTCTTGTCAACGCTAGAAAAGAAAAGAGGAAGAGGGGAAGGAAGGGGAGAAAGAATAAGGGAGTGGCTCACATATGGGTCCCGGTGTCATAGTCAAAATAGAGAGGGTAGAATAGAGAGGCTGTTGGAGTATACAGTTAATTTGACTAGCTAAATCAGATGGAGAGTTGGCTATATGGGTGTTTTAGGAGTTCGATTTGGAGAGGCTGTTAGAGATACTCTTATGTGCAAAATATGTGCAGTTACCATGCATGTTGGTACTGAAGAGCCAGAGCCATTCCAAGAAAGGAAGGATCTTTTCACCACGTAGAACTCCATTTTTCTGACATTTTTTAAAAGAAAGAATGAAGGTGACTAAGGGACAATATTTTAATATAGCAGGATGATATAGAGATTCTCGAGGGACAATAAGGTTTTACACTTTTACAAAGGATTCTCAAGATATACATATTTCATTCTTGCTAGGGTTAGTGTAGGATGGTGCAGTGCACACCATGAGAATCGGAGAATCTGTATGTGGTGCGAAGAAAAACTAAGAACACCAGAAACAGAAAAAAAATGAAGAACAGAAACAAATCCATGCAAAACTTGTCATTCAGAGAGCAAATTATGTCTCAGATATCTCTATTTACCTGCTACTCCTGAAGAGACTGGACTTGTTACTTCCTTTGACAGAAATAGCAGAACAAAAATATGTCACCTTTTTGCAACTTTCATAAGATTTTCTTTTCTTTTTGCAAAGAATTTATGCATGCTAAAAACAAGGGGGTGAGTTAGGAACTCACTGAAAAGAGCACAGCCTAGATGAGTAGGTGCGCTCCCGTTTTTGGGCCCAGATGAAGGACAAGGCCCACCTAGAACTCCTACGGTGGACCGCGGGCGGTTTTGATCCAACGGCCAGGGTTCTTCATCACCCATCCAACGGTGACAATCCCACTAAAATCCTTCCAAATTTTCGGTTTCTTTAAACATCTTCGAATTCAAATTTCTCTCATCACGTAGTACAGCCCAGCATTTCCTGTCCTCACGTACCCCCGAATAAAAACGAAACGGCACCAGAACCCAGAACAGCAAGCAACACAAACCCATCAAAACAAACAAAACAAAAAGAAAAGAAAAAGAAAAAAAAAGAGCAAGCGACACGAGCGTCACGTGTCACGCTTACTCGAGTCATCAATCATCTACTACACCCCACCCCACTCCACTGCACTGCACTGCAGTCCACACGCGTCCGGTTCGGCCTCCACATCATCATCTCCTCTCCTCTCTCGTCTCCGCGCGCCGTGAGCCGTCCGATCTCGCGCGGGCGGCCGTGATCCGCTCCCTCCCCCCCACCCACGTGCTAGGCCGCCATGCCACCCCTCTCCCCTTCCTCCTCGCCGCCGGCGACGGCGGCGGCGGTTCTCCGCTGCGGCTCCCCGTCGTGCCGCCCCGTCACACATGTGAGCATCCCTTCCCATCTCCTCGTATCTCCTCTCTCGTTGCTCGTTGTTCGTTGTTGGTGGTGTGTGTTCTCGTTCGGTTTCCGATTCCGAGCTCGTCTACTAGCGGTTTGAAGGGGACGGAGGATCGGATTTTTTTTGGTTTTCTAGTTCAAGTTGTGCTGCCTGGTAGTGGTAGTTTTTTAATTAGGAGTTTTTTGGCTGAAATTGGTTTGACGGTGGTCAATTCCGGTACATCTTTAAACTAATCTTGATAACGGAGAACCTAACGAGAACTATTAGCGATTGTAGTTTGTGTGTGGCGATAGATTTGGGATCAAAATTCATCCGCTGCGCTATGTCGCTTTGCTGAAGATTGAAACTATGTGTGAATAAATATAGTTCTGAATTTTTAGTTCAGAGTTAACTTTGGCATACTATATCATTTCAGTCCTTTGGTTCACCGGGAGAATTTTCATGTACAAATAAAATCCCCATTTTTGCAGATAGGTTCACTAGGAGGTGTCCTGTTGCAACTTTTTTCTAGCAGTCTACTGATGCACACTGTTTTCTGCAATCCCGACAGGAGCTGTTCAGGCAGAAGTTGAGTTTCATGGTGTCATTTCAAGCTCAACATATGAGATGTGCTCCTCATTTGATCAAATCAGTTGTTAAAGGTATTAGAGCAAATATCACTGATGGCGAGAATGGAGCAACTGAACCAGCTAGGGAGCTATTGGAGCGGCTGTTTGCGAAGACGCAAAGGTTGGATACCAGTGCTTCCCAGGATAGTGAGCTGAGTATGAGCATTGATGTACTGAAGTCTGAATTTGAGGCCGCCTTGTCTACCTTGAGGAAGAAAGAGAGGGATCTCCGAGATGCGGAGAATCGGGTTTCAGTTGATCAGGTACGCCTGAACCGGGCGAAGAAGGATCTTGATCAGAGAGAGCGTGGGATCAATAGAGCATATGCAAGGCAACAGGAAATGGAGAGATCACTGGGTAAGGCAAGTAGAGATCTGGTTTTACAAGTGAGGCAGATCGATAACCTGAAGCTTCTTGTTGATGAGCAAGACAAGAAAATTGCCAGCTCACAAGATTTGCTTTCTCAGAAGGTAACTGAAGTGGAAAAGCTTAAGCAAGATATGTTGAAGAAGAATGAAGAAGTAACCTTGATGCGTTCAGAGATCAAGTCCAAGGAACAGCTGCTTCTTGAAGCTAATCAGGCTGCTGAGCAGCAAGAAGCAACAATTAAGGAGCTCCGGAGTGAAATTAAAAGAAAAGAAATTGATTTTTCCAGATCGAATGAATTGAGAAAGGCCAATGAACAGAAACTAAAAATCGCCGAGCAAGAACTTGAGAGGCAGAATATGGGATGGTTAGCAGCACAGAAAGAGTTAAAGGAAGTGGCGCAACTAGCATGCAAGGATATGGATGGTATCAAGGATACAGTCAGTGACTTCAAACGTGTGAGGTCTCTGCTGGATGCTGTACGGTCTGAACTAATCGCTTCAAAAGAGGCTTTCTCCTCCTCTCGAAAACAGATAGAAGATCAAGCAGTGCAGATGCAGAAACAAGTTCAAGAACTCTCTGGTCAAAGGCTATTGCTTTCATCTTTCAACCAGAACTTGGAAGCTGCTCGGTTGGAGATTCAAGGCAAGGCAAAGGAGCTCAATGCTGCACAGTCTCGCTGTCATGAACTTGAATCACTGTTACTTCAGGAAAAGGAGAAGGTTGAGTCTCTGGAAGCAGTGTTAACAAAAGAAAGAGAGAGCTTAGAAGAGAAAACCAAAGAAGTTGAGTTGCTTCAAAAGGCGCTCGTTCAGAAGGAAAATGAGCACAGCAATTCATTAAAGCTTGTTGAAATAAAAGAATCTGAGCTGTTAGAAGCCCGAAATGAAGTCCAAGATATGAAATCAAAGGTGGAATCTATCCAAATAGCTGTTCAGGAGAAGGATTCAGAGCTTTCTGAAACACAACGCAGACTTGCTGAAGTGAACAGTGAAGTTGTTGAACTAAAGCAGCTGCTAGATAGCAAGGAAGATCAACTTGTTCAGGTTAGAACCGAATTACAGGATAAAGAACAACACATACAGACACTACAGAATAAATTGGATAGCATGAAATTCAGTTGCTCACAAGCTGAATCTGTGGTGCAAAAGATAGCTGAACTCACTGGCAATCTTGCTAGTTCAGTAGAAGGCGAAGAGATGGACATTTATGCATTGCTGGATGATGAGATTTCGAGCACAGGTACAGCCCTCAAGTCCAATTTGCACAAGCATAATCAACTGGAGGCTGACATAGAGATGTTAAAAGAATCCTTGCATCAGAAGGACATGGATTTAAGAGCTGCCCATGAAGCACTTGACGCGAAAGATCAAGAGCTGAAGGCGGTAATGAGAAGGTGGGATGTGAAGGAGGAGGTAGACAAGTTGGAAGGGTTCCTGAAAGATCCTAGTGACATCAAGAGACCTTCTGATTTTTCCGTTCATATGGGGCTCCAAAATCTTCAAACTGAAGCTGCGGAGGTGGAGGCACTTGCTGCTACTACTACATTGAAGAAACTTGCAGATATGGCTAAGGGATTCCTGAGAAGTGGCAAAACTGATTCTGGCATCAATCTGGTTGCATCGCCAAGTGTAAACAGTACTAGAATTGTTTCCAAGACCAAACCAAACAAGGAAATGGATATGATTCTTGATGCTGAAAAGGAAATTGCCGGGCTCTTTTCGTTGACAGAACAGCTCATTACCGAGGCTGGAATAGATGTTGCTCACCAAGCATAGCTTCAGAACCCAGAAATGTATATCATATTGCAGTTTTGCAACATTTAGATAGTTGCTGTGAAGATTCAGCTGAAATTGTTAGCGTTTTCATTTCTTTTGCTTTGGGTCTCATCGCCCTGTTTGCTGTTGGATTGCTCTGCTCCAAGTGCGAAAGGGAGACATCGATGTTGATATGCCTCTTACTGTTTACATGATATATTGCATCTGCTGAAATCCTAGAAAAAAAATGATAAATTTGTGATCCAAAACCCCTTCTCTAGTCAGCCAGTGGCGGATTTGCTGACAACCTAGGCAGCTGCCTGTAATTCATATTCTCCAAAACTCCTTCAGACCGGAGTTAATGAAGATATCCAAAGCCTGTAAAATTGTTGCTGATTTTGGAGAGGTGAGAAATAGTGAAGGATTTTACTTTCTGGACGGATACCAGGTTGCCCTTGATTTTGGTCAGCTTTCGACATGTAGATTTGCTGAATTATATCTGTTTTTCTCTTCTCTGTAGTTTCCCATCGGAGAGCTGTTGATTCTCATCATGTTATCCATATGTTAACCTGGAAAAATTGTACAGAATTTGCTGCTCAGCTTTAGTGTATTTATTTATTTTTTGACTGAAAAAGGTAGAGGGGCTCTACCTTATAACTATTTTATTAATGGTAGTCAAGGTGTTACAACAGGAGTACAAAGATTTAGTGTATTTATCGTGCAAAAAACTGTAAGCATTTCTCGAAGTGCATAATCTAGCTTCCTATTTTTAAAACATAAATCTAACATCCCTGTTTCAGAACATAAATCTATTGTTCCAATAATCTGTATCGCCTTAGTGAGTCAGAGCGCATGTCCCAGAAATGGATCTTGCAGATGCACCAACTTTTTTTTTGACTTGTAGAATTTCACACTGAAGTTTATAGCCTTATTTCTTTTCTGATGAAACCACGTCGTGATTCATTTTATTTACCGAAATAAAGTGCGCATTCCCCCTCTCAAAACAAAAGTGCAAACGAAGTTTGAGCGCGCGCGCTCTCTCTCTCTCTCAAAACAAAATAAACAAAAGTACTCTCTCAAAACAAACAGAAGTTTGAACTCTCTTTCAAAACAGAAATACAGAAGAAGTTTGAGCTCTCTCACAAAATAGAAGTGCAGAAGAAGTTTGAGTTTGCGGCACACGGAGGATGGGGCGGAGGTGAAGGTCGTTCTTCCTCCGAACAGTAAGGGCCATCTCCTCTATCATGTCCAGCTCACTTGCTGTCATTCCGCAAGGGAGCTCCCAGTCGAAGTGGAAGAGCAGGGTAGAAAACAGTAGATCTATAATAGCTTCCGCAAAGGCTAGACCAGAGCACATCCTCCTTCCCGCCCCGAATGGTATGAACTCCATGTCCATGCCTTTGAAGTCTATGGTACTATTTGCGAACCGCTCTAGCCTAAACACCTCAGCATCATCCCAATAATTAGGATCCCTGCCAATAGCCACGCATTAACAAATACGGTGGTACCTTTTGGAATATCATATCCCATGATCTTGCACGGCTCACGGCATTGTCTCGGGACAAGCAAGGGCGCTGCAGGGTGAAGCCTTAAGGTCTCCTTAATAACGAGCTTTAAGTACTTTAGGTCGGACAAATCATCCTCTGTCACCCTTGGCTTCCCTGCTAGTTTGTCACGCAACTCAGCCTGTACCTTTCGCATAACCCTTGGATTCTTCATGAGCTCCGACATGGCCCATTGGATCACGGTTGCAGATGTCTCACTCCCTCCACTAAAGAGATCCTAGGAGAAAAAAACAAGAAAAAAATTGAGATTAACATCAGATGTACCATCTACTAACTACTACTCCCTTAGTTCCATACTGTAAATCGTTGGACTTTTTTTTTCTAGCCAAACTTCTTTAACTTTGATCAAGTTTATAGAAAAATATAATAGTATTTTTAACACAAAATAAACATATTATCAAAATATATTCAATGTTAGATTTAATGAAACTAATCTAGTATTTTAGATGTTGTTAAATTTTTCTATAAATTTAGTCAAACATAACAAAGTTTGGCTAGAAAAAAAATCAAACGACTTATAATATAAAACAGAGGGAGTAGTAGAGTAGCTAAGCATGTATAATCTACCATGGTAGCACATGGATTTTAATTTGTACTTAATTTGATGATGTTTATAGAAAAATATAATAGTATTTTTAACACAAAATAAACATATTATCAAAATATATTCAATGTTAGATTTAATGAAACTAATCTAGTATTTTAGATGTTGTTAAATTTTTCTATAAATTTAGTCAAACATAACAAAGTTTGGCTGGAAAAAAAATCAAACGACTTATAATATAAAACAGAGGGAGTAGTAGAGTAACTAAGCATGTATAATCTACCATGGTAGCACATGGATTTTAATTTGTACTTAATTTGAATTTGAATTTTCATCAGGCTTTTTCCCGGTTGGGCCAACAACACTTCACCTGCTCGGCGAGCCCCCTCCAAGAACTCGTCGCGCCTCTCGAACCTGGCCCCAATCATGGCGCAGCACCAAGGCTTATAAGCAGATCCTAACCCACCTAAACTTTCAAGGTGGTACTAAACCACCACTATACAACCACTTCTGGGCCACATGGGCCAAACACACGAGCGCGCCCACGAGGCGGGCCACCTCCTCCTCCCTGACGCGGCGGAACGTCCGGACGCGGCGCGCGCTGAGCAGCTCGACGACGCAGATCTTGCGGAGCTGCCGTCGCCGGGGGGGGGGGGGGCGCATCCGCCGCACGGTGGGGCTCAGCGGCCGGCTCGCGAACGCGACGTCGTGCGCCCGCATGATCTCGCGGGCGGCGCACGGCGACGAGGCCAACACGACGGGGACCTCCCCGAGCTTGAGGTACATGAGCGGCGCGTCGAGCCGGCGCGCGAGGTCGGCCATGGCGCGGTGGACGAGGCTCTCGCCCATCAGGTGGTGCATGCTCCCGATCACCGGCAGCCGCCACGGGCCAGGCGGCAGCTTCACCCCGTCGCCGCCGTTCGTCAGCTTGAGCGGGAGCACGGCAAGGAGGAACAGCGGCGTGAAGGCGACGAGGATGCCGACGCAGGCGAGGACGTGATCCATGGCGATCAGATCGCGGCGAGGCGAGTGCAGTGCAAGTGCAACATTGCAGCTTCGCAAGGTTAACACATACGTAGTATATATGAGGCTTCGGCGCCAATTAAGTGACAAAGACTACCGTTTAATTCTGCGAGTATTTGGAGTGGCATATAGTAGTAGTAGATAGGTAGGTACGGGCTCACTGCTTCAATTCCCGGTGCTAGTCATCTCGAGGTGGCCCATGCTTTGCTCCATGTAAGGTTGTCACTATCGGATACTACGTAGTACTCTCTCCATTCCAAATTGATTTATATATAGATTCTTTTGATGTTATTTCTAAATGATCTACATATTTATATTCGTTTATTAAGTCTATTCGTTATTTGTGCATTGGAGTAAATGGACATTGATGCATGTATTCACACAAGTATTTATATCCCACATGCAATATCTTGATTTGCTATTGGCTTAGAAAATATTGGGGATGGTGTATGCATCGAGTTTGTTGCTAAAGTAAATATAGTATGAGAGAGTTATTAGTTTTTCTTGGTCTTGGTGTACCTATAAAATATGTAGATCAATTTAGAATGGAGAGAGTAACGTTTTGCTCAAAGTAATATCGTATCGTAGAATCGTAACGTAGTATCGGGATACTATGAGATTTTCTTTTTTTAAGCTTAATTAATATTTACATTAATTATATATAGCCATTCTATATAAAGAAAATATAGTAATGATATATGTCATACAAATAGAGACATTTATTAAGAGAAACCACGTTGATTTTGATATATTGAACTGATTTTTATATAAATTTGAGCATATTTATTTACATTATTTTCAAACCATGCTATTTTAAATAATATTTTGTAGTATCGTAGGAATCGTAGAATCAGAATACCACCTAAGATTTCGTAGGATCGTATAGTAATGAATAGTAGGATCGCGATAGTATAAAAATAGGATACTAGGTGGGATCGGTATCGTTTCGGCTTGGTAGGATCGTAGTATCGTAAGATACTAGGATACGAATCGAGATACTGACAACCTTGGCTCCATGTCCACGTCTTAAAAAAAAACTCAACCTAGAAGAGAATTTGACCACTCCTAATACAATGAATTTGGGCTACGCTTTATCCAAATTCGTTGTCCTAGGAAGAGCCACATCCCCTCATAGGTTGAGTTGTTTTTTTGGGACGGAGGGATCGTAGTACATGCTACTCCAAACAAGGTGAGGCACTACTTGTCTACTTTGGTTCGGGGTTCAAATTACTCCCTCTATTTTATATTATGACTTCTTCTAAGTTAAAGTTTGATAAGTTTATAGAAAAATATAGTACTATTTTCAACACAAAACAAACATATTATTAAAATATATTCAATGTTATAATTAATGAAAATAATTTGATATTTTAGGTGTTGCTGTTTTTTTTAACTTATCAAACTTAATAAAGTTTAACTAGAAAAAAAGTCAAACAACTTATAATATAAAACGGAGAGATTTTCGGTATTTGTATCGGATACTGAAGTTTCTCAATTTTTAGTTATTCTATCCGAAATAATTTGAAATTTTAACAACATTTGCCAAATACATAAAACCATGAAATATCCAAAAAAAAATCGGCCGAAATAATTTCCAGAGGGGGTTTTGGGTGGGGTGTGGGTGGGTGGGTTTCCGAAATTTTGACCCTAGTTCGGTTGCTTTGTTAAAATCAAAGTATAAATGGGGAAGCATACAAACATACTACAGTGTTTTATGGTTTCAGTCCTATGTCGACGAGTATTACGTATACCATTATAGAGCTATTAATTTTAATCATATGGGGGATTTTATCTTTTTTACCATAAGATACTTTATATTCGTTATAAATAAATTTTGGTCCATACTAATACCTGAGATACTAAGACTACTAAGGCTGTGTTCGGATGTGAAGTTGGAAACTCACCTCCCACGCACGCAAAACGGAGTACCATATTTTCTTATAATTAATTAAATATTTACTTTTAAAAAGATAGATTAATATGATTTTTTAAAGCAACTTTCGTATATAAACCTTTTGCAGCACACCGTTTAGCATTTTAAAAAGCGTGCACGTGAAACACGAGGAAGGTGAGTTGCGAAAGTTGGGGAAGAACACAGCCTAAATGGCTGTCGATGACAGCAAAATTACTCTAACCGTATGTAATAGTGTGTAAAACAGATTTTGCTGCTCAGATTTAATGTATTTATCGTGGAAAATTGTATGCATTTCTCGAACAGCATAATCCAGCTAGCTTCCAGTTTCAAAACACAAATCTCTATGGTAGTATGGTTCCATCGAGGTCATCACAGAGCTAGAATGTCTTAAGAATGAAACTTGTCGATGCACCAACTTTTTTCTGACTCATTTAATACTGAAGTTTCTAGTCTTAAAACTTTCCCCTATTATATGAAATCATATTGTAACCCATTTTATTTATCTACACGAAGTGCCTCTCTCTCTCTCTCTCAACAAAACTACGGAAGTTTGACCTTACAACACACGGAGGATGGGGGCGGAGGTGAAGGTCATTCTTCCTCCGGACGGTGATGCCCATCTCCTCTGTCATATCCAGCTCGCTCGCTGCCATTCCATTAGGGAGTTCCCAGTCAAAGTGGTAGAGCAGCGCAGCAAGCAGAAGTTCCATGATTGCTTCTGCGAATGCCATACCAGGACATATTCTTCGTCCTGCGCCAAACGGTATGAACTCGAGGTCTATGCCCTTGAAGTCAACAGTACTGTGTTCAAACCGTTCTGGTCTAAACTCCTCAGCGTCATCCCAGTACTTTGGGTCTCTGCCGATAGCCCACGCGTTAACAAATACAGTGGTGCCTTTTGGAACATCATACCCCATGACTTTACATGATTCACGACACTCTCTTGCGACAAGCAGTGGTACCACAGGGTGAAGCCTTAGGGTCTCCTTAATAATGAGCTTTACATACTTTAAGCCAGACAAATCATCCTCTGTCACAGTTGGCTTTCTCCTAAGTTTGTCACGTAGCTCGGCTTGTGTCTTTTGCATAACCATTGGGTTCTTTATTAGCTCCGACATCGCCCATTGAAGCGTAGTCGCCGATGTCTCGCTACCTCCACTAAAGAGATCCTATAAAAAGTTAAAAGATCGAATGAAAAATACTACAAAGATTTGAGAGCTGTACCATCTAATTGAGCAAATATAATCCACCATGATAGCACATACTCTCTCCGTCCTAAAATAAATCAATCTCATACGAGATATGATATATTATAGTACACTTAATCTGAACCTGTTACTCTGGGATGAAGAGAGTAGATATATTTTACTTTGCTTTTAATACGACAGGTGTCAATTTTACTTACAAGGATAACAGCTTTGATTTGTTCCATGGTGAGAGGCGTCTCGAGCTCCCCTTGTTTCTGTATGTTCAGGAGCACGTCTATGAGGTCTTGGTTCTTGTCGTCCTCGACGCCGGCGCCGCCGTCTACCACGGCGGCCTCCGCCCGCTGCTGCTGGTGCTGCCGGATGGCGCAGTCCATGAGCTCGTAGAGCTTCCTGCTGTTCGCCTCCGCTCGCCGCGCCCTGCCGCCGATGGCGCTCGCCAGCCACGACGACGGGAACAGGTCGTCGAGGCTGAACCCGCCGAGGAGCTTCATCTGCTCGGTGAGCTCCTGCAAGAACTCGTCGCGCCGCTCGAACCTGTCCCCGATCATGGCGCGCAGCGCCGCGTCCGAGACGGCCTCCGCGATCCGCTCGGTGAAGTTGACGGCCGCCTCCTCGCCGGGCGACGCGGCGGCGGCGGCGAGCGCGCCCACGAGGCGGCCGGCCTCCTCCTCCCGGACGCGGCGGAACGACCGGACGCGGCGCGCGCTGAGGAGCTCGACGACGCAGATCTTGCGGAGCTGACGCCACAGCGCGCCGTACGGCGCGAGCGCCACCCCGGCGCCGCCGGGCCGCAGCCGCCGCGCGGTCGGGTTGAGCGCCCGGTCGGCGAACGCGAGGTCGTGCGTCCGCGTGACCTCGCGCGCGGCGCCGGGCGACGAGGCCACCACGACGGGGACCTCCCCGAGCTGCAGGTACACGAGCGGCGCGTCGCCGAGCCGGCGCGCGATGCGCGCCATGGAGCGGTGGAGGAGCCGGTCGCCCACCACGTGGTGCAGGCTCCCGATGACCGGCAGCCGCCACGGCCCAGGCGGCAGCCTCACGCCACCACTACCACCACCACCACCATCACCACTCCTCGCCAGCTTCACCCAAAGCATGGCGAAGACGACGACGACGACGACGGCGACGACGCAGGCGACGGCGTCGTACATGGTGATCAGATGATCGACGACGACAACGTAAGTACGCGAACGCGAGTGCAATGCAATGCAGGATAGCTAGCTAGCTAGGCTAGGGAACAGATATATACGAGGCGATGGAGATGAGATGACAAAGAGAGCCGTTTCATCTGCAAGATCGATGCACGGCGCACGGCGGCGCCGTCTTGGCGCGGGGCGCCATTGCAGATGAGCTCGAGGCTGGCTGCTGCTGCTGCCTGCTGCTACACGCCACGGAAACCGCGTTGTCTCGTCATGCGGTGGCGCCGCGAGCGGTGCCCACTGAATTGAGATGGCAACGGCAGATATCATAAGAGGCTAAGATTTTTGCAACGGCCCGGACACTGTACTTATCCTTGTGTTTTCTTGCTGCTTTTGAGGCCATGTATTTACATCTCATAATTTGGGGAATTTGAAATATCTCGTTTTCATGTGGGGGAATTGAACTGTAAACATAGTACCGCTCGAAAATCTAATTCTCAATCCCATGTAATGTGCCACAAATGGATGCTATATATATCTCCATCTCAATTAATCAAACAGAGAGAAAAACATACAAATTGCTTACTTCATATATCTAAAGAAGAAAAAAATGAACAAAAGGAGAGAGCAGTAATGCTTGAGTTGCCTTGCTAAAGTCCCCATAAAATACATTTTATTTGATGTCGTTTTGAGGTGGAGGTGCCACATAGACCATCTCTTATCTATCTTTTTTTTTTTGTGTATATCCACTTATAAATATAGAGAACGGATCTCTACCCATTATCAAAATTAAATCCATCCATATCTATCTATCTAACTTTAGTGTATATTCACTTGTGAACACAGAGACAATATCTCTATCCATTATCAAAATTAAATCTATCTATCTATACCTATCTTTTTTTTTTGCGAGGGCTATATCTACCTATCTTGACTGTATATAGAGACTGGTTCTCTGTGCATTATGATAAATAAATAAATCAATCAATCAATCTATCTATCTATCTATTAACTGTGTATATCCATTTTTTGTTACGGAGGTTGGATCTATATCCATTATTAAAAAATAAACCTACTTGTTTATATCTATCGATATATCTATTATATTAAAAAATAGAAAAAAAATGGAGGCAACACGTTTCTTTTGGAGGCTAAAAATTCTCATATTAATCGAAGAATAAAAGAAAGATCCTGGCCATTAAATTATATTGTTCAAATTATACCTCTGTATAGATTGTTCAATATAGTTGTGTACAAAATACAATTTTATTTATAAAAATAGAAGCTAAGAGTCGTATATCGAATCTATTTGTATTTATAAAATGCCTCTATATACAAATTACAATTGAGTAAGAAATTCAAATTTGTTTTTATTTTCATGTAGATATTATAATTGCATACTTCTATTTATAAAAATAGAAGATAAGAGTTGTATTTCAAATCTAATTATACCTTTACCTACCTTTGTGTGAAATTATACACGAGAATCCTCTAGTTATTATATTTCAAATTTTTCTGCTTGATCTGGGCATTTTTCTCTTTGAAATTATGTAGCTTTCACTTCTATATTGTTAACAGTAGCAACATGTGTGTATATTCCAACATGCCTCCCCCCCCAAAAAAAAGAAAAAAATAGCCCATACAACATGTGGATTGAACATACTAGCGTAGTATCGTTCAACTTTCCATCTCCAAGTTCATCCTCTGAGGCTTTGAACTCTGTGAAGAATTAACAAGAGAAACGAACAAACCTATTAACCATGTAGCCTAGTGGTTACAGTGATCTGAGTAGTACTCAAGGTCCTGAGTTCAAATCTCCTATGGAGTGAATTTCAGATTGGGTTGTTTGCGGGGCTAAGTTCCCTATTTCAATGGCCGTATATATCCGGTTGGATGTAGATGCCGGGTAGAAAATACCCTTCTCTAAAAGAAAAACATAGCAAGGTGCAGACGTGCAGTGCAGATGGCAACATAGAAAACAAATTTGCAATTCAGGCTGTGTTTAGTTCCTGAAAAAAGTTGGAAGTTTAGGAAAAGTTAGAAGTTTATGTGTGTAGAAAAGTTTTGGATGTGATGTGGTGTGATGTGATGTGATGGAAAGTCGGAAGTTTGGAGTAGTTAGGGGTGAACTAAACAAGGCCTCAATTGGCGATGGCAACGTTGGTGGTGTTGCTGTTGCCTGCTGCTCTCACCTCTTCTTGATCGTTAGGATTCAGGCCTCAGTGCAGTTTAGCAGCTGCAGTTTCAGGCTTGCAACAGTTAGCACTCGCGCGGACGCTCGGCGACAGCGCTACGCTACACGGCCGACGGAACTCGGCAAGGCACTCGGATGCGCGGATGCGGCAGCAGATGGAACTGATCGGCTGCCTGAAACGAGCTAGACAGGATGAACGACTGACGGGCGACGTACGGCGGCGGATGCTATCCTGCGTAGTGTTTTTTTTTAACGCACACAAGAATTGCACGTTAATATATTAGAAGAATAGAGGTTTTATCCTGCGCAGTGTTGATCCTGAGGACACGTTATGCGCGGCGAGCGGTTGCAAAGCCGGCAATCTCGCGACTCGCGTTCGTGTATACGTTGTCGGCTCTTCGGAATCACTTACACTACAATAGTTAGCTGCCAACCATTGGAGACATTTAACTATTTAATTCCTTTGATTCTTCGATAAATAAATCGTAGTGCCACAAATCACAACAAAGAAACACATAACCTTATTAAGAAAATCAAACATTGAAAAACAAGGAGAGTTTATTAAGGCAGCCACGAGTGGCGAGGTACATTTTGTAAGATCTTATGTAGAGGCATCACAAGCATAGATACTGATTGCGCACATTGAGGAAGGTAGGTGCTATGCGGTAAGAGGCACACGAAGAGTTGGGAGCAGGTAGAGATCATTCTTCCTTCGGATGGTGAGGCCCATGTCCTCAGTCATGTCCAACTCCTCCGGTGCTGCCCCGTTAGGGAGTTCCCAGTTAAAGTGGTAGAGCAGCATGGTGAGGATGAACTCTATGCTGACCTGGGCTAATGCCAAGCCAGGGCAGATCCTGCGTCCGGCCCCATATGGAGTGAACTCATAGTTTGTGCCCTTGAGATCGATCTCACTATCCTCAAACCGCTCTGGTTTGAATGTCTCGGCGTCATCCCAATGTTTGGGGTCCCTCATTATTGCCCACGACTTTATGAATATGACACTGCCTTGGGGCACGTCATACCCCATGATCTGGCAAGTTTGCTGGCACACCCTTGGGGTGAGCAATGGCAATACCGGATGCAGCCTATGAGTCTCCTTGACAATCATCTTCACATACGTTAGGTCTACCATGTCGGCCTCAGTCACTGTGGGCTTCCCTTTGAGGATGCTTCGCACCTCGTTCTGTGCTTTCTCCATCACTTTTGGGTTCCTCACCAGCTCTGACATTGCCCATTGGATCGCATTCGAGGATGTCTCACTTCCCGCACAAAAGAGCTCCTATAAAATGACAAAATGCAACATATGTGAAACTTTGACCTGATAAAAAACTAAGGAAAATAGATATGCTACATCAAGTTAAAGACAATATGCAAGTGTGTGTGTATATATTACCCATCTGAAATTTAATTTGTGATCTGAACTGTTTTTCTTCAACAAATTCAGAGTAGCAGAAAATTCTTATCTGAACAATCATAATAGTAGAAAACTTATCTATGAACATTAAGAGCAGTAGCAAAGTTACTTACTAGGATGACAGCTTTCAAGTTGCCGGCAGTAAGAGGCACCTCGAGGCTACCTTCCTTGTGTATCCTGATGAGCTCATCCATCAAGTCATCCTCCTCCTCCTTGGCGATGTCAGGCGGCGGCGCGGCCATGGCCTCCTTTTGCTGCTGCCGCTGGCGGAAGGCGCTGTCCACCAGCTCGTAGGACGCCCGGTTGACCGCCTCGCCGCGAGCCGCCGATGGCGCCGGCGAGCCACGACGACGGGAACAGGTCGTCGAGGCTGAACCCGGAGGCGAGCTTGACGATCTCCGGGAGGACCTCGAGGAAGTCCTCCCGCCTCTCGAACCTCTCACCGATCATGGGGCGCATCGTGGTGTCCGCGATGGCCACCTTGATCCGCTCGGTGAGGTTCACGGCCTGTCCCGGCGGCGTCGCGGCGACGGCGGCGACGAGGCGGCCGGCCTCCTCCTCGCGGACGCCGTGGAACGAGCTGACGCGGCGGACGCTGAGCAGCTTGACGATGCAGATCTTGCGGAGCTGGCGCCACAGCGCGCCGTAGGGCTCGAAGAAGATGCCCTTCCCCTGCGCGCGCAGCTTCTGGACAGTCGGCGGCCACGGCCGCGACGCGAAGTTGATGTCGTGCGTCTTCATGATCTCGCGCGCCGCGTCGGCGCACGACACGACGATGGCCGGGACCTCACCGATCTCCATGTACATGAGCGGCGGCGCGCCGAGCTGCCGCACGACGTCGGCCAGCGCGCGGTGGACGAGCGGGCTGCGGCGGAGGAGGTGGAAGCTGCCGATGAACGGCAGCCGCGACGGGCTGGGCGGCAGGTTCAGCCCGTCCCACTCCCTGCGCGGCGCGAGGAGCATGCGAGCGAGCGAGAGAACAACGAGGACGGCGGCGGCGGCGGCGGCGAAGCACGAGACCTGCTCCATGGCGGCGGGTGGTGGCTGTGAGTGATGGTGGAGTGGTGTGTGGTGAGGTGAGTGCCATGGAGGAGATGCACCCGGCTATTTATACACTGGAGAGGGTTAGTGACAGCAGAGACTTCCAACCTGGACTCTTGGAGAACATTGGCACATAGTTAATACACCACTATATGGTTGGACAGGTGTCTAGCTAGTGAAGAAGAGGGAGAAGATAAATATGTATTAATATTTTATTAATATAGAGTGTATAAGTATTTTATTAACTACACGAGAAGATATATATGTATTTATGATGGCTATATATATGATTGGGCAAGTGTCTATTAAATAGAGTTCGCTTAAAAATAAGTCGAATGTATTAATATTTTTTTATTACACGAGAATATATATATATATATTTGAAGAAGGAAAAAAAACAAACGGAGAGCACTGTTTGAGTTGTCTTGTTAAAGTCTCCATAAAAATACATTTTATTTGACGTCATCTTGAGGTGGAGGCGCCACATAGATCATCTCTTATCTTTCTATTTATTATTGTGTATATTCACTTATAAATATAGAGACCATATCTCTATCCATTATCAAAATTAAATCCATCCATATCTATCTATCTCTTATGTGTATATCCACTTGTAAATGCAGAGGCAATATCTCTATGCATTATCAAAATTAAATCTATCTATCTATATCTACCTATCTTGGCGGTGTATAGAGATTGTACTCCGTTCACTATCTATCTATCTATCTATCTATCTATCTATCTATCTATGTGTATATCTACTTGTGAACGCAGAGGCAATATCTCTATCCATTATCAAAATTAAATCTATCTATCTATATCTACCTATCTTGGCTGTGTATAGAGACTGGTTCTCTATCCATTATCTATCTATCTTTTATGTGTATATCCACTTGTGAACGTAGGGGCAATATCTCTATCCATTATCAAAACTAAATCTATCTATTTATATCTACCTATCTTGGCTGTGTATAGAGATTGGTTCTCTATCCACTATCTATCTATCTATCTATTACCTGTGTATATCAATTTATGGATACAATGATCGGATCTTGTCAATGTTTTAGATCACGACTACTGTATTTATATAGTAAGGTGATCATTGGTACCAGGGTATATGCGAGATTGAGGTAAAAGAGACGGAGTATATACAGGTTCGGACCCCTTATTCATCAGAATCAGGTAATAACCCTACTCCTGTTGGCCAAAGCCGATGTTGCTCTTATTCATCAGAATTACACAAGTACAATATTTGAGATAACCTATCTACTTGTCGTCAACTTGGCAGCATGGAACACCAACACGTTGTCGACGACAGGGTAGTCTTCCTCCTTGAATAAGTACCCGGCAAGATTAGAGATAGCGCCAGATCCCTCTTGTCATCCTCCGTAGGCGCCAGATTGGGTATGTCTAGGCTTATTTCTGATGTTGATGTCCGGCGGCGTGTATTGGTGTCTATTCTGACAGATGTTGTCTTCGTCTCTCTCCCTCTCCCTCTCCTCCTAATGGGTCTTGTATTTATACCCATAGATGTCCCATTGTCCAAGTAGAACTAGGAGACCAATATGCATACAATCCGAGTAGTTCTTACAGTTTCCATGTAGAACTCTACTTGTTCTTCCTTATCCGGAACTCCTTCTATATACGTGGTATGATTCCATATAGGACTTGGTATATGATGAGCCCCGCCAAGCTTAGTTGATTACTATTAGGTATATGTTATCCATAACCTTACAAATCTATATCCATATATTGTTAAAAAAATAAACCTATCTACTTATATCTACCGATATATCTACTATAGTAAAAAATAGATAAAAGATGAAGGCAACACATTTCTTCTAGAGGCTAAAAATTCTCACTTAATTGAAGAATAAAAAGAAAGATCTTGGCCATTAAATTATAGTATTCAAAATATAGCGGTGTAGATTGTTCAATATAGTTGTGTAAAAAAACAATTTTATTTATAAAAACAGAAGCTAAGAGCCATATATTGAATCTAATTGTTATACAAATTATAGTTGAGTATGAAAGTCAATTATGTTTTTTTTTTCATGTAGATATTACAATTGCATACTTGTACTTATAAAAATGGAAGATAAGAGTTGTAATTCAAATCTAATTATACCTTTGTTAACGACCAAATTTGGTAATCCAAGTAACGGAGATGAAGATGGGATCGAAGCGGAGTACGAGATGGAGATCACTCCGGAAACAGAGTAAGTATCTGAAGTCCGAGTCGGTTGCGATCAGGATCGACAGAGTCCAAGTTGGACAGGGTTAGCCGATTGAGCCGAATCCGACAATATGACACGGCATGCATTGTCGGGTTGAGTTAATGTGCTTCATAATGATTGCCACATATGGATAGAGTCCTGAAAAGGCAATTGTATCTATTAATTATGACATTTCATGTAATTTCCTTAGAGATATGTTTTGGGCAAAAGTCTGCCGCAAAGACTTATGGTATCTTAGAGTTTGTTAGAGATAAGAGTCATGTACGATATGGACATATTTTGTAATCTCGGGTATAAATAGACCCCGAACCCTATGTAATCAATCTAACACACGTTCAATACAATCTTGGCGCATCGCCACCCTTTTACTTTCGTTTTGTTTCGATGAGTTCTTACTTTCGGGTTGAGCTGCATCGGTTTCGATCTTCAACTATTGTTATGGCGTCTTGCGTTCTCGGGATTAGTGCTTCCATCTTTATGATACTCTAATCTTGTTTATATAATTCGTCGAGTTATCATATATCCCATATAATCTCCGGCAATATCGTTATCTAACCTCCAATCGGCTAACGTCTGTTATTAGAAGGCAGCCGATTAGGTTAAATACCGACGTTGACTTAGATTATATAGGATATTCACCACTCTATGAAACATCCAACGGTTTGATTGTCTAGATATTGTCCTTCTTTTCATACTTATAGCTGCATCAGTTGGGTTTGACCTTATAAGTCGTGATTAGAATCTCAATCTCTAGCCTGCTTTTGGTTGCCGATTAGGGTAGCATCGGAGTTTCAGCCGATCTTACCTGATTTAACTACATTTATCTTATATGCTTGATTGACATGTTAAATCTGTCCTTTATGATTAAGATATTGTTGCATTTATGTATATTAGGCTTTTGTTTGGTATATTTTACTTGCTTTGATATCTTAATATAGAGTACTAGTATCGGAGTATTAGCCGATACATGCTAGATCTATCTGATCGGCTATGCTATGAACATATATAGTCTTGTTGTTAATATATATTTCGATCTAAGTGATTTATACTGTCTCGGCATGGCGACCGATATATCCCAATCACTTGATTTAAGTATATATCGACATAGAGACTATATATTGTTAATATCTATAGCCGATCGAATAGATTTAGTTCTTTCTTACTTATTCATGACTGCCGATCGATTCACATATGACATCGGCTCAAAGATAAATGATATGTCATCGGCAACTAGCCGATCGGCTATCGTTTATGAATTTAACCGTGGTTTCTTTGTCTTTATTTCTTGTTGATTGCAGGATCAAATCAACTGGCACGCTCATACACCTAAAAGCAAGCTTTTGAACCTGCACTTGAGTTAAGCAGATCTCCCAGGCCTCGTGTTTTCACATCAACATCCTTTACCTCGTGAAATTATACGTGAAAATTCTCTAGTTATTATATTCCAAAATTTTCTGCTCGATTTGGACAATTTTTCTTTGGAAAATATGTGGTTTCCACTTCTATATTATCAACAATAGCAACATGCTCGTATAGTCCAGCATGCCAAAAAAAAAAAACATGCCCATACAACTTGTGGAATGAATTCAAAGGCCGTGTGCTTAAAATCAATTGCGTTATCTGTGATTCGCTCTAGCTTGAACTCCTTGGGCAGCCTTTGTCCCAATATTTAGGGTCCCCAAAAATCACCTACACGTTGATAAATGCGGTGGTGTCTTTTGCAAGGTTTTAAATCTCCTGCTATAGCTATACAACTATCCCAGGAGATAGTTGTTTGAGGATCTAGCTATTTGCTCCCATGTACTATAATTTAACAACTATCCGGAGGATATGCGCGGCGGCCTCACGGCTACAAAGCCGGCAATGTCGCGACTCACGTTCATGTACACACTGTCGATCGGTTTTTAGCATCGGTTGCACTTCGATAGTTAGCTGCCTCCTGTTGGAGTCAATGAACTATTTTTGTTGATTCTCCCGTAAGTAAATCGCAGTGCCAGAAATCACAGCAATGAAACATGGAACCTTATTAAGAAAGCCAAACATAGAATAAGGAGATTTCTGTCGGTTTATTAAAGCCGAAACGAGCAGCGAGGTACAACTTGTGCGACCTCATGTAGAGGCATCACAAGCACACATACTGATTGCACACATCAAGGACGGAAGGTGCTATGCGGTAAGAGGCACACGGAGAGTTGGGAGCAAGTAGAGATCCTTCTTCCTTCGGATGGTGATGCCCATCTCCTCAGTCATGTCCAGCTCCTCCGGTGCAGCCCTGTTAGGGAGCTCCCAGTCGAAGTGGTAGAGCAGAGTGGCGAGCATGAACTCTATGCTGGCCTGGGCTAATGCCAAGCCAGGGCAGATCCTACGTCCAGCCCCAAATGGTGTGAACTCATAGTTTGTACCCTTGAGGTCGATCTCACCATCCTCAAACCGCTCCGGTTTGAAAGTCTCGGCATCATCCCAATGCTTGGGGTCCCTCATTATCGCCCACGAGTTTATAAATATGACACTACCTTGGGGCACATCATACCCCATGATCTGGCAAGTTTGCTGGCACTCCCTTGGGATGAGCAACGGCAACACCGGGTGTAGCCTATGAGTCTCCTTGACAATCATTTTCAGATACTTTAGGTTGGCTACGTCGGCTTCGGTCACCGATGGCTTCCCTTTGAGGATGCTTTGAACCTCGTTTTGTGCTTTCTCCATCACTCTTGGGTTTCTCATCAGCTCTGACATTGCCCATTGGAGCGCATCCGAGGATGTCTCGCTTCCAGCACCAAAGAGATCCTGTACAATGCCAAAATGCAACACATGTGAAACTTTAACCAGATAAACAACTAAGGAAAATACATATGCTACATCAAGTTAATTGAACACTATCTGCAAGAACATATATATATATATATATACTCTTCTGAACTTTTGTCTGAACTGTTTTTTTCCTTCAAAAACAAAATCAGAGTAGCAGAAAAATCTTACCTGAACAACCAGAGTAGTAGAAAAGCTCTATTCTGATCTGAACATTCAGGGGAGTAAGAAAAATACTTACTAGGATGACGGCTTTCAAGTTGCCAGCAGTAAGAGGCACCTCGAGGCTACCTTCCTTGTGTATCCTGATGAGCTCATCCATCAAATCATCCTCCTCCTCCTTGGCGATGTCAGGCGGCGACGCGGCCATGGCCTCCCTTTGCTGCTGCCGCTGGCGGAAGGCGCTGTCCACCAGCTCGTAGGATGTCCGGTGGCTCGCCTCGCCGCGGCGCTGCGAGCCGCCGATGGCGCAGGCGAGCCACGACGACGGGAACAGGTCGTCGAGGCTGAACCCGGAGGCGATCTTGACGATCTCCGGGAGGAGCTCGAGGAAGTCCTCACGCCTCTCGAACCTCTCCCCGATCATGGGGCGCATCGTCGTGTCCGCGATGACCACCTCGATCCGCTCGGTCAGGTTCACGGCCTGTCCCGGCGGCGTCGCGGCGACGGCGGCGACGAGGCGGCCGGCCTCCTCCTCGCGGACGCCGTGGAACGAGCTGACGCGGCGGACGCTGAGCAGCTTGACGATGCAGATCTTGCGGAGCTGGCGCCACAGCGCGCCGTAGGGCTCGAAGAAGATGCCCTTCCCCTGCGCGCGCAGCTTCCGGATGGTCGGCGGCCACGGCCGCGACGCGAACTTGATGTCGTGCGTCTTCATGACCTCGCGCGCCGCGTCGGCGGACGACACGACGATGGCCGGGAGCTCGCCGATCCTCATGTACATGAGCGGCGGCGAGCCGAGCTGCCGCGCGACGTCGGCCAGCGCGCGGTGGACGAGCGGGCTGCGGCGGAGGAGGTGGAAGCTGCCGATGAACGGCAGCCGCGGCGGGCTGGGCGGCAGGTTCAGCCCGTCCCACTCCCCGCGCGGCGCGAGGAGCATGCGGGCGAGCAAGAGAACCACGACGACGACGGCGGCGGCGGCGGCGAAGCACGAGACCTGCTCCATGGCGGCGGCTGTGGGTGTGTGGTGAGGTGAGTGCCATGGACGAGATGCACCCAGCTATTTATACATGGGAGAAGGTTGGTGGCAGCAGAGGCTTCCAACCTGGAGAATATTGGCAGATAGTTAAGGCGAAATCAATTCTTAATGAGAAAGTTAATGAAGTGGTGTGGCTTGATAGCTGTGATTTTGATGATACCTTGTACATCCAGAAAAAAAGACAAATATACTACTCCACCACTGCATGGTTGGACTAGTGTTTATTAAAGGAGTGTTTGCTTAAATAAGTATAATGTATTAATAATTTTTATTACACGAGAAGATATGTATGTATTTATGGTACCTATGTATGGTTGGACAAGTGTCTATTGAAGGAGAGTTTGCTTAAAAATAAGTATAATATTTTAATATTTTTTATTACACGAGAAGATATATATGTATGCATGGCACCTATGTATGGTTGGACAAGTATCTAGTGAGTGAGTGGAAGATTTCGCTTAAAAAAAGTAGAGCATATTACTATTTTTTAGTACACGGATGATACATATCTGTATATGGTACCTGTGTATGGTTGGATAAGTGTTGTCGAGTGAGTCATAGAGTGTTCGCTTGAAAACTAACTAGAGTATTTTATATTTATTTAGTTTTGATTACACGGAAAATGCATATGTATATACGACAATAGACACGTACCTCATACTCATACACTCGTGAACATGCCACTTAACCCAAGTAAGTAGAGTATATATAATATATTCCTACATCTTGAACTTAGAATCCACTCTCACTTTGCTGTTGTCAGATCACTTGGTAGCTATGGACAGTGGAGTTCTGTCATGCCTTCAATAATAAACTGATTCATATGTAAAGCAAAACCAACTAGCTGGAGATTTATTGTTAGAGATAGGGAGATAACCAATTATTAGTTGTATAGATATCTGGCACATTAATTAGATACTTTCTCAATATCAAAATATAAGGGATTTACGATGGAGAGATAATCAATTATTAGTTGTATAGATATCTGGCGCATTAATTAGATACTTTCTCAATCTCAAAATATAAGGAATTTAAGATAGGGAGATAATCAATTATTAGTTGTATAGATATCTAGCGCATAATTAGATATTTTCTCAGTCTCAAAATATAAGAGATTTAAATAGAGAGATAATCAATTATATATATATATATATAGCACATTAATTAGATACTTTCTTGGTCTCAAAGTATAAGAGATTTAAGATAGGGAGATAATAAATTATTAGCTGTATAGATATCTGGCACATTAATTAGATACTTTCTCAATCTCAAAATATAAGGTATTTTAGATAGGGAGAGAGTCAATTTTTAGCTGTATAGTGTCACGCCCCGAATCTGGCACCGCCGTACAACGGCACCTGACAGGAGCGTGTCGTGGGAAAAACGGCGCGAACCGCTTCCTACGAAACCGCGATCTCAGTACCAGTCCCAGGACATAGCGCTGGTACCCACGGTGACAAATATGAATCATTGCAATCCTTAAAATAAATAGAGGACTTATTTACCTTAACTTAGGTTGCAGCTCAGACAGCCCGAGAATGCAACCGACGACACGGACGAGGCGAACACCAACAACAGCAGCAGCAGCGGAACCAACGGTCTAACACCCAACACCACAGGCAGCAGCAGGGAACTAGGACGAAACCCTAATCTTTACTTCACTTCAACTTCATCTTCGGAGCTGACTGAACTATATTTATATAGAGAGCAAGGGTGAGTACTTACGTACTCAGCAAGCCAGGGGAACTTAGGTGGTTAATGCAGGCTTCAAGGGAAGGCTGTTATTTTGCAAACAGTTTTGTTTTCAAGTTTTCAACAATCTAAGTGTGTGCTTTCTACAACCAGAGCGAGACAAGTCTCAGCTCGGTCGGGAGGTGAGAAGTAACAAATTTATTTATCACGATTTGCACAACTCCCAGAGTTGGCTTCAAATCTAGTTTTTCCCAAACCAAACCAATTTTCCAAACTTCCCGATAATAGAGGTCCCCAAACGACCAATCACTTCCAGGGACACCCGGTCCCGCTGTCCCCAGGGTAGCTAAATGCTTCCCAAGCATTAGGTTTCCCAAACCTTAACACCTTTTCATAAAACAGGGTAAAACAAAAACTACGCTAAGGAATCACCTCACATCCGCCCATGACCGTGGGCACGGCTGTTCGAACAGTTTGTTAACCTCTGCAGAGGGGGTACACTTTACCCACACGACATTACTAACCCGAATCACCTAGCCCGTGTAGAACGACCACGTCTGGTGACCTAAGGGCTTTCATGACAAGGCATTTCGAGAGCAGACACAGGATTGCCATATGCCGACGAGAGGGGTCCCAGACCAACAACAGGTTAGGTCCCAGACCATACTGTGCCAGGAAGCCCATGGGTCCTCCCCGACACCACCCTGGCGAATCCACATGTCTCTCGGCATCAAGGCTCCCCCGATTAGCAATTTACTCAGCCAGGGGCATCCCATTCCACCCGTGTGGTCACACTATTGTATGCTCGGATGTAATTCCAAAGGAATCGGTCCTTAGATGCGACCGCACAAGTATTCCGCCCAGGAATGGCCTTGTGTCGCGAGTTTTATTTTTAAAACTCATTTTCTTTCACAAGGCACCGACCCAGGCGTCGGGTTTTCCAAAGCTTTTGTAAACCAAGTTTTACCCAAGAAGTTACTCAGATTTTAAGTTTGAAGGCGACCGTCGATACTCGCACAGAGTGCACGAATATCGAGGTGCAACTAGATAGTTACAAGGGAACATGATATAACAATTAACAATGGAAGGATCAGATGCAACGAGTTGGGTAGGCCCACCGGTCTGCCTTTCAGATGGGGCAAACAAATTAAGTGTAGTCCTATCAATGCATAATATTTTGTAAGCAATATAATTAAGTTCAAATATAGGCTCAATATGTTCAAAGGTGGCTTGCCTTGCTCAGGGTCTTCACGAAGCTTCACGAATCTTCAAGATATCCACGATCGACGAAAATCCGGTAACCGCAACTATGCGCAAACAAACAAAAACCTAAACAAGAGACCAAGAAAAAGACCCTATTTAGACTAAATAATAGTGCCATTAAATAGATCTCAATTTTATGGAATTACTGGAAGTGGAACGGGGTCAATCGGACGATTGGATCGAGAGATACGAATTTTGGAAGTTTAATTAGAATTTCTGGCGAAGGAAGATATTTGTAGAACAAGGGGAGATTGATTCATGAAATTTATAGAAATAATATTCTCAAGAATATTATTGACCATCTCTGACATGCGGGACCAAAGGAAATGATTTATAAGGAAAATGATTCATGAAATTTTGGAATAGAGAATTGATTTATGGGATCAAGGGAAAAAGATTTATTAACCCATGAAATAAGATAAAATAATTTACTGAATTTATAGAAGAGAGAAATATTTGTGGAATATTGGAAAGACATTCTCAAGATTATCTTTGACTCATTGACGAGTGGGGCCAATAAGAAGGTGAGAGAGAGAGAGAGGAGCAATTGGAGGGAGCAATTGCGGACCTTTAGCTCTTCGGTGTGTGAGCACCGGACTCGGAAGAGGGAGTAAAAGTAAACTTCCTTTGTTTTGTTAGGCCGAGGAGGAAGGCTGGCCAATGGGCCAAGTCCACGAGCCAGGGGAGAGAGGGGGAGGGGGACGGCTGACCGACTGACTGGGCAGGGGCGGGCCCGGTCAACGCCACGTGGGCAGCCACGTCGGATGGGGAGAGAAAAGAGGGGGGGGCGGGAATGGCATCGGACGGCTCACGGCGCGCGGCGGAAATCCGGCGAACAGCGGCAAGCCGAAGCGAGCGACGAACACCGGTGGCTAGAGGAGGTCAAGGAGAACCGATTCCATGGCTCGGATTGGGGAGACGACGCGTGACGACGGCCGGCGGCGGCGGCGAAGCTCGCCGGGATGCCGACGTGGATGCGCGATGGGAAGGGATGCGGCTCACGCGCTCGGGCTTAGTGGACGCGGTATGGGGTTGCGGCGCACACGCGGTGACGCGGGACCCGATGGTCGCCGGGCTGTGGCTCGCGGCGGCGCCTTGCGGCGGCGGGAGGGGCGGCACGGCGCGGGAGCGAGGAGGAAGGTCGGCGGCCAGGGGGAGGGGTTGGGGAGGTCGAGGGGGGGCCCGAGGAAGGTGGCGGCGCCGGGAATCAAGGAGAGGAGGGAGGCCGACGGCAGGGGAGGCACAGCGGAAGTGGCCGAGCGCGGCAGCGGCGAATCGGGCGACGCGACGCGAGGGCGAGAGGGGAGGCCGGCGGCTGAAACAACGGCTTGGGGAGGTAGAGAGGGAACTCAAGAACGGCGGTGGCTAGAGGAGTCGCCGAGAGGGAGGCCAACGGTGGCTCTCGATTGCGCACGGTGGCGGAAACAGAGCACGCGCGACGCGAGCTACGCGAGTGCTGGGACAGAGGAAAAGAGAGGTAGGGAGCTCACCGACGGGAGGTAACGGCGTCGGCGGCGAGTTGAGGATGGGAAGGCCGATGGCGGCGCATGGACGAGCAGCGGCGCAGGGCGACGAACGCGATGCCGAGGCGGCATCGTGTCACGGCGGGCGTGCCGGGGAAGGCAACGGAGGCGTGCGGTGGCGCCCTTGGTCGCGGCGGTGGCGTTCTTGGCCGCGGCGACCAAGAAGGCGGCGATGCTCCGGGGTTGGCCGCGCGACGGTGACCGAGGTTGAGGGAGGAGGCGGCAGAGGACGGACCGTGCGACGGCGAGACGGGGGCGAGCAGCTGGCGGCCGGCAACAATGGCGCGGGTGTTTCGAGCGAGGCGAAGACGAAACGAGAGGGGAGGGCGCGGGCTTTATAGGCGAGGAGGAGAGGTCGGTTTGGAGGAGGGAAACCGACATTGGCGGTCAAGGGAGCTCGGCTGGTGTTCACGGGCGGCAGCGGCGGTTTCGTGGGCAGTGCGAAAGCGGCGATGGCGTGGATGCGTTGGGCGGCGAAGGCGGTGGATCGGACGGCGAAATTTGAAACGCGAGCGCGGGCTGGCAGCGTGGAGCGGTCAAGGTGGGGGCGGCGAGCTGGCCACTGGCGTCTGCGTCATGGTGCTCTGCCTCCGGGCGCAAGGAGACATGGGCGGGAGAGAGAGAGACCCAGCCCAGAAGGGAAAAAGGGGAGGGGGACGGTGAAAAGGGAGGCATGTCCCTTCCGTTTTTGGGAGGAGAGGGGGCGGGAGCACGAGCTGTGCCTCGCGGCTTTGGACGCACGCGGCGTGGGGCGCAGGGCTCGACAGGATGACGCCGGCGACGACTGCAAAAGGACGGGGACTGTTTGGAGGTGAGCACGGACACGCGGTGGTCGTCGGAGCAGGCGACGACCGAGGGTGGCGATGGCGTCTCCCAGACGGTCGGCCACGCGCGCGAGCGCACGGGAAACGGCGAGCGGATTCAAACGGCGGCGAGCGGTTTGGGGGCGGCGAGGGAGAGAGAGAGAGAACGTTCGAGAGAGGGAAGGGAGAGAGACAGCGCTCTCTCTTTCGGTGGTCATGTGCGGCGCACGTGGAGATGGAGGGAGCTGGGGAGAGATGGGCCAGCGGCAGGTTTCGGCCCAAATCATCACGAGGGAGGTAAAATAGACTTTTACCGGAAGGTTTGTTTTGGAGAGAAGTTTGATGTGGAGATTGAATTTGAATTCAATTTGTATATTTGTACACGAGGGTTCAAGGTGGATCCAAGGGAGGGGTCAAGGAAGGGCTTCAAAAGCGGGAATTTTGGTATTTTTGGGATGGATTTGTATTTGGCGGCATGAAGGATTATTTCAGAGGATTTCAAAAAGGGAAGATCATTATTCAAAAATGGAACAAGGGAGATAGCGGTAGAATGCCATGGATAGATAGATAGACAGAAAGGTAGGTTGATAGGTAGAGGGACGGATAGACAGATGGATTGACAGATGGATAGATAAACAGATAGATAGGTATAGGCCCTGTTTGGCACAACTCTAGCTCCCAACTCCAACTTACCTGGAGCGGGAGCTGTGCCAAACGGTCCAGATTCATCTTTTTTTGGAGTGGAGTTGGCAGAGCTACTCCTAGAAAATGAACTACGGGGGTGGAGCTGGGTTTTTGCTGCTCCACAGCTCCACTCCACCCCAAAAGACCCACTACCCTCTAATATTTTAGTGTATTTACACGAAAATGCCACTCAACTACCCTTTCACCCCTTCTTTCCTCCCGTTCTCTCTCCTCCCCCAATCTTCCTCCCAATCCCGAGCTAGTGCGGCGGCATCGGCGGGCTGCAGCAGCGTCGACGGCGACGGGCAGTGACAGCGGCGGGCGGCGGCGGCTGCGGGACGACGACGGGCGGCGCCCACGCGTGGCCGGAGGCTGGCGGCGGGGGGCTGCGGTAGCGGCGGAGAGCGGCTGTTGGGGGACGAGGACGGGCGGCGCGGCGGCGGGGCCAGCAGGTGGCGGCGGCCCATCTTCTTCCCCATCCTCCGACGACGGCCACAACCAGTTGTGGCGGCGTCTGCGTTGGCAGCATACGGGGACAGCAGGCCACGGCGCATCGGCGGCGGCAGGCGGTGGCGGCGGCTGCGGGCGGTGTTGCGGTGGCCGCGACGGGCGGCACGCGGCAGCGGCGTCGGTAGGCGACTCGCGTGCGGGGGCTTCGGCAGGAGGCAGCCTGGGCGACGGCGGCGGCCTGTGCGGCGGCGCTTGCGCAGCGGCTTGGGAGGCGGCGGAGATGCGTGGGCTTCCCGGCGGCGGTGGCTCGTGGGCTGACCGGCTGCGGCGGCAACGTCAAGGCGACGCCTAGAAGGTGTTCGATGAAATGGCGACAAAGGATGTAGAAATGTGGAGCTGAGTAATCTAGCCAAACACTTTTTTACCTACCTCAGCTCCTAGAGGAGCTAGCTCTCACTGGAGTTGGAGTTTGGAGTTGGGAGTTGGAGTTAGGAGCTCTACCAAACGGGGCCATAGTAGATAGATAGATGGATCGATCGATAGATAGATAGATCGAGATTCAGAGAGAGATGGGATGGAAGAGAAGGAAGAGGTGGACCGGAAAAAGGATGAAGGAATCCAACCTATGAGGGAGGTTAAATAGACTTTCACAGAGAGATTTAATTGGGAGGTTTTAGAGTTGGAGTCTGGATTCGAATTTCGAGGTTGATACTCGGTCTCGGGAGAATAGGAAGGAGTCAAGGAAGGGAACAATATTCGGAGACGAGTGAAAAGGGGATGGATAATTTAGAGAAAGAGAGTGTAACTTGAGAGTTTGAGTTTGACTACTCAACGAGATATGTGGGTAAGGATTTTGGAGAGAAGTCTGAATAGAAGGGTTCGGACTTTGAGATTATTTCGGAACGGAAATCATTTTGGGGAGAACTCAGGGCGAAAGGGATTGAATCTTGGGATTTTGAGTTCAAGGGTGGAAGTGATCTCGATTTGCATATTCAGACTTGGGTCAGAAGTTCGAGAAAGAAAACAAGGGTAGATTGATGAACCAATACAGGGAGAAAGATAGATGAATCAAAACCTGAGAGGTTGAATTCGAATTTGAGAATCGGTTTGAAGGAACCAAGGAGAGAGCTTATGACGCGAAGGTGAATCCTTGGACGGAGTTAGGATTCGGGCATTCGACAAAGTTCACGGATGGGGTTCCAGGAGGGGATTTCGAATAGAAGGAATCGAGCTTCGGGACTACATTGGGATGGTAATTTTGAGGAGACGATCTTTGATAACAGGGTATCGAGACAAGGGAGGGATTTAAATGGAGATCTTTGGCACAACTTAGACTCAACACTCAAAGAACGAAATTTTCGCAATTAGGATTTTGCCAAATTAGTTTTTAACGTCTCACGAAAAGCGGAGCGTTACATATAGATATCTGGGATCCGGCACATTAATTAGATACTTTCTCAGTCTCAAAATATAAGAGAATTAAGATAGGGAGACAATCAATTATTATTTGTATGAATATCTTATGAAGGTAATAAGGTATTGTGGGGATATACCTAGTAGTAGAAGATATGAAGATACACTTTAACATATGGTGTCTAGTATATTATTACATGACACATGAGGCATTACCGAGGCACGATATTGACCCTACAAGTTGCATGAGAATACCTATTATTATGAGTTTTATGGGGTTCATATATCAGAATAGTATTATGAAATGTCATAATTGCTTCTTGTCAGTGACATATTAAATTTTAAATTTTTTATGAGCCTTTTTTTGACGATTAACTTTTTATGAGCCTAGACAATAGATTCGGCTAATTCCTGTCGTGCTCATCTGGAGACAACCATAGCGGGAGGTCCGTTATGGACACTAAATTCAATTCCAATATATTTTAAACTTAGGTAACACTCCGAGCAACATAATCATCCTACAGTTTTAAAAGAAAAACACGAACCTCCATCATTTTGTATACCTAGCACACTAGGTAACTAGGTCCGATATGTTTAGTAGTTGAGACAACCTTGTCCCTTTGTCCATACCATGTTATGGTAGGTAAGGTACATGGTTGATCTCGACTTTCTCTACTACACTAATTATCACAAGTGTTTCACATTGATATTATTATATTCTTCTCCAGATGTGGGATCCACCCACCTCTCCCTCTCCTTACATTTCTTTTCTAGCCAGCATTTCCATGAATTAAAATGATGCTCACAATCAAGGACAATATATTCTAGGATAAAAAGAAGGACAATCTATTCTTAGATTATTAGAAATTCAACAATCACATGCCATGCCCCCTACTAGCAGACTAGCACATATGTGAGTGGACGAGGTAGATCATTTAGATAGTGTGGATTTCCTATTACTAAGTCAGGTTTGAATAACATGTATTGTTCGCCTCTTGGCTAAATTTCAAATGTTTCGAAAAATATACGAAAGTATTGATTCAAGCAACAAATTTATTAAGTCATTGGGCACATCATAATGCATGACTTGTCATACAAACACTTCAAAAGAGACTACGGCCTACAGAGGCACACAAACTGTTGGATGTAGGTAAAGATCATTCTTCCTTCGGACAGATAGTCCCATGTCCTCAGTCATATCTAACTCTTCAGGCGACATACCACTAGGAAGCTCCCAGTCAAAGTAGTATAGGAGTGTAGCAAGCACAAGCTCCATATTGGACTGTGCAAATGCTATGCCAGGACAGATCCTTCTTCCAGCCCCAAATGGCACGAACTCGAAGTCTGTACCTTTGAAGTCAATCATGCTATTGTCAAAGCGTTCTGGCTTAAACATCTCGGCCATGTCCCAATATTTGGGGTCCCTGTTGATTGCTCACACGTTTATAAAAACGGTAGTGTATTTCGGGACGTCGTATCCGATGACATTGCATGCTTCTCGGCACTCTCTTGGGAGAAGTAAGGGCAGCACGGGATGTAACCTAAGCGTCTCCTTGATGACAAGCTTCAGGTACTTTAGATTTGTGAGATCGTCTTCGGTTACCGTTGTCTTCCCTTGTAGGTTGTTCCTTAACTCTGCTTGTGCCTTTCTCATCACTTTTGGGTTCCTCATTAGCTCTGACATAACCCACTGGAGCGTATTTGCTGATGTCTCACTCCCTGCATTGAAGAGGTCCTGTGGAATAACAAGATGCAACCTGAACTAATCAATAGACATTCTTAGAAAAAAAAGAAATAACAAACACTTCTAGAAAAATGAAATAAGAAGATGCAACCTGAACTAATCAATAGACATTCTTAGAAAAAAAAAAGACTAGCTAACACTTCTAGAAAAATGAAATAACAAGATGCAACCTCAACTAAGCAATAGACATTCTTAAAAAAAAAGACTAACAAACTCTTCTATAAAAATGAATTACTCTTCTGCAAATAATAATGTAGAAATAGATGACTTCCATATGTAAATCTATTTTCTATATGTAAACTAAAACACTATGAATTAATGTGTGTTCTTCATAAATCAGAGCAGCAGAAGTAGTAGCATTTACCAGGATGATTGCTTTGATGTTGCCAATGGTGAGAGGCACCTCGAGGCCACCATCTTTCTGTATCCTGAAGAGCACGTCAACGAGGTCCTCCTCCGCGTCGTCCATGGCGCCGTCAGCCGGCGCAGCAACGTGAACCCTCCGCTGTTCGTGCTGCTGGAACACGCTGTCCATCAGCTCGTAGGTCCTCCGGTGGTTCGCCTCGGCGCGGCGCGCCATGCCGCCGATGGCGCCGGCGAGACGCCACGACGGGAACAGGTCGTCGAGGCTGAACCCGGAGCCGATCTTGACGATGTCGGCGAGCAGCTCCAGGAACTCGTCGCGCCGCCCGAACCTGTCCCCGATCATGGCCCGCATCGTCGCGTCCGTGATCACCGCCGTGATCCGCTCGCTGACGTTCACGGCCTCGCCGCGCGGGGACGCGGCGACGGCGGCGACGAGGCGGCGCGCCTCCTCCTCGCGGACGCGGCGGAACGACCGGACGCGCCGCGCGCCGAGCAGCTCGACGACGCACAGCTTGCGGAGCTGGCGCCACAGCGCGCCGTACGTCGCGAACACCACGCCCTCGCCGTCGCACCGCAGCCGCCGCGTGGTCGGGTTCCACGGCCGCGTTGCGAACGCGACGTCGTGCGTCCTCATGATCTCCCTGGCGGCGTCGGCGGACGAGGCGACAACGACGGGGACCTCGCCGAGCCTGAGCGACATGAGCGGCGCGTCGAGCCGGCGCGCCAGGTCGGCCATGGTGCGGTGCACGAGCGGGCCGCGCGCCATGACCTGGTGGAGGTTGCCGACGAGCGGCAGCCGCCACGGCCCAGGCGGCAGCCTCTCCGCGCCATTGTCGCCACGCCGCTTCGCCGTCAACCTGACCACCATGAGAGCCAGCAAGAGGAAGCAAGCGCACCACGCCACCTTCTCCATGCCATCCATGGCCATGGCAACACAGATCGATCGAGTGCTACTCTAAGCCAGACGCTCGCGTCCAGGTGCAGATAGATATATGCAGAGGTGTTACTGTTAATTACTACTAGGTGGCAAGTGACAGAAGCAGCTTTGTTGGATTTTTGTCGCCATGGGAGTAAATCTCTGCTTACTAATTGCTAATTATGAAATTCCAAAGATAGCTGATGCAATGCATGGCTGCAAGAGATGGATGCTAGGTGGATGCATGATGATGTACTCTAATTAAGGTCGTCCGATTTTGTAATTAATTGACTTCAGCGGTGGTCGCTGGGCGCTGGCTATGCTTACGAGAATTTTAGTGGCTGGAAAATAAATAAAAATGATAAATGGGCGATCACAAAAGGGGAAAAGATTAATTGACACCAGCTGGCAGGTTTGAGAGAGGCTGGACGTTTGCTTATTTATCTCGTGGCTTTTGTTATGTTACTTTTTCCTAACAAAAAGATCTTCATTTTTTGATTTTTTTTTTGGTCATGTTTTGGCCTTCCAAGTAGGATGGCCATTACTCCTGGCTCTAAAAGACTCTTGTTTCACATTAGCTTTAGCTAGTTAAAGCCATGATAAGCAGGAGATCAAAATACTACTATATGTTTAAGAGAAAATCCCTTGTATACCCCTCAAATTTTACCTAATCCCTTCTATACCCCTAAATTTTACTTACTTCCTTTTAATTCTGATCCCTTCCATACCCCTCCCGTCAGTTCACCGTTAGTTGACCGTCTATTTTCTATAAAAATGACCATTTTACCCTTGGATGAACAAAGAAATTCATGAATTACATTATTAAAAATATAAAAGCTTCTTGCATAAGACTATTATAGTTATGAGTTTGTTGTTCGATGCATTATTTATCCCAAAAAATATTGATAGATAATGAAATAAAAAAATACATATTTATTTTTTAAAAAAAAAGTCATAAAAGTGAGGAGCATTCATATAAAAATAGAACTACCAATGTTCACAACATTCTTTTAATGAATGCTCCCGATAAAAAAATCCATTGTCCTATTAAAATTTCAAATAAAAATTTTAATTTATTGCATTTATTTTATTTTCAAAATTTATGTCAAAATTTTATGCACTAATTATTTAGTCTCTTTAGTTTTATAAAATGCACATACTGTACACTCAAACAAAATTTTTAATTGTTTTTGAAGCTTATATTTAAACCTAAATCATCAAGGGCAAAAAGGACATTTGCAACCAAACGTAACAGTGAAATGATGGAAAATGTAACGGTAGGGGCATGGAAGGGATCAAATTGAAATTTCAGGGGTATAGAAGGGATCGGGTAAATTTCAAGGGTATGAAAGGGATTGAGTGAGTTTTCAGGGGTACACAGGAAATTTACTCTATGTTTAATCGTTAACGCAGATAGAAAACGAGAAGAGAGAGAAAACGGGTAGTATTACTTTTCATGGCTAAAAGGATAACAAAATAATAAAATAGTATCAAAAAGGTTTAATTCACCCCATTTTGAAACAATGGTGTTTTTGAGAAAAAAAAAGGCCAAAAGAATAGTTTTTAGGACAGAGGGAGTTTCCAACCTTGCACCACTCTTTTGGAAGATTCAGTCCCTGTTTGGTTCATGGGACTAATCCATTAGTCCCTCCCTTTTAGTCCCTAAGAATCCAAACATGGGTGACTAAAAAGGAATTAAAAAGTGCATATTTGACTAAAATCCATTAGTCCCTCTTAGGGCAGTCCCAACCCTCCATCTAGGATGGTGTCTATGGCATTAACTACATTGCCACGTAGGACTTTTAGCTTATATGACACTATATTAATTAAGAGAGAGAGAGTGAAGAGAGGAAGAAACTGAGTCTCATGCAAGACACAGCTTCAACACGAGAATCTATGCACTAGACACTATCAAGTTTTGCATTGGGAGAGAATAGTGTCTTCATAATAAATGAAGAATAAATATGATTGGTGGAGAAGAGAGATGATGTATTTATTAATGGCCCACTTTAAGAAACCATGGGTTGTAGAGTGTAGTTTTTATTGTGATGTCTTGTTGACATGACACCATAGACACTAGTTATGGACACCATGGGTTGGGATTTGGGAATGTCCTTAGAGGTACTTATAGGAACTAAAGTGATAGCCTCTCTCTTCTCTCTCTCCCTCGGTCCACGTGACTTCCCTTTTAGTCCCTAGATCCAAACAGTAGGGGACTAAAGTTTTTAGTCTAGGGACTAATTTTAGTCCAGGGACGAAATGATCCAAACGGGACCTCAGAGTGATAGGTTGAATTACGACTGAAGAACTTAAAAATAAAATTTACATCTATATTATTAGGCTTCTAAATACCAATATAAAGTTTTAAAAATAGATTATGATGTAAAAACCCCAAATTAATTGTAAAACTAAATTTTAAATTTCAGATTTTGATTGCAGCTAGTAAACAAACCAACAAATGATAAAAACTGAATGACAACTGGTCCAGGATGTTTAGAGTGAGATAGGTCTGGACTCTAGCATACTTCGGCCGAGGCCCAGGGCTCGACTTGAGTGGGGAAAGGAGACAGAGGAGCCGAAAAAGCTAATGGGCAGCCAGTCTCTCCCGCGCGACTGGACATGTGTCGCGCGTGGAGAGGGCGGCGGACGGCGCGCCATGACGGAGGTGCGATTTTTCCCTTTTTTTGGTTTCTTTCGTTTCTCTTCTGTTCTTTTTTGTTTTTTCGTTTCTCTTCTGTTTTTGGTTTTTCCCTTTTTTTTAAGATGTACATATTGCAAAGTTTGTATTCGTGTGTATACCAAGTTTGTATTCATATGTATACAAACTTATTTGTATTCATATTTTTTTCTCACGGTTTTTAACATGTACATATACAAAGTTTGTATACGCGTATGCAAAGTTGGTATATGTGTATATTTTTTATACGTTGATTTTTTGGTACACATAAAAATTATATATACATGTATATATATACTTTATATATATACGTATAAACTTTGTATTATTAATATAAAAATTATACGTATGTATACAATAATACAAAGTTTATATGTATGTATACAAGATATATACATATGCATATATACACGTAGTAGTACTGTAGTAGTAGTAGTGTATGACTATGAGTAGTAGTAGTGGACCTGGTGGTCACGCGCTCGTGTGACTGCGCGACTTGTCGCGCATTAGGGGCGCCCTAGAGGAGCGCAGCAACAATTTCGAACTCTTTTTTTTTTATAATTGAATTCATTTTGGCTTTACTCCAAAGAAGTTACATCAGTTATTACAGAGGTTGCAAGATGAACAAGTACGAATGTGTGAACAACTATGGGGCAACCGGCACATGGGCATTTGGAACAAGGTAAAGATCATTCTTCTTTCGCACGGTAGAACCCATCACCTCCATCATATCCATCTTGGCCGGCGAGATGCCATCGGGGAACTCCCAATCAAAGTGATAGAGCAATGAGGCTAGAGCGAGCTCCATAATTGCTTCTGCAAATGCCACACCAGGGCACATCCTTCGCCCTGCTCCAAAAGGTAAATATTCAAAGTTCATTCCTTTAAAATCTATATGGCCATCCTCAAATCGCTCGGGTCTAAATGTCTTAGCGTCCTCCCAATATTTAGGGTCTCTACCGATTACCCACATGTTCACAAGCACAATAGTACCTATGGGGACATCGTAGTCCATGACCTTACATGTCTCCTGACATTCCCTCCCTAGGGAGAAGTAGTGGCACCACAGGATGTAACCTTAAGGTCTCCTTGATAATAAGTTTCAAATACTTCAATTTAACCAAGTCATATTCTGACACTATTTGCTTTCCTTGGAGGGCATCACGTAACTCTGCTTGTGCCTTCAGCATTGTTCTTGGATTCATTATGAGCTCAGCCATCGCTCATTGAAGCGTATTTGCCGATGTCTCGCTGCCAGCACCAAAAAGGTCCTATATGCATGGTAAAAAATACATGATTTCCCATAAAGTGTAGAAAATATTGTATCAATTCCTTCCTATGTTCACTATGCATACTTTTTTATAAAAAGGAAATTCATGTACTCGCTCCATTTATCCGTATAAGTTATTCTTTAAAGGTAAATTTTATATATTCTGACCTAAACAGTAGTTAAACTAGATGTATTGTTGCGGTAGTGGATTTATATTTTAAAGTTGTGTCTTACTCCATCATAATGGATGCTATGTTTTTTTAGCGAGATTAAGGATGAAAACAAGACAATGATATCCTCTATTAAATAAGCGAAGATGATTTCATGGTGGTTGGGGGATAAGAAAGGAACAAAATTAAGTGATAGGTGCTAGGTGCAATTAAAACATGTCCATAGTAGTTCAAAATCCCTAATATCTATTGACAATTGGAGATGGCCAAAATACTTTATATTTGCGAAAGGGGGAGTAGCTATTAAGTTATATTTTTGTGACCAAATAAATTTATAGTTTGGTATTAAAGATTTTTTAAAAAATAAAATAAATCCTATCGAAATTAAGGGAGATATAGTATTAGCATCCACAGGAAAAGAAAAAAAAAGGGAGAACAACTAGAGTACTTACAAGGACGACAGCTTTGATATTGCCCATGGTGAGGGGCACTTGGAGGCTCCCTTCCTTCTGAATCCTGAGAAGCACGTCGACGATGTCCTCATCGTCTTCCACAGCGCCGGCGGCGGCAGCTGCAGCAGCTGCCCTCTTCTCCTCATGCTGCTTGAGAGCGCATTCCATCAGCTCGAAGTTCTTGCGGTGGTTCGCCTCTGCCCGCCGCGTCGTGCCGCCGATGAAGCTGGCCAGCCTCGACGATGGGAACAGGTCGCCGAGGCTGAACCCGGATGTGATCTTGATCCCCTCGGCAAGGCCCTCCAGGAATTCGTCCCGCCTCTCGAACCGGTCACCAATGATGGTGCGCACCGCGGCGTCGGAGACGAGCGCCGCGATCCGCTCGCTGACGTTCACGGCCTCGCCGGGCTGCGCCGCCGCGACGGCGGCGACGAGGCGGCCGACCTCGTCCTCCCGGATGCGGCGGAACGACTGGACGCGGCGGGCGCTGAGGAGCTCCACCATGGCGATCTTGCGGAGCTGCCGCCACAGCGCGCCGTAGGGCGCGAACACCAGCCCGACGCCGTCGCTCATCATGACCCGGATGGTGGAGCTCCACGGCCGCGTCGCGAACGCGACGTCGTGCGTCTTGGTGATCTCCCTGGCGGCGTCGGCGGACGAGGCGACGACGACGGGGACCTCGCCGAGCCTGAGCGACATGAGCGGCGCGTCGAGCCGGCGCGCCAGGTCGGCCATGGTGCGGTGCACGAGCGGGCCGCGCGCCATGACCTGGTGGAGGTTGCCGACGAGCGGCAGCCGCCACGGCCCAGGCGGCAACTTCACCCCGCCATTATTGTCGCCACGCCGCTTCGTCCTCAACCTAACCACCATAAGAGCCAGGAAGAGGAAGCAAGCGCACCACGCCACCTTCTCCATGCCATCCATGGCCATGGCACACACAGCACGCAGATGCAGATACATATATGCAGAGGTGTTACTGTTTACTACTAGGTGGCAAGTGACAGAAGCAGCTTTGTCATGGTGAGTTGGATTTTGTCGCCATGGGAGTAATTGCTAGGGATGAACTTCCAAAGAGAGCTGATGCATGCATGGCTGCAAGAGATAGATGGATGCATGATGATTATCAGATTATGTAATAACGTCTATTTTGAGTTCAGCGGTGGCCACTGGCTTTGCTTGACTTTTTTAGAATTTTGGTGTCGGGAAAATCAATGAAAAAGATACTCTCTCCGGTTCTATAATAATTGATGTTTTAGACAAGGTTAGGTTAAACTTTTATAACTTTGACCATTAATAACTTTAAAAATATTTACTTTAAACAAACTAGAACAACATATATAGATTTGTCTTTCAAAGCACTATAATAAAAGTAAACATGCATTTATTTATTGTATATATTATAGTAGAAAAATAAGATCAAAGATATATTTTGTAATCCGTGTCATTGTCCAAAATGTCAATTAAAATGAAACCGAATGGAGTAAATGAGTGATCTCAAACTGTGAAAACGATGAATTGAGCCCAGCTGGCAGAGTGGCAGTTATGAGAGAGGCAATTGATTTTAGGCTGGACCCTTGCTACTCTCTGTGTCTTGTGGCTATTTTGATGGTTTTTTTCCAACACAAATATCTTCTTTTTTCAATTAGGATCTGTTGTACCACATTCAACAGAAAATTGAGGGAAAATCTGTCAATTTTTTGCCACTGGATGCGTGTCAAGATTTGTGCTCCATGCGAGAAACAAGCGAGTAGCTGATGTGAGTTGATCCCACAACCCTAGACTTAAATGCATGGCCCTTCCATTTCAAGCCACGGTGTCGGTTATGAATTACATCCGACTTACATTCGAATTGTGTAGTTATATACTAGTTATGTTGTAATTTCATTACAATTATGTAGTTACATTTGACAGATTTGTGAGAGAAATTCTCTTGAATGTACATTCGATAGGCAGTCTCTTTTCTATTTATTTCCATGTTTTGTCCATCCAAACATTTTTCATCCCTTTATTTCAATTTCCAGGTATATACCCTCTCCTTTTTCCCCTAGGATTAATTCAACCTTTTCACTTTGGCTTTAATGTTTCTTCTCAAGTTTTTCAACATTTTTTGTTCCTTATTCTTTTTCCATGTTCAAATTTCTTCTGCTTGCAACATTTCCAATTTCTGCATCCTCTCCACCAACCTATGTATTGCCATTTTGTCTTGCAGATTTTTTAATTCTTCCTTTTTTTTTTCTTGCGATTTGCAAGGCATACGTTGTGACCATGGAGGAGTTAATCTTTTCTTTTAAGAAAAAAATCAATGGTGGAGTCAATTCAATTTGCTTTCCATTCCGGTTGGAAGTGCGAAGATTTTGAAATATGACATATTTTTTTCAATTCTACTTTTAAGAATGTTAGTATTGAACCCATCATAGTTCAAAACTCAACTACTAATTACTGAATTGTCTATTGTACCTTAGGAGTTTGGTGTTCTTAATTTTCTTTAGGACTAGCTTACACCACTCTCTCCCTCTCCAATGAATGTTTTAGCATTTTAGCAAAGGGAAAACAACACAAACAACTCGAGCTTGTTAACTACGACACAAATTAAACTCGTAATTTATAGTTACATGAACAACTATGATGGTACTTATTTCGAGAAAACATTAAAAAAGTTGAGCAGCATAACACCATAAGGGCATGAAACACAATGGAATGCTCATGATCGCTACTTGGCAGGTACGGGTCACAGGAGACACATATTGTGTGAAGCAGTTACGAGCCAAACTATAGAGGCACACGGACCTTTGGAACCAGGTAAAGATCATTCTTCCTTCGGATGGTGATACCCATCTCCTCTTCCATGTCTAGATTGCTTGGCGCAACACCACTAGGGAGTTCCCAGTCGAAATGATATAGCAATGAGGCTAGAGCAAGCTCCATGCTAACCTGCGCAAATGCCAAACCAGGGCACATCCTTCGTCCTGCTCCAAATGGTATGAACTCAAAGTCTGTGCCTTTAAAGTCTACGGTGCTATCCTCAAATCGCTCTGGTATGAATGTCTCAGCATTTTCCCAATGCCTAGGATCTCTGCATATTGCCCAGACGTTCACGAGCACGTTTGTACCCTTGGGCACGTCGTACCCCATAATGTTACATGTCTCTTGACATTCTCTCGGAAGAAGCAGTGGCACTACAGGATGCAGCCTTAGGGTTTCCTTGATGACAAGCTTCAAGTATTTCAATCCGATCAAATCATCTTCTGACACCGATTGCTTTCCTCGAAGACAATCACGTAGCTCAGTTTGTGCCTTTTGCATCACTCTTGGGTTCCTCACGAGCTCGGACATAGTCCATTGGAGTGTATTAGCTGATGTCTCACTCCCGGCACCAAAAAGGTCCTATAGAATGCAGGGGAAAATTTTGAAACTTTCATGAAGTCATGTTGCATAAAACAAGTAGTAGAGGTGCAATTAAAGACTTGCAATATATGTTAATGTCATTTAACTCTTACTAGTTACCATCCATTTTATATTCTTGTACATGTAAATTTATTTCTTACTACCATTTAGCATGAATTTTATATTCTAATATAATACTAACATTATCACACAGATAGAACATGACCAAGAATGTATACTTGCTTACACGAATGACGCCTTTGATGACGCCCATGGTGAGGGGCACTTCGAGGCCCCCTTCCTTCTGAATCCTGAGAAGCACGTCGACGATGTCCTCATCGTCTTCCACGGCGCCGGCGCCGGCAGCTGCAGCAGCTGCCCTCTTCTCCTCATGCTGCTTGAGAGCGTAATCCATCAGCTCGAAGTTCTTGCGGTGGTTCGCCTCCGCCCGGCGCACCGTGCCGCTGACGAAGCTGGCCAGCCTCGACGACGGGAACAGGTCGCCGAGGCTGAACCCGGACATGATCTTGACCCACTCGGCGGCGGCGTCGAGGAAATCCTCCCGCCGCTCGAACCGGTCGCCGATGATCGTGCGCACCGCGATGTCGGTGATCAGCACGGTGAGCCGCTCGCCGACGTTCACGGCGGCCTCGCCGGGCCGCCGCGTCGCCGCCGTGGCGACGGCGACGACGAGGCGGCCGACCTCCTCCTCCCGCACGCGGCGGAACGACCTGACGCGGCGCGGGCTGAGCAGCTCCACCATGGTGATCTTGCGCAGCTGCCGCCACAGCGCGCCGTAGGGCGCGAACGCGAGGCCCTCGCCGTCGACCATCTGGACCCGCACGGTGGGGCTCCACGGCCGTGTGGCGAACTTGGCGTCGTGCCTGCTCATGATCTCCCTCGCGGCGTCGGCCGACGAGGCCACGACGATGGGGACCTCGCCGAGCCTGAGCGACAGCAGCGGCGCGTCGCCGAGCCCCCTCGCCAGGCCGGCCATGGTGCGGTGCACGAGCTGGCCACCCGCCATGATCTGGTGCAGGTTGCCGATCACCGGCAGCCGCCACGGCCCAGGCGGCAGCCTCATGCCGCCATCGCCACCACCGCGCTTCGCCGCCGCCAGCTTGAAGAGCACGAGCGGCAGCAGCGCCGCCAGCAAGAAGCTCGCAACCTTCTCCAACTCCAGGTCGGCCATGGCCATGGCGATGTGCAGGTGCAGCTAGCTGGAGCAATCGTGTATGGCACGCAGATGCAGATGCTACTTGTCTACTGCTACATATGCGGTGGAGGTGCGTCGACGACGAGGTGATGATCAAAGCGGTTTTTGTCGCGGCGACGACGAGGTCGGAGATCGACACGGTGTTCAGTTTGGCGCCATGGGATCAGTTTTGACGTGGTCGTGGATATACAGCAACGACAACGAAGTGATGGTAGCTTTGCCTGTCCGGTAAACGTCAAAAGTTTGCCGAGTTTGCCGCGATTTCTTCGGTGGACGCGGACTGATCTGAAAAAGGGAAAGGCTGATTGTGAATTGAGCACCTCTTCCCACAGCCGATCCATCAGTAAGATAGTAGAACGGCAATAAATGAGTGGACGTCCACCTAAATGATTGAAACCCTGACCCTCTTACGGTAATTAGTTGAGTTTACAACTTTGCACCCGAAGTAGTGATCAGTTGTGTTATGAGTGCAGGAAAAAAACGAGCAAGCATCAAAAATAATTTATGAGTAAATATTTGTTAGTCTACTTTATCTAGGGTATAAAAAAATTAAAAACTAAGGTAAAAAAGAATATGATAAAAAATCCACATTAACTCTAAAACTAAGCTTTAAAATTCAAATTTGATACTAGTTGATAAACCAGCAAATGAGGAGGGCACAACTGATGTGTGGAGGGAGGCTCTGGTTGAACTGGCTTGCTTGGGCCCATAGATGGCCAAATGGGCCGTCTGGCACAGCACGGCCTAGGCCCGGCAGTGTCTGGGCCGAGGTTTTCGAGCCTTTTCGGGCCCGCACGGCCTGACCTACACGCCGGGCCGTGTCGTGCCAGCCCACGGGCTACACACACGGTCCAATACGACTCGGGTCCATCGTGCTTCTCCACAGAATTAGTCTATTTCTCATCCCTCGACTCTGTGGCTATGTCCATAATGGCTGAAAAATAAGTCTGTTTTATACTCCTCTTGTCTTTGGGCCTTGCCTTATATGGTTATTTAAGTCTATTTTGGATTCCTCTACTATTTTTCTTCGATCATGCCGTGCCGGCCGGCCCACCGTTTCGAGGGTGCAGCCCAGGCTCGGTCCGGCTGTCGGGCCAGGCTGACACGGTACGACCCTAGTCGGGCTGTGCCGTGCTTGGGCCAAGCCATGGGCCTCAGATCATATGGCCATCTATACTTGGACCAGGGCTCAGTTTTGGCTGGAGAAAGGAGATAGAGGACTAGGAGGGTGTACATATAAGTTCTATGGAGTCATGTCTATCGATACTAATCGAACATAAAAACTTCCGAACCTCATGGGCCGCTGACCCCCAACCTGGCCTATCCATCATCGTCTTCACCTTATCTACTCCGCCTCCATTGCCGCCGCAGCCATTGGCTGCGGTAGTAGCAGGGATGGTTTCTCCCATTCGCTTGGTGGTGGCGAATCAAGGAGGCTAGCACAGTAGCACTTCGTCCTTGCTGGTGACTGCACATTGTTACTGCTTGATATTTGTTGTTTGCAATTGGATATTGGTTGCTACATGTGTAGCGACTTCGGTTTTGATCGGAAATATTGGTCAATGATTGGTAAAGTCGGTTCAGCAACTACGACTAATGGTGAGCGGATCATGCAACCAATTATAACCATTTTTCACTCATTTTCTTCACCTACTTCCTCTTCTCTTCTCGGCCAATCACAATCCCCTAATTAATCGTAGTTATACCGCTTAAGTTCTGTTTTAAAATGAAGCTAATTAGGTGATCTAGCTTCATTTTAAAACAAAACTTGAGCTGTAGAACTTCAAGGACGGAGGGAGAGGCGGAGAGCTAATTTCTGGTCTCCCGTCAATGGAATTTAATATTTTCATTTGTTTCCACGTTTAGAGGCTTATGCTGCTGTCTTCTGTTCAAAGCAGATGAGTTACATTTTGTCAAATGAAAATTATTTTTTTATCACAAATGAAAATTAAAACTTAGATAGAAAGTACAAACATAAACGGTAATGGAGTCGTGGTATATGACTCACCAAGCTTTAAATTAATCCTGATTTCTATTAATATTACGTAACAATGATGCATTTTTAATAGAAAGTTATTATGGCCAGGGATTTATCACTAGTAAATCAGAAAAAAAATACTACTCCTTCCATTTTATATTATAAGTTATTTTAATTATTTTACAGTGTGATTAAGTTTATAGAAAAAATATATCAATATTTTAATACAAAACAAATATTTTATCAAAAATATATTCAATGGTATATTTAATAAGATTAATTTAATTTTGTACATATTACTATATTTTTATAAATTTAATTATTTTTTAAAAAACCTTATAAAAGAATTTAAAGGACTAAATAAAGCGTTAGTAAACGAGAGTATGCGGTGGCAGAGCGAGCCACGGAACATGTCCAGATGGAGGCCGCTGCTGCTCGGGCCTCATCGTCATCCGCCTTTGCCGCGGTCAGCTTCGTCGTGAGCTTTGAGTTTGAGGAGGTCGAAGCAGCACGCAACCTTCTCCATCTACTCCTACTCCATATGTGGTGACGCACAGTGGCGGAGCTAGAACAAAACGAAGGGGTTCCATTTACTTGTTTTACTTTGATTTGAATCAAATTTAGCTTGATACAGATGTCTAAATTTAAACTAACGGGGTATATAAATAGTGAAAATAGATAAAATATAGGTAATTTTTTTTAACCGGGTTCATGGACACCCCCTTAGCTATACTAGCTCCGCCCTGGCGACGCAGAATCCACGGATATTCCGGACGGAGGTGACCCTGTCAAGTGACAAAAGCAGCCCTGTTATCACTTGCCACTGCCATAGGCCCATAGCCGATCGAGTTTGCCGTCGTCGGTTCGCTTTGGCGCCATATGGGGGTTACAAGTTATCATCTTCTTCGAGTATTCATTAGCATAAATCGTACAACGTTTTAGATGGTATCACTTTCTCGTTTCCATGCGTAACGTTTTCCGAACAATTAATGATGTACATTTATTTTTCTAAAACAAATTTCATATTAAATAGCTGGGTGGCCCGCGCAATTGCGCGGCTAGCACCTAAACAAAATCATATATTTTTAAGTATTATTTTACTTAAAATTTATTAAATAGCTATCTAGCTATTTCATTGTCTTTAAGACTTTGAAAGACCAAACCTTACTATCCCCGTGTTTCTAATCATATAGTTTTTAAAAGTCACACCAGTTGCTAACTCTTATGTCATCTCCTTATTTATTTGCTTGCTCGATCTACCACTATTTTCATTCATTCTTCTTGGAACCTTTAAAAATTGGATTTTATAGTTTTTAGAGTTTATTGTCATGTTGGGTTTCATTTTTATAATTTCTAGATGTCCCATCAAACGTTGCCATTATACTACTCTACGGCCCGTCCACTGTCTTTTCTCTTTGTTGTCATTGAGATTTTAAAAATCGAACATAATTATCGTTTGGGTTCATTTTTTACTTTCTAGAAGTCCCGCCAAACCGTCAGCGGCTTTGCTATTGTACTCCTCTACGGCTCGCCCGCTGTCTCCCTTCTTTATTGGCATTGAGATTTTAAAATTGAACATGATTATCATTGGGTTTTTTTTACTTTTTAGAAGTTCAAAACCTTTAAAAATTGGACTTGTAGTTTTATTTTTTTATAATTTTTAGAAGTCCCATCAAACGATGCCACTATGCCCCTCTATAGCCCGTCCGCCGCCAACTCTTTATTATCATTGTGATTCTAGAATTCTTTTTTTATTTTCTAGAAGTCCTGTTAACCGTCGGCAGCTCTGCAACTGTACTCTTATACACCCCGCCTGCTGCTTCTCCTTTTTATTATCATTGAGATTTTAAAAATCGAATATGATTATCAATGGGGTTTGTTTTTTTTTTACTTTCTAGAAGTCCCGGCAATCGCCTTACTCGTTTGCTTCACGGCCTGCCTGACGTCTCTCCTTTTAATCGTCATTAGGATTCTATTTGATGTTTTATTAACAATTTTTATATCTCGTATCAACCGCCACCACTCTACTTCTTTATAGGCATGTTAGTTAATTTATCTCGTCATGTGTTTTAGATGGTCTTTTCTTTCAATAATCTTTATTTTTATCACAAATTTTAGTTATTTATAAATTGTATTCCTAATTGATATCTTATTTTTCTTTTTCTAATTTCAGAATTTTTTTAAAAAAATTAGTTAATATCGTATTGTGTTATTTTAATGTTTTTATTTTTTATTTTCAATTTCAGTTGTTTCAAAATTGTATTCCTATTTGAACTCTCTTTTTGTTTTTCTAGTTTTAGATATTATTTTATTTTTATTCTAATTTTTAATTAATCTCGTATTGGATTCTTCTTTCAATATTGCTTATTTTTAATTTTGAATTTCAGTTATTTTTAAATTATACATCTACTTGGACTCTCCTTTTTTTTCTTTTTCTCTTTTTCTCCGATTAATGTGGGAATTATTTTTATTCCGAATTTTAATTAATCTTGTATTAGGTTATTATATGGACTCTTATTTTAACATTCCTTATTTTTAATTTCGAATTTCAGATATTTTTAAATTGTATTCATACTTGGACTCTCATTTCCTTTTCTAATTTTAGATTTTATTTTATTTTTATTTCGATTTTTGATTTATCTCGTATTGGGTTCTTATATGGAAACTTATTTTAATATTCCTTATTTTTAATTCCGAATTTCATCTATTTTTAAATTGTATTTCTACTTGGACTCTCCTTTCCTTTTCTAGTTTTAGATTTTTTTTTATTTTTATTTCGAATTTTGATTAATCTCGTATTGGGTTCTTATGTGGAAACTTCTTTCAATATTGCTTATTTTTAATTCCGAATTTTAGCTATTTTTAAATTGTACTTCTACTTAGACTCTCCTTTTTCTTTTTTTCTTTTTCTCCGATTAATGTGGGAATTTCTAGCTCCCACAGCGAATGTGGTGCCTCCTTTCAAAGCTGTTTTAATAATATAATAGATAGATTTCTTTCTCTAAAATTTTTAAACTAATACTTAATGAATCATACGCTGATACATTGTTTTAATTTTTTTTAATAATCACCGGAGGGGAGAGGTTCCCCACCTAGATTTCCATTGAAGAGAAAAATAGGGTACAATTGAAGTGTTCAAGCTAGCTAGCAGCTAGCAGTTACAAATGCAAAGAGAAAATAGAATTGGAAAATATAGCTTTCCAAGACTGGACTGCTATTCTCTCTGGGATTTTGAAACGGTGTTCCTAGAGGTTTGTTTCTTCTAAACATCGTCTCAAAAGGTTGAGAAGAGATTGCAAGTTTCAAAAGACCACATCATGTCGATGGTTCCACAGGCAATAGAAACACAGCAAGTAGAAAGTTCTGAAGTGTGGCTGCAGGAGCGGCGGCGCCGGAGACAGCATTTGTAAATTTCTAATGTCGGAAATATTTGGATGGATTCCAATAGATGTCTAGAAACTTATAGACGGTAGAAACGTTGTTTATTTTGTATGCCGAGAGGGGTTCCAACCCTTATAGACGGGCAAACCTCAAAATATAAATTAACTAGATGACACCCCCACGTATTGCTGCGGAATATTTACGTGTTAAATACTCCCTCTGTTTTAGGTTATAAGACGTTTTAACTTGGTTAAAGTCAAATTACTCTAAGTTTGACTAATTCTGTAGAAAATAGTAATAATATTTTTAACCCAAGACATATATATGATGAAAATTTATTCAATTATAGATTTAATGAAACTATGCTGGTATTGTAAATATTACTATTTTTTTCTATAAATTTAGTTAAACTTAGAGTAGTTTGATTTTAATTAAAGTCAAAATATCTTGTAACCTGAAACGGAGGGAGTAGTTACTATCCTGGTAAGGATGTGCATTCTAAGAACATGTTAGAAATGAAGGCAACCACCATTTGAAATTTAGGTTGTAATGTATATATTAATTGAGAAATCTCAATACATGTGTATCAAATAATTAATGCGGTTATACATTTAGGTTTAATATATGAGTGTGCTGCAAAGGAAGAGATTAGTCACTCAAATTTTCTAAAAGAAGAATCTTCAATACAGAGTGAAAAGGGTGAAGCAGTGAACCATGCTTCCTTTTTTCTGCCGTTATGTTGGACTATACTAAGGTAGTACTTCCATGTTAGCGATTGTCCGTCAATAAATGTTAAGATAAAAGATTTACTTAGCACTAGTACAAATATTATTTAATAACTAAGCTGATAAGCAAGCTTAAAAAACAGAGGATGATATAATGTAAATATTTTAATGCACCATTAGATACCAAAACAAAGCTATGGCGATGAAAAACAAAATACCTGTCTCATGATAGAAAGATTAGATAACACCCATGATTAGATCAGCTCCAGGAGATTAGGAGAAGAGATGACCGATTGTCATATAGAACCAAACTGATTGAGGATAAAACCGGGGAACTGCCATGAGCCTGACAATCGATGTGAGATAAAATTGGAGAACTGCCATGAGCCTTGACAATCGATGTGAGATAAATTGCTTGGGTGTTTGAAATCTTGAATGTTACAAACGATTGTGAGAAATTTCATGAGTCTCGAATTGCTTGGGTGTATGAAGGCCATGTTTAGATTGTAGCCAAAATAAACCTTACCAAAAGTTTAGCAATATTATCAACATGCCAAAGTTTGGCAATAAACTAAACGTTGACATTTTTTTTGATAACGTTGCCAAAAAAAATAATATGGTTGAAAATAGCATCAATATGAACAGCCCGGAATTTCATGATAAAATCTTGACAATCTTAAATTGCTTGGGTGTATGAAACCGGATAACTGACATTGGGTCTCGACAATAGATGTGAGATGAAATTTCTCACAATTGTCTGAAATCTTGAATGATCAATGAATGTGGCTAATCCTATGCTATGCCACTGCTTAATTTATAGCTTGGTTGACTGGTTGTATGGCTTGGCAGTTTCTAGAAGATGAGCAGTCCACCGAAAGATAGTGGGCCAATAATAATGGTATGGCTAATAATAAAGGTGGAATGGCTTGGCATGCATGTAAACATGCAGGAACCGGTAGAGTGACATGGCCCAAGAAAATTTGGACTTAAAAAGACATTCTTGCTGCACGCTAGAAAGTAAACATCTTGGACATCAATTTTAGATCTAATGGCTAGATTAATTTGAAGTGATGTGGCAAGCTGTGAAAAGAGAAAATTAGCACTAGTTGCACTTAGTGAGAATGAACCATATAGATATATAAAATTAATGCCCTTCTCGATTAATTCCTTCATAAAAAGTTAAGAAGGATTTAGAGAGGATTACTTAATCTCCAACATTCCTTCCGGCCTTCACATAAGAATTAACCGAACAAGCTTTTTTTTTCTAAGGCGTGGAAGAACTCTTTTTCAAAAGAATTTTCAAGCGGATCAAGAGGATGTTTTGAGAATGAAAAGATCGAATGCTAATTTTAAATAGGACCTCTCATGTTCTTTTTATAGAGCATGCATGTGTCATACGTTCAAAACACGTCAATTATAAAAAAAAAAAAAGAGGTGGTACACTTTAACTGTATGATTTAGTGCAAGCGCAACAATAATGTTCAGATGATGATGTAATGCTGTCCGTTCTTAAACTGCAAGATTTGCAGACACTTCTTTGCCGACTAATCTCAAAGACAATATAAGTATTTATTGATCACCGCTTTTCATCGAATCAATCACTAGCTAGTAACACACCGACACAGGTGGGGCCTGGCCCACGTGGGGAGAGCCGGAGAGAGACCAGCACCGCGTCTAGCTTCCACGTGCTTATTTTTAAAAGACAAAAATACAAATCCATGTACTCGCACACTCGTTAGTATAAATGCACGCGCGTACTTTATTTTTATAAGCACCTTCAAAATACTTACCGGTACTCCCTGTTTTAGGTTATAACTTCAAATTTAACTAAATTTATAGAAAAACAGAAATATTTTCAACTAAAAATAAATTTATTATAAAAATATATTTAATTATTAATTTAATAAAACTAATTTGGTAATGTAAATATTACAATATTAAATCTTGAGTTGAAAATATTTCTATTTTTTCTATAAACTTGGTTAAACTTTAAATAGTTTGACTTTAACCAAAGTCAAAATATCTTATAATCTAAAACGGAGTATACCTTTAGATTGATGAAGTCGTCATTGATGTCACACTATCGACGAGTATATTATATATCACTGAAAGATGAATTAGTCGTAAATGTGAACATATCAAGTCTAGAATTTGAATTCGGATCAACTGATTCCACTTCGCAACATCCATGTGCTTTTGAATTCCACGTGAAGGAGAAAAAGGGTTTGAAATATTGGACTTTTGCAAATTTATCTTCTAAAAAGACTTCAGATTCCGTTGATTAATTATGTTTGAAACGAGAAGTTCTGGGGAGTTAAAACTGCTAACTGGCATGGTTCAGAACTGAGTCAAGCACACCACAACATCGACCAGAGCAAGAATTCCGAATTCCACGTTTCGAAAATTTCTTAAAACTGATCAAATCAATTCCACTATAAGTTTATAATTCGCTGAATCGTGAGCCTCTTTTCTCCTCTTTCCATCCCCCTCCTTTTCCCTTCCTACTTCCAGGCTCCAGCAGACCAGCACGCCTCTTCTCCTCTTCTCTTCACACAACGTCATTGTGTTAGCAGAGTCACTGTCAGCAATAGGAGGCACACGACTATTATCCTCCCTCTTACGTATTGTTCATGGTTATGGCGTCGCAGAGTCTACACCAGATATTGTGCATGCAAGTACATATATGTGTAATGAGGTGACAGTCATCGATCAAAATTGAAAAGCAGATTATTCATGGAATTATTGTCATGAGTTTTCTACTTGATTATAAAAATAAATTGAATAATTTGAGAATTAAACTTAAATAATAATTTATAATAGGTAGGATAGGAAGTAGGAGTACACATCATCAAAAGTTACATAGCTTATCATTTAGACACGTACATACGAGACAAACATACTATTTATAAGTGTAAACAACTATAAGACAGTTGACAAAGGCACACGGACAGTAGGAATAAGGTAAAGATCGTTCTTTCTTCGAATTGTAGCACCCAACTCCTCCATCATGTCCACCTTGGTTGGCGAGATGCCATCAGGGAGCTCCCAATCAAAGTGGTAAAGCAATGAGGCTAGAGCGAGCTCCATGATTACTTCTGCAAATGCCATGCCAGGGCACATCCTTCGTCCAGCTCCAAACGGTATAAATTCAAAGTTTGTTCCTTTGAAGTCTATATGGCCATCCTCAAATCGTTCAGGTATGAATGTCTCAGCATCCTCCCAATACTTAGGATCTCTACCTATTGCCCATACGTTAACAAGCACAGTAGTACCTATGGGGATATCGTAACCCATGACCTCACATGTCTCCCGACATTCCCTAGGGAGAAGTAGTGGCACTACAGGATGTAACCTTAAGGTCTCTTTGATAATAAGTTTTAAGTACTTCAATTCAACTAAGTCATCTTCAGATATCGTTTGCTTTCCTTTGATGACGTTACTTAACTCAGCTTGTGCCTTCAGCATCACTCTTGGATTCATTATGAGCTCAGTCATCGCCCATTGAAGTGTATTAGCTGATGTCTCGCTCCCAGCACCAAAAAGTTCCTATATGCATGAAAAAAAACATGATTTCCCATATATGTAAAAAAATATGTTATCAATTACTTCCTTCCTTTGTTCAGTGTGCATACTTTTTTTTTATTTTCATATATACTCGCTCCATTCATCAGTTAAAGTTATTTAATTTTATTCTTAAACGGTAAAACTTTGTAGATTTTGACATTAACAGTAGTCAAATTTTAAGTGCACTCAGGTAAAAGAGGTTTGGTAAAATATGTCTTATATTTCATCCTTTCACGAATATAATGGATTATAGATCCAGAAAGTGTGATTGAACCTTCACTAAATTAGGGAAGAGAACGTACGTTAGGGTACGATTGTAGATACGATTGAAAAATTAATTATTGGTAAGATAAATACTACTCTAAGCTCAGAAGTATTCGTGTGCAATTAAGGGAGATTAGTACAGTATTAATCAGCAAGTACTTGTCTACTTACCAGGACGACGGCTTTGATATTGCCCATGGTGAGAGGCATCTGGAGGCTCCCATCCTTCTGAACCCTGAGAAGCACATCGACGAGGTCCTCGTCGTCGTCCACGGCGCCGGCGGCCCTCCGCTCCTCGTGCTGCCTCAGAGCGCACTCTATCAGCTCGAAGTTCTTGCGGTGGTTCGCCTCCGCCCGCCGCGTCGTGCCGCCGACGAAGCTGGCCAGCCTCGACGACGGGAACAGGTCGCCGAGGCTGAACCCGGAGGTGATCTTGATCGCCTCGGCGAGACCCTCCAGGAACTCGTCCCGCCTCTCGAACCGGTCGCCGATGATGGTGCGCACCGCCGAGTCGGAGATGAGCGCCGCGATCCGCTCGCTGACGTTCACGGGCTGCGCCGCCGGGGCGGCGGCGACGGCGGCGACGAGGCGGCCGACCTCGTCCTCCCGGATGCGGCGGAACGACTGGACGCGGCGCGCGCTGAGGAGCTCCACCACGGCGATCTTGCGGAGCTGCCGCCACAGCGCGCCGTAGGGCGCGAACACCAGCCCAACGCCGTCGCTCATCAGGACGCGGATGGTGGAGGTCCACGGCCGCGTCGCGAACGCGACGTCGTGCGTCTTGGTGATCTCCCTGGCGGCGTTGGCGGATGAGGCGACGACGACGCGGAGCTCGCCGAGCCTGAGCGACATGAGCGGCGCGTCCAGCCGGCGCGCCAGGTCGGCCATGGTGCGGTGGACGAGCGGGCCGCCCATCGCGACCTGGTGGAGGTTGCCGATGACCGGCAGCCGCCACGGCCCCGGCGGAAGCCTCGGCTTGCCGGCGCCATTACCGGTCGCCTTCCTCGCCACCTTGTGGAGGACGAGAGTGAGCAAGAGGAGAGCCAAGGAGAGGCACAGGTAGCCGGTGATGTCTTGCACCATGGCCATGGTTTGAGCTGTCGAGCACTTCATGGAAATGGTATAAATAGGGAGAAGTTCTTTTATTTTGGGGGGGAACATAAATAGAGAGAAGTTGATTCATTTATTATTTGTTGTCTGGCTGCTATCTCTAGTTTGAAAACATAGGCAAGAGAAATAATTGCAAAATGAAAGGCGCATAGCGATTTGGAATTTTGGACTACCATCCCATTGGCATTAATACAGCTTGCAGTTATTAGTCAAATATTGGCTGTGGAGTTCAGAGCATGAATAGTGATTGTAGGCAACTTTCGCAGTTAAGTTCAGAGCATAAATACTGTGATTTAGACGACTATTATCTGTATAATCATTTTAATTACAACTTATAGGCCTCATCTTTTTGCGTATGCTTATGCTTATCAACCAAAATTTCAAATTTCAATATTAAATATAGAGTTTATTTTAGGGATTTTTCATCGTAGTTTATTTTTCAGCCTTTGCTTTTAGATCGTTAAGAACATGTATATATAAGTTTTATTCACAAATTACTTTTCATTTGCAAATATGTCATATGGCTTATTCCACAAATAAGCGAAACAACGGGGCTCAATAACATACAGAGACCACCCATATATAACAGATTATCTAATCAGATATCTCAAATATATTCGTATATTCAATGACTTAATTATACGGAAAACTGGTTTTATCTCCTCGTTTTTTCATGTCACCTATAGTTGTAAATAAAAAATTGATAAGATAGGTTAATATGAGATATATCACCATGCAAACATGCAAGTTTTCGACTTCTACAAGTTATAACAAACTAGGAAGGTGGCCCGCGCAGCACTTGTATTATTTGAAAGGTAAGATTTTTACTGTTTGTTTAAAAATTTTGTCTGATAGATTAAGGGCAAACTAAAGTTTAGATACTGTTATTTTATAATAATTTAAGGGTTCTATTTTCTTAAGGTATCTTTAAAATCCATTCATAAACTTTTGAGTAGGAGATTGATTAAGTACTTACGATTTTTGAATCATGTTCTTTTTCTCGAGTAAATAATAAACTATTGCTTGTAGTATGGCTACAAATGAAAAAGTGAGAGCAAGATACTTAAAATTCTTGTGATTAAATCGTCTCATGAAGGTGCATGATACAATAAGAAAGGGAGGGAAGCGTATACATGGAGAAAAAGAAGAAAGGGAAAAATGGAAAAAAGGGAGGGGAAGCGTAGGTACCCACGTACGTAGGTGCGTACCGAAGGTGGAGAGGTGGAACCTCGTAGTATTTGGTTTGTTCTAAGATCAATTTAATCTAATGGTTTATAATATTGGACCCATCGATTAAGTGAAAATCAAGTAATAGATACTTTGCTTTTTTTCTTATAATTTCTAATATTTTAGAGCATCACGTGGCAGCTTGAGGGCATTTTAAGAAATTTTAATGGACTTACCACATGTAATTATAATATTAACCATGTAATATATATGTATGGGATATATGTTAATATTCATTCTAGCTTCGTCCATGTTTATATATAGTCATATTTACAATTATTTATAGTAGCTCTTACATATTCATCTTACGACTTTGATTATGCGTTGATCACCAATTTACTGATCATCATGACTCGCATGAAAAAATTATAATTATGTACTACTTAGGGTTTAGGGTTTAGGACAACTTAAATTGATGAATTATCTTATTTATGTGATAGCTATTTGAGATTATAAACGAATGAATTAACTTCTAAAAAGTTAAAAAGATGTTTAAGAAAAGCACCATTTACGAACTTGGAAAGCGTGGAGCGTGCAAACGAAAATCCAAAAGATGGAATCAGGGAAAAAATAGCGCCTTAAACTCCCTTATAACACTCTTATCCTAGTAAGAGTTCTATTGATATTCGTTAATATTGTGCTCACATTTGTAACATAATGATTTCTTTCAATTGTACAAACAAATAATACAAAATCTGAATACAACATAACACAATACATTATAATTATTATGTAATCAACTATCGATTTCGGCTTAAACAGAGCTAAGTGTTAACACGGTGCTTAATTCTTCTCTCACTGCATCACACATTTAATTTTCTTTTCATGTTATTAACAAAATCGGTAGCGCTGCAGCGGTCATGATCACCTGAGATGCCTCAGACATGACGCTTTGTCACACATGCGAAAGGAAAAGGTGTAGACGTGCATTATGCAGCAGGCCAAAAAGAGAACTTTAGACACTTTAGTTATTAATAATAGATCCGATGATTTAAATAATGGGTCGTACTTGTTCTAGTATAAATATAAATTAGTTAATCTATATTTTAAATTGTTAATTTAATGGGTACACAATATAACGGTGTAAACTTTATTTTAAAACAATGTATTATTTGAGAATAATAGTCCAAAGTAATTATAAAAATAGATCCAATGATTTAAATAATGGGTCTATCTGTTTAAGTGCATGTATATATTAGTTAATATAGATCTTAAATTGTTTATTTGATAGGTACACAATATAATTGTGTAAATTTTATTTTAAAATAGTGCATTATTTAAAAATAATAGTACAAAGTAATTAGTACACCGGTTTAAGTGGAAACTATCTTACATTATTGATTTAATGGGTAAACATATAATATGGTGTAAATTTTATTTTCAAATATTATAGAGCTAATTTAGTTACCTGTGTTTATAAAGAGTTATATAATGGTATATTCTTTGTTTATAAAATTATCAATTGTATAAATGGAAAAAAGTAGTAAAAAAAGGAAACAAAAGGGAGGGAGGCGTACGTACTACATACCCGTACGTGACCTACCTATGCACGTATAAAGAGGAGAGGTGGGACCCATAGTATTTTGTTTGTTTTAAGATCAATTTTATCTAACGGTGTATAATATTGGACCCACCAATTTAAGTGAAAATGAAGGGGTAGATGTTTTGTTTTTTTTTAGAATTTCTAGGATTTTCTTTAATTTATCATAGCGCCACGTGGCAGAAGGAAGTTTAATGGACTTTTAGTATATAATAACATAAATGTGAGTTTATGTTAAATAAATTCAGTTTAATTTGTTTCCGTAAAAATAACATACAGTATCATGCAATTTATGATAACTACTGCCATTTGATCTGCGGCCTACACTACTGTTGACCCCAGCAAGATAAATTGCATCTGTCCTTACTAATCCATTGGAATCACTGGTGGAGAAGTGCTTTTTAGTCCCGGTTCGTAACCCCCCTGTAGTCCCGGTTTTTAAACCGGGACTACCAATCCGGGACTAAAGATCGTTATCTTTAGTCCCGGTTCAAATGCCCGGGACTAAAGATCGATCTTTAGTCCCGGTTGGTGTTACCAACCGGGACTAAAGAGAGGGGATCTTTAGTCCCGGTTGGTAACACCAACCGAGACCAAAGAGAGGTAGCGGCGGTGAGATGGTCCTTTTCTTTTTTTTCTTTTTTATTTTCTCTCGAATCAAGTGGGATACATATCCCAAATCAAACCCCAAATACCCAAATCAAACCCAAACCAAAGTAACATCACAAATCTTATACATCACAGATCCATACAAATGTACAATGAATCACAATATTGTCCATACAAAAGTACATCACAGTGAATCACAAATAAAAAAACAATGTTGACTGCCGCTGTCGCCGGCCGCCGGCCGCGGCCCCATCGGCCGCCGTCGCATGGCCGCCTGCCGCGCGGCCGCCGCACGGCCGCGGCCCCACCTACCGCCGCCCACGGCCGCCTCGCTCCGCTGCCGCCGCACGGCCGCCTGCCGCGCGGCCGCCTCGCTCCGCCGCCGCCGCGCGGCCGCCTCGCTCCACCGTCGCCGCACAGCCGCGGCCCCACCAGCCGCCGCCGCGCAGTCGCCTTGCTCCGTCGCCGCCACCTCGTTCCGTCGCCGCCGCCCGGCCGCAGTAGAGAGGGGAAGGAGGAGGAGGAGGCGGGGATAGAAAAGGGGAGCAGAGAGGGGAAGGAGGAAGGGGAAGGGCCAGGGGAGGAAGGGGATATCGAGGAGGCGCTGGAGGCGGATACCGAGAGACTTAAAGAGGAGAGAAAAAAAGGGGACTTAAAGGCGGGGATAGCATGGGAATCTTTACTCCCGGTTGGTATTACCAACCAGGACTAAAAATACATCTTTAGTCCCGGTTGGTAACTCCAACCGCGAGTAAAGCTTCCAACCGGGACTAAAGATGACAAGGCCTGACAGATTTAGAACCGGGACTAAAGATCATTTTTAGTCCCGGTTGGTAACACCAACCGGGACTAAAGATCAAATATACCCGTTGTAGCCACCAACCGGGACTAAAGATCATTTTTAGTCCCGGTTTTTAGTGGAACCGAGACTATTGTGGATTTCGGGCGACCGACCAAAGACGGTTTCTCCACCAGTGAATGCATCCGCTAGCTAGTAAATGTGCTGTTATTTAGAACAGTTAACCAATGGTTATGTACTATTGTTAGCGATTTGAGTTGCAATTTGCAACTCCCGTATGATCACTCCAACAAGCACAACACCCATGCTGATGACGATAGCACAGCAATATACCTTCTTTGTCTCAAAATATAAAAGATTTTAAACAGATGAGACAACTTTCAGGACATCAATATACTATCTATCTAGATTCATAGTCTAGAAAGTATCTCATCCGTTCAAAAATACTTATATTTTAGTACGGTCGTAGTAGTAATTATTATGCAGCAGAGGCAGCTGGAATTTTTGGCTATCTATGACAAAGCTGACCTTTGAAAATTGCAAACTTCAAGTCAAACCATTAATGCAATACTTAATGTATGGCTCGCTTTAACTGCAAAGCTGACTACTGAACTCACGGTGAAAATTGGCAATTTTTTAATTCATGGCTGAATTAGTGCCAGATTGCCAGTTAGAGTGATAAATAGTTAAATATCTCACAACAACCTGGACGTACGGTGTCGCTGATGAAGAACAAATTGCAGCAGGACGTGTCTTCACCAGCGAGAAGCACATAAAAAGGATAATTCTAAATACATTGGGCTAAACTAGGCCAAGTACGTAATTGTAAGCCGATTTGACCCATTGAGAGTGATCCGTAGAAAGATATGAGCTTGGAAACATATATAGTATAACTGTATGTGTGTGGAGATTTTCAGACATAAGTGATTTACACTACATATTCACTTGCTTTTGAATTATTGCACGAGGTGGAGAAATAAGTCTTCAAGAGTATGGGAGTTTTGCCAATATACTCACTTCAAAAAAAAAAAACTCCAAATTCTGTTAGTCATGCTTGAAACATAAATTTTTCGGTGTCAAAACTGCCAAACTAGCATGGTCCAGAGCTGAATTGTCCACACTACACTAAAACCTAGAACCAAGCCAAAATTCCAAATTCCATGTTCCAAGTTCATATTCATAAAATCGATCAAATTTCACTATGATTGCTGAATAGCGAGCCTCTTTTCTCCTGTTCCCTCTCCTCCCCTTCCTTCATCCCTTCTTACCTCCAGGCTTTGGTAGAGCTTTCAAAAAAGCTCGAGTTCGGCTCGACTCAGACTCGATTCGAGCTCGGCTCGTCTCAGACTCGATTCGAGCTCAGCTCGAGCTCTTAACGAGCCGAGCCTAAGTCCAGCCCCAAACTCGTGAGATTTGTCGAGCCGAGCTCGAGCTTCTCACGAGTATAGATGTACGTTTTATTTTTATGTTCTATATAACAAGATAGTAGGTAAATGATAATTTAATCTACATTCATGTGAAAAATTAGTATGTTTTGGTGTCATATCACAATCTTATGTGATCCTTGGCCCTAGCTTGCATTGAACCGGGTCACCCATGATGGTGCGCAGTCTGAGATGAACACCGCGATCCGCTCGCTGACGACGTTCACGGGCTGCGTCGCCGCGCCGGCGATAGCGACGATGAGACTGGACGCGGCGCGCGCTGAGCAGCTCCACCATGGCGATCTTGCGGAGCTGCCGCCACAGCGCGCCGTAGGGCGCGAACACTAGCCCCAATCAGCCCCCAACCCGTCGGCCATCAAGACCCGGACGGTGGAGCTCCACGGCCGCGTCGCGAACTTGACGTCGTGCGTCTTGGTGAACTCCCTGCAGGCGGCGTCGGTGGACGAGGCGACGACGCGCGACGCGGAGTTCGCCGATTGAGCCTGAGTGACATCAGCGGCGCGTATGTCCAGCCGGCGTGCCAGGTCGGCCATGGTGCTGTAACACCCTGAAAATTCGACGAACAAAAATCAAAGTTTCAAAAATATGGGCCTTCAAAAACTTTTTAAATAAAATTGCATCATGCCGATTTTGTTCGATTATTTTATTAGATTTTGATTTCAGAGTTTATAAATCGCGAATAATGGATAATTAGTTAGGAATAAACCCTAAAAAGTAAATTGACTAAGTAAATAATTAAAGTGCAATTTAAAATAATATTTGGTGAGGATAGAAATGAGTAAAATATTATTACGACTATATTTGTATCAATTAAATTTAAAAGTGTCGGAATAAGAATTAACTCTAATTAAATTCAAGAAAATTATATAAAAATAAAATATAGGTAAAATTAATCAAGGATGGACCCATTGGTTGGAATAACACAAATATTGAGTGAACTTCATTTGTACAAAATTTAGGTTTATAGAATCAATTTTAAATAAATGAATAGGCTTAAATCGGGTTAAATAGAAAACGGCACTATTCATCGGCCGCCAGGTGTTCGACGAGGTTCCCTAGCCTAACCCTGCCCCGCTGCCGCGCCGACGCCGCGCCCGCGCCCCACACCTCACGCCGCGCACCGCCGCTACCGCTGTCGCCGTCGGCCGTCGCCGTCGCCGCTCGCCCGTCACGTCGCCATCTCGCGCCCCGCCGCGCCGTACGCCTGCCGCGCCGTCCCGTCGTCTCGCGCCCCGCGCCGCGCGCCGTCGCCATCGCCGTCGCATCGCCGCGCGCCGTCGCCATCGCTCGCACGTCGCCGTCGCTGTCGCGTCGCCATGCGCCCCGCGCCGCGCCGCGCGCCGCCGCTGCCGCTCGCCCGTCGCGTCGCTCGCGCCACGCAGCCGTCGCGTCGCCTCGCGCCGCGCGCCCCCACCTCGCGCCCCGCGCCGCCGTCGCGTCTCCCCTCTCCCCTCTCCCCCTTATCTCTTCCCCTCTCCTATATAAACTCCACTATTCCCACTCTTTCCCTCCATCCTCACCTCCTCTCCTCTACCCACTCCACCACGCCGCCGCCTCCACGCCGCCGCGCCGCCGCCTCCACGCCGCCGCGTCGTCGCATAGAGCCGCCACGCCGCCGCCACGAAGCCGCCGCGCCGCGCCGCGCCTTGGCCGTGCCGCGTTCCCCGCCGCCGTCGCAGCCGCCGTGCGCCACCGCCGTCGCAGCCACCGTGCGCCGCCACCATTGCCGTTGCCGCCGGTAAGCCGTGCCGCCGCCGCCTTTTTCCTTTTCCTCAGCCGGTCTCGGTAGGCAGGGCGAGAGAGAGAGGGAGAAGGAGCCGAAAGAGAAGAGAGGAAGAGAAGGAAAAGAAAGAAAGGAGCCGGGAGGAGAGAAGAGAGAGAAAAAGAAAGAGAGGAGAGGAAAAAGAGAGAAAAGAAAAGAGAAGGGAAAGAAGAAAAAAAAGGGGAAAAAGAAAAGGAAAGGAAGAGAAAGAAAATAAATAGGGTTTGAGTAAAATTTAGAAGTTTAGAAAATTCAAAATAGTTAAGAATTTAATCGTAGGTTAATTATAGTCGTAAAATTGCGAAAGTTAATTATAGGATTAATGAAAATATAGTTAGATGAATTCTTACTAATTAAATACCTAAAATACTAGCATTTAATTATAGGATTAATGAAAATATAATTGGATGAACTCCTATAGATTATAATCTATAGATTATTTTTAGTAATCTCCCTAAGAAATCAAGTTCGCGATAATAATTTACATATGATTAAGAACTCAATAATTCGATGAGTCTTAGGACATGACTATAACTTACAAAATATCTTAGGAAGAAGAACAATTCCACTTCGCGAATAAAGTAGCCTATATAAAATTCACCTCCCGCGCTCGTTTTTCAATACGGTCATTATGTGGATTTTGTTTGAATTCTGATCGAATTCAAATTGTTCTTACGCATGTAACTATAGAGACCGAGGGAGCCGCGGATCCGGGTGAAGGCCAAGGCCCACAAGACCTAGAGCAAGGCAAGTCATCACTATTCCTTGAACATATTAATCCCAATTGCGAAATTGTTTTGTTTACAAATAAAATTGCATGCAGTTATGAACATCCTACTTGTGATTATGCCATGCCTTGATTATTGTTTACCCTTAAATCCTTGTAACTATGATTTACGTATAAGTCCTTAGTCAACTATGACAAATGCTTAGAAATGCTACTCTAGATTTATGCATACTCATATTTATCAAATGCTATATGCTTGGGCAATTACCTTTGGGAAGGTAATTGAGATGCGGCATGTGGAGACATGAGCGCCACATTGCCATGATATTGATGACATAATTTGTGAAAGGAAAATAAAACTAAACAAATGTTTTCGACTGGGGCGGATGGAGGATTTGGGTGATGTCCGGAAAAGGCTAGTGCCGTCCCTGGTCAGTTAAGGACCGAGCCATGAAGTTAAGAATGAAACGATCCCCCGTACAACCGCACTTCTCATATGGGTATAGACCTAGCGGAGTAGATAGCTGAGCGGAGGCAGTATCCATGCGTAGTGGTCTTCTTTTAGGTGTGTGATGCGGCAAGCAGTCTGCTGGCGGATGCCCGGTTCAGATGGCCAGGTGGATGGTGGATGCCCGTTCCGGATGGTCAGAGACTGGCTTGGCAATACTACATGAGGATACCCATAAGAGAACAATCATGATGGACTGGGTACAACGACAGGAAGCAACGTAGGAGTGCATGTGTTTTTCCTTTCCCGGGTGCGCCAGAACTCCTCTCACTGCTAGAAATCGTGTACGCCTAGAGTGCATGAGGATATAAAGTTCATGGAGCGGGTACTGCCAATGCGAGGTTATCGAAAAGCTTTGCCGTGACACGTCTCATGTGTTGGGACGAGGCTCATGTGTTGGGCAGTCGCGGAGTGCGGGTAAAGTGTACATCCACTGAAGTGTGAGTAAACCAAATCTATTCGAATAGTCGTGCTCGCGGTTATTGAGCATCGGGACATGTATTACACTTGGCTAGTCTCTAAATTCTTAACTTGTGTGGGATGGGTTGTTGCATGACGAATTTTTATGCTGTTGGAGCCACTTCCTGAGAAGGGGGAAGGTGGGCATCCTCAGAAAACCATAACAACTCAATGGCGGGAAGCTATCCTTGGGATCACAATGGATGGTGGACAGAACCATCGTTGTTTAAATACAAACACTGGTACTAAAATTTGATCAGTCAATGCTAGGTCTGAGGCTTGTAAAAAGAATTACAAAACTTGCTTTGCGCAAAAGAACCATAGCTATCCTTTGAAATACCCTTTCATATGCATTGTTGCTGTGGTGGCTTGCTGAGTACGGTTGGTACTCACCCTTGCGAATATAAAATTAATCAGAAGCGGGAGACGAAGCTCCGGAGGATCCCTATGCCTACTACCAGGAGGGAGATGAAGACGATGTCGCCCAGTAGGTCTTAGTACGGTCGTTGCCTGTGGCAATGGCATGCCGCTGCCTAAAATCCGCTGTCTTATCTAATTCTGCTTTTGGTTGTATTCCGGACCGCTCGGTCCGATGATTTAAGACAATGCCTGCGGGCTTATGTTGTAATAATTCACACTAGACTCTCGTGTATGAGTATTTGGTATTTCAGCTATGAGCTCATGTGTACCAGACTACTTGATTCAGAGAAATGGTACTGTTTACACGATTGATTCCTGTTATAAAAACGAGGGTCCACAGGTGCCCATCATGAGCTGGTGGAAGTTGCCGATCGTTGACCGGCAGCCGCCACGGCCCCGGCGGAAGCCTCGGCTGGCCGGCGCCACTACAACCGCTCGCCTTCCTCGATCGCCACCACCTTGTGGAGCACGAGAGTGAGCAGGACGAGAGCCAGGGAGAGGCAAACGTAGCCGGTGACGTCTTGCATTTGCACCACGGCCATGGCGATCTATGAGTGTTATATATGGAGGCCAACAAGAAATGTTATATATAGAGAAAGAATGGAGTGGATTCTAACTTCTTTAAGGGATGTCCCCTCGTTACTTTTTTTTCTTCCAAATCCAATGTAAATGGTAGTGAAAAATCTGAAAAACATTAACAATGTTAGTATAGGGATATATATCAGCGACGGAAATCTAAGTTTAAATTCGACCTACACATTTAGAATAAAAAATAAATTTGGGTGTGAATAATGATTTAAAAAATTTACGCTGTTAGTGTAGACGATTTGAGAATTTTTCTTTGTTGTTTGGATGGTTTATAAATAGACAAGTGGACATCCGCTCGAGATATCAAAATACTAGTTTCCATAGAGAAGTTCATTCATTCATGTAAGTGAAAAAAAAAGTCAGGTACAGTGCGGCTATCCCTATTTTGAAAAGATAGGCAAGAGAAATTATTGCAAAATGAGAGGGACAGCGCGACTACTTTCGTACCGGCACTAATACAACTATACACAATTTTATCTGTTAATAATAGTTACTCCCTCCGTTTTATATTACAAGGCATTCAACTTTTTTTAGTCAAAATTCTTAAATTTGACCAAATTTAAAACAAAATTATAAGTCCTCTTTTCTCATGTTTGTCCCACCCCTCTCCACCTCATCCCTTCCAACTCTCAGGCTCCAACCCGCCTCTTATCCTCTTCTCTTCACACAACGCCATTGTGTGTTAGCAGAGCTACTGCCAGCAATAGGAGGCACGACTATTATCCTCCTTTCTCCATATTGTTCATGGTTATGGCATCCCAGAGTCTACACCAGATATTGTGCGTGCAAGTACATGTATATGTGTAATGAGGTGACCGCCATCAAAATTGACAAGCTAGGAGGACTTTAGCATTTAAAACATATTATTTATCAAATTATTGTCACGAGTTAAACTCTTGATCATATATATAAATTAAATAGTTTAATAACTAAATTTAAAGTAATAATGTAGAACGAGTAGGATGCAAAGTAGGAGTACATCAATCCATCAAAAGTTATATAGTTTATCATATAGGCGCGTACAGATGAGACAAATATTTTGTCTCTTAAGTGTAAACAGCTATAGGGCAGTCGACATAGGCACACGAACAGTTGGAACGAGATAAAGATCATTCTTTTTTCGAATAGTTGCACCCAACTCCTCCATCATGTCCACCTTGGTCGGCGAGATCCCATCAGGAAGCTCCCAATCAAAGTGATAGAGAAGCGAGGCTAGAACGAGCTCCATGATTGCTTCTGCAAATGCCATACCAGGGCACATCCTTCGCCCAGCTCCAAACGGTATAAATTCAAAATCTGTTCCTTTGAAGTCTATATGTCCATCCTCAAATCGCTCGGGTCTAAATGTCTCAGCGTCCTCCCAATACTTAGGGTCTCTACCGATTGCCCACACGTTAACAAGCATAGTAGTACCTATGGGGATATCGTACCCCATGACCTCACATGTCTCCCGACATTCCCTAGGGAGAAGTAGTGGCACCACAGGATGTAACCTTAAGGTCTCTTTGATAACAAGTTTTAAGTACCTCAGTTCAACTAAGTCATCTTCAGATATTGTTTGCTTTCCTTTGATGACGTTACTTAACTCATCTTGTGCCTTCAGCATCACTTTTGGATTCATTATGAGCTCAGTCATCGCCCAATGAAGTGTACTTGCTGATGTCTCGCTCCCAGCACCAAAAAGTTCCTATATGCATGGAAAAAACATGATTTCCCATATACGTAAAAAACAATATCTTATCAATTACTTTCTTTGTTCAGTGTGCATACCTTTTTTTTTATTTTCATATGCTCCCCCATTCATCAGTTAAGGTTATTTAATTTTATTATTAAAGGTAAAACTTTATAGATTTTTACATTAACAGTAGTAAAATTTTAAGTGCACTCAGGTAAAAGGGGTTTGGTAAAATATGTCTTATATTCCATCCGTTCACGAATATAGGGATTATAGATCCAGAAAGTGATTGGTGATACGATTGAAAAATAAATGATTGATAAGACAAAAAGTACTTTAAACTCATTAATATTTTTGGACAAGTCAAAAGGGCTTAAAATTATCTGTATTTGTGAACAGATGGAGTAGTTATTAAGGTTGTACTATTTTGCAACCAATTAAAAGTTAAAGCTTTGGTGTCGAAGATGTTAAAATTGAATAAAATAAGTCCTATCAAAATTAAGGGAGATAATACTATTATCATTATCCATAGGGAAAAGGATGGTCCTAGTACGCGATCGCTCGCTGGAGGGAGGGTTAAGCGATAAAAAAAAACTATCAGCACCCGCGTCCCTCCCCGCACACGTCTCCCCTTTCTACCACACTATCAATTTTAAACCATTTAAAAAATATAAAAAGAAATCTAATACACTTGAAAAATATATTCATGTGAATAAACTTTATACTTACAAATTCGAATTCGAATTTGAACCGGGTATATAAACTTTTAACCTATAAACTTTGGGTATACAAACTTTAGATGTGTAAACCTGATGAAATTTCATACATATAAACTTTATGTATAGAAATATTCTATATAAAAAAATATTTGAATCCAAATTAATTTGAACAGGCTATTTAAACTTTTAACTTATAAACTTTGGGTATACAAACTTTAGATGTATAAACTTGATGAAATTCCGTACATATAGACTTTATGTATAGAAATATTATATATATATATATATATAAATATATTTGAATCCAAATTTGAATTCAAATTTGAACCGGGTATATAAACTTTTAACCTATAAACTTTGGAATGTATAAACTTTGGGTATATAAATTTTAGTTGTGTAAATTTGATGTGTACCACCTTTAGTTATATAAACTTACTAAAAACAGAAAAGTAATGCGAGTGAAAAAAAAAAAGGATCATGGGGAACGGGCTGATCGCCGCGCGTCACCATTCGGTAACAGAAAAAAAACAGCCAAAAAAGCGACGGAAAAAACAAAGATCTCGAGCACAGGAGTCTGGCAAAAATGGAAAGGTAACGGCAAGAAAAAAAACCGATGGCCTCGCCGAGATTTCAGCGACCGATCGCGTATTAGTGATTTCGCAGGGGAAAAGGGGAAGAGGTGAAGAACAAGTACTTGTCAACTTACAAGGATAACGGCTTTGATATTGCCCATGGTGAGGGGCACTTGGAGGCTCCCTTCCTTCTGAACCCTGAGAAGCACATCGACGAGGTCCTCGTCGTCGTCCACGGCGCCGGCGGCCCTCCGCTCCTCGTGCTGCCTGAGAGCGCACTCTATCAGCCCGAAGTTCTTGCGGTGGTTCGCCTCCGCCCGCCGCGTCGTGCCGCCGACGAAGCTGGCCAGCCTCGACGACGGGAACAGGTCGCCGAGGCTGAACCCGGAGGCTATCCTGTCCCCCTCGGCGAGACCCTCCAGGAATTCGTCCCGCTTCTCGAACCTGTCGCCCATGATGGTGCGCACCGCCGAGTCGGAGATGAGCGCCGTGATCCGCTCGCTGACGTTCACGGCCTCGCCGGGCTGCGCCGCGGCGACGGCGGCGACGAGGCGGCAGACCTCGTCCTCCCGGATGCGGCGGAACGACTGGACGCGGCGCGCGCTGAGGAGCTCCACCACGGCGATCTTGCGGAGCTGCCGCCACAGCGCGCCGTAGGGCGCGAACACCAGCCCGACGCCGTCGCTCATCATGACGCGGATGGTGGAGCTCCACGGCCGCGTCGCGAACGCGACGTCGTGCGTCTTGGTGATCTCCCTGGCAGCGTCGGCGGACGAGGCGACGACGACGCGAAGCTCGCCGAGCCTGAGCGACATGAGCGGCGCGTCGTGCCGGCGCGCCAGGTCGGCCATGGTGCGGTGGACGAGCGGGCCGCCCATCGCGACCTGGTGGAGGTTGCCGATGACCGGCAGCCGCCACGGCCCCGGCGGAAGCCTCGGCTTGCCGGCGCCATTACCGGTCGCCTTCCTCGCCACCTTGTGGAGGACGAGAGTGAGCAAGAGGAGAGCCAAGGAGAGGCACAGGTAGCCGGTGACGTATTGCACCATGGCCATGGGTGTGAGTTGTCGAGCACTTCATGGAAATGGTATAAATAGACAGAAGTTGATTCATTTATTATTTGTTGTCTAGCACAAAAATAATTGCAAAATGAAAACATAGGCAAGAGAAATAATTGCAAATTGAAAGGCGCAAAGCGATTTGGAGGTTTGGACATTAATACAGCTTGGCTGTGGTGTGATTTCCGCTGCCTTCTTATTAGCATTAACGTGCAGGAATCATCAGCCTTATAACTCTTTGGACTAAGCTTTTTAGTGTGCTACTTTTGTAATAATGGACTATAGCTCTTGTGAGCAAAGGCCGGGATGTTTCATACCATTATTAAAAAAAAGAGAAAAAACTCTCTTATTTGCTGGCCAATAGCAATCGTGTAGTTGCCTTACTATATTTATACTACACTGAAAAATGTATATGTCACAATGATTTGTAAAAGCTGATCGATATGCGGCACTACTATGCAAAACAAATGAAAATTACTAATTAGCACAAATTATGATTTTGATGATCCTTACTGATGAATTAGATTTGAAATGTAGAGAAAATGTTGTTCTGATTTCTGAAACAAAAGCCAACGGGCCAATTAGAGGTACTGAGGTAGGTTGTTGGTATATACGTATACGTATACGTATGTACTCATCAATTCAGCATCCAATAATTAGTTTGTTCACAACAGTTCAATAGAATCACCACTCAAGGAGCATCCTGCCAACAAAGTTAAACATGTGTTTGGCGTGCTTGCATTTTGAAATACGGTGTTAAATATGTAGTACTGCTGTTAGGAGCGCAGCACGTTCCTTAGCATTTCGAGCACCAAACATGTATTAGTCTAAGCCTACCTCACTCCACGTCCTGTCATCCCGCTCCCATCGCTCCCATCGTTATCGGAGTAAATGATTTACTTCGATAATAAAAACAACTTTCCTACTTCCGATCCCACCCCACGTCCCATCATCCTGCTCCCACTATTATCGGAGTAAATGATTTACTTCGATAAAAACAACTTCCCAGATTCCAGTATATATTCTATTTTTCCCGTACCCAACCAACCACTCTCGCCCCCACTTTATTTTTTCCTCTTTTTTTTTGGGATATGCATCGATCCATCATCCCAGCCCACAGATCGGTGACGCACCATGGAGGAGGACGACGACAGGCGATGGCCGGCGAGCGGTGGCCGGTGGCGGTTGATGCGAAGGCGCTGCTTCGGGCCTCGCTGCCGTACGTCGAGCAACACCTTAACTAGTAAAGAGGCGTTCACCTAGGTCAAGAGCAACAATCGGCGGCTGCTCCACGTCGGCGACATTGACAGAACAAGCACGTAAGGAAATAGCACTCCGATTTGCATCTGCATACTCTAGTTTACCTTCACGCATGAAGCCCCAATTTTTTTTTGCAAATCAGATTAACGTGCAATCTCCAATATTACTTGATCTGAATTGATGGGCTGCATAGGTCCTACATTTGCACATCATGCTCCATGTGGTTCGCCGCAGAGGATAGGGTGGAGTTTGCCGATGATGGAGGTTTTTTGCTATTTTTCTTTTGCTCGTCGTCTCTATAACATGAACGAGAATGTTCTTGCATTTTTTTCGTGCTTGCTAGATGATGGATGGCTGCTACTGCGCAATGTCGAGCCCATCTCTATACCATGCCGCTACACCCTTCTATTATTCCATCATCGACTACCGCTCGCCATCTGGTTGCCCTCTCCACTACCTGTCACAAGACACAGACCGGCATCTCCATCCTTATAGCAAGATCCAAGAAAGCCACCAGAATCCTAGTTTCACGATGGATTTTTGGTTGAATCATTTTTTTTCTTTTCTAGTTTGATTCACTTGTGAGTAATTTTTATCATTTGTATGTGATTGAGCCTGTAATTTTTTTTATTCGTACGGTCATTTTGTGATATAGATTAACAATACTTTTAGTATCATTTTTTACTCTTATACCGTGTATTGAATACATCAGTAAACATATTACTATATGGTTGCTACGAGATCATGAGCTATATCGAGAGAAAAGTAGTAATTGTTTTACTCGCAGACCACGAAGTCTCAGCTTTTACTCTTATACAGTGTACTGAACATATCAGTAAACATATTACTACATAGTAGCTACGAGATCATGGGCTATATCGAGAGGAAGGTGGTAATTGTTTTACTCGCAGACCACGAAATCTAAACAATATTTATAACACTAGTAAAAGAATTACTAGTGTTTTAAGCAGGTAGTAGTTCTTTTACGACCATCTAGGAATGGTGTCGCACGATATGGGGACATTCATGCAAGTAAAAAGTAAGGGCATTCATGCGAGTAAATTTGTTATTTTAGAAGGAGCAGATGTGGAAGGCTAGGAGTAAATGGAAAACTCCACGGAGTAAATTCGTTACTTTTGAAACGTGGGGAGACACTAGAAAAACAGAAAACTGGAAAAGAAAAACTAGATGATAAATATTTTACTAAAACGCGAAACAAAATAACTGGAGAGAAGGAACCAAAAACAAAAAAAATCTGGATGTTTAATATTTTACCGGGCCCTTTGATGAAGCACGGATAAGATGGAAAAGAGAAAAAAGAACCACGGAAGATAGGGTGGTAAAAAAACGAAAAAAATAAACTGATGAAAGGTGGGATGCGGAGTAAAGGTGGGTGGTAAAAAACGAAAAAACTGGAAGGAGGGAGCGCTGTGTGGCGCTCGATCTAATATTCCGTGTGCAGCGCGTGGATTAGCGCTACCGTTAGTTATATGTGCTTAGTTGTAAAAAAATCGGGTGCCGATTTTTTAGTATTCAAGCACATGCAACCTTTTAATTAGGAATGTTGTGGAGTTCAGAGCATGAATAGTGATTGTATGAAATTTTCGCAGTTGAGTTCAGAGCATAAATACTGTGATTTAGACGAATATTATCTGTATAATCATTTTAATTACAACTTATAACATACAGAGACCACCCATACATAACATATTATCTATTTAGCTATCTCAAACATATTCGTATATTCGATGACTTAATTCTACAGAAAAGTGTTTTTATCTTCTCGTTTTTTTCATGTCACCTAAATAGTTGTAAATAAAAAAATGATAAGATAAGTTGATATGAGATATATCACTATGCAAATTAACATGCAAGTTTTCCACTTCTACATGTTATAACAAATATATCAAACATAAAAATGAGTTTATATTAACTAGATACGGTTTAATTTGTTTCTCTAAAAATAGCATATCATGCAATTTATGATAACTACCATTTGATTTGGGGCCTACACTACTGTTGACCCCAGCAAGATACATTGCGTCTGTCCTTACTAATCCATTGGAATGCATCCACTAGCTAGTAAATGTGCTGTTATTTAGAACAGTTAAGCAATGGTTCTGTACTATTGTTAACGATTTGAGTTGCAATTTGCAACTCCTGTATGATCACTCCAACAAGCACAACACCCATGCTGATGATGCTGGCACAGCAATATACTTCCTTTATCTTAAAATATAAAAGATTTTGAACAGATGAGACACTTTCTAGAAATACAATATATACTCTATGTCTAGATTCATAGTCTGAAAAGTATCTCATCGGTTCAAAATTACTTATATTTTATTTTAGTACGGATGAAGTAGTAATTGTGATGCAGCAGAGGCAGCCGGAATTTCTGGCTATCTATGACAAAGCTGACCTTTGCAAATTGCAAATTGCAATTCAAACACATTAATGCATGGTTCACGATAACTGCAAAGTTGACTACTGAACTCACGGTGAAAATTGGCAATTTTTTAATTCATGGCTGAATTAGTGCCAGATTGCCACTTAGAGTGATAAATAGTTAAATATCTCACAACCCCTCTCACAACAACCTGGACGGTGTCGCTGATGGCGTATTGAGCTAGCTAGCTAGTAGCTTAGTTGTCGAATACCTTAAGGGCAACTAGGAATGGTATATATAGAGAAGTTTAATTACTATAATAATATACATAGAAAAGTTATTTTAGTATGATAATGCATCTAAGAATTAAAGTCAGGTTTTGATGTCTGCTAATTGCTTGCGGTCCTCTTATTTGGAAAGATTGGCATTTAACACATTTTTTCAAATTAATACTATATCTTTGTTTTTAAAATAGACTGGGAAATTGACCTGTGGTATAACGTTGACCATTTATTTTATTCAAAATTTGATTTCAAAAACTTTAAAAAATATATAATTCATGCTTAATATTCTTTTAGTAATAAAACAATTGATAATAAAATAAAATATGATTATATAATTCTTTTTAATAAGACGAATAACCAGACACGTCAATATTATGCTAAAATTTAACGGAATCATCTGTTAGAATAATCTATTTGGAGTGTTGTGTAGAGAGGATCCTATCCTGCGAGAGTGACCGACGCGACGCTGGGTCATTGATTTGGACGGCTCTCCAACCTGCAACGCAGGCGCTATTTCAGCTAGAAAATTGAATTGCCAATTTTCGCAGTGAGTTCAATTGTCAACTTTGCAGTTGTTATCAGCTATCTCGGGGAATTAGTATATTGCTGTGCTTACCATGCATACACGTGTTGCAATGAACACAAAAAAAATGTCAGCGGTATCAAGGTTTCAAGTTCATATATTGTTGTGTTTCCCAAACACACGCAACATCTGATTAAGCTCTAATATCTGGTATAGTCAAAGAAGAAAATATCATTACTTGAATTAATCAGTACTACGTCTTACTACTATTTATGTAGGGGGTGCATCTACGACCCCTTCTATTATTGGTGGTATTATAATGGTACAAATATATATCTACTAGTTGATTTTTATGTGCTTTAAAAATATTTTATTTAGGATTTTACTAGGAATAAATTGGTATTGTTAATCTGTCAGAGGTGACCGTGCGTTGCAACAGGAAAAATAAAAAATTATGACAAACATTGGACGAGTAGACAAGGTGTTTAATTTATTCAGATAGATAAGACAGTTAATTTATTCAAAACAGTCTATTTCTATTATAGCTCTAACATCAATTAAGTTCTTTTGTAAAGAAAATAAAACTTAACTTTGTGTAAATTAATAAACCAATCCTTGCCATCCACAATGCATTACCCCCATTTGAAGTTGTAGACTTGTAGTTGTGCCTCAGTAGGAGCAGATTAAGTTTTCTTTTTAGCAATATATTTCTTGAGAAAACAATTCTGATATATTGATGGGATATCGATCACCGTTCTCGAGACAAAAGGGAAACTACCTATTTTTTAAGTTAAATCTACTCCCTATTTTTCGGTGCAAGACAAAAGGGAAACTGTTGAACTAATATTTTTACTCCATCCGTATTTTAATGTATGACGTCGTTGACTTTTTAATCAACGTTTGACTATTTATTTTATTCAAATTTTTTTGTGCAAATATGAAAATATTTATGCCGTGCTTAAAAAACATTTGACGATGAATAAGACGAATGGTCAAACATTAAATAAAAAGTCAACGGCGTCATATATTAAAATATAAAGATAGTATTATTTAAGGTGCCATACCTGATGTTCGAAATATGTGCCCCATGCTGTCACCTGGAATGGCACATGGTGAGGGTTGTTCGAGTATTATCTTCTTTTTTTTCATGGCAACTCGTGAGAGCTTCGACTACTTGGTGTTGACTTGACAGGAGTATATAGGTGTGCCTGCAGAATACTAACTTCATCCAAAATATTACTACCTATAAAATTTTAGGGGGTGTCCTCCCTCCCAAACATCCTCTTGAAACAACAATCTAAATAGTCAATACTTGTTTAGATTCGTTGTTTTAGAGCAAGGATAATAATATAGCACATTTCCTACTATTAGCCTATACTAAAGTTAACACATATAATAGATTAACTATAAGGTTAGCTATGATTTTCTTCTTCTATCTCTATCTCTCACTTATACATTTAATGTTGTTTTGGAGCTTGTGTTAAGCCAGCTCTTACATGAGAACCAACATCTTTCTCTTTTATTTACTTCTCTCCTCTACATAAGTTTATAGTAGGCTTATAGCTTACTATTATACTTGCTCTTGGCATGTCGGTTTTGTCGGACCGTGCCTCTGATTATAGGGGCCCCACCCAACTCCTGAGATTAGCGATGTGATTAACTTAATAGCACGGAGTCGAGATTAGCGGTGCCGTAGCGTAGCGACGTCTACCGAGACGAGCCTGTGACCGCAACGAGCTTATGATCGAGTATCGATCCGCACCATCCATCCACTCCTCTGCTTCTCCTCGCCAACAATAAACAATTTTGATTTGTTTCAATTAATTCTGTTTTTACCGTACATTTAATTTTAAGAGGGAATGGACAATAGTCTCACATGTCAGAATTTTGGGGAGTTGATGCTGGTGACAAGCCATTCCATTCTTTAAAGGAGCATAGATCGGCAGCAGATTTTGTCTAGTCATATAGTACTGCGGATAATTACAAAAGGGAAGTGTCAGCGCGATTTGGACGGCTCTCCAACGGGCACTAATTAATTTAACCAGAAATTGGCCAATTTTCACCGTGAGTACGTTCATAACTTCGCCGTTGTCGTTATCAATTATGTCAGGCCATTACGGTGTTTTGTTGATATAACTAATTATAGGCTATTTGGTAGCACGCGCGTTCCAATCAGCACCTAGTATTTTTGTTAGCGGTAGTTTTTTTTTTAAAAGAAAATTGTGAGGGTGTTGAGGTTTGAAAATGGATCACAAGGTTAAAACCTCACATGTTTTGTCCCTTGCACTATCAAGTATATCTTAGTGTCTTTGTGTTACGCAACATACAATAATTTGATAACACTTAAACCTCATATCTTTTGTCCTTGCACTGTCAAGTACATCTCAGTTTCTTTGTGTTACGCAACATACAATAATCTGATAACACTTGGGGGCATTTTTTTCCAATCTCTCTGGCAGTAAGTCAATGCAAGGCAACAAGAAGGTCATTACGTGGATTAATCACTCTGTCTTGACGTAGGCAACAGACGTCTCTTTTACTATGAGCAATTTTACTATAGCTTCTAATATTGGCGGCAATTTGATTCTAGAAAATCATTGACTTCTGTGTGTATTCTGATTTTAACGATCACTCCTATATTTTTTTCCATATATATTACACTTCTCTGTTTTTTAGGTGCATTCATATATATGAAACTAATTAGTTTTTCTTATTCTTGTGTTTTATGATTCACCTGTTCCATAGTGTCCTAGATGAGAACAGTCGCTGAGTTCGAACCAGATATTCAGCTAGGATTTTTGGCAACGTGTAAAACAAGACAAACTATTAGACATGATTAATTGAGTACAATTATTTCATTTTTTTCAAAAAAAAAACTTCTATATAGTAAAACTTGTGTACGTAACGCACCATTTAGCAAGGGAGTAGCAATTGGAAAACATACTAACGGAGCAGGAGAAAGTAGCCACCACCAAATAGCAGTTCAAAACTCAGACTAGTGCTTAGTGCACCATTTTGTGAAACATGCTTACTTAAAAACGACTTTTACGTTTTACCTCAACAAAGTATTCATGCGTTTTTATACAGAAACTGTAGCTAATATGGCACGCCGGTTTCTTGATGCTTGAGAACTCCCTATTTCCATTGCACTGATAAAAGTGAAATGGTGTTATTTGTAGCAATCTAACCTTTGACAGTAAACACTGATAAAAGAAGGAAGATATCTGAAATGTGAAAAGTGACAGTATAATTGTCTAACATTGTTCATCCTTTTTTTATTTGTGCAGATCATCGTTGAGACTTGAGACCAGGACTGTACACACACCAGCATATATGGAGGCTTCTTTGAATATGACCTTTGCAAATGAGAAAAAGAATCTCCTTGAGAACTCTGGTGAGTGATGAATCAGTGATTCTGCATCTGCACGATGAACACAAACACTTGTAGGAAGTGAAATGAACAGTCTACTCTGAAACCTGACTCGCCGGCGTGCCTGCAGATCGACCGTTCGTCGGCGGTGGAGAGCTTCGGCAGCGGCGGCGGCAGGGCCTGAATGTTCGCCTTCAACAATGGCATGGAGCATCAGGAGAGCACAGGCCGATTTCAAGAGAGGAGATGAACTGATTGATCATTAATCAAGAAGGAAACGAGAGAGCAATACATTACATAATTGTCCAGTAAAGAATCTGAGCTAGCTACCCTCATGGCTTCAGATGATGGTTAATTAAAAGTAGTTAAGTTAATTGACTACTCATTCATCAGAAACTCTTTGGTAGAAACAGACAGAAATCAAATCATTCTGAAGACTTGTTTACTGTCCAACTGCAGATTCGCTGTCAGTTAATTATCCTGTCCCAACTCCGATCCAAGGTCGTTCCGCTTCCACCTTTCATGAACTAATCTGTTCATCCAATTCTGCAATCGCTATTGTTCTTTACCTTTTACCACTACCGCATTATATGTTACTGTACTTCGAAGGATGGAAAAAAAATCCCATTTATTAGTGTGTTATATGTTGGTGCTGCGGTTCGGTCTCCGAGTACTGTTTTGATGGGGTGGGCCGGTGGGCGACGGCCCAATTGCTGTGGCATATACGGCCCAAATGCCTCTTGGGGTCGGTGAAGAATCACCGACCCAACCGAACCGCATCTCTTCTTTCAAGCTCAGAGATTTCTTTCACCCGATAATCGTCGGCGAGTGCAGGTTTCACCATGGCCATGGCGTCGAGGTTGGTAAGCTGTCGAGCACTTCAGAAGCTTAAATCCAAAGCGAACTACTGAACTAGTCGTTATGATTCTATCAGTTTCTTTAATGAGTAAATTACCTTTCACAACAAACGAAACAATACGATGGGTAGAAATAGAATCATAACCGGGTCTCAGAACAACAAAGTCAATTGCTTCAGTATAAGGACTTCGTTTGGTTCAAACCGGGTCTCAGAATCATAAATGACTGACCAGCTTGACGGGAACATATCCTATGCACACAAGCTTCTCGTGCACACCAACTAGTAAATTTCACAGAAAATTCTAGAAAAATTAAACACATATTTTCAATAATATTATTAAATTGTGCACGAGAAACTTGTGTGTATAGGATATGTTCCCAGCTTGACATGTCAACTTTCACGTGGTTTGCATTTGTTTCCATCGGAGATTCGGAGTTCATCTCTACTTTCAAAAAACCGTTCAAAATTTTTAGACTAAACTAGAAAGGTAGTCCCTACAAATACGCAGGCATACAACATAGGCCATGTACTTAAGAAACTTATAAAGGTTTAGATATTTTTTTCTCAGTCTATTTGTTAGCTCTATGCAGTATATTATTTAGTAAATTTCAAGAAACAATTAATTATCTAAAATCTGTGTCATCATATAAAAAGAAGATAGACTAGTAGGATATGTACGTCGGAAAAAAAAATTGTATGGCACACCTATTGAGATTCTGTCACCTGGCGTGCACAAATCTTGGAGCACTTCTACCTTCAAAACCGCATGAAACTAATTAACTGGCTATCGCTAATCTCGCGCGCGGAAGGATTCCGGCGGTCGCGTGCACGTACAGTGCACACAAATTTGTATGCATTCCGTATCTACTGAGCACAACAAAGTACATCAATCAAAATTACTCACACACTGAGGGTGTGCTTAGTTCACACCAAAATTAAAAGTTTGATTGAAATTGGAACGATGTGATAGAAAAGTTAAAAGTTTATGTGTGTAGAAAAATTTCGATATGATGGAAAAGTTAAAAGTTTGAAGAAAAAGTTGAGAACTAAACCAGGCCTGAATCATTTTCTTCATTCATGCAATCTTCAAGATTCTCATCATCTGAACTGAACCGATGATGTGCATGGCTTGGGTCTTTCATGGCATCGTCAGCGAAGTTTGACCTCGAGTTATGACCGATCAGCCCACGCACCTCTGCCGCGCGATCAATCTGGGCAGCGCTAGCTCCGTCGATTTCCGCCGTGTTGCTGCGTGCGTCCGCGTCGCCGTTGCCGGCGGCGGCCGCCCTTTCTTGCACGCACGTCATCGTGTCGTCACCGCCGCCGTCCGTTTCCTGCACGTGCATCGCCGTCACGCGCATCGCCGCCGCCATCCTTCCGCGCGCGCGAGATTAGTGATAGTCTGTTAATTAGTTTTTGCCCTAGTATGGTTTTGAAGGTAGATCAGTGCTTCAAGATTTGTGCACGCTAGGTGACAAGATCTTGATAGAGGTGCCATGCATGCTTTGTGGCATGGGGTGCCATACAATTTTTTCCCATGTACGTCTTCACCGTCCTTACTAATCCACATATACGGATTTACTACTGTTGCTAATAAATATATTTTATTTGTATAATCAAACTAGTTTCCTTCAAATTGGTTTACATTGACGCGGTTTGTCGTATACTTTCATACCAATCAGTAAAGATGGAGGAGATATACATATTCTAGACCTCATTTTGTATGATATATGTGATCTATAATGTTTTTTTAAAAAAAAACCGTAGTCAACATGAGCCTTAGATATCTATTCCTCATCAATTTATTCGTTTTTAATCTCAGTAGTTGTTAGGTGAGATCATGTGCCCGCATTGTTCATCGATCATTGTGTTTGTGTGGTTTGTTTTACCAGGATGTGGTTATATTAGGCCGTGGTTTACGGGTGATCGAGCTTTGTATGGCAGGCCAGATGATCGTCGCTGACTGTTCTTACGCTTCGCAAATTAAGCTGTAGGACACTGTTTGCATGCACTTTGCAAAGCTGTAGGGCAGTTGATGTATAGAGTGGCATGTTTCACTGGAAGGACGAGTCTTTGGATTTGCATATAGGCAACGTACAGCTAGCTACTATTCCCCATCCCATAATATAAAGTATTTTAGATGGATGTCACACATTCTAATACAATAAATTTAGACGTACCGTATATTTAGATTCATTGTACTAAGATGTGTTACATTTATCCAAAATCTCTTATATTATAGAAACGGAGAGAGTGATAGTATCCCGGAGTCTCTTCCGTGCCTCGATCGGGCGCCTTCTCCAGGCCTCCATCGCAGCCGTGCACAGCCAACCGATCTGTAGCTGGGTTTAGTTGGGCGTTCTATTCTTAGGATCAATCTAATCTAACGATTTATAATTTGAGAACAATGCAAGCAACTAATGTGATTGCTTAGAAAGATTTTTATGCTTATTAGCAATTCCTTTGTTCCGAACATCACTTTTTTATGATTTTCAATCATCTATTTTACACAAACAATCTTATCCCATTTATATGTATTTTTTGTTCCTACTTTTTTTTCCAATTCTACCTTTCGAATGAGCCCTAAGTGAAAATTAACGGTTGAATTTTTTTTTCTTAAAATTCTTAAGATTTTCTCTAATTTATTAGCATAATGTGATGATTTAAGAGCATTCCTGAAAATGTTTGATGGACTTTTAATATATAATAGATTGTATGCCCAATTAGATTGATACATGACAGTGCAAAACCAGATGAAATTACAAGCAACAGCTAAAAAATAAAGAGATGTAATTGATAGCACAATAGTAAAGGACGTATGGTTTCAACCCCAATGTATCGTTTTTAATCTCTAACAAATTTATAATTTCTTTTTAAAAATATTTAAAGGACATCTCTTCCACCATATCTAGTTGTAGCCACATAAACAAATAGAGACAACACAACCAATATATAGTACAGAAAGTTTCTGCGTTTGCGCACCGTCTGATCAATCACTTCCTGCTCAATCTTCTTTTCGTCTTTACTCCTAACCCCTCCGACTCCAGTCTCACCTCAGGCTCTTACCATATTCCTCATCGTTACAAGAATTGTTCTGAACTACTGTAGAGAATCATCCGAAGAATCAGGTAGATGCAGATCGAGACGTACGGGACGTGTGCAGGTTGGAGGCATCGCACGCTACCGCGGCGGATATGATGCGACGCGTGCATCTACTCCCTCCGTCAAAAAAAAAAAAAAGACAAACCCTGGTTTCCGTGTCCAACTTTTAACCGTTCGTCTTATTTGAAAAATTATGAAAAAAATTAAAAAGACAAGTCACGCATAAAATATTAATCGTGTTTTATCATCTAACAACAATAAAAATACGAATTATAAAAAAAATTATATAAGACGGACAATCAAAGTTGGACACGAAAACACCTAGGGTTTGTTTTTTTTTTTTTTTAAAGAGGGGGAGTACATGCGACGCATTGGGCAGTTTACGGCTAGATCGATGCATCGATCGACAGCCACCCGACCAGCAACCGGCCGGCCGGCGACGCGAGGACGTGTGGACGGCGACCTGGCGGCCGGCCGGTTTTGGCTGTACGCGCGTGCGTTGCTACTCTATGCTACAGGAAGGATCTTGTCCTCCGTCGAGATTAACAATGACTAAGTTTGTACTACTCCTTAATTAGGGACCTGCCCTGCCGGCTATATATATACGTAGTTTAAGATGGCAGGTAAGGAACGAGAGGGGTGTGTGGAATGAAAAACTATATCTCCCACTAAAGAAAATTAATATTTTGTTTTTTTTATTTTAGGATAAAATGGTAATGTAATAAGTTGGTAGTGCAAATATAGTACAGCCTTATATTTGTAATAATTAATTTTGAGTTCAAAAAAAAGAGCCTAATTAAACTATTTTCAACTTCATTCTTTATTTAATATGAATTCTCAATAAAATCTATATCGAAATACTACATCCGTATTTTAATGTATGACAACATTGACTTTTTATGTAACGTTTGACCATTCGTCTTATTCAAAAAAAAAATATGTAATTATTATTTATTTTAATGTGACTTGATTTATCATCAAATGTTCTTTAAGCATGATTTAAATATTTTTATATTCGTACAAAAATTTTGAATAAAACGAATGGTCAAACGTTAGTCGAAAAGTCAACGGCGTCATACATTAAAATATGGAGAGAGTAACATGTTTCGCCTAATAGATGATCAGAATTTAGTTAATTAGTACTCTCTCCATTTTAGGTTATAAGATGTTTTGGCTTTGGTCAAAGTCAAACTACTTCAAGTTTTACTCATTTTATAGACAAATATAGTAATATTTACATTACCAAATTAGTTTTATTAAATTAATAATTAAATATAGTTTTATAATAAATTTATCTTGGGTCGAAAAATATTACTATTTTTTTCTATAAAATTGGTTAAACTTGAAACATTTTGACTTTAAAACATCTTATAATCTGAAATAGAGGGAGTAGTAGTTATAGGCTCATGCATTTCAACGATTTTTTATTAAATTTACCGAGAGAATTTAGACTTAGTGGGGTTATTTAGCTTTTTTTTTAAGAAGTCTGCTTTTTAGATGGATGGTTTTTATGGTAGTAGGTTTTTACGTAGAGGTGGAGGTGGAGGTGGAGAAGGATGATTTAAGTAGTAGAGATATAGCAACTCCCTCATACTTAAAGTAAAGATCATTAGAATGTGTTCGGGAGGAGAGGGGACATCTCCTCTCCAACACGTAAAATGAAGCACGTATTAGCATATAATTGATTAACTATTAGAAAAGGATTTAGAATGGATTCTTATAATTTTTAAAACAATTTTACTATAGAAATTTTTATTTAGTAGTTTGGAAAGAATGTGCGTGAAAAAGAAGAGAGGTGAAGTTGAGAAAATAGACTTAAGAACAATTTGTTTTAACTAACGATGAAATCTTTTTTTAATGTAGAAGCTCTCTCGAAGTCCCTAGTTAGTACACAACGATTCTTGGTAGTATCATAATAATAAGATCCGCTCAATTAATAGTGAGATTTTTTTAGTTAATGTAAAGAACTCTTTTATAGTGTCTAATTAATTTAGTGTAAATGTATTCTCAATCTGTATCATAACAATGTGATCTGCTAAATTAATGGTCAGATTTTTTCCAAGTTAGTGTAGAAGCTTCCTCAGAGTGCTATGAATATAGATGTTAGATATAAGGTAATTAAGATATGAATAGAAATACCATATCTCTATCTATGGTATAGATATAAATACATACAGCTGTATACATACGCAGGTAGTGTATAAATATACTGCTTTGGCTGCGTATAGTCAGCGAAGCAAAGCGAAGAGATGGAAGAACCAACCAGCTGCTACGGTTACTACCACTACCTCGCCCTCGCCGTGGCCGTGCTGGTGCTCGTCCGGGTCACGAGGACGCGCGGCGGCGGCAGCGATGGCGTCAGGCTGCCGCCGGGGCCGTGGCGGCTGCCGGTGATCGGCAGCCTGCACCACCTCGCCGGGAAGCCGCTGGTGCACCGCGCGCTGGCGGACCTCGCGCGGCGGATGGACGCGCCGCTCATGTACCTCCGGCTCGGCGAGGTCCCCGTGGTGGTGGCCACGTCGCCGGGCGCCGCGCGCGAGGTGATGCGGACGCACGACGTCGCGTTCGCGACGCGGCCGGTGAGCCCCACCGTGAGGATCATGACGGCCGACGGGGAGGGCCTCGTGTTCGCGCCCTACGGCGCGCTGTGGCGACAGCTCCGCCGCATCGCCATCCTGGAGCTCCTCTCCGCGCGCCGCGTCCAGTCGTTCCGCCGCGTCAGGGAGGAGGAGGCCGCGCGCCTCGCCGCCGCCGTCGCGGCGGCGGCGCCCCACGGCGAGGCGGCCGTCAACGTCAGCGAGCGGATCGCCGTGCTCATCGCCGACTCGGCGGTGCGCGCCATGATCGGGGACAGGTTCAAGAAGCGGGACGAGTTCTTGGAGGCCCTCGCCGAGGGGCTCAAGCTCGTCTCCGGGTTCAGCCTCGCCGACCTGTTCCCGTCGTCGTGGCTCGCCAGCTTCGTCACCGGCGCGGCGCGGCGGGCGCAGGAGAACCACCGCAAGAACTTCGAGCTCATGGACCGCGCCATCGAGCAGCACCAGGAGCGGCGCGCGGCGGCAGCGGCGGCGAGCGGCGACGTCGTGGAAGACGACGATCTGGTGGACGTCCTCTTGAGGATTCAGAAGGGAGGTGGCCTCGACGTGCCTCTCACCATGGGGATCATCAAAGCAGTAATCCTTGTAAGCAAGCACAACATCATTTCCAAATTCCAACCAAATGTTTTTTTCTAATTTTCTTTCCAAATCCTTTTCGTACGTTCTAATTCATTTAATTTCTGGCATGTTCAATTTAAGTTAATAATTTTGAAATTTCATAGGACCTTTTTAGCGCCGGAAGTGAGACATCAGCGACTACAATCCAATGGGCCATGTCGGAGCTCATGAGGAACCCAAGAGTGATGAAGAGAGCGCAAGCTGAGTTACGCGACAATCTCCAAGGGAAGCCAAAGGTGACCGAGGAAGACTTGACCGACCTAAATTACCTAAAGCTCATTATCAAAGAGACGCTGAGGTTGCATCTGCCAGCGCCTTTGCTCCTTCCTAGGGAGTCGAGGGAGTCATGCAAGATCTTTGGATATGATGTGCCAAAAGGTACCACTGTGCTTGTTAACGCTTGGGCAATTGGTAGAGATCCTAAGTATTGGGATGACCCCGAAGAGTTCAAGCCTGAGCGATTTGAGGATAGCAAGATTGACTTTAAGGGTTTGGACTTTGAGTTCTTGCCATTTGGGTCTGGACGGAGAATGTGTCCTGGTATAATGTTCGCGCAGCCGAACATAGAACTCGCGCTCGCCACCCTTCTCTACCACTTCGATTGGAGCCTCCCTGCTGGGGTGAAGCCAAGTGAGCTAGATATGACCGAGGAGATGGGCATCACTGTTAGGAGGAAGAATGACCTATACCTACATGCCGTCGTTCGTGTGCCACTCCATGCGACGACACCCTAGTATGTAGTTGTTTTTTCGCACACAAATATGTTATGGAACATTGAGATAAAGGAATATTGTTCCTTCCATTATCTAAGAAAAACATGTTCGCAGATGAATCTTTGATTGATAATTTGAGATAAATTATGCTCCTACTATATAGTTCACATTGTGATATACTACGGGCCTGTTTGGCACAGCTCCAGCTCCAGCTCCACCTCTCCTGGAGCTGGAGCTCAGCCAAACAGTTTCAGCTCCACTAAAATTGGGAGTAGAGTTAGGTGGAGCTCTCTCACAAAATGTACTAGAGTTGTGGAGCTGGGTTTAGGCAGCTCCACAACTCCACTCCAGACTCAACTCCTAGAGTTAAATTTAGGGGTTGGAGCTGTACCAATCAGGCCCTACTTGTACAACTTCATATGATCTTTGGGGAAACACTACTGAGACAACTAGCCATCTACTACCGTCGTAAAATATAGCTATTTAGGATGGGATTTGACTCATCTTAGAATATAGAATTTGAAGAGACCTCTGCTCAGATTCGTTATTATAGGATGAGTCAAATTTCATTCTAAATAGCAATATTTTAATATTTTAGAACGAGAACGCGGTAGCATCCCAGTATGATGCAGCATGTAACCGAAAATGCTGCCATTGATGACAAAGACAACCTGGAAGATTACTGTTGCACTTTGTAACTGAACTACCGAAGCTGATGGCAGCGGTAGTAGAATTCTTGAATTGTCTGTTCATGATGCCCTGCAAGCTAATGCATTCAGTTGGAGTGATTAAAGTAGGCAATAATACCATGAGTAATGTCATTATTTGTATCGGACAAAAAAAATGTACTACCTCTGTTCTAAAATCTATACATAATATAACTAAAATATAAAGATAGAATCGAATAGAAACAAATCTGAGCACGTCTGTTCAAATTTATCGTATTAGGACGTGTCTAATATAATAATTATAATAATGTATCTTATGTTTTGGGACGGATAAAGTAAATTACTTGATCAGCACACTCTGGTGACATGACAGCTGTAAAGTTGACTACTGAATTCAGTGGAAAGACCGTGAGCATTATTGTTCACGGCTGAACACAAATCTGTGGGCCACATCGTGACCTTCTCCGGGGCCCACAGAACGCAACCGGGCCCTTCTTTGGGCCCAAGGAAAAATGGGCTGCTCTTTTGGGCCCACGTGGGCCATTTTGCCTCCGTTTTGGGCCGGCCGTGAAATGGCTAGAGCTGAAATTGCAGGTGTTGATGACGATCGAAAGCTGGATGCTAATTCAAAAAAAAAGAAAAGAAAAAGAAAAGCTTGGATGCTGCACTTGTAACTGAAGCTGGTGACAGCAATAGTACAACCTTGAATTGTCTCTTCTGATCTGCTGATGCATTTCTAGATAATGCATATCCAGCAGATTTGGGTGATTAATCCAAGTAATGATCTCACTCCACTGATAGTGGAAATTGCTGGCTTCAGCATCAAAAACTGCATTGTATGTTTGTTTTTTCGTTCTTTTTTTTGGCATTGTTTCAGCTTCTTTATATGAAGTACAAATTCTACACTCCAGCTTGGCCTTAAAGTGATCGAACACCTAGCTTGCACGGCCATGGCGCCCATGGCGCAAGATGTCGCCGAGTACCTGAGCATCTTCTTGGCTCTCGTCGTGGCCCCTCTCCTGCTGCTCAGGGTGGCGAGGCGGGCGCGCGGCAATGGCGCCGGCCGGCCGAGGCTTCCGCCGGGGCCGTGGCGGCTGCCGGTCATCGGGAGCCTGCACCACCTGATGGGCAAGCCCCACGTGCACCGCGCCATGGCCGACCTCGCGCGCCGGCACGGCGCGCCGCTCATGTACCTCAGGCTCGGCGAGGTCCCTTTCGTGGTGGCCTCGTCGCCCGACGCCGCGCGCGAGGTCCTCAGGGCGCAGGACGCCAACTTCGCGTCGCGGCCGTGGAGCCCCACCCTGCGCGTCATGATGGCCGACGGCGAGGGCCTCGCGTTCGCGCGCCACGGCGCGCACTGGCGCCTGCGCAAGATCTGCGTCCTCGAGCTGCTCGGCCCGCGGCGCGTGCGGTCGTTCCGCCGCGTCAGGGAGGAGGAGGTGGCGCGCCTCCTCGCCGCCGTCGCCGCCGCGGCCGCGGCCGGGGCCGACGCCGTCGTGAACGTGAGCGAGCGCGCCGCCGTGCTGGTCACGGACACGACGTGCGCGCCATGATCGGCGACAGGTTCGAGATGCGGGACGAGTACCTGGAGGGCGTGGCCGAGGTGGGGAAGCTCCTGCTCGGGCTCAGCCTCGGCGACCTGTTCCCGTCGTCGAGGCTGGCCAGCCTCGTCAGCGGCACGGCGCGCCGCGCCGCAGCGAGCCACCGGAAGATGTTCGAGCTCATGGACTGCGCCATCAGGCATCACCAGGAGAGGAAGGCCGCCATGGACGCCGACGAGGACATCTTGGACGTGCTGCTTCGGATACAGAAGGAAGGAGGTCACGATGCCCCGCTCACCATGGGAGATGTCAAGGACACCATACTTGTAAGCACCATGGTTTCTCTCTTCACTCTACTTATTAATTAATTGTCTTTCATTTCATCATTGTGATACTTCATTGTTACTGCTACATATATGTAATGTTGATTAATTTATCTGACATCTCTTATTAGGATCTTTTTGCTGCTGGGACGGAGACATCAACAGCAACACTCCAATGGGCTATGTCCGAGGTGGTGAGGAACCCAAGAATAATGCAAAAGGCACAAGCCGAGCTACGTAACAAGCTTCAAGGGAAGCCAAGTGTGACCGAAGATGACCTAGTTGGCCTAACCTACTTAAAGCTCGTCATCAAGGAAACCCTAAGACTGCACCCCGCCGCACCAATGCTTGTCCCAAGGGAGTGTGGGGAGTCGTGCAAGGTGCTAGGGTACGACGTGCCCAGGGGCACTAACGTGCTCATCAACGCGTGGGCGATTGGCAGAGACCCCAATTACTGGGATGACACGGAGACGTTCAAACCAGATAGGTGTGAGAATAACAAGTATAACTTTAGAGGCACCGATTTCGAGTACATACCGTTTGGATCTAGACGAAAGATCTGCCCTGGTCCGGCGTTCACACATGCCATCTTGGAGCTCGCGCTCGCCGCTTTGCTGTACCACTTTGACTGGGAGCTCCCCTGCGGAGTTGCTCCAGGGGAGGTGGATATGGCCGAGGAGACAGGCGTCGTCGTTCGCCCGAAGAACGACCTCTACCTGCGTCCGGTCGTCCGTGTGCCGCCGGGAGCTGCCTCGAGCGGCAATGGTGGCACCTAGCCGTGCACCGCATCTACTACCTAGCCTTAATTATGTGAAAATGTAACCTGGTTGGATCGAATGGATTAAGTGCTAAATAAAATGGTTTATGTGTTCATGTTTGTTTGTGTTCGTCACATGTCACATGCATAAGAGAGAGAATCAGACTATCAGAGAAGGCGAGGTCCAGAAGCAGGATCAATGTTATGCACCTTGCAATGTCGATAGCAATTGGCATTAGTCCTAAACTGCTCAGTCATCGTGCAGGATATTGGTGCAGGTATCCCATAGAGTCATACTCTGGTTCTGTAATCACCAGGCATTCAGAAATCAAAACCGTGAAAACTAAAGACAGGCATATTCATGCTCCACATAATTCTCCAAGAAGAAATTTGGATAAAAATATTGATATAAATTTTTAAAAGTACGGAACAATGGAAACTTTCATCTGATAAGCATTCTTTTATCGGAATAAATATATCAGTGGATACGTACGATACAATGAACAGATCCTCTCATGCTTTGTATAAATTGTATTACATGCTACTACAATACAGTGAACAGGTCCTTTCATACTTTGAATTACATGCTACAATACATCTCACCATACTTTACATACAATCAATGGTCTGAGAGAAGGGTCAAGCACTCAAGCTTCCTGGTGCACACATTAATCTACACCTCAATTGATGCTTCACCGTTGCTTGCCTTTCTCCATTTTGAGGATCGTTGCTTGTTTATGATTTGGACGTAAGGGTGAATAGTCTAAGTGTCTAACCACACCATGAGCAATAGGTCAACCCCTTGCATCATATGATATCTTGGTATGATTGAGTATAAGACTATGAGAGGGAATATTGCCCTCAAGATCTGTTAAAAGACATCAGGAGGGAAACGCCCAGGCATAGAATTGTTCTGCTGAGCTTGCTTCAGATGCACTCTAAGTGCATAATTATTTATCTGCAATGTTAAATATACTTATGTAAGAACAATCAAAATCACCGGGAGTAGTGTTCGGGACAAAAGAATCACCAGGAGTAAGGAGTAGTACCTCAAGAGTTTTTATCTGTTCCTGATACTGCAAAACCAGTTGTTTCAGGCTATGAACCTCCTGAGTCCTCTCGTCAAACTCTTTTTGACGTTCATGTTGGATAGCAACCGCCCTCTTCAGAACAGCGTTCTCTCTCAGATATATTGCCAGTTGCTCCTTCAGCATCACATTTTCCTGCAGGAAAGCAAAGCATAACTGCTTAATTTGCCTAGGAGTACAAGTACTATGGATGAAACGTGCATATGCTGTTGGTTGCACCTTGTGCAAATTATGCACTGCTTCAGTTCCTGCTCGCTCCATTATGGATTTCTCCAATGCCTCCAGGGCTCTTGAGGCACGAGCCCGCGCATCATCTATGTCTGATGCACTCATCATCTCTCTAACAAATAGCTCAACCCACTCAGAACCATGATGATTTGTCTGAAAGTTTTCTGTAGCATGTGGGTTTTCAGTGAGCACATCCAAATGTCCATTATTAACAACACCTGTCCAAGATTGCAAGCTGACATTTAGCAGGCATTTTTTGGAGAAATTTAATTCATGAAAGAGGCATAGTTCATGAAGACATGGCAAACATAAGTTGGCAATCAAGCTTGGACATATCCTAGAAGGAACCAAATATAGTACATGTGTCATGTCATAGGCCAATTGAAAATGGAACCACCCAGCTTGATAACTTGCTATAGGAGCATGAAGTAGAAGCATGCACAGTAACTTCAAATAAATACTGAGGCTAGAGAACCGCATATCACAATGGAAGTTCATCCTTGACACTACTCAGTACTCACAATTGTGGATTGTCCATTAATGAACACACCACAATCAACTAAAACATATCATATTTAAACGGGATATAAGAACATGGCACTTCAGTTTATCACCCACTCTGGTGTTACACGCTAATGGCAGGTTGCCCATAAAAATGCTACAGTACATTACAATAAAGGCATAGCAGAGAGGTGGGGAATATGCCAAACAGAGAGTTCAAATTCACAGCTTCAGGTATCCAACATGTCTATGAACAGCTTCAGGTATCCAACATGTCTATGAACAATCAAATTGGACCAGCGCAACACAGGAAAGTATGAACAATGAATGTCTGGATGTTTAGCATGCAACTGTCTAAATTCAACAGACGTACCTTCAGCCGATAACTTAAGAGCGGCTGGCAGGACGCTATTGGAATCACCTACCGCAGCCGATTCCAGGCACAGCTCGTTCAAACTCTTTATAGCAGAATCTATATCATCTCCAGATGCCTCAAGAGCTCTTTCAAGTAACTGTAATCATGCGGAAACTCATCATCAAACAGCTAAAAATATAAACACCACATAGCTGTGATGGAAACACCCTTTAGTTGCAAAAAATGTACATGACGAATGCGATCCAATCCAGTTTCTTACAGTATATGCATGCTCAATTGAAGATAGCAAAAGGTGCTGACAAAAAAAAACACATTTGCCGTATTTGTTGATTACACATTCACACTTACATTCCTGAATACTGTAAAATTAGTGAAAACATGGCCAGCCATCAGATCATCGGAGATCGGACGGACATGATATATTAGTAGCACTTCGATTCCTAAAGGTTGGTTGCAAAAATGGATAGGCCATTGCTATCTAACTATTGTTCAACATTTCTGCAGCATCATAGTTGGTAGTAGCTATTAGCTATTGCATCCTTAGCTCCAGGCACCAGAGAATTTAACCCAACAAGCCACATAATTTACTGGACGGAGATTCACCTCTTCGCATCCAATTGCAAACTCCCACAAAAAAAAATCGAAATAATAGCGATATAAGTAGAGCTCGGAGGCGAACCTGGGGATCCATGTGGGGGAAGAGGGAGAGGAGATGGTGCAGGAGCGCCTCCCGGCGGTGAGTCGCCTCGTCGAAGGCGCGGGCCGGGGAGCAGCGGGAGCGCTTGGCGGGGTGGTGGTGGTGGTGGGGAGGGGATGGGGAGGGAGGGGAGGAAGGGATGAGCTCGTCGCCGAAGATGGAGGAGGACCTCTTCCCACACACTACGGCAGACATGGTGGCCCCCGCCCCCGCCGCCCCGCCGCGCCGCAGATCCGTCCGCCGCTCGTCGTCCTCGCCGCCGCCGTCGCGCTACTCGCCCCCGCCGCCGACCATCTGGTGGTAGCCGCCGCTCCGGCCGGCAACCCCCTACTCCGGCGATCCACGGCGAGGTGGGCCTGGGCCTGGGTGGGCCGAGGTGGCGTGCGCGAGTTCGCCGGCTAGTCGCCGAGGAGGAGGTCGCGTCGCATGGGAAGGGAAATTTGCTGGTTTTTTTTTCTTTTTCTTTTTTTTTTTTGGGGGGGGGGGGGGGGGGGGGGGTTGGTTGGTCGGTCAGCTGCGCAGATGAGTTTATTGCGTTTTGGAGCGGCTGCTAAGCTTGTGCGTACTGACCTTTATACCCTTCTCTTTGGCCAGGTGTTCTACTACTCGCTTTTGGATGTTGGAATGTCAGGTCACTACGCTTTACTTCCTTGTTCCAAAAATAAATTTATTTTTTATCCATTTCACGTATATTTAATATAACAAGAAAAAAAAATATTCTTACTTTATTGAATCACAATATAATTATTCTTTTTTATATGCTTTCAATACAAACTGATTACTTAAAATGAACTTATTTTTAAGAGAAATGAGAGGTTAAAAATAAACTTATTATGTAATGGAGGGAGTCACTTTTTTCTAATCTTCTGCATTTTGGTTTAGCCGCCATTTAGAAAAATTGGCTCTCATGTTGAGGCCTTTAAAAAATTGAAAATTTTGAATGAAGTAAGAAAATGATTTACAATAGGAAAATATTTTATGTTTGTATAATTTGTGATATAAAAGTTAACACTGTAAGTTAGACTACGATAAAAGAAACTCCAAAATCAACTCTAAATTAAGTTTTAAAATTCAAATAGCTAATAAGCCAATAAACCGACTATGGGTGCCGGAATATTTCTCCATTGCTGTATACGAAATTCTGATAAAAAAAAACTTTTACAAATTCTCGTGTCTCATTCCTGAAGAGTTGTTGCATTTCAGAGTCCCGTAGATTTTAGTTAAGAAAAACAAATATTTTTGGACTCTTGTATTAAAAAAGATCAACCATAGTATGGTTTGGTGGCAATGTTTTATTTTTTTTCTACTCATCTCCAATAATCTGTTCGGTACAATTGTATTTCTACTTCCAACTGTCAAGTATAATCTATATAAAATATTATCCCCTAAAAAAAGTATACTATTATTTGCACAGGGGGGGAGTTAGCTTCAGATATATACTACTCTACTATGAATTTTCCGATCTTCACGAACTTATTCTTGATACGGATACCTGCCTATTTCAGCGCGTCAAAACGGGGGAATAAAGTCGACTTGTCCAGCTTCAATTGCGTGGAGCGTGGCTGCAAACGATCCTCTGGATTTTTGTCCGACGTTATCCATTCCCGTTTTAGCAGGCAACGGGTGGCTTTTCACTCGATTCCCGACCTCGACACCTTATCACCTGACGTGTGGGCCATGCACGCACGCCGGTGTGCTCTCCTGCTTTGCACCGGCCGGCGAGCTGCCAACTCCGGCGAGTTTTCTGCTCGCTCGAGCCCGTCTGAGCAAGCGATCGCCGGCCATGGCGGCGGCGGCGGCGGCCTCAACAGCTGCAAAAGATCAACATGAAGATGGCAGAGCATCCAAACAAAGTGATTAAATCAGTACAGTACATGATTGAAGGGAAATGTATAAAGATATAAGACCATAATGAACATTGGATTACATTGAACACAACAAAATCGTATTGAGCACACACTCTCGAGAGGTCTGTCTCCCTCCATCCATGTAATTAAGTTGGCCTTCTTGCATTTTAGAGCTCTCTCGCTCTGAACCATTCTATTCTTTATGTATGGTTTTTTTTCCCGTAATCATGGATGTTTAAACCATCTTTGTGTCTGGTTTTTGATGTATCCACATGGTTCACTTCAAAAAAGAACTTAGCACAAACAAAAGGAGGGAGAGTTATTCACAGCTCAGGAATGGAACACACACACAAACTCTGCATCCTACAAAACAAAATCGGCATTTCCATCAAGTATGGAAATAGTGGTTCTTGGTTTGGTTCTTTACTTTCCCTTTTCGTTTTCTTTGTGTGGTATGCAAGCTAGAAGGTGTTATTGTGTCAGCACACCAATCTGCTGCAGAGCTGACTTCATGTCATCTGTACTGTAACCCTCAATGCCAATGATATTTGAGCTGTCCAGGGCGACGACATCTTGTAACGGATATCTCCTGACAGTATGGATTCTGTTCGCGGGGATGTTGAACTCGCCCTTCAGGATGACGGTCCTGTGGAGACCACCTAGCAGTTCTTCATAATCCGAATCGCCACTTTCACCAACAAGGACTGCAACATTTGGCAGCTCTATTCCCCAGCGTATACACAAGTACCTAAATGAACATTAGGTTTGGTCAGCACAACGGGTAACAAGATAAAACTTCATTTCTGAGCAAGTGCAAATGGTTAGGTGCACAGCACAATGACACACAAGAATTACAGCAAGCATCCTTCTACTGTGTTGTAAACAATGATAATTTGTTCACATCATCGTTCATTTTAGCGAATATTAAAGCTGGCATGAGTTTGAAAAGGAATCATATTGCACATTTTGTTATTATCTCTGTTTGAAGCAAAATAGTATGGAACTACAGACAGTTTTTTACTTAAAACTTCAAAATTCACTGTTTATTGAAGTTAGGCAACACAAAATGGAAAAATACTTCTATGGTGAGTTGGTATAAATGAAGGAAAGAAAAATGCAAAAGAAGATGCCAAACCTTAGTGCCTGGGAACGTGATGCGTGAATGGGAACTACAGAGAGTCTGGTGGCACTGTGGTTATACAAGGCATTGCAACGGAGTGATTGGATTCTCATCAATTTCCTCAACTCCTTTAAAGGGGGTAGCTACAATGAAAAAAACCACATTAAACATTCAAAAGGGAACGTCTAAAAAAACATTAAACATTAATAGCACACATCACACACGATAAATCTGTGTGTCAGTGTGTGGTTGGAAGGCTCACATGATTTGGATTGACCACTCTAAATGCAAGACAATAGGTTGAAGAGTGTTCAGGGTCTTCAAAAATAATTTGTCTTTCGATTCTTCCCTTTCTTTCTACCACTGAAGTAGCCCATTTCACTAGATACTTTCTTAGGCCTTCTCCTCCCCATCGATACTCAATATGTGCTTGGTGATTTTGATCTATTGCAGGAGTAACCTGGGAACTGCTTGGCGTATCTCCCGAATACAAAGGATAATAGATATTACTTCCACTATTGCAGATGAAAGCATCAAAAACAGTAGGCAACATGCCTGCAGACACTAGCAGCGAGCGTATCTCTGATATTGTAAGTGAAGTTGACAGCACAAAACCAGTTGAACCAGACATTTTTTCTGTGCGTGTGACTTCAATAGTGTTTCTGATTATCCGGACTAGATCTTCCTTGTTAACAGAGTCTACAGATATAACAATGATATGCTTCCTTCCTGATATGGGTGCCTTCTGTTCCTGTTTGCCACCAATAGCAGGTGATCTCGGACCAAGTGTCAATATCCTTGACAAGTAATTCTTGCAATGTTCAGGCCATGAGAACTGGTGAATATTTTTTAGCCCATTCTCTCTACATCTCGACCAAAGTTGTTTGTCAGAAAGAAGCTTATACAGTGCATCTGCAATGGCATTCTGATCATGTGGATCAACAAGGAGACCATTGTTCAGCACCTGCATGAAACATCCACAAGAAAGTAAAGTGATTTACCCCTTCAGTGCGTTGTTGTATTTTTGACATATAACATGGTAGAACATATACACACCTGATTAATTTCTACAGGAGCTCCATTTTTTGTTGCAATAATAGGCAAACCATTCATAGCAGCCTGCATATAGATATAATAAACTGGTTATGATTTGGAGTTTAGGACACTGAAAAAGTTGAACAGCTGGAAAAGGCAAGTTGAGCTCTCAAAGTTCTGACCTCTATTAGGGTAACACCAAATTGTTCAAAATAAGCCACATTCACAAAAGCACCCTGCAGAAGATCAACAGATGATCAACACCAAAGTAAGTGGGAAAGGAACATAAGGTACTGATGCCTTCTGCCTATTATACCATAAGAAAAAAAAAGATACTTCAGTTTTAAAAATCAAGAAAACAATCTTTGTTTCAGCAAAAACATTGCTTAAAAAAATTGCAACATGGGGTTCTTCTGCAAAGCGACGTAGGAGAAAAAAAGAAGAAACAAGAGCCCACCCCATTTCACAATATCTGTCCATTCAAAGTTGCGCCACAGACCAAGGAGGGACTAAATCTATTTAAAAAAAGCTAATGTAAAATGACCATATGTACCCCCTTTTAAATGCTATCTACAGCCAATTATCCACTTTTTTACTGAATCAAATAGAGCTGGAGTGTGGAAATCTTGCAATCTCAATTTCTTCAATGGGCAAGGCACACATTGTGGTAAAAGGTGGAATGGAGGGAGTACATTGAATGGTAGATTTCAACCAAGAACACTTACAGAACATAAAAGCAGCATAAAAAAACTAAAACATAGAAAAGTTTCTTTGCTTTATTTCAGGAATAGCATACCTTTGTCCTGGCAGCTAAACGATAAATGTCTGGAACTTCAGAGTGCTTATGATGCTTGGGATAAGCCACTTGACCATACAAGTCATATTCATCAATCAATGTAAGCACTGAGGTCAAGACAGCAGCACTCATGTTGTTCATCTTAGAAATGGCCTCACGGTTACCCATTATCAGTGTCTGCAATGCATAATAAAATTAGCACCTAATAGTCTAGGAAATATATATCATTTTGTACACTATACAATATGATTATGACATTACAGAGAACCAAACCACAGAACATCGAGATGGTTTAAGTCCAATCTTACCAGATTTGCTAGCTCCCTTAGAGGGCGACATTCACCAAATGCCTTTACAAGTGATGTAATATTCTTTTCAGGATATGGACGAGCAACAGCCAGAATCATAGGCTTCCTAGGATTTGTAAAGAAGCGCATTATCTGTCATCAGTTGCACATGTACAGATTATCAGTGATCAAACTCAGGTACAGGTTTAACAGGCAGAACAAACTATCCTCAATAAGACAAGAAATACTGAATAAAGGTTATACTAGTAACTGAGATCTCTGTAGGATTCTAAAGGAAGTGCAGTGACCTGAGACCAAATGGGTGGGTCCTCAGAGGCTGGACATGGATTTTCTTCTTCACCATCCATTTCAAAATCGTGAATGATATGACCAAATTCAACACCAGGAGGTATTATCTGAAAAATCAGGAATAGGAAAGCAATAAACATTAGGGGTTATTGACGATGCTTGCAACTACAGCTAGGCAGCTGGTGCTAATGCCAAAAGCCCTAAGGTGTAACATATACTTTCCCAATAATTTAGAAATTGTTGTGCAAGGGGAGGAAAATGTGTATACTCACAACCATACGAGGCATATAACGGCCATAGCAGTTAGCACCACGCTTAACTCTTGCCCGAAGCTTCCTTGCAAGTATAACCTCAAAACCATCATACAAGTTCCACTGCTCTTCTATCTCCTGTCTAGTGCTAGCAATAACAATTTCAGATGCATCAAGAGATAATTCCTCTGCCTCAATTCGGCACATTATTTTGTATGTCATATTTATTTGTTCCCTTGAATGTCGCCCTTGCTTGAGAAGCCCTTCCAATTTGTCCTTACCAAGAAAATGGCCTGTAAATGCCATAGGAATATTAAGAGACCCAGACAACAGAGCAGCAGCTATTCCTGCACTGGCATAGTGTCCATGAATCACAGCAGGCCATACTGGATGCCCACAGCCAATTTCTTCACCAATGGTTTTTGACATCCGCACGATATGGCCAAGTGCACCATCAACAAATTCTTGAATGAAAGGCCATAGATGTTCTTTAGCTAGGTATTTGTCTTTTGGTCCAAATGGTATCCGAATGATGTATGCACCACTGTTCTCACCCTTTTCCTGTTTAGAATTTTTAAAGCTTGTTGAAACCAACATTTCTGTAGGTTCACCATAACTACGATCGAAATTTGGTGCCAAGATTTGTCTTGTCAGCAAATCAACCCTGTAAACTCCAGGAGATGAACTCAACGCTTTAGCAAGTTCAACCACATATTTGACCTACAAAATGGTATGTGAATATATATTTAAGAACTTGTTGGAACTTCTGCTATGAGAAAAATCTCAGTAGATAAACTAGAAATGGAAATAGAGAAAAGGTCTGTAAATCTGTCATACACTAACAGATAATGCAAAAGGCCTTAGTTTTCTCAGGAAAAAGTGTAAAAGTACTAGAAATTACCACCAAAAAGGAAAAGAACATCTACCCCTACCCCCACCCTGACCCCCCACAAAAAAAAATGTCCAGTGGGCCATAACAACCATTGGATATTAGAACCTAACTCAAAATTTAAGACTGCATCCTAAACATAAAAGGATTCAAATTAAAATACACTCAAGTAAATTTTGAGTTGAAAATATTAGAATGTCAGTATACATAATAGTATTTGTAGTCCCAGTATGATATAGTCATAAATAAATTTGTGTTGCCAGAGATTGGGATCCCATGTGCACAATCATGATATAGTAGCAGCATTACCTGGCCACCAGTATCTGAATCTCGTCCTAGCTCCATGTTCTCACCACGGACCAGACCATGTAGGCTGCAGTACGAAGCATGAACTGATTAATGAACATTACAAATTGGCTTCAAGGATAGAGTAACAGACACCGTTTCCACGTGAGCATGGATTATAAAATCAACATGGAAAATTTTGGTCGGCTGCCCATTATGAAGCTGTTCAAAAGATGTATGATTGTTTGTTAAACATGTGATACATTTATATCTTGTCAATTCTAAGTTGTGGCTCTTGTTCTTTCAACAGTAGCAACAGACTGCCCAAAAGCTAAGGAAATAGACACATAAATATATAATATAATATAAACTCTGCAACAGAATCAGATGCAGAAACAAAATGCATGCTAAAATAGCAGCGTCGATCCACTCTTTCCTAAAAAGGCATGCAAAGTGCGCAAAATGATAATGAGGTCATCCTACTAGAGCCAGTATTCATTGTATACCACTTCAAGCTTGTGAATACCTAAATAGACAGAGGAATGCAAAATGCACGAGCATTACACTTGGACTAGAAGGAATCAAGGAAATCTACAGAATCAGGGCATCAAAGCTAGATAATGCTTTGGACTTCGTTTCTTTTCATGTGCCTAGAAGCCCAGAACAGGAGAGAGTTCTTCAGTGTCATGGACATGGCCAAATAAATGTCATGATAAACAAGAATACTGCCATCTCGTTATTTGAAATTACTGCTTCATTTGTCGGATTTTCTTTGAATTATTCTTATAGTACAGAATGATGAGGAACTCGGCTGCAGTTTACTCAGGAAGTATGGAGAAGTTCCTAATAAAAAAGAAAGAAAAATCGACACAGATAGCAGCTACTACTATTACCTTAAGAAATTTGACTAAAGTAGTTTGATTAAATTGAATTTTTCGTCCTGATGTTATGCTGAATGATTCACAAATGGTAAAAAAAAAGGGTTACTTAAAATAATACTTTGTACCTTATCAGTACTATGTATAGCTTGTCAATTGAACTCGTCTTAGGTGAGCTCCCTGTGGTGCTGTCACCATACGCAACTGAGGGATCACCAGCATCTTCTCCCTTTTCTCCTTCAAATAGATCTTCAGACATATCTGCATTAGTATCAGTTCGTAATTTCTCAGCTTCTGGTTGGCGTTTCAACAGACGACAGGCTTCTTCTTTCTCGAACTGCATGTAAGAACATCTGAACATGTATATGACAAGCGAAGGACAAAATACAATGGTACAGAATAGGTACAACTCCAACATCAGTCTTTCAGGCAAGAATATTTGTACATGTTGGTATAGCCAATTATATTACAACACGAAAGGTAGGTAGATGCTGAAAAGAATAAAAATGAAACATTCATTGAACTGGGAAACCAAGGGTTGACTAAGACTTCCATGCAAAAGTACTTCCAAAACAGATGGACTAGCCAAAACAGGATACGTTGCGTCATGAGGACAAAGTAATAGCCAGGCAGAGCTAAGAGCTTAAGAAATAGACAAAATGGATGATGGAACAGGATGCGTTATATTGTGCCAGGCATGTACCATCAGGTCGAGTTGCTATTCATATATTACATTTGTTTGCAGCCTTTGCTTTCATATGTATGAATTACCAAGTGATACAATTCAGGCACTCACATTGTACTTAGCAATATGACAAAATTTAAAGCTTCTAAGATTGTAGCACGAGGCACGATGACATAAACAGTAGCAAGAGATACTCTCTATCGTAATACCTCAAACAAAAGATGCAGCAAAACAAATGACTTCATTCACATTCTACCTAGAACGTTAGGGGTCAAAATGGAACAAACACATAAAGGCTTATCAATTGTAGTGTAATGACATAGCGGTCACAAGAGTATTCTAAACAACTGAAGCAATAGAAGCAACAAAGCAATCCAGCATTCTCTGCGTGCTGCCCGCATTTGTTCAGTAACTCGGCTCAATGTCTTCTAAAAGTCTTATCATAGATGACGAAACAACTCTCTGTAATAAAGCAATGCCAAGCAGGCAAAGCATCCTTCCTAAATAAACCAAGAGCTTTGTTAATTATCCCCTCTGAACAGATCCAGCACCATCTAAGCAAGTAACTATCACATACGCCACACTTTATCAATTCATCCATTAGAATCAAAATTACACCGAGTCACTGGCTGAGCTCTCTGCAACCTACGCACACTATCATCATCATCATCATCATCATCATCATCGAAGGGAACGGAGCGAAGAGCTCACCTCCTTCTTCTTCCTCGCGAGGTTCCAGATCCTCCACGTCATGTTCTCCAGCCGCGTGTTCCTCTCCTGCGGGCTCCGCATCGCGTTCGCCTGCGCCGCACACGCACACGCACACAGATCGATCCACCGATCGATCGATCAATCAAACAAACCCAACGGGGAGGAGAGCGCGGAAGCGGAATTAGAGGTGGGGGGAGGGAGGGAGGGAGGGAGGGGGGAGCCACGCACGCGGAGCCATGTCTTGTAGAGGTCGGTCTCGTCGTACCCGGTGATGACCTCCTCGACGAAGTAGCGCGCCGGGGAGAAGTGGCCGCGCTCCCGGAGGAGGAGCGAGGGGCGGTCGCCGCCGATTGCCGCCTTGCCGGCGTCGAGGATGGCGTCGAGGTAACTGTTTATCCAGTTGTCGTTGCCCGCCATGCCGCCGCCGCCGCCGTGGAGATCCCGGCGAGATCGTGGAGGGGGAGAGGAGTGAGCGGAGGAGTGGAGGCGAAGCCAAGGGAAGGGAAGGAAGAGGAGGAAAAGGAGAGGAGAAGGAGCAAGTGCGGAGAAATGGCGAAGCATAATAATTAAAAAATGCGTCCGATTTGGGGTTTTTTTTATTATTAAGGAGAAAGAAAAGGTGGCCTCGTAATGGAATGAGTAATAATAAATTAGTGCCTGTGTAAATCCATTGTCAAAATTTTTTACCATATCACATCAAATATTTTGACACATGCATAGAGTATTAAATATAGGTTTAAAAAACTAATTACACAGATTGCGTGTAAAATGCGGGACGAATCTTTTAGACCTAATTGCTTCGTGATATGGCAATGTGGTGCTACATTAAACATTTGCTAACGACGGATTAATTAGGCTTAATAAATTCGTCTCGTAGTTTATAGGCGGAATCTGTAATTTGTTTTGTTATTAGTCTGTGTTTAATACTTTAAATATGTGTCCATATATTTGATGTGACACGCCAGAACTTTTTACCCCTAGATCTAAACACAGCCTTAGTGGACTGATGATGAAATAAATAGTTGTTTAATTCTATATATAAAAAATATTCAAACAAATCTTGCTTTTTTAAAAAAAAACTTTGTTTTTCAGGGTGGATTTGTCCATCTTTTCCAAAGGGCAATCAAATTCCATTCAGATTTTGGACAGGCTACCATCAAAGTTAGGTGAGCCCTTCGAAAAAAAATACTAAATTAGTAAGCAGTACTGACGCCATTTCTAAATTTAAGTGCAATTTCGAGGGAATATCATGGTTTGTGAAATAAAAAAAGATAATAAGAGGGAGCACGTTTGGTCCAATTCTTCTTTGAGACCATCATGTGTAGCTTAACAATTTGGCCCAACTCTAAAATAGACATGCCAAGTTTGAGGTCGTTTTGGGCCTTAACGTTTTCACTCTTTTGCATTCGGTATTTTTACCACGGTTTGGTTATTGAAGGATGTAGTAATAAATTACATTGTCCGAATAGTCAAGTCAAATCAACGTATGATTGACAGAACGAGAACCGTGTCAATGGAATTCAATACTACCTCCGTCCAAAAATAAATGCAGCCATAGATATCTGTGCCCAACGTTTGACCATCCATCTTATTTAAAAAATTTGTGAAAAAATTGAAAATATTTAGTCACACATAAAGTATTATTCATGTTTTATCATCTAATAGCAATAAAAATACTAATTATAAAAAAAATTCAAATAAGACGAACGGTCAAACGTTGAACGTGAATAGTGTAAAACTACACTTATTTTGGGACGGGGGAATAGTTTTTTTTGGGTGTGTGTTTTAAGGGCAAGAATGACGATGTGGTGTCACCATTTGGAAAAAGATGTCACGTAGAGCTTTTATGACGACGAAGAAAGAGAAAGATGCCACCTAGAGTATTAATTACCCCCTCCCTCCATCCTGTAATATAAGAGCGAGTATAATAGTAGACTATAAACCGGCTAAATACTGAGGTGGAGGAGAAATAGAGGAGAAGCGGGTTGTCAACTTACAGCCGGCTTGGACACAAAAACAAAGAAACTCTGTGAGAGAGACAAGTGGGCCATATATTAATTGTAAAGAGCTATTCCCTCCGTCCAAAAAAAAGACAAACCCTAGTTTCCGTGCCCAACGTTTGACCGTCCGTCTTATTTGAAAAAATTATGAAAAAAATTAAAAAGACAAGTCACGCATAAAATATTAATCATGTTTTATCATCTAAGAACAATAAAAATACGAATTATAAAAAAATTTCATATAAGACGGACAGTCAAAGTTGGACACGGAAACCCAGGGTTTGCCTTTTTTTTGGACCTTAGGGCAGTCCCAAACCTCCAACTAGGATGGTGTCTATAGCATTAACTATATTGCCATGTAGGACTTTTAACTTATGTGGCACTATATTAATTAAGAGAGAGAGTGAAGAGAGGAAGAAACTGGGTCTCATGCAAGACACAGCTTCAACACGAGAACCTATGCGCCAGGCTCTTCAATAGATTGAACCGCAAGAATACCCACGATTTTTCGGATCGGGAAATGGGTCGAACCGCGCGAAATGGTCGCCTCGGAATACAGGGCGCAACGAAACCAAGGTTCTTTGTTGGCGTGTTGCGAAAGCCATATGAACCGCTATTTAGTCCTTGAATGAAGAAAGGTAGTAATTTCATCTAGTTGCATTCCATCGAACTAAGGTGGGATTGAAGAAAGGGGTCTTCAACTTATCTTGAGCCATCAGTCAGATTAAAAGCAGCGCCCTGCCGCCAGCTCCTGACCTCTGTTCCTATGGGAAAAAGCATTTTGGAGATTTGCTCAGTTGATACCGAATTTGAAGATAAGCCCTTCCCCCGAACAGGCTTTTTATTTGGTGGGTAACATCGATGAAGCTAGCACGAAAGCGACACTATTAAGTTTTGCATTGGGAGATAATAGTGTCTTCATAATAGATAAAGAATAAATATTATTGGTAGAGAAGAGAGATGTTGTATTTATTAATGGTCCACTTTAAGAAACCATGGGTTGTGGAGTATAGTTTCTATTGTGATGTCTTATTAACATAGCACCATAGACACTACTTATGGACACTATGGGTTGGGACTGCCCTTATAGCTAACAAGCTGAGAGAAGGCTACAAATAACCTTATAGCCAACAGGTCGGTTGTATTATTAGCCTTGTTCTAAGGGATAATGGATGGATGTGATACATTCTAGTACAATGAATTTGAACAGATAAGATACATTTATCCATTATCTCTTATATTATGGGACAGAGGGAGTAACATATAGCTTAATATCATATTATCACATATAGTCAAAATCATTATTTCGTGGCACCTAAATTTACGCTTTCTGCTAGAGGACACCATAAGAATGTGTTTATACTATAGGACACTATAAAAATATGTTAATTAACTGTTGAACACTTACGATATTATTTTATTATATGCAGAAGAAATTGAGCGAGAAACAACGACGAAAATACGAATCTCCACTTGTGGTCGGGCAACCGGCTTGCCTAGCCTTCGTGGTGCTGTGGCGAAGCAGGAGGTGTGTCTCCGCCATGGCACCATCTCTCAAGCCCGTGTCCATGGCAGCGGCTCGCGGCATGCTCGACAAAGGAGCCCTGCTGGCCCTAACCCCCGCGACGTCGCCTCCAACTTCGAGATAACCAAACCTCACCGTCGATCTGTTGATATAAAAACACGAGATATGAGAGATCTGCTTAACTCCAGTGTATGTCCAAAAGCTTGTCTTTAGTGTAGGTGTAAAAACTTGTCTTTAGCTAAAACTTCTTACCATATTGTTATTATGTTATACTCTATGCATACATAAAAAGTTGACGTGGAGTTATTTCGTTGGATCAGCCATTCAGTGTCAAATTAGATCTCATAAACTTTCTTTATTGCGATTGGATCCCATAAACTTTGTTTTATTAACAGTAATTTTCATAAAACCAAGTTATATACAAAACCACAACGATTTTATCGTGGGACACATAACTTCAGATATTATAATCCCGTTTGAATCCGATGAATATGAAGATTAAGTACAGCCACGCAAAATAAATCATTAACACATAATTAATTGAGTTTAAATTAATTCAAACCTAAAAAGGGCTTTATCTCATATTTTAAAATTTTTAATAAATCTATATGATTTTATACAACTTAGCGTAGATAAAATTTACACTTCTATTAATTGATCATCCCCTGAAACCAACAGGTGGCAATATTCTCACGTGTCCCATGGTATCATTTTTTCTGAACGAAACTGTTCCTATCATTATCCTTATTTCACGTACTGTTCTCAAATGCGCAACTACAAAAGTATCCCACTTAAAAGGCAAACAGATGCGTCTAAAGGACACGTTTTAAGTCTTACCTGGATTATCCATTTATTCTTCTACCTAAAAGTTGATGATTTCTTCATGAGATTTAAGGCAAATATATGAATTATGTCCACTTCATTTTTTTATTGGCTCAATTCTGTCAATTTTCGATAAACAATGAACAAACATTTTGTGCGAATATAGCCAACGTGTCAGCCCATCAGTCCTTTTCATGCTGTGTAAAGTGATTCTTACACACGCGGCTGTGTTTAGTTCCTTCCAAAGTTAGAAGTTTGGGTTGAAATTGGTACGATGTGACTGAAAAGTTATGTGTGTATGACAAATTGATGTGATGGAAAAAGTTAAAAGTTTGAATCTAAAGTTTGGATCTAAACACAGCCGAAAAAGTAAAAGGGAATAAAGGCAACTAGAGATATATGCTTAGTTAAATATATCTTTTTGGTGCCTGGATTCCTTGTTTGGTACACGATGACTCATCATTATATTTAGCTTAACTAAATAACAATCAAAACCTAATAGGAGAATCTTGTTTGTCGATCGTAATGTTTATCTTGAAACTTGATTAAAAACATAACTTAGGTGTAATGTTAGAGTCTCCAGATCCTTTTTGTCCATGCCATGAGTCTAAAACAAATTGAAGTTTTCAAAGAAACATCACTTGGCCCTTTTAACTCCCTTTAATTTGCCATCATAACATTAATTAGTTTGTTAATTTTTTGTGCAATTGTAAGAGGATGTTTGGTTGCCAGCCATAGTTTACCACGTCTAAGGTTAGACAGATTTGATCATATTGGTAGTTGTTTGGTTGTAGTCACAATTGTGGCAAAATTCTTTTCCAATAAATTGAGTCCACATGTCATTAACTTAGGGAAGTGTGACATGATTCTCTTAGACTTGCTAAGGTGTGGTTAACAATTTGATCGCCTAACTTAAGCAAGTGTGATAGTATTTATTGACAAATGGTGGTAAAATATGGCTAAGAACCAAACACACCTTAAATTTCAATGAGTTTAAATATAGTTAAAGACGTTAAGTACAATTAATAGGGCAAGTTATAGTCAGAACAAACTCAAAAACGGTAATTTAAGAACATAGAAGCAAGGACTCCTGGTTGCTGAAAATGATCCTTGCTTTGTTACGTGAATACTCCATCAGTATATATATGACACTATCAACTTTATTTGGTTAAAATTTTTAAACTTTAATCATCATTTTATTTTGATTAACAATTTATTGTTTGGAATTGTTCTTCTGCTTAATTAACCTAGATGACAGGTAAATGAATGGTGACGACAATAGCCTTCAACATTTCAGGGTGACTATACTTTTTAGTCATAGACAATTATAGTGCTTATATATGGAAGATTTATCTCTGTTCTTGAGGAGATACCGTGAGTACCGTGCAGGGGGAACAGTTAAAAAAACTAGATGAATATGATTTGTGATTATTATTATATTCGATGATACAAATGAATGAGTTAACCATTACAAAGGTGAAAAATTGTTTCAAAAGGGTATTGTAAAAAAAAATAGTATACAAAGTAGCTCGTCCGAGAAGCACTTAAGCCTTATAAACCCTAAAGAACAAACTTGAATACTAGCACTAAACTACAAATTTACAAAACCAACACTGTTCCTTTACAGCTGGGAGCTAGCTAGAAGCAATGCCTGGTCTCAACCATAGGAGAACCTATGTGTGTCCTGCAATGGCCTGAAAGAGATAAGGGGACCAATAGCACAGTGCATGCATGCAAATGAAATATAATGCAATGCAGGCAATCAGGAAGGTACCATCCATCCATCCATCTGAAAACGATGAGAAACCTGACTCCAAATTCACAGAACCACACGTAGAAAGATCTGCATAATTAAGCAAGCAGGCATGCAAGATGTTTTTCTACTATTTGTGTTTTGAATTATTGTGGCCTGAGTTTCCATGGCATCATCCCCTCTTATCCATCCAAGATCACATTGTATGGCGCTTGGCGTTTTTCGCCGATCGATCTCTTAATTCTCTGCATCCTGATCTTTTCCCTTCTCAGATTGGAGGTTGGTAGTTTCAGACAATGGTAGTATGATTGATTGGGACAATCATCTGTTCAATGGTCCTAGCTGAACTTCTTGTTCAGATGAAGCTATTAGGGCACCCATAATAGTTATCTATAGGCTCTCTACAAGAAATCCATGTCAGCATATTTTTCTACATGGAAGATATTAAATGAAGAGAGAGAGAGCAAAGCTATCTACTAAGTTAGAGATAGTCTATAGAGAAAAACGAGGCAATGCATGAGAGAGCTATAGATACCCATGTAGATATACTATTGAGGCGGTTTACTATTAATCTAGTCTATTGCTGAGATGTACATGTTTTATAGATAGCACCTTACTTTACCATTGCGGGTGCTCTTAAGCTAGAAGATTTGTGATTTTTTGTGCAGTTCAATGGCGTTCAATTCAAGCTATGTATTATTGTAGCCAGCGAGGAATTTTACGCATTTCGAAAAGTTCATCTCATCGGAATCTGTATATGTGCCCTTTTCCATGTTGGAATATGTTCTTGGCAAGACGAGAATATTGAAAAGGTGAAGCTCACTGGGTTGTTAAGAACCTAAGCTAGCTAAGGTTAATCATTGTGGCAGGGAGAAGAAGACAAAGCGACCAGTTGAGCTGTGGTTGTCAGCTACTATTGTTCCTTCAGAGAATTCAGAGTTCAGGCATGCTGTTCTTGATGATTAATTTCAGGCATGGAATGATGGAAATCTAATTTACTCATGTGAAGTAACAGTGCAGTTATGACCGAACTTCAGAAACTAAATTGTCTGGTCTAGATATATAAGTATACATGGTGGATTTTGTGATGATAATGTGATGCAATTGTTGTTTCATTTAATTTGGTATTCCCAGGTTGTAATTTACTAGTTGATTTTATATTTGTAGCAGTGACACTACGAATCTACAGAATTTACATGTCACTTTCAAATTCTTATACAAGTCTCTGAATCTCTCTCTTTTTTTTTTGTATAAAAAGGATCACTGTCAGGAAGACTGGAAGAGTATCTTACCTACCATTGCATTAGGAGCATCAAGAAAACTGAAAAGACATCGTATTGTACAAAAATAACAATGGAATAATTCATACCAAACCTGTGTGATCATATCGAAAAGAAATCTTATTATACAAATAATAATAATGGAAGAATTCATACTCAATTTGTGTGATCATATCATATATACTATGTACGTTTAAGCTTAGTAGACTTCAGTGATTAATTGATGATCTGTACGATAAATTTCGTCTAAAATCTACCTAATTGGCAGTACTGTTGAAATTTAGTGACGATTACGGCAAAAAAAAAATCATCAATACACGAGAAATGGATGAAATTACTGCATAACAAACTCGTCTGTTTTTTTTTGGAACAACCAAATTAGACAGGTCATCTCATTGGCGAAAAGCTTAAGAACACAAACAACCGGAGTCTCATCGGTTGCCCATATTCCCTAATAAGCCAGAATAAAAATTAATTTACAGGGAAAACTTTTACATATTTGTTTATAGCGACTTAAAAGCCAACGCTAAAAAGAAATTACGTTGAAAATATCCTAAAATCAAGTTTAAAATCAAATTTAAAAAAAAATAAATTTTAGCTTTTGTTTTGACTTATTAGGACAACTGATGCGGCTCGTGGTGATTTTTTCTGGTGTGGTTGGTGTGGAGAAATCACTTCGCAGAGACAACCACCTCGCTTTTGACATGATCAATCGATGATTTGCTGATGAAACAGTGCTGGTTTTTTTCCCCCGAAAGGTGATGGTTACCGTTGCAATTGTAGAGTAGAGATGGATACATAGCCACATGGCGTGGACAACGATTCTTCGCGTGATATAAACCGCAAACTGTCGATATCACTCCATGGTCCCTTCCATGGTGAATGTGATGTCGCTGCCATAGTCGATCTATTTTTCTCTGGAAAATCTGAGTATTATTGTTACAAATGAAAGTTTTTATTTTAAAAATAAAAGTGTTTTATATCTTCGGCTTTTTAAGTATGCTTTATAGTCTAATTAATCGATTTGGAAAAATCCAAAAAATATCATTAACAAGATCCGATTTTTAAAAAATTGTCATCGATGAGTATAAATTTTATGAAATCCATTGTACTGTCCTAGAAATGCCACGGTGTTATGGTTCCATTAGCAACCTCTGTTAAGTGCTATAGGATAAACAATGCATTTAATGGTACGAGATAGATGGAACCCTAATGGTGATGGTATTTTGAAACAAAATCGCTTGTACAATGATATTTTATGAAACTTGCACCCGTCGATGGTATTTCTTGAATTTGGGTGTTTGTCAATGACATTTTTTGGATTTTCTCGATTGATTTTGTGACAACATGTTCTTTTTAGCTAACAGATAACAAATAACCACGAACATATTTTTTAACGAATGTGATGATGTTTTTTTTAAGAAAAACTTTCTTTATCAATATTTCTTCATAAACTCTTTGATTCGATCTTTTGATTTTTCTAATATTTAACTATTTATTTGCGCCATCAAGTAATTTTCATAACATAGTTTCATCCTTCGGCATTTCAGAACACAACTTGAGTTGTTCTGATATCTTGTTTTTATCAAAAACCTTGCTTTAAATACTTTCTCCATCCTGAATATAGTAATTTCTGGCATCCAAAATTTATATAAAAAAAGTATAACAACTTATATACCAACTCTCTCATCTTAACCCACCACATCCATCTCTCATTAATTTATCTACATGCTTTATTGTCTCAGCTGATCACAACCATAACTGATTTAGTTTCACCTTTCTCTACAATCTCAACGAAAACTCTAAAAATATCTTCTCTGTCCCAAAATAGTATAGACATGCCCCACAATCAGGTTCGTAGTATTATTTTGCGTCTAATCTAACACTATATCAATATTGTTATATTTTAAGACGGAAGAATACCTATATTTTATAATGGAGAGATACATTATATTTTACAGCCTAACAAAACTAAAAAAAACAACTTGATTTGTTGCAATAAAAAATTCTACTGTAATTTTTACAATATATTGTTAGGATAAAAAAAACCATTTTGCAATAAATCCACTTTTTTGATAAAAACCAAAGGATGTCATGTCAGTTAAAGCTGAATTAGTAATTTTCTGCTGCTTACAACAGCTCAAGCCACCAAGAAAATCCCCAAAATACCCTCCCTCTCCCTCTCCCTCTCACGCAGCTCGCTGCCTCACTCTGCTGCGTACTCCTCTTGCTCCGCTCGGCGCCTCTCCTCTCCTCGCGTCCCCTCTCCTCCATTCTCATCCACCTCCTCTCTCTCTCTCTCTCTCTCTCTCTCTCTCTCTCTCTCTCTCTCTCTCTGCGATCCGAGGCGCGAATTGTGAGGAGAGGGGGGGAGCTTAGCTGCGGAGATGGCGGCGGCGGCGATACTGCCGGAGCTGGCGGCGCAGGTGGTGATCCCGGTGGCAGCGGCGGTGGGGATCGCGTTCGCGGTGCTGCAGTGGGCGCTCGTCTCCAAGGTGAAGCTCACGGCGGAGCCGCGGCGCGGGGAGGCGGGGGGCGCCGCCGGGGGGAAGAGCGGGCCGAGCGACTACCTCATCGAGGAGGAGGAGGGGCTCAACGACCACAACGTCGTCTCCAAGTGCGCCGAGATCCAGACCGCCATCTCCGAAGGTGAGCAGAGCAACCCTCTCTCTCTCTCTCTCTCTCTCTCTCTCTCTCTCTGTAGCTCAGCTCGTACGCGTTCGTGTTCTTCAGCATCGATCGGTAGATCTTGTCGTTAGGGTTGAGTAGTCGTCGAGTTCGCTTGGTACATGATCGGATTTTTACGTGGTTTGCGTGTGTTTTCTTTTTTTTTTTGAGCGCGAATTGATGTTCTTCATCCGGGACTCCGGGGGTGATGTTTAGGGGCAAATCAAACGCGGGAATTCACACCTTCTCTTTTCCTGGGCGGAATTTGATTATCGCTTACTTGCAAAGCGATGAATTCAAGTTAAAAAAAAACAGTGGGGATGCGATTATTTTGTTTTGTTCGATGGCATGAGCTCTTCCTGTGCTTGATGGTTGATACTAGTATTCTACTCCCAATAGTCTAGTATATACCAGCTTACTTTTGTGTTAAAGAAATGAGGTTTTAATTGGAATAATTTTGACGGAAGATTTCAGTCATTTTCTTAAGTTGTTGACGTGTAGTAGAGAGTATTTGCTTCGTGTGTTCGTGGTCAATATTACACTATATTATTCCACATTGGTTGGACCTAAACAACGCATTAAACTATTTGCTGTTGGCTGTTGCTACTTTACCCGGCAGTGATTATAATAACTTTCACTTTAGCATGCTCTCAGAGTTGATAGCTAGTAGTACTAGTAATCCATCACATGTTCATATATCTAAATTAAGTACTCCACTTAATTATTATCTTCTTGAAATTACATTATGGGACTGTGGGGTTCTTGGTCAAACTGGTGGTAAGGTGGTTGTGATGTGGGGTAAGAGATGAAAGGGGATAAGTTCTTGCAGTCTGAGGAAGCCCAGAAGTGTGGGGTCAGAGATGAAATGAAAAGATAAGTTCGTGCAGCACGTGGTCACCATTCCTCAGGCTGCAGATTCTGATAAGATAACAAGCAGCCGGTCAAGAATCTATTTATCTCTTGGGATCCACATTTGCGTTTCCATAGTAATTTCAACGAGCTCACCAGAATATTTGGCATGATGTGAGTGTGGTTCATTTAGTGATCCATGTAGACACTCCACAAGGTTGTTGCATTATGGAAGATACCTGCTAGTAAAATAGTTTGGCTTGTGTCCCCAGTTAAAAAGAAAAAAAAACTTAGCTTGTGGGTGTCAGCAACTCAGTACCATACCAAAATTATTTGTTAGTGTCTTAGTGATATCTGTTTGTTGGAAGATAGTATGTTAGTATTAGCTTTCATTAAATCACTATGAAAATAACTACAAAGACGTGTCAGATGCTGTCTCTGGAAATATCTTGGCGCACAGGCTGTGCTGGCTTTGTTGTGATGTTCTACATGGAAGTGACTAGGAGTACTTGGTTAGATGGAGTTTCCCTGCATTAGTGGCAGGCATATGATTCCCCGCAAAAAAAAAAAGGTGGCAGGCATATGATTGGTTTTACAGGACTTGCCAAATAGTTTAGCATTTTCATCGCGTCCTTTGCTTGGAGCTCCTTTCAATAGGCTGAGCCAGAGTTTTGTCTCTGCAGTTGTTAGTTTTGACGGTTGTAAGTTCAGTGGATTATATCCGGTTGGTTGTTGTTGCAGTGCCAGTTGGCTGAATTATTGAATACCTCTCTAGATCTACTAGATTTTAGTGGATAGGTTTTGATTGGTTCTCATTTAACCAATCGATTCATCTTTTTAGATGACCTTCTTTGTTACCATTCGTCTGTAGTTCAGGGTTGTCATTGGTTTGATGTAGACACACGCCTATGATGCTATTCTGACTTTGACAGCACCAAAAGTGGGAAATCGAAACTGAGTAATGCAAAAACTTATTCTAACCTTTTGGATGAACTAGTACCATTTACCTTGATATAAAACAGTATGTTTGTATAGAATTTGTTGACCATGCTCTTTGCGATTTGGGCCTACTTGTTTGTGGGTGTCACAAAACTTTCATTAGCAAACATAAGTGGTGATATACTGATATTATTCTTATGTGACATTTGTTCATTTCTCGCATTTACTTTGCAATCATGGATACAACCTGAACTAAACTCACCTTCCATCTTTTTTTTCTTTTTTTTGTTAATAGGAGCGACATCTTTCCTTTTCACTGAGTACAAGTATGTCGGATTATTCATGAGCATCTTCGCAGTTCTTATTTTCCTCTTCCTTGGGTCTGTTGAGGGCTTCAGCACGAAGAGCCAGCCTTGCCACTACAGCAAGGACAAGACTTGCAAGCCTGCCCTTGCAAATGCTATCTTTAGCACTATAGCTTTTGTGCTTGGTGCAGTTACCTCTCTGGTATCTGGTTTTCTTGGAATGAAGATTGCAACTTATGCAAATGCTCGGACGACTCTGGAGGCCAGGAAGGGTGTTGGAAAGGCTTTTATCACTGCTTTCCGGTCTGGTGCCGTTATGGGTTTCCTGCTTGCTGCAAGCGGTCTCTTGGTCCTTTACATTGCAATTAATTTGTTTGGAATTTATTATGGTGATGACTGGGAAGGCCTTTTTGAAGCTATTACTGGTTATGGACTTGGTGGTTCTTCTATGGCTCTTTTCGGCCGTGTAGGTGGTGGTATTTATACAAAAGCTGCTGATGTTGGTGCTGACCTTGTTGGGAAGGTGGAAAGAAATATTCCTGAGGACGATCCCAGAAACCCAGCTGTAAGAATCTTTCACTTGAATTCTAAAGATTCCCATAAATATACTGTTAGGAAAATCTCACTTTACCAAAACTGCAAAGTGGCTAATCTTCTCTCTGGTCAAACCATCATGGTATAAGAATGACTTTTGTTCTGCTTGCAGGTCATTGCAGACAATGTTGGTGACAATGTTGGAGATATTGCTGGAATGGGATCAGATCTTTTTGGTTCTTATGCTGAATCATCGTGTGCTGCACTTGTTGTGGCATCAATCTCTTCTTTTGGAATCAACCATGAATTTACTCCCATGGTGTACCCTCTTCTTGTCAGCTCTGTGGGAATTATAGCGTGTCTCATAACCACCTTGTTTGCAACTGATTTCTTTGAGATAAAGGCTGTGAGTGAAATAGAGCCAGCTCTCAAGAAACAGCTTATAATTTCCACTGCTTTTATGACTGTTGGCATTGCCCTTGTCAGTTGGTTGGGCCTTCCTTACACCTTCACCATCTTTAACTTTGGTGCCCAGAAGACAGTGCAAAGCTGGTACGGTGTTTTTACATTCATCATTGGGCTATATAATTAACTTTATGATTCATCCTCATTCTGCTGTTAATTTATCACTTATCAGGCAATTATTCTTGTGTGTGGCGGTTGGTCTTTGGGCTGGTCTAATCATTGGATTTGTTACCGAGTATTACACCAGCAACGCATATAGGTATTTACGATTTGCTCATTTATGTGGTGATTATTTTTATGTTTATTCTTCACCTTTTGACATCTCTGTTGTTTACCCTTTCAGCCCTGTACAAGATGTTGCTGATTCTTGCAGAACTGGAGCTGCCACTAATGTCATTTTTGGGCTTGCTTTGGGTTACAAATCAGTCATCATCCCTATTTTTGCTATTGCTTTCAGCATTTTCCTCAGCTTCAGCCTTGCTGCCATGTATGGTGTTGCTGTGGCTGCTCTTGGAATGCTGAGCACAATTGCCACAGGTCTTGCTATCGACGCCTATGGTCCCATCAGTGACAATGCTGGAGGAATTGCTGAAATGGCCGGCATGAGCCACAGAATTCGGGAGAGAACTGATGCTCTGGATGCTGCCGGAAACACAACTGCCGCAATTGGAAAGGTACATATCTGCCTACCCATCCCATTCTTAATTTCCAGGTCTTGCACCGAACTTAGTCAATTCTTCCTGATGATCTCCATGCATAACTGTAGCATAGGTTCACATTTAGTTGAAATTTATACCAAGGTTTTTATCCCTCAAGATGTCGATCATGCCTAGAAAGTGGTTGTTTCTAATTATGATGATGATGTTATACCACTTCAGTATGGTAAGCTTCCTTGATTAAAAGAAAAGTTTATATCGTAATTTTGTATTTGCAGGGTTTTGCCATCGGCTCTGCAGCCTTGGTGTCACTTGCACTTTTTGGTGCCTTTGTGAGCCGTGCGGCTATCTCTACGGTTGATGTTCTGACACCAAAAGTGTTCATTGGGCTTATTGTTGGTGCTATGCTCCCATACTGGTTCTCAGCAATGACTATGAAGAGTGTAGGCAGCGCGGCGCTAAAGATGGTGGAGGAAGTCCGCAGGCAGTTCAACACCATCCCTGGACTCATGGAGGGCACAACTAAGCCTGACTATGCAACTTGTGTCAAGATCTCCACTGATGCATCCATCAAGGAGATGATCCCTCCTGGTGCTCTTGTTATGCTCACCCCACTTATCGTCGGAATTCTGTTCGGCGTCGAGACCCTCTCTGGAGTCCTTGCTGGTGCTCTCGTCTCTGGTGTTCAGGTTGGTAACCATTCTGAATTCTAGGATTACAATTGCATCCAATGGTCCGTGCTCCTTATCCGTTTCACCTTCTCTCAGATTGCCATCTCCGCATCAAACACTGGCGGTGCTTGGGACAATGCAAAGAAATACATTGAGGTACAATATCTACCAGTATCCATTTCCTTTTCTTTTGGGTTCAATCCTGCATGTTACCTTAACTTTCTTTTCATTGTTCTGCATAGGCTGGAGCTTCAGAGCATGCCAGGACCCTTGGTCCCAAAGGTTCCGATCCCCACAAGGCGGCCGTCATCGGTGACACCATCGGAGACCCTCTCAAGGACACTTCAGGACCCTCTCTCAACATCCTCATCAAGCTCATGGCGGTCGAATCCCTCGTTTTCGCCCCCTTCTTCGCCACCCACGGTGGTATCCTCTTCAAGTTGTTCTAAACCGGCGACGTTGGGTGTAACAAAGGCCATAGTTTTGTTGGGGATGAGCAAAATATGTAGACTATTTTGTCATGATTTGCTCCTTGAGTTGATGACTCCATTGTCTACTTGATTTCCCATTTTTGTTCTAGTTCCAGGTTCCAACCTTGTGTTTTGATCCCAGAATTTTCTCTGGTCCTCTTTAGCTTTTGTCTCCAGCTGCATAAGTCATCCTGTGGCACAGTGAACAAGGAGCATTGGAAAATTTGCCATTTTCTAGCGATAAAATGATGAGGATGATGATGATGATTGATGTCGATGATATTGTCTTTTTTTTAAAAAAAAAATCTTCTAATTTTGCAGCAATGGGTATTGATTGACGTGAAGCATCCAAATTGTTGCGCTGTTACAAGGTTCTCCCCACTCATTCTCTCAATGCTTTCCTAAATGTAATTTTTCTTTTTATATCCACAAAATTTTTCTCCTTTTCTTCCCTATTTATTCTTGACAAATAAATGGCACATCTTATAAATTAAATACTATTCTTACAAATGAATTGACTTTTGAACACAAAACCCATTCATAGTGGCAACCCAATTAATCCATTCGAGCACGAGGAACACAAGAACGAGGCTGTCTTACTTGCATTGCTGCATTATTACGTACATCCATTCATGTCTAATGTCTGGAGGGTACAACAACAATGTAAAAAGGGCTAAGCAAACACAAATCGGTAGCAAATCAGAAGAGAGACATGATAAAAAAGAATCTTTTAAATAGTACATGCACAACTAAGTGTTCTTTTTTCCTGTTCTCAAACTAGGCTATGGCTGACGACCGAGCTAAAACCCCTACCTGCTAACCAGTAACCAGTGAACCACTAAGCACAGGATGAACAGAGCCACGTTCTTGCTTGTAAGGTAGGGCTGTTACTCATTGATCATTTCCTCTTTTTGGCAGGTGGTTGCGGGACGTCATCGTCGTCATCCTCTTCCTCTTCTTCCTCCTCATCCTCATCGTCATCCTCGCCCTCGCCCTCACCCTCATCATCGTCCCCGTCCTCATCCTCGTCATCGTCATCTTCTCCACCATCGTCGTCATCACTCCCTCCTTCACCATTGGCTTCAGGGTCCCCGTCCTCGTCCTCATCATTCCCTTCCTCTTCCGAGGCATCTTCATCACCAGCATCATCGTCGCCTTGATTTTCAGCATCCTCGTCATCTCCCTCCTCATCGTTATCATCATCAGACTCACCATCATCCTTGTTCTCAGGAACCGTTTCAGTTTTGCTTTTGCTGAGAATCCTTTAGGAGAAGGGTCAAAAACAAACCTCAGCTTTGAGATGAGATATTAATATGTCTACAGTCATGGATAGAATACATGTATTCAACACTAATGAATTCAGAACTGCAGTTGCAAAGGGGTATAAGACATACCTATTAATCAAATCCCGGTCTCCACCAGATGTAATGAAGATTTCGTTTTGCAATGACAACATCTGGATACCATAGCAAAAAAGAAAAGGAAGGGGTTAAAGCTGATGATGGAGGATTGGTGTATAGCAGAGTTGCTCATCAGACCAAAGCAGAGGTTTTTCCCAAGGGTAATTATTATATTACACAAGTAGCAAACATTAAAATGAAAGATACTACGTGGATAAACAATTCCTTTTTGGAATGAAAATGACAAGGCTATATAGAGAATATTTTAACTTCAATATGGTGTTCATTCCAGTTTAGCTCCAAGAATGGAGTATCTTAATACAAGGCCATTCTGGTGTGTCGTCCAGGCACAAATATAAGGAGAAAAACACAAAACACTAGCTTACAATGCATTTAGTGCCAAACTCTGAAACTCTTGCAACAAACTTACACATCAATAGCTCTAACACAATACATTTGTAATTTTGTATGTGAATAGTCAGACAAAACTCGGTCTAATCCACATCCCCTAGCCATAAAATTATCCTACAGCAATAGCTAATGTTACTCCTTATATGGGTACTAATTTCATTTACATTTACCGAATAGAACATATGACTGACATAGTAGACAGTGGTAATATGGAAAGGCCATAGGGCGCATGACAGGCCATTGTTGCCATGCGGGGGGCTGCTAAATGCACCAAACAGTGAAATCATTAGAAACATGGAAACCACTTGAATATCCCAGTTAAAGAATTATACAAGGCAATCTCTCCGTTCCACAAAGACTTTAATCCAGCAATTATAGGGCAAATTAGAAGTGTGGTGAAAAGGCCAAGGTGCCCCTCATTAATAATCACGGTTGCAATTTCTATGCTCCAATTAAATGTACATTGGGAGTAGGTATAACTCAGAAGTTAGAAATAAAATCTTTGTGGGACAAATGGAAGCCTATTTGGGATGGAGGGAGTTTATATAGTGATGGATGATTGGTCATAAAACAAAGAACATAGCAGCCAATACAGTACAATAGAGTAAACACACTTTACTTGCTGGTCTGAAACACCAGTTCACCTGGTTTTCTCTTCAGTTAAGGAGAAAAACAATCCCAGTAATACCTTGCAGAAGACACTATTGGCACAGAAACCATGTAAATACATGTATACATCATGCACTTTTAGGCCTTATTCTGGACAACACTCGAAATATAAAGGTTCCTAACAAGCACGAAATTTCTGGACCATAGGTTTTCAGTGAATGGTGCTCTGAACATAGACATGATAAATCCAGCAAGGGCACGCACAACATCAATGAGACCCCCATGAACCACCAAGTAATTTACTATCATATAACAATAGAGCACCAGATGCGGAAACTTCTCCAAATTCCTCTGTGCACATTACGTTATCCTATTCGTAAGAACAGTACACAAAAGTAACTCCTTAATCCTAGATACTTCCTCCGTTTCACAATGTAAGTCATTCTAGCATTTTCTACATTCATATTAATGTTAATGAATCTAGATAGATATATATGTCTAGATTCATTAACATCAATATGAATGTGGGAAATGCTAGAATGACTTACATTGTGAAACGGAGGGAGTACAACACAATGCAACATAAGCAAACTGAAAAGGGCGAATTAAATCTCTATGAACAAACTGCCAAGAATTCCCCCTAGTGCCCCTAGTCGTGAGTTAATTGACTCCTTAATCCTACAAATAGCACAATGCAACACAATAAAATCTGGAAAGTATGAACCGAATTCCAAATTCCCCACCAACAACTACCAACAATTTCTCTAGCAAGCTAAATCTACCCATCAAGTTAAACACTTCAACTCAACAGATAACCTCAAATTTGTGTCACCACAGTGCGTGAAAGAGATCCAACACAGAGAATATGGCTTAATTTCTCGAAAAAGAAAATAAATAAATTGGATCAGCAACTAGACGACAAACCGAAAAAAAGGGAGTTCCAAAAGTCGGGATGGATCTCCAATCTACGGCGGCTCAGGCTGCCAGGTACAGCGAAGGAAGAGAAGAATACCTTGGGGTCGAGCTGGGACGGGGTCCAGCGGAAGGCGGCGCCCGCCTCGGCGACGGAGAGGAACCGATGGGAGGCGACCGCGGCAGCCATGGCGTTGGGGTGGGGAGGAGGAGGAGAGAGAGGAAGGGTGAGCAGGATCGATGAGATGAGAGCCAATCCAGTGAGGGGTTTTTTTTTTTTTCGCCCAGAGCAGCAGCTGTCCTGTGCTGCGACAGATCAGGCCGTTTGGAAGGCCCAAGATGGCCCATTTGCGTATATGGGCCGGCATTTCAGCAACAGGCTTTTACCATCGGATAAAGTCCACTTGGCTCCCTTTAGGCCGAATATAATTCGTACCCCTCTAAAAAAACATCGGATAGGACGACTCTCGAACTATTGAAACCAGTGTGATTTGACTTTCCTAGCAGTTTTGAAGGACGGTTTTGCTAATGTGGCGTTGACATGGCGGTGTTGACCTGGTGTTCATCCCATGCGATACTTATGTGGCATTAGAATTTAAAAAAATATATGTGAGACACATCTATCATTCATACACAAAAATATATCGTAGGCCCCACATGTCATTCTCTATCTCAAACCCTTCTTCCTCCTCCCTCTATGAACTTTCTGACTATAAAATCACAAGGAAGTATTTTCATTAACTTTTTCAATTATAATGTATTATAACGATTTTAATATTTTAATTTATTGCTCATCTTCTTAATAACTGTTGTATTATTGAGAAAACGTCTTTACCTGTTGTAATGCTCATACTTTTTTTTCTAAGTTAATTGTGATAAGTGTATAAATAAATGATTATAAAACTTCAACAATATAGTAGAATTACAACCTTATTTATGAGAGGAGTAACTTAAATATGACTGAACAAAAGCTACATTCGTGGTAACTTTCCGAACCGAGTAAAGCAAAGGAAATCTGAAAAAAAAAACAAAAAAGGCGTTGCCAAGAAGGAATCATCAATCGCCATTTCGGCATCTCGTTCTTCCTTGAACCCGCTTGTTCGTTTCCCACGTCTCCCTCTTGCGGTATTGGCCGTCTTCCTCCGCCCAAACAACAAAACAGAAAAAAAAAAGAAAAACCCAGTCAAAACGCCCCCGAGAAGAGGAGACCGTCGCTAAGCCAAAGCCAAGCCACGCGCGACCCAATCCCCCGATCCCTCCTCCCCCTCCCTCCCTCCCTCCCTCCATGGCGTCGGAGATCGAGGTGCTCGAGGACACCACCGCCGCCGCCGCCGCCCCGGCCGCCACCATCGGAGGCGGAGAGGTCGCGGGCGCGGGCGCGGGGGAGGAGGGGGAGGCGGCGGCGGATGCGGAGGCGCTCAAGGACGACGTGTACACGGGCGCGGCGTACGGGGACCTCGAGAAGCTGCACCGCCTCGTGGAGCGGGAGGGCCGGCCGGTGACGGAGCCCGACGCCCTCGGCTACCACGCGCTCCAGTGGGCCGCCCTCAACAACCGCGTCGCCGCCGCCCAGTACATCCTCGAGGTATGATCCATCGCCGTCGCCCAATCCAATCCGCCCCCCGAGCTTGGGTAATGCTAGTGTGTCCTCGAGCTTGCGCGTTTAGGAATTCGGTTTTCCTGCCCTTTCCCCGATCAGCAACGGAGCTCCCCGGTGATGTGTTGTTTGAGGTGCAGACGAAGTGTAGCTCCTGCTGGGAATGCGCTGTGGGGGATGGGCACGAGTTGTTTAGTTGTTGTTGCGAATCTCGTTTGGTTTTTTGGTTGGATCGATGAGGAGAGATTTTGGTTCATGTGGCTTGTAATGACAGGAAGGTATTTCGCTTTTGCTCTGAGGGTAGCGGTTTTGAGCTTAGTTTTGGTATGTTTGTGTTTATGTGTTGGATGGATGTTAATGCTATGTTGGTTGAATGGTGGCTGTTGGATAGGTCTAGGCAGGGCCAATCTGCAGCTCCTTTAGTGTTAGGAAACCCTGTGGAACTTGCCTCTTGCCATATCTTACCAAGCGAGCAAGCATTTCCAAGAATTTCGCTGAACCATAAATGGGATCATAGGAAGTTTGTTCAGTTAAATGTCATGTCCAGCTGTTTAGACAATGAAGCCAACCCCTTTGAAACCTTGCTTGGATTGATTTGAGTATGCCTATGCTGACTGGTCTATCCCAGTCAACATGTTATGCATTGTGTCTTTTAAGGCCATTGGTTTCACGGTTTTATGTTGAACAGTGTAGTTATATAGTACTTCTTGAGTTGCATGGTTTTCTTTGCTGCTCTATAGTATGTCCTATCCTTTTCAGTTGTTTGCTTTGGTGGGATGACGGTTCTCAGCTTGTTGTCTGGACAGCATGGAGCAGATGTAAATGCTATAGACCATACAGGGCAAACAGCACTCCACTGGAGTGCGGTACGTGGTCATATTCAAGTTGCAGAACTACTTCTGAAAGAAGGAGCTAAGGTGGATGCCGCTGATTTATATGGATATCAGGTTTGTCTTTGACTTATCTATTGCATCCATGGTTCCTTAACACATATATATTCTCTTTCTGTTGTCTAATGTATTTTGATTAATTCACCTGGTGACCAACTGTTTCTTACTCAAGTTATGTTGCAATGTCTCTATAATGATTATGTGGTACATAATAGTTTACCATTGCTTTGCTGTATAATCCCTATATCAGTCACTAAGATGCTTCAAATTGTAATTTCATACACATTGATGCTAGGTTGTATGGCTTCCTGCAAGATAATGAAATCTTTTCTCTCGTCAGATACCATAAAACTATTACTTCCTCTAGTACCCCAAAAGCATGTTGTTCTAGTAAGTGGCAAAGAGATTAGGAATTTGTAACATTGCCATTTTTGGCCTTTATAATAAATTTAATTACTTCTATCTCTACCATAATAATGGTTAGGTTGTTAGGATGGGATTAAAATGCACAAGTATTTTACTTCTGTAATCAGATCCTATATTTTATCTTTTAATTCTTTTAGCATACAGTCATTTTGTTTTTGAGTTTGAGTGATCTGCAGGGTTTATTACCGCCTTAAGCTAGTCGCCAGGGTTGTCAACAAGGTACTAAGTGAAGTAGGCTATAGACAAAACAGAGTCATTACAAGGATAGGTTTCGAAAAAAAAAATTTGGCATATTCACTTTGATTCGGAATTAGGTCTTTAATTGAAATGTCAGTCTGTATTTTTTTCCTACATATGCAGATTAGTTCAACAATAAAGTAAGATATCTGCAGTAGATAAATTCCCGGTTTGATCTTAAAAGTTGGGCAGAAAAAGTCAAGAGTCAGTCAGTTACCTTGTATTTGAAGTATTTCTGACGGAATCCATCTGTTGTTATACCACAGACTACACATGTTGCAGCACAGTATGGTCAAACATCATATCTTTATCATATTGTTGCAAAATGGAATGCTGATCCTGATGTCCCTGATAATGATGGAAGAAGTCCTCTCCACTGGTTTGTACCTTTCCCCTGTACATTTTTTTTCAAAGTTCAAACACAAGCCTTGTGGTATTCTTTATTTTTGTCACTTAATGTGTTGTCTAACATGGCTTCATGGTGCCCCTATTGATGATTCAATATTGTTCACATTTCCAGGGCTGCTTATAAAGGATTTGCAGATTCTGTACGCCTCCTTTTGTTTTTGGGTGCATATAGGGGGCGGCAAGATAAAGAAGGCACGTGTTTAGTTAGTTTTTCTAGCTCTTCCTAAACCCTATCTTTATACTGATCATGACAATCTAACCTACAACAAGCATTTAAGCACGCTTCCCCTGCATTAGTTTTGTTGGATATCAAATATTCATTTCCAGCTCAAATGCTTTTCATTAGGTTGCACTCCTTTGCATTGGGCTGCTATCCGCGGGAATTTGGAGTCATGCACTGTGCTGGTTCAGGCTGGTAAAAAGGAGGATCTTATGGTGCAAGACAATACCGGCTTAACTCCAGCCCAACTTGCTGCTGATAAAAATCATCGGCAAGTTGCCTTTTTCCTTGTGAGTGCTATGAATATTCACCATTTTTTGTTTATCATACATGAGAATCCTTCTAGCTTCCCAAGAGTATCCTTTTAGCTTCCCAAGATTCCATCATACCGTAAATGTTGCCATCTGATTGGGAATTTAATAGTTCTGTTAATATGCTTTTTGGCTGCTTTTCCATTTGTGCCACCTATTTTTGGCTTGTTCTTCATTGACAATTATTTTTTATACCTAATACGTAGTAGTAAGCATTACTCTCATGATGAATGGATGTGCTCCACGGCCCTGCTATTTCCCAATAGACTCTGTATATTGCCTGCCACAGTGCCACTTACCGTTAATTCTTTTACTATATGAATTAAAATGTTTTCTTAAAATAATATGCATTGTTAATAACATGGAGGTAACAAAGTAAAAGTTTTTGGATAATCACTAGCATTTGTGGATTGTGAATGCTCTTGTACTTGTTCTGGATATTCTTTTAACTATTCCCCAGTATAGATTATCTTGCTTAAAGGTATAAAACATTTATCGTTAGCCTCAGCATGTAATTTATTCCTGGCAAATGCTAAGGATTGATTTGATGATTTGATTGTTCTATGCAGGGGAATGCTAGAAGAGTACATGAGAGAGGATGTGGTGGGAACAGTTATTTTGGGAAACTATCAAAATTAGGACTCGCCCCTCTTCTTTGGTGTATTATTATTGGCTTAATTTATATATATGTATATTCAGTTATCTCAGGTACATTACTGATATAATGTCTTTTCAGAAATTTTGATCTTTCATACTGTGGTTGTGGATTACTGAATTTGTTTCCTTCTATTCAGGACAATATAGCAGTAATATGACATTACTATTTGGGTTATTTTCATGGTTGGGAATTTTCCTTGCTACTGCCGGATTGGTTATGTTCTATAAGTGTAGCAGGTAAACATTCGATTATATTGTACCAATATTCCAAAAACTGGAGGAAACATATAGACAGATCCATGTCAATTGTGCCTCTTTAGACAGCTCTTTTCTTAAGGGCCTTTTTAACAAATTAATCTCACTTTGCAGAAACTAATATTTTCTTCATTTGCATCTAGTCGTTCCTTAGAAGGGTTTTTTAACATATTAATCTCACCTTGCAGAAAGTAATCTTTCTTTGTTTGCATGTAGCCTGGAAGTACAAGGTCACTTTCTTTATTTTTAAAGAAAACTGTGATTTCTTTGCTGGAACAGAGCAATTTGGCTATTTATCAATTAATACCACGTTTTAGTGTGCTGTCCTGAAACATTGAGGATCTTGTTATTTTGCCTACACTCTTTAATGCATTATGTTCTGGCCTTGCACATCTATATAAAATTGTAACATGCCCACCACATACTACTTTTATTTCACATTAAAGATATTTGATTCAATCATTTAAAAATTTGTTTGAAGAATGGCCATACTATTTTGTTATGCAGAAAAGATCCTGGCTACATTGACAAGAATACAAGAGATGCCCAAAATCAAAGAGATGATGTAAGCTTGAAAGATTTAGAGAGCCAATGTGGCTTCCTGTTAATCTGCCAAATCTCATGTTCAATTATTAGATTGCCACCTTCAAAAAGTTGAAATACTAGTATTAGTACATAATATGCAATATTAATTTTGAGTTTTTGTGCCTCTAGGAACCTTTGTTGAAGAGGGGTCTAGACAACCCTGAACTTCTGGCTGGCAATTGGTCTCAGCTATGTATAACCTGCAAAGTGAGTTATTTCCATTCAAAGTGAGTTTCTCCATATATTTAACTTTTACTTAAAAACCTGATTCATCTATATCAATAGATTGTTAGGCCTGTACGCTCAAAACATTGCTCTACATGCGATCGCTGTGTTGAGCAATTTGACCATCACTGCCCTTGGGTGTCTAATTGCATTGGAAAGGTACTAAATTCACCCTCTTCTTTGTTGAGTTTTCTTATTTGTAGTCAAATATCTTAATTCAGAATTAGGAAGTTGCCTGTTTCAGCCAATTGGCAATTCATGAATAGAAACCTGATGTCTGCAGTCTGCACCCAAGCAGAGGCGAAAAACAAGATAAAACTGTTCAGCCGCTAGTCAATGATTTGCCTTTTGTTTTGCTATTCCCTTTTGATTACTTATGGAGAATTGTTTTGTCTAAGATTCTAACCTACAATTATTTGTGAGTGCAGAAGAACAAATGGGAATTTTTTATGTTCCTGATCCTAGAAGTTTCTGCAATGATTATTACTGGTGTGACGGCCGTCATAAGTATGTTCACATCTTTCTTTAAAACCTTTACAGTTTGTAGTATGGAAGATTTCTTAATCTTTATCCCTTTTCCTTTGCAGGAGTAGTAGGAGACCCAGATTCTCCTGCATCATTTGGTGGATGGCTTAATTATTCAGCCACTAACCATCCTTGGGTGGTGTCTTTTGTTGTGATGGATCTCTTTCTTTTCTTTGGCGTTATAACTCTAACTGTAGTTCAAGCATCACAGGTATGAACCAAGTTGGTATTTGCCTCCCTTTTACCTGTCATTATACTATTTGAGGTCTGACACCCAGATTGAATCAGTATGTACACAACCCATATATGTAACTTTGTAACTTAATAACCCATATATATACTTGCCTTTAGCTTGCTGTTGCATTGCTCTTTTGGCAGTGCATGGATGAATTATTCAATGAAAACCATTACTCATCAAAAGCAGTATTTGGTCATTTCCATTCACACTGATGTATAATTCCCTTATCATTTACATTTGCAATCTCTGATCAAAATCCACCTAATGACACCATGCTTCCATTTTTTGTTTTACTCATTTCTATGTCAATATATTTGGGTGTGAACTGCCAGCCAACCTGCATTTCTTTTGTCTAGTATATGACTTCAACACAAATCCAATGTGTTAACGGCCCTGTTAATATGTACACACACTTTTAGAGATCGCTCTTGCTACTTGTGGCATGATTCTTCATGCAATCATTGGTCCTATCTATTATATTCTTAAAACAGACTTGAAAGGAGCTACCACGTTCATTGTGGATGCTAGAAATTCCCACATTAATCGGAGAAAAAGAAAAGAAGAGTTCGAGTAGAAATACATTTAGAAATAAGTGAAATAAAAAATTATTGAAAGAAGAGTCCATGTAGAACACAACTAGAGTTCGAAATTTTTAAAAAATAAAAAAATAAATAACGAAATTAGAAAAATAAAAAATAAGAGTTCAAGTAAGAATACAATTTACAAACAACCGAAATTGGTAATAAAAAAAAATATTGAAAGAATAGTCCATGTAGAACACAATACGAGATTAACTAAAATTTGAAATAAAAATAAAATAAATTCCGAAATTAGGAAAAAAAAAATAAGAGTTCAGATAGGAATACAATTTATAAATAACCAAAATCGGATTAAAAAATAAAGACTATCGAAAGAAGAGACTATCTAGAACACAACACGAGATTAATTAAAATCCAGAATAAAAAATAAAATCAGTAGTAATACAATTTATAAACAACAAAATATCAGGACGGAAAATATGGAAGTTTGTTTAGAAATAGTCCATCTAGAACACAACGATAACAAATGGCGATAAAAAGGGGAGAAACAACAGGCCCGTAAAGGAGTAGGGTGGTGGCTGTTTATGGGACATCTAAAAACTATAAACAAAACCCCAAATAGAATCCCAATGACGATTAAGAGGAGGGACGACGGGTAGGCCGTTAAGCAGCATGGCCATGACGGTTAGCGGGACTTCTAGAAAGTAAAAAATAAACCCCAATGTTAATCATGCTCGTTTTTTAAAATCTCAATGATAATAAAGAGGGGAGGCTGCAAGCGGGTCGTAGAGAAGTATAATGGCGGAGCCGCTGACGGTTTGGCGGGACTTCTAGAAAGTAAAAAAAATGAACCCCAACGACAATTATGTTTTGTTTTTTAAATCCCAATGATGAAGTGAGGAGGCAGCGGGCGGGCCGTAGAGGAGTACAATAGCGGCGTTTGACAGGGCTTCTAAAAGTTGTAAAATGAAAGCCAATGAGACAATGAACTCTAAAACTACAATGTCCAATTTTTAAAGATTCCAAGAAGGATGAGTAGAAGTCATAGTAGATCAAGCAAACAAATAAATGGGTGACAAAGGAGTAAGGGGTAGCGATTGGCGTGACTTAAAAACTACAAAATTAGAAACTCGGAGATGATAAGGCAATGAGATAGCTATTTAACAAAATTTTAAGTAAAATCATATGTAAAAATAGATAATTTTGTATGAGTGCCATTGAGCTAGTTGTGTTTATAATAGAAAATGATTGGGCTTCTGTTTGTCCCATTGAGCTATACTGCAAATGTTTTTTTCTCAGTCCTTGCAATTATCATTCCCTGCTTATATTTGGGCTCTATTTTTAAATTACATTGTCAATCATTTATTTCTTCTTATCCCTTGCAGATATCCAGGAATTTAACAACAAATGAGATGGCAAATGCCATGAGGTATAGTTATCTCAGAGGCCCAGGTGGCCGATTCAGAAATCCATTTGACCATGGGGTGCGTAAAAACTGTTCTGACTTCTTGCTGAAAGGGTACAATGAGGATATTGAGAGGGTAGAACAGACATTACAACCTGATGAGGAATTGGGAATGATTCAAATGACAAGAAGTGCAGTCTCACAGAATGGCGAGAGCATGTCACTTCATGCTAATGGCACAGACCATGGTTGTGCTGATCCACAAGGGAACTCAAAATCCCATCGTCACTCGCACGGTTCATCACAATGTTGCAGTCACAGTAAGAGACCTGACAAGACCCCCTTGGGGCTAGGATTGGGCCTTGGTCGTAACAACCCATCTAGCCGCTACACACGTTCACTTCCTTCCATTCATTCGGAGAGTAGTGCTTATTTGCCCTTGTGATTCTTTTGGAGAAGGCGAGCTAGATCGTATTTCAACTTGTAGGTGTTTATTGCACAACCACAGCTTTCTTTTGGCTATTTCTTCCTGCAGTATTTGTCGCTTGGATCTGGTCTCATCGACATTGCCAGGGTGTGGTATATTTGGAGGCCCAATCAACCGACTACTGAAATTGAGAATATGAAGGAGATGCAAGTTTTATGAAGGCTTCATGAACATCCTTAGCCTCTCAGGAACACCAGCGAATGTCTGTCTAGGCGTAGCAATATTTTTTGTGCAAAAGTGCATCTTTGTACAATGTCTCAACATTTTGTATGTACAAGAGGGTTAGCTGTCCAGATACTATGATGTTTTCAAGTACAGCTGTATATTGGAAGAACTGTAAATTTATATAGCGAAACCAAATGCTGGCAAATGTTTGTTTCTCTCCATTTTAATTTTGGCAACATTAGAGTATAGTCTTGGAGGACTTGCATTGTCAGCTTGATCACAACTTGTCTTTCAAACGTAACTTAGCTATGACCGTATGGATAATTTCGAAGTTTTCGAATGCTTTAACTTTCAGTTCCAAAAAGAAAAAAAAAGCATCCGATATGATGGATCATGATTGTGATTTGTAGTCACATTGTCCAACTGTGTTATCGAGTTGATTATATGGGGATAAATAAACTTAGCAAATAAATAACTTTAATCAAGTGGTGTAAGTAGAATAAAGGTTTTTATTTTGAGCAAAGATATTTTTTAAGCGTGAAACAAATAATCTATTTCAGACCGGTGAATAAGCTGGAAAAAAACATGGCCTTAGTTGCGTCTCTCTGAAATTGCGGCCAAAATTTAAAATTTAATAGAACAATACATTTTTTTGAAACAAAAAGGACATTTTTTACTTGAATCGAACTATTGCTTATGGAACTCATACAAAATTTATGTGGAATGTTTGCTTAGTGCATGATCTCAGCGCCCGTAACTCGTTCAGAAAAACAAAGGGGACCAAAATACAAGTCATAATAACTCATAAGATCAAATGGCTCCGATCGTTCGAGGGCATTGCCTTCTCTTCGGCTTTGTGTTCAGTACATTATCAAAATCGACTGTATCAAATTTTAGTACTATCAAATGATTCTTTTATTGAAAGTACTGTCAAATGTTAATCTTAGTTTTCGTAATGTTTAGGTTTTAGTAATGTTTAGGGTTTATTCACTTTGTAGCTATTTTTAACCCTTCTAAAATTTATTAGTGTCAAATTTTGGTATATTTTAACATTACCAAATCTTGGCAGCGTTGTATGCTTTTAGTTTAAAGCTTTATTAAAATTTGATAAACTTTTAAGAGTGAAAACTTTTAGAATTGGCAAAGTTTAATAAGGTGACATTGGCAAGTATATATGTTTGGTTTGTTGCCTTATTAAATTTTGGTAATATTAAAAGTCTCATCGGTTGCCTGTTTTCTCTAATAAGCCAAAACAACTTATTAGGAATAAAAATTAATTTATAGGTAAAACTTTTATATATTTGTTCGTAGCGACTTAAAACCAACACCAAGAAGAAATTACATTGAAAATATCTTAAAATCAATTTCTAAATCAAGCTCGAAAATTTAAATTTTAGCTTTTGTTTTGACTTGACCACCTGATGGGGCTTTAAATCTTGATAAGGTTGAAAAACCAGTAATAAAGTGAACTATAAACCCCTCCAGGAGTCCAGGAGTCAGGACTCCGTCCACTGCACCTCCCCGCGATTCTAAAATAGAAAAAACCGCGTGCCGCCGGCGTCGCAAACTTGAGCGCCACGAATCGCCGCGGGAAACAAATACCCCCACCCCCCGCCTCGCCTCTCGATCCCAAAACTTGCGCGCCACGAACCCCTCCTCCTCCCCTCGCCTCACGCATTTGGTCGAGCAGCTCACGCGCGCGCGATGGACGAGGTGTGCGAGGGGAAGGACTTCTCCTTCCCGGCGGAGGAGGAGCGGGTCCTCCGCCTCTGGGAGGAGCTCGACGCCTTCCACGAGCAGCTCCGCCGCACGGCGGGCGGCGAGGAGTTCGTCTTCTACGACGGGCCCCCCTTCGCCACGGGCCTCCCGCACTACGGCCACCTCCTCGCGGGCAGCATCAAGGACGCCGTCGCCCGCCACCACGCCATGCGCGGCCGCCACGTCGCCCGCCGCTTCGGCTGGGACTGCCACGGCGTCCCCGTCGAGCGCGCCGTCGACGAGGCCCTTCGGATCGCCACCCGCGCCCAGGTGCTCGAGATGGGGGTCGCCAGCTACAACGACGCGTGCCGCGGCGTCGTCACCAGGTACGTCGCCGAGTGGGAGGCCGTCGTCACGCGCATGGGGAGGTGGGTCGATTTCGAGGACGGGTACAAGACCATGGACATCAAGTTCATGGAGAGCGTGTGGTGGGTTTTCGCGCAGCTGTGGGACAAGGACCTTGTCTACAAGAGTTTTAAGGTCAGTACGTCAGGTTTTTGAAAATCGCTAATTAATCCCTATGCCTAATTCCCATTTATGCACAATTTAGATTCTAGAGGTCTTTATGATCGATTTAGCCCCTCTTCTGATCTCATCATGGTTTAGGATTATTATATGGGACTATTGTACGCTAATTAATCCCCCATGCCTAATTCCCATTTATGCACAATTTAGATTCTAGAGGTCTTTATGATCGATTTTAGCCCCTCTTCTGATCTCATCATGGTTTGGGATTATTAGATGGCTCTACCGCTAGGACTTTGGAAATCTGTCCGACAGAAATGTATATGATCAAGTTGGTTACTGGCTCACTGCTAAGGCTGCGTTCGTAAAACGGAACAACTCATTAACATGATTAATTAAATATGTTAGTTAAAAAGATTTAAAAAATCAATTAATATGATTTTTATAATTTTCTTTAAAAGAATTAGCAAGCGTGGTTATATAAAACAAGTGAGTAGAAGATGAGAGGAAGGAGTATCGAGCACAGACCGTTCTTCCAATTAGAGTTTGGGACTATGGGGTTTGGGTTTTGGTCAATTTGACATGCTTCGGATGCATTAATGCTGGAATTATCTTTAGTTAATAATATTATGTGCAACCCCCCTTCCCCTTTTTGTGTATTTATTTCCCTGTTTAAATCTCTGGAGCTGTTCTACAGGTGATGCCTTACAGCACTGGCATGAAAACACCATTGTCGAACTTTGAGGCAGGACAGCACCGCCAGGTCAATTGTTGTTTTCTCTCCTCTGCACGCCCTTGTTTGACCTGCTCTGTTAGTTGACCTGATGTTTAATTTTGATGATGTTGTAGTTTGTTCCGGCCGAAACAGCCATGGTGTCCTTCCCTGTTGTTGGTGATGTGGACAATGCAGCTCTTGTTGCATGGACAACAACACCCTGGACGCTACCTAGCAACCTAGCACTCTGTCAATGCAAAATTTGTTTATGCCAAGGTTTATAGCGTATTTAAATATTTTTATTGCTGTGTTTGTTAATAGTACAGTCTGCATGTATGGAGTAATTTGTTGGTGATTTTGGGTACGTGAAAAATAGTCCTGAACTACACCTAAAGCAGACAGACCATAGAAAATGGTGGACATTTGCAATTTTTTTCCTGTCATCTGGTGAACAGCTGGGGTTATCTGGACTTTTAAACTAATTCACATAACTCAAAATTAATTCAAGACCAAGGCTTTACTCTTGCCATGCATTTTGTAATTGTTTCATTTGCCACTTCTGGGTACTTTTACTAATTGCCTACCTATTCTAGAGTCATGACAGAAAACAATTACTAGAATTTTCAAAGATCTGCTGATCTGCAGCTAATATGCCTCTGCTTTCACTGCAACTTCAGATTACCCTTATGTAAACTCATACTGCATTTTTTTTTATCTCAGATATATATAGCTGATACTTCGATTGCTTTGTAACTTACACTTGTTTTATTTCTGACTGTGACTTGCTCTGTTTTTTTAATTTATGTTTACTGTGAAATGATCGCAATTTTCATACAATCTTACCGTGAGAAAATTATTTGGTTAGCTTCGAATACTAAAAATTGTCTCTTGATCTTGTTATAGGTTTAGGCTCATCCAAGTTTATGATATCTCATACAAAGAAATAGTCATAAAGCATTATATTTTATATTTCTATAGTTATACTGTTCTTAGCTTCTATCTGAAGAGCTGCACTACGGTACAAACAGGTTAAGGACAAATCAAATGGGAGCGTATATATTGTTGCAGAAACTAGGCTAGACCAATTGCCGGTCACGGTCAAAGTTACTGGAAAGAAGCCAGGGCCTTCAAAGGGGAGCAGTGGAGCTGCTAAAAATGGACTGGATACTGAATCGTATGAACTACTCGAAAAGATTCATGGATCATCCTTGGTAGGCCTTAGGTCAGTGCTACTGCTGTTATTAATTGGATCTTATGATTCTTTCTTCCAATATATCCGGTATCGCATTCAAATTTACTTTTAATATCTGCAATCACCTAGTACGAACTGATATTACAATGCTATTCGTGTGACTAGAGCCAATGGGATTTCAAATCCATCCAATGTTTCTTATCCGGAAATCTTCATCGTTTTTTGAGATTCTAATGCGTCCATTTCCTTTTGAGGGTTGACAATGTTCTAGACTTCATAATCTTGGTTTATTCTTTCTTTTAGTTACTGAATATATTATTGCAGTTGTGATCTTCAGTTTATTCTAAGCACTCATGTTTTTTGTTTCCTTTTGTGATACAGATATACTCCTTTGTTCGACTATTTCTCAGAGCTGCAGGACACCGCATTTAGAGTCGTAGCAGATAACTGTGTAGCTGATGATACTGGAACTGGTGTTGTACATTTTGCCCCTGCTTTTGGTGAAGATGATTATCGTGTCTGTCTTGCTTCGGGGATAGTTGAGGTAAGAATTATTCTTCTTAATTCGAAGTATAGATACATTTTACTCCTACACACTATCCTAAGCTTAATTGCAGATGGGAAAAATATTTGGACGTTTCTCTCTGTGAAGGCTAAAACTGAGATTTACCTCAATAGTTATTTTCCTTGAATTTAGCAAATGTTGAATTTTGTCCCGAGCTCATTTTTCTTCTTCTTGAATATTTTGTTCTCAAGAGTCACTTTGCTTTGCTATTTTTGTTCTACGATACTTCCATTGATTTTCGCCCTATGATACTTTGCACTACTTTATTTACCTTGATCGGGTAGAATGAATGTGATAACGTTTGCTCTAATCAACAAGAGTAACAGAGTACCCATTGGAAATTGAATTTTTTTTATTTATAAATTTTTTTATTAAAAGTTTTACAAAAATAATTTTCCATTTTGAAAATTGACGGAAGTAGTCGCCTACCGCCCTCTGGGAGGGCGATTTTTAAAAATCGCCCTCCCAGAGGGCGGCGAAAATGACGTGGCAGCCGGCCGTTCGCTCTCGGGCGACGGCCGTCAACGAAATTTGCAGGCGGCCCCCTTGCCGCCCTCCGCTAGGGCGATTTTATACTGTGCGGGGGGCCGCCTGCAAATGGGGGAGGGCGATTTTATACTGTGCTCTATATTTTTTTATAAATATCAATAGTTATCAAATCTTTTTATATTGAAAACTATACAAGATTAAAATCTCCAAGACTGGTAAAATACAATTTTATTATTTTTTAGGGCATATTTGGATTGTTACCGTACAAATATTTTGTTAGTGCCAAAATATAAGCAAGTTTTGGCACTACCAAATATTTGGTAAGGTAAAATTGCATTTGATCATATTTGGTTTGCTGCCAAAATGTAAAATTGTAGTGAAGAATGTTCTACATAATCTCAAATCTAGATTACGTATTACCAATGAATAGGCTTCCATTTTCGTGTGTGGTGTGCTAGTGGGAAAGAAGATATGAAGAGGTTGCCTTCAGATTGTCAATTATATAGCGTCGTTTTCACTGCAATATATGTGAACTCAATGAGATACATTATTCATTAGATGTGACAAGACGATCACGCGTGGGCGTGAATCACTTTATGTCAACAGGCAGCGCCGAAAGTTGATAGTGATAACTCGAGCTGCCGCTTTTCATGTGTGCTGTTGTGGACTGTGCGCGCTACTGGATCTGACACTACCGTGAAGCGCCGAAAGTGTGTTGTCGTGAGCATAAGTTGTTCTAGCACCATATGAATGAAAAGAACTATGTAGACGAGACAAACACAAGTAGTACTGCAGTAGTAATAGCAAAAGTAGTACTGCTTTACAAGTTTGTAAGCCAAAAGAAACGGTCACATAAGGACTGAAGAGGTAGAACACTACTGACGAGGCCTTTTACCCCTGTCCCTCCTACCCTGCGCCCTAATGTGCCCCTGGGAGTACGTGAGTCGGTCCGGGGGTACGGCACGGCCAACCCGTCCTGCCTGTACAGGTGTGACCTCTGGCTGCTCCTGAGTGTGCGCCTCTGGAGCTCCTCCAAGCTGAGAGGAGCCTAGTACGTCGTGGTGGTGTGCACCGTGCAAGTCGTCGTCGTAGAACTGGCTAGTAGGACCAGTCCTACCGGCGTGAGACGAAGAGGCCCCAGTACCGAAGATCCCGGCTGCAAATCCTGCTGGACAAGGACCATCAGTTTCGTACAAGTATTTAACAGTGGTAATAAAAAGTAAAGTACCGTGTGGGCGAGGGATCGACGCTCCGTGAGAGGAAGAGCTGGCGAACGCGCCCGAAGAGGTGGCGAACGCCCCTGCGGAGCTCGCGGAAGCGCCGGTCGTGCCTGCGAACGCGCTCGAAGGCAGACGAGGTCCTGCGATGAGGAAACGTGCAGTTAAAACATGGTGACATATTCGTGCAAAAGCTGAAACAAAAATGAACTAATATCTGGGCTGAACTGTACCGTGCGAAACCGGTGCTGTAGGTCGCACTGCTCCGAAGCTAGGGGCACTCGAAGGCAAACGAGGTCCTGCGAGGATGGAACATCAAGTTACGACGGGGTGATGTTTTCGTAGAAAAACAGAAACAAAACTTAAGAAACCTCTGGGCTGAGCAGTACCGTGCGAAACAGGTGCTGTAGGTCGAGGTCCTGCTCCGACGGTAGGCGCGCGAGGCCGTGGTTGTACCGGACCAGCTGGAGGTACGACGTCCACGGCGCTGCGACAGGAGAAGACGTGCATGACCGCACGCATCTTCTCCTGCATCCGGTCGAAGGTCACCCTCTGCTCAACGTCAGTCAAGTGCAAACCTCTGTTCAACCTCACTTGGACTGCGGTGATATCGGCACTGATATCCCGTGCGGCATCAGCCTATGCAAGATGGAAATAAAAAATTCAGTAGTTGTCCTATATTATGCAAGATAAATGAAATAATTGTAAGAAGTAATACAAATTGGACGTACCGCCACGAAGTAGTCTCGGTCACGGTGCGTGGGATACGCGTCCGTGACAGCGGCAACGTGCGGCTCTAGGGCGTCTGGAGTGAAGGTCACACGCGCACGAGTGCGAGGAAGGTACCAGCGAAGGTAGTCACGATAGTTCTCCTCCGTGTGTGGGAAGAGCTCGTTGATCACCTCCTCTGTAGCTAACACCCAGTCGTCAACGTACTGCTGTACACGTGGAGCCCAAAGTGCGCCTGCTAGCTGTCCCCGTCGAGTCAACCTGTGAAGAGAGGTAAATTATATGGCTCGATGAAGTAATTATCATAAAAATTTAGAAATGAACAATCCGAACTCACGAGTGGTCGGCAGGGAGGACGGTCGGCTGCACGTTGCCCGGAAACACCTGCCTAAGTCCGAACTGTCTCATCACACGCTGCGGGCAGTGAGGCTCAACGAAAATGTCGAACACCATCGGCAGGATGGTGAGCCAGTAAGCCTGGTCGCGTGTGCACAAGGACGAAAGTCCTAGCGGTGCTCTCGCAGCGACGGCCTCTTCTGTGTACGGCTCCCAGATGACGTCGCTCGGCTGGAGACGGTCAAACTCGAACACGAAGTCCGGGTAACCACGTCTCACCTGGACGTGAGCGTAACGACGCTGCAATAAACATGATCGGAATTAGACATGTTATGTGAAGAAAAAAAAAGAAGACGACTGATAAACTTATAACGCAGCGAAGTTGCACTAACCCCACGTCGACACCAGTAAGTCCCCATCGTGGGACCGTCCTCTGGCCACTGCGCGCTGCGACCAACCCCGTAGGGTGCGCTGTCCACCACTGGTCGACCTATGGCAAACCTCTCGGCTGCCCAAAGCTGAAGCAACATAGGGCAGCCAGCGATGATCGCTCCCGCGTCAGTCTTCGTGCACGCCTCACAGAGGGCACGGTACGTGGCTGCTAGCACGGCAGAACCCCTGCTCCACTGCGGCACGTCCTGTGGCTGAGCATCCGCGATGGACCGTGCGTAGTGGACCAGCCGGAAGTCCACAGCGTGCCCGTGGGTGCTAGTGAACATCACCCACCCGAACAACCACAACAGGTACGCCTCAAGGGAGCGTCGGACCGAGTAATCATCAGGGTCAGGGTGCAGAAGGTCCGCCTACAATTAAGAATGAAATTTTAGTACAAAACACTCATCCGGTCGCAAATAAGCATGTATGATAATAACAACTTATTTACTTACAGTGAACTGGAGCAACCAAGCCTTGCTAGGCCCGACTGTAGAGTACGGAGGAAGGGTGTTGGCCGGTCCTAGGTGTGGAAGGCGCATCACCTGCTCGAAGCGCGCAGTGATATCCTCCTTCCACCCAAAAACACCGTCCACGGGACCAACTGGTGCTCCCGCCAGCGGTAGCCCGAGCAGGTACGACACGTCCTGCAGTGTCGGAGCCATCTCCCCACAGGGAAGGTGGAACGTGTGCGTCTCAGGTCTCCAGCGGTCTACAAGAGCGGCAAGGAGTGACCGGTCTGCATCCCACCGCTTCGCTGGGTCACGGTCGTCCGCCGCCGCCTCAACAAGCCTACAAAGTGGTAGAAGACCTGCCGCACGCAACCTGTATAGAGCAAACTTCAAACATAAGTACGACACAAAGCAAAGTTGAGTTGAAATGTGAACATACGCGTACCAAGGAACGTGACGGGGGTCGACACGCAACCACTCGCGCGACGTGCGTGGACGGAAGGTGCCGAGCTGTGCACCCTCGACTGCTGACAGGAACGAGCGGTGGTTCCTGTCAATCCCACGGTTCAACAGCGCCGGTGTGTCGTACGCCATACCTGCATCAAATAGGTTGATCAGAAACATATAAATAATTAGTTCAACATAAGTAATAAATGTTCATAAGCGAATTACTAACACATACTAAACAAGAGTACAAACAAACAAAAGTGTTTAGTCCGAACACTCATCACCAGGTGGTCACCTACCATCACTTGCCTGTCCAGATGGACTAGCATCTGCGCCGCTTGGAACTTCTGCATTCTTCGGGCATTTCTTGTAAGTATGGCCGCGCAGATCACACTTGCTGCAGCGTAAAGTCCTCCCACCTGCTTCTGACTCATCCATATCATTTCTGATGCGTCTAGTTTGGCGTCGACCCTTTTTCACCCTTAACTTAGATGGATCTGGAATATAAAAAACTTGGGCACTCAGCGTTGTGTAAGATCCTGAGATCCCGAACCCATATATCTCCTCACTCCATGTATGAAAGATTGCTTCTTTCCTAAAATAATTTGAGACGTACACATTGGGAGATATGCCACAATCACCGGCAGCAGCAAGAACGTGTGAGCAAGGAAGGTGATGAAGCTTCGGCTTCATACAACTGCAGGTACATCCACCATCCGCCTTCAAGACACATTCCTGCACGGCTTGCTTGCGATAGATATCACGCCTGCTCCTATCAACACACATTATTTCATACCGATGCACTTGTGTGCCTTGAGCAACAACTCGATGTCTCCGTGCCTTTTTGATTTTATCTTCCATGTACTTTGTCACTACGTTGCCAAACACTATGTTGTTATCAGCCATGGACGGACCAATTTTCTTGTATCGATCCCTAAAGTACGCTTGCGTGCCGTGAAGGATGAATTCAACAATAGCAACCAATGGAAGTACCCGAACTCCTCGCATTACCCAGTTGTACACCTCTGCCAAATTGGTTGTCATTATGCCATACCGAGATCCATCGGTGTCGAACAATAGAGACCACTTCTCCTTAGGCTCATTCTCAATCCACTGAGTGAAATTTCTGATGGACGACCCTGACCTCCTTCTCATTGTTGGTGGGTCATCATGTAATGCACCAAGAGGTATGGGAGGCTCGTCACCTTCAACTAGTGGTCTGCGAGATTGCTCATCTGTTTGCTTCGTTGTCAACTCATCCAACTTGTCCCACAACTCATTAAATTTCTTCTCTTGGTTCTTGCACCCTCAATTACCTCGTTCTCCTTATACTCCCAGGGTACATGATCACCCTCTGATATAACAAGTCCAGAGAAGTCCTCATTTGCCCAATCAGTGGCCATTACATCACCTTCCTCATCGGATGATGCGTCGTCGTCCGCTTCCTCATTATCCGAATCTTCCCTCTCCATTTCATCAACAATTATACCGACTCTCTCCCCCTCATCCGCCATGCCCATAGCCTGCTCCTCCCTTGGTTGATTTTCCTCATTTTGCATCGATGGTCCAACAACATCCCCTGCATTGATAGGACCCTCTACATCTTCGGTTTGCATTGAAACATTTATATCTTTCTCTTGTACTGACACAAATATAACGAGGGGCCATGACCGTTCAAAAGCCATTTCCACATACCGTCTCCAAGCATCAGTGCTGTCCATCGGCATTAGTTCCCAAAAATAACCTTCTGTTGCACGACTCACTACAACTGACACTGACATTGTGTAGACTTCTTGGTCTATTCTAAATCCTCTCAACAACCAACTATAAATTGACTGAAATGTTCTCTCCGCAGGCCTATCGATGCCCTTAGATGTCATTACAAAATCTGACAGATCAACACCATCTGGACCAAATCTAATATTTCCTTCACCGTGAACTATCTGAAATGTGACCTTACTTGACATTGTGCCTGATGAAAACAATAACTGCGTTAACCTCGCATTTCTGTACTACGCCCTAAGTTACATTCTCTACAATATTGTTCTCTAAATTTCTAAAATTACGTTACATTCTCCAGATCAAACTAAACTACATCTTACAATTAACACTACTATCTATGTCTCAATTCATACTATTATATTCTATGCTCTGGATCTACACATATGTGTTGTGTGCTACAGATGTGCTAAAATATATGGAACTAAAACTAAAACGCAACATATATACTCAAACATAACATATTAGTACAAATGCAAAAGATGTATGGGAGCATACCTGTGATGAATTGAGCGAACCAGCAGGGCTTCGCCGCTCCCCTTCTGCTGCCCTCCCCTCTCTCTCTTTCGTTTTTTTTGGATTTTTAGTGAATATAATGAAATTTCACAGAGGAGGGACTGGGCTTTATAGGGGGGAGGCAAAAATCGCCCTCCCCCAGGGCGGCAAGGGGGCCGCCTGCAAAATTCCATGCCCCCCCTCGCCGCCCATTTGCAGGCGGCCCCCCCCACAGTACAAAATCGCCCTAGCGGAGGGCGGCAAGGGGGCCGCCTGCAAAATTCCATGCCCCCCCTCGCCGCCCATTTGCAGGCGGCCCCCCGCACAGTATAAAATCGCCCTAGCGGAGGGCGGTAAGGGGGCCGCCTGCAAATTTCGTTGACGGCCGTCGCCCGAGAGCGAACGGCCGTCTGCCACGTCATTTTCGCCGCCCTCTGAGAGGGCGATTTTTCCCAGAGGGCGGTAGGGGACTACTTCCGTCAATTTTCAAAATGAAAAATTATTTTTGTAAAACTTTTAATAAAAAAAATTATAAATAAAAAAAATTCATGGAAATTTCATATGGTCGTGTAGTTTTTGTTTGGACTTCGGCACAGGGCCTAGTTGGCTAAAAGGCCCAGGGCTGACGGCCCGGTCCATGTCATGGGGTTTTGGCCTAGCCCAAGCATGACATGGTCCGACTGGTGTCAGGCCCGTGCCTTGGCCTTTACCTCGACACGATGGGCAGGCCGGCTCGGTATGGCTTGGTCCAACGATCAAGGAGGCAAAACAGACGAGGGAGCCAAAATAGGCTTATTCTAGCTCTATAAGGCATGGCCCAAAGAGACGAGTGATTCAAAATAGACTTACTCCAGCCATTTAGGAGACGGCCCAAATAGATGAGGGAGGAAAATAGACTTTTTCCAAGGAGGAGCATGGTGGCTTTCGTGCCTTCGGTCCGGCCCGAGTCTTATTAGGCCGTGCCTAAGCTATTGGTGCAGTACATTGGCGGCCTGCCCCGGTCGGCGTGTATGTCGGGCTGGCACGGCCCGACTCTTCTTGGGCCTGGGTCGGGTCGTGTCGGGTGGCCCAGTTTGCCATATGGCCTAGAGGGCTTCACCGAGAAAGAAGTGTTTAGTTCACGTTAAAATTGAAAGTTTAATTGAAATTGAAACGATATGACGGAAAAGTTGAAAATTTGTGTGTAGAAAAATTTTAATGTGATAGAAAAGTTGGAAGTTTGAAGAAAAAGTTGGGAACTAAACCAGCAAGTCTTTTTTTAAGGGTTACATGATGAGAGAGAACACTGGTGGTCGTCTGGTCGGGTGACCGGAGGACAAAGATACGATACATCCAGTCCTCACCCCGCCGCCGCCATCCAGGCGCCGACGACCTCCCATCTCGGAGCCGGCCGGTGACCACCGTGCCACCCTTCTTCCCCCCACCTCCACCACGCCGCCGCTCCACCCCCGCAGATCCAGAACGCATCCCCCGCCGCCACCAGCCGCCATCCCGGCTTTGACGACCACCATCCGGAGCAGGTGACCACTGACCACCGCGCCACGCCGCATCCCCCGCCATCCACCACCTGCCCTGCTCGCGATGTGAGCTTTCCTCTATAAACTTCACCTTCACCTGCCCAGTCCAGTGGCGGCTCATCAAAGATTCACAGGAACGATGGCAGCCTTCAGATGTGTTCCGCCATGCCTCGGGAGCAATATCCTTGATCCGGGTAGGGGTTTTCTTTCGGACAAGTGCTTCAACTGCCGCGAGGTTGGTCATCGGGTAGCAACGTGTCCGGTTGTTCCTCCCCGCCCGCAGCGTGCTCGACCGGTTGCCACCGGGAATCCACCACGCTCCTTGTCAAAGCTGCGAGGGAAGTGCTTCAATTGTCTGGCAGCTGATCACCGTGTCGCGGCTTGCACTCATCCTCCCCGTTGCCTTTGTTGTTGGGGATAAGGCCATTTCGCTCGGTGGTGCCCTTCTTCAGGCCACTTCTCCTCAGCTTCACAGAGGGCTGTCCCTGTTGCCTACTCTTCACAGAGTGCAGGGGGATACCAGTCGATGTTGATCACGTTCAATGCCGACGCGATTTCTACAGCTTTGATTTCTCAAGCTATTAGCGAGAAGCTTTGTATCCCACCTGCCGAGTTCCGGGTGGAGATTCTTCCAAAGATGACAAATGACAATGTTGGTGCCGAGTCCCGGGTGGAGGTTCTTCCAAAGATGACAAATGACAATGTTGGTGTCCCCAATAAGGTGGTTTTGGGGTGCCATTTGCCAGATGGTCAGGAAGTGCCCTCTTCTCCACCCGAGGGAGATTTGGAGAAGCTTACAGCAGCGCCCCTTCCTTCAGTTGTATCGCCCCTTTCTCCGAGCGCACCTAACACAGCCGTCGCATTGACTGTTTCAACATCCCATGGGAGTGTTCCTTCATCTCTCAATGAAGGACATGGGGTATCTAGCAAGATAGCTGCACCAAAGGAAGAGCATGTTACTCCAACTATGGACCCTCCATCTAGGTGTGAGCATCTTCCTCTTGAGGTTGCACCAAGCAACCTGGTGACAGATAAAGCAGAGCTACTTGAGATCACAAAAGCTCCAGCGGTGAAGAATAGGTTGGCCAAAAGAGTGCGGCAAAAGATTATCACTGCCACCTCTCGAAGAAGTGTCCCTCTACCTTCAAACATGAAGAAAAGGCGACTCCTCATTGACCAAATGAAAACATATGTACTCATGAAGAAGCTAGGCATTATCACAAAGGATGAGGAGGTGGATGAAGACACTATGGATAGGTGCATTGCGTTCCTAAAAGAGGCATACCCGGGACACTATGTTCAGCTTGCTGTAATCTTATTTGGGCTACACAACGTGGCTCGTGTTCCAGGACCTTAACCTAGATTCATATTAGTTTGGTCAGATGCGTGACTTGTTTAGGTGTTTTAGGTGTTTTGGGTGCTTTGGTGTGACTTGTTTAGGTGTTGGGTGTTTTAGGTGTTTTGGGTGCTTTGGTGTTTGCAGGTGTTTAGTGTAGCTTTGGGGAATGTATTATAGATGTTTTGGCTGCTTTGGTGTTTGCAGGTGTTTAGTGTAGCTTTGGAGAATGTATTATAGATGTTTTGGCTGCTTTGGTATTTCAGGTGTCTAGTGTAGCTTTGGGTAATGATCTTGAGGTGCTTGTAGGATGGTGTTTTCAGTGGGAACCCTTTCTTGGGTCGATGTGTATCTCTTCTTTATCAATGAAATGAAGCAGTTTCTGCCTTTGTTTTTTTTTATAAAAAAAAGAGCATAAACTTGAAAGGCATAGGGATAGCCTTCACATTAAATTATGAAATGCATAAGCATTATCTATTTGCTGTAGTAAAAAGTGATAAATATGGGCCCTACAATACTTTTTTTTTTCAAATGACTCTTACAATGATAGGTTCATGTGATCTTGCTGACCATGCACAAGGTTTTAGCAGAAATATTGGCAGAGGGTGAAAAGTAACAATCTAATCAGCAGTTAAGGTTCGAATTGAAAGGTTTTTTTACTCTATATATATATATATGTGTGTGTGTGTGTGTGTGTGTGTGTGTGCTGCTCATCTTGGAATATTTGTTTGTTGATGTTAGTGAACTTTGGCAAAAGGGGGTGTTGGTGAATTCTGGGGGAGGGATGTGTGGGTGGGTGGGGAGGTGTGTGCATGTGCGTGTGAACCATCTACATTACTACTATGGGTTGCAAGGATATGGTCTGTGACTGAGTCCACCTTGAGTTGAGTATCTTTAACTTTAGTGCCTTTTTGTTTTATGTTGTGTATTGACATTGTTGCCCTGCTGCATTCTTTTTCTTTCCTTTTCTTTTTGGGAAATATGCAAAAGGTTTTGCATATCAGCAGGTTAGAAAGGTTCGCCTACAAAGATCAGATGCTTGAAGGCCGAAGCCAACAATTGGAAAACCAATCAAACATGAAAGAAATTAGGTTTACACTCTTGCAACACGAATTAGCATCCTAGAGAGCAAAATCTCTACTGTGCGTATTCTTCTTTATATGGTGCATAATGAAATACCTTATTGTATCATGTTACTAATTTGGTTAGCATGGGTTATTTGATTTCAAAATTTGCACTTGTACTCTTTAACCTGAAGTATCAAAATGGATTTTAACTACTCTGTGAACAAAAGGATGGCTCCTAATTCAGGTTTTCATTGTTGTACCCAACAATAATCACCATGGTTTTAAATCATTAGCTACTGTATGTGCTAGTAAAACTCACTTAACTGATTGTTTCTTTCAAATGCAGGGTACCGATCTTGTTGTTGCTGTTGATGATGATGGTTTCTTCAAAGACAAGATCTCCGAATTTAATGGTCTACTTGTCACAGACAAAGAAACCAACAAATATGTAATCAATGCTGTAAAGGTAAGTGTTTTCAAATGTTCAGTTGCCGGTAACTTATGCTAACTGTAAGCAGTAAATTTGCATTCAGCTTGTTCAGAAAAAAATCATGCGTTTTTTTACTTGATGTTTTGTATGCTGAAATTGTATGCTACATGTAATATTCAGAAAAAAGGAAGACTTGTTAGTCACGGAAGCGTTATACATAAGTATCCATACTGTTGGAGATCTAATACACCTCTCATATATCGGGCAGTTCCAAGCTGGTAGGTATTTTCTGCTGGTGTAAATTTGGACCATATACTAGCACATTCTTCTGCTGGCTTTAAATTGAGCTGTAGTACTCTGATATTCCTGCTCCAATAAAAGTTTTTTTTTGGCATGTTTATTCTTAAAAAAACGCCGAATGCTTATCTGAAGGTTTTTAATTTGATTGAAAAATTGAATATAGGGCTTTGAATTGAAATATACTGATAGAAAATACATTTCCATTTTTTTTCACATTTGGGTTACTTCTCTTACCTTTTGTTTATACCTTTTGATGTAACTCAGAGGAATGTAGCCTAAAGATCTTTGTTGTAGTGTAGGTTCATCAGAGTTGAAAGGATTAGAGATCAGTTGCTGGAATGTAATAAGGAGACATACTGGGTGCCTGATTACGTTAAGGTATGCTGAACTTTGTGTTTTAATATTGGCTTTCATTATTTGTATTGTTAACATCTTTGTTATATAAATGTGACCAAAGGAAAACCCTGTAGTCAAGTGTTGTGCTACTCGAGTGGGCTACCACCTTTGATGCTAGCCTTTCTCTCATGTAATCTGTGTGACTCCTTTCAACCTTATAAACATTGGCAGGCAGTTATTTTCCAGCCCAGAAAAAAGGGTGGAAGACACGTAGCAGGAAATCTTATATTGTAAATTCTGAAAGAGCTAAAATCAAATATTGTTCCTAGCTTAGCATGCTTGTTGAACGAGTTGTTTGTCCTTAATTCTTAACTTGGCTCTTTCTTGGATACAGAGACAATTTTCAAAACCACTTGCTCCTTCACTGATATTTCCAATGACAATCAATTAGTAGAAAATTTCATCCAAAACATTTTTAAAACTCAAATTTGGCCTTTTAGCCAGAATTTTTATTTTTTTGGGTGCTGGGCCCTGATTACTCAAATTTAAATGTAAAATGTTCCATCTTTTTGGCAAGTTAGATTGGACTGATAAATATTTTTAGAACCAACATAAAAAAGCTAATGCTGTTTTCCCCTGATGCAAACCATGAAGTTCAGTACTTCAATGCTCATTTTCAAAGGTGTGTTTAGTTTTGCTCTTTGCTGATACTTGGTTGATTTCTATTCTGATGCTTTCATGGTGTAATTCTGTAGTACTAAATTTGTAGGTACAGGACATTGGTTGTGCTAACATATTATGTATGGATGGACGCTCTACTGCTACTTCATTCATGCATATGTGCAACCAAATCATTTCTCATATCAGAGTTTGCACGTGACTTTTTGTCATGCGTTTTCAGATTGCACGTTTAAGACTTTCCATGTGGTTTCTTGCCGGTGTTTATGCTGAAATGTTTCTTGTTACTTCCGAGAAGCTCTTGTGAGAGATTTAGTTTGTAGTAACTAGGAAACCACTTAAGATTTTTAATAAATTGTTGCAAATTGATTTTGTGTTTCTTTTACCTAGATTTGTGGTTCTTGACAATTCATAATGCAGGAAAAGAGATTCCATAACTGGCTTGAAGGGGCTAGAGACTGGGCTGTTAGCCGAACTAGATTCTGGGGCACTCCTCTTCCTCTATGGATCAGTCAAGACGGAGAAGAAATAATTGTTATGGACTCTGTTGATAAACTCGAAAAGTTGTCTGGTGTCAAGGTTAATTATCTTTGTTATGAGAGTTTTTTCCCCTTTGCTGGTCAACTAACGCCGGTCCACTATAATTTTAATTTGAGAGTAGTACTATTTTTTTTTCATATTTCTTGAGTTCCAAAATTTACATAGCACTTGACACAAACCTGTTCTAATATAAATCCTCTAAAAATCTTTACCAGATTAGTGATCTTCACCGACACCATATAGATGGCATCACAGTTCCCTCTCAGAGAGGGGAAGAGTTTGGGGCGTTGAAACGCGTTGATGAGGTAAGTTGATCGCAACTCATAATTTTACATCACCTTGTACCTCTCAATTTCCTTGAGTCTTGATTCATGTCCCAAACAGAGAAAAAAATTATTTCTCTGTTCTTGTTTAAGATGTACTTTTTTGATTTGGATTATTAGGGGACACTCTACCTAAAAATAATTTTCTAACATAGCATATGCAAAGAGTAGAGTAGTGTTCATATTGTATGAAAATAACTGTAGGTACATAGTTCCACATCTTATTGCAAATTCATGTTTGTAGAATGCTTTTACCTAATCTTGATCAACAATTATAAAATGCATCTGTAAAATATTATGTCTAAGTTTAGAAAAGTTTAGATTGATTATTCTATTTATAACATCATAGAAGTTCATTGAGATAGTGTAATATCTTAAATTATTAGTAATATCTTAAATTACTAGGAAGGCATATGAACTGTAGCGTGGCCAATTCATGTTCATCTTTTTTCCCCTTTTGTTTTTCATGCACTTTTCAGTTTTGAGTATTAATGTACATAATTTAAAGAGAAATCATTCATCCAAGTTATATTGATAATTCAGCATATTGCAGGACTTACATTATGAGTCTAGATTTGCTTAATGCCTGAACGGATAAATAGCTATTGCCGTGTGTTTTAGTGGCATAAATTTTAATGCTATCGGGAGTCTATAGTAGAAGTTGTAGCCTGCAATATAGGGTATTGAAATAAGCTAGCCCAATTGGAAGCATGGTGCATACTAAATTTGATGAATTCAGCTTGATTACTCCTTGAATTATATGCAAATCTAGGTGTTGTGAAATGATTTATGTCAATTTCATACAAGTTAAAGCAGTGATGTTGGATATCATGTGTATACCCTGTCTTGTCTTCACTGATGACTGTTATAAATTGAGAAAGTATCTTGTGCTCACCATTCAGGTTTTTGATTGCTGGTTTGAGAGTGGATCCATGCCATATGCCTACATTCATTACCCATTTGAGAATCGCGAACTGTTTGAAAAGAATTTTCCCGGAGATTTCATAGCCGAAGGGTTGGACCAAACTCGTGGATGGTCTGTTTTATCTCCTGATCTTTTATTTAACAGCTGTTCTTTTTTAATTTCCCTTGATGGCTCAACATTGTACCTTTTTTCGGAGTTCGTTCTTTCTGTAGATTCATGATCATAAAACTTGATAGTATTTTGTGCATATAAAATTTTAATCGTTAATGCAATTTAATAAGAAAACCTTGTCCAGATGTGCTTACCTGTTTACAAATGTGTCGAAGGACCTATTCAACATATAAAATTTTGGATCTTGCAGGTTCTATACTCTCATGGTCCTGTCCACAGCTTTGTTTGGGAAACCTGCATTTAAAAATCTTATATGCAACGGTCTGGTCTTGGCTGAGGATGGCAAGAAAATGAGCAAAAGTAAAAATAATTACCCTTCACCCATGGAAGTCATTGATAATTATGGAGCGGTATGTTCTAGTTGAAGTCAGTGATATTGGCTTATGCTGCTTATCATTTTACTGATTTATGCTGCGTCTAGATTTTTTTTATCTTGATTATACATATGATTAATTTTATAACTTCTGAGCTGCGATTCATACGTTCAACATCCTTTTCTTTTCCAGGATGCCCTGAGGCTATATGTAATAAATTCTCCTGTCGTCCGTGCGGAGTCCCTACGATTCAACAAAAATGGTGTCCATGGTGTGGTAAGTTTCTTTGTTCCTTGCATTTATGTAATTTTATATGTTTCATTCATAGCTATATTCATATGGTCAGGCTACTGATCCACATATTGGTTATACTTCTCCAGTTATGAATTATGATAGTTTTTGAGAAAAATACTTAACATTCTTTGACTCAACCAGGTGAAAGATGTCTTCCTCCCATGGTATAATGCTTATAGATTTCTTGTTCAAAATGCTAAGAGGCTTGAAGTTGAGGGTCTTGCTGTATTTTCACCAATCAATCAAGCTATTCTTCTGAGGTCATCTAATGTGCTAGATCACTGGATACAGTCCGCTACTGAAAGTCTAGTTAGTTTTGTTCGACAGGAGATGGATGCATATAGGCTTTACACGGTTGGTCATCTTTGATTGATATTTGTTCTCAACTTCTGTTTCTTTTCATATTTATGTTGTGCTTGATATATAATGATAATTCATTATCTTACGTTCTCAACAGGTTGTCCCTTATTTAGTAAAGTACATTGACAACCTTACCAACATATATGTGCGTTTCAATCGCAAGCGTCTGAAAGGTCGTACTGGAGAAGATGACTGCAGGATTTCTCTTTCAACACTTTACCATGTACGCAGACTTTCAGTGATTTTCTGCTTTTGACAACTTCAGCTGAACAGGAAAAAATGCAAGTCACAACAGGATATATTTTTGGGATAAGATGGTGGTTAATGTTTCAATGATTATCTCCTTAAATGGTTAACTTTGTGTTTTTGTTTTCTTGATTCTCATTCCTTCATGTCATGGAATTATCTTGCACCGTTTCTAATCCATTTTCTCATGTTCTTCTATATGACTATATATTTCATTAAGCTACTCCTTTTTGTTAATATAGCACAATAGGAGACTCCTTTAGTCCTGTTGTAGTGCTGTTTACTTGTAAAAAAAAGGCTACTATTTTTGCTTGAATTCAACAAGATAAGCTGCCTAGGAATCAGAAGTTTGTTCCCATGGCATGTATTTCACTTATGTGGTTCCTTCCAGATTATGCCTAGTATGTAGAAATAAAATTTCTTGTACTTATCTAAGATATTTTGATGATTAATTTAGGCGCTTGTAACAACTTGTGTTGTGATGGCTCCGTTTACTCCCTTCTTCACTGAAGTTCTGTACCAGAACTTAAGAAAGGTGTCCAGCAAATCAGAAAAGAGCATTCATTTCTGCAATTTCCCTTCCTCAACTGGGCAGGTACTTTTTTTAATCAGTTTAATACTCCTCTTGGTTATATGCTGTTCTACCAGAAGTCAGAAAATTGTATACAGTGTGCAACTTATTTGGCTCTATGATCAGATAGATGAGCGTGTTGAGCACAGTGTCAACAGGATGATGACCATCGTTGATCTTGCTCGAAATATTCGGGAGCGGCATAACAGACCTTTGAAAACACCATTAAGGCATGCTCATTATACAACTATACTATTTACACAATTTCTTGTTTTATGGTGAATTGATTTTATACATATAGAATTGACCAACAGACCTAGAAACAAAAGATAAATCTGCATCATGAACAGTTCCTTCATTTTTTTTCTTTTTATGTTTGTCACTCGGTGACTTGAATCAATCGACATATCTAAAAATGATTGCTTATTATTTCTTGTTTCCCAAGGCCTATCTAGCTCATGTATAAGCTCTTTAAATATATTTAACTGAGTAACTTTCTTGACTTTCCAGGGAGATGGTAGTTGTGCATCCTGACAATGATTTTCTTGAAGACATAACTGGAAAGCTGAAAGAGGTTTACAGCGAAACTAAGATTATCTATTAAAAAACTCCCAGCATCCCGTTCTAAATTTATGCAAAATTATATCTGCGATCAGCTGATCACTTCAGAATATTCTGCCTTCTTTTCTCCATCACATAGATTTTCAATATTCTGCATGTTTTCATTTTTCATTCTCATCATTTGGCGACTATGATCATATTTATTGTTCAATATTTGAGTTATTCCTAATTATGGTAAGCATTATGTGTTTATATATTGATTCCATTTTCTGCTTTGTAGTATGTCAAGGAGGAGATGAATGTCAAGATGGTCACTGCTTGTAGCGATCCCTTAGTGTATTCATCTTTACGTGCTGAACCTAACTTCAGGTAATTAATGCCTATTTGAATGTGCTTGAAGACTTCCTTTCACATTTGTAGCTGTTTTCTAATATTATTTGTGTTTCTGTAGTGTGTTAGGCAAAAGATTAGGAAAAGACATGGGCAAAATATCAAATGAGGTGAAGAAGATGACTCAGGATCAGATCCTAACATTTGAGGAAAGTGGCGAAATATTTTTTGGCAGTCATCTCTTGACGTTGGAAGATATTAAGGTAATAGTATTCCTTATTATGGTAAAAATGTACCCAAGTGTTTATTTTGATCCCACTGACTTGTTCTGTTTTCATTCAAACAAATGTCAGTGTTAAGGGATTATGCCTGAACATTGTTGCTAGAGGAAATCTTTCTCCCTTAATTAAGTGATCTTTGACTTCATGGATATTTGTGACTGATATTAATATAGAATAATATTTATCCGTTCCTTCAATTTCGTTCTTAGGTTTTTCGAGAATTCAAGCGCCCCGCAAATGTGTCAGAGAAGGAAATTGATGCTGCAGGAGATGGTACCTTGCAAACATCTTCACATAGTTTCAGCATTTATGGAACCTTTTCTTACCTCACTTGATATTGTTGTAGGCGATGTTTTGGTTATCTTGGATCTCCAAGTTGATCAATCATTGTTTGAAGCTGGAGTTGTTCGTGAGGTGATTCAAAAATTATGTCTTATCATTTGGAGTATATATAATGTTCCATATTGTAGATGAATTTCTTTTTAGTTATAATGTCAAATACTATTTGGATGTTTCCTTGTTCATACCAAGCCGAGTAGTGCTTTGGACCAAGGCTGGAAAAGTCCGGCTTTGAAATGCCAGGCCCAAGTTTGGTTCCCAGTCAAAAGTATAGTTTTTCTATGTGAAATATCAATATTTAATTATTTCTGAAGATTTATGAATAAATATCATGCCTCTAGATGATCATGCCCAAATTTCTAACTTCTCCTAGCTATTGCCATGATAATGTGGTATTACACATGATCTGCAAATATTACCTGCAAATGTAATTTTTCTACACATGGTCTGGGTTTTGCGTTATTTAATTACATTTAAAGTTTTCATCGCTTTGTCTCTTCCATTATATCTTGTTCAATTTCTGATTACTGTAGTCTAATGATTATGAACATTTTTACCAGGTTGTGAACAAAATTCAGAAGTTGAAAAAGACTGCTCAGCTGAGACTGACCGACCCAGTTGATGTTTACTACAGTTCACAGGATAGCAGTGATAGCTCTCTCGAAAAGATTTTGCAATCGCAGGTTAGCTAGTTACTTAAGCTAATTATATGCGCTTTCATGGTTTGCTCCATGATATGCATATATGGTGGTGTTGGTTGCAGGATCAATATATTAGAGATGCACTTGGTTCCCCTCTTACCTCGAAGGCACAGGCACAACCCAATGTGGTTAGTTTGAATCAACATACTTTTTACATGACATTTCCTGCTTGCCTTTTGCATGCGTGTGGGATATGTTACATCTGCAGTTTAAATTTGAAGTTATGTATCCAATTTTTTATATACATGTAATAAAATGTGAGATTTGCCTGATAAACAGTACATATTTAAGAAGGATTTACTATTTTATATGTTTTTAGAAGTTATATTAGTTGGTATACCGTGGATAAATATTGTACGGATCTCCGGTTGTCTCACCATCTCAGCTTTTCACCTTGCTCGCAGAATTTTAAACGTCTTAAACATGCGAATATTAGTTATCCATTGATCATACATATTGTTATGGTTTTGCAGGAAGTAATCTGTGAGGAGGCCTACAACGTACGTGGCATGTCTTTCGTTATCTACGTGGCAAGGTATTGCCATGTCCTTTTTCTGTTTATCTGAATCTTATTCTGAATGTTTGATTATCTGAAGAGTGTGTTTCACACTATCACACCTTCCGTTTACTACAGGAAACAGTGAAGCTTGTTCATCCTTTTATCAAGGTATATTCTGACCGAAGTCTGTCGTCCAAGCTAGAAAACTAGTTTTTGCACTCTTGCATTCTATCCCACATAAATATATTTCGGCTATGATATATGATTTCTCTTGTTGCTTCTGTAGATTGAAGATTTCCCGTGAGTAGATCCCTTCTTTGAATTTGGAATTTTATTCAAAGAAATATGTGGTTAATGTAATTGTAGTTGTGTGGTTAACTAGGAAATAGCACCGGCTATTTTCGTTAGTGTCCTTCCCCTCCCTCTCTTTGTAATATACTCCCTCCGTTTCAAAATATTTGACACCGTTGATTTTTTTAAGTACGTGTTTGACCATTCGTTTTATTCAAAAATTTTAAGTAATTATTTATTCTTTTCATATCATTTGATTCATTGTTAAATATACTTTCATGTACACATATAGTTTAACATATTTCACAATATTTTTTGAATAAGATGAACGGTCAAACATGTGCTAAAAAGTCAATGGTGTCAAATATTTTGAAACGGAGGGAGTAAAAGGCAACTTGGCAAGTCTTTGTAAATGGGGCAATTACGTAATTAAAATAACTTCACGAGCCTTGCTGTAACATATACAATCAGCTAAGCAGGCCTGTTCAAAATAGAATGAAAAAGTTTTCCCACAAGGATTCGGAGCTCTGATTTTCTGGTCACAGTTTAAGGTTAAGGGAGTAGGTTGTATAGCAGAGTTTAAGGTTAAGGAGAAACTATTTTAATGCCCTAAATAAGTATAGTTTTCTTATTATCCCTAAATAAGTATAGCTTTAGTTAGCCAGTGACATACTAAGAATAATATGACCATTAATATAGAGAGAAATCGAGAAGAAAAGAAAGCAAGGGGGGAGTATTATTGATTCAATGATTTAAGGAGGAAGCACTGTTGATTCTATGATTAAAAATGAGAAAAAGATGTACTATTAGGGCTCCTTTGATTTGGAGGAAAACATAGGAATTTTAGAGGATTTCAATCCTATAGGAAATTTTTTCCCTATGAAGCCCTTTGAAACAAAGGATTGAATCCTATCTAATCATTCCTATGGAATGGACAATCCTATAGAGATTTTGGAGGAAATTTAGCAAGAGCTTCAACCTCTTGCTAAATTTCCTTTGAGTCTATATCTCTCATTCAATTCCTGTGTTTTTCCAGTAGTTCAATCAAACGATCATTCCTGTGTTTTTCCTGCGTTTTGCAATCATCTGTTTTACACTTATATTCCTATCAAAATCCTATATTTTTCCTATTCCTACGTTTTCTCAATCCTGCGATTCAAAGGGGCCCTTAAAGAGTTATAGCGAACCTCTAGAACTACCTATTTAGATACTCCTACATGCTTGTTTAGGAATGGAGTGGAGGTAGCAGAGAAGATGACTAACAATGATAAATAGTGGCCGGGTGAATTAAAAAAATATTTACTCTAAAATTATTTATATTGCAAATTCTTAACCTTAAAAAAATTCCTTATATAAAGAAGGAAATTGTTATGCGTGACTTAACTTTTTAGATAAGACGAATGGTCAAATGTTGAGCACGGAAACTTATGGCTACACTTATAATGGGACGGAGGGAATACTAAATTACTCTCGCTATTAAAGCATGTTTAATAGAGTTGTTATTTTTATACTCTTCAAATGTCCATTTAACCACCTTGAAAAGAATTCACAGACTCAAATATATCTTTCACTCGAAGAACAAACTTTATTAGTCACCTGGTCACGCTCACGGCCATATTCGTCTGAAACTCTGAACAATGGTCCATGTGCAACAACACAAGGATGACCCAAACTCAATCATATCAACAACAAAAACAATCAAAGAAACAAAAAAAAAAAAGAGAGCACTCTTCACTCCTCGATGATTCCTAATCTAGAAGTCCTAGGATGAAAGCACTTGATCCTATTCCTACCACCATCCTGCCTCGACTTCCGCGACGCCCGCGCCAGGAACGCGCGCGCCGCCGCCATTTCTTCGCCCTCCTCCTCCTCCTCCTCCTCCGTCGCCGGCGGCGGCACGATCGCCGCCTTCGCCTTCGCCGTCGCCGCCGGTGACCGGTGCAGCCTGCACCGGAACGAGCCCGGGTGCGTCGTCGGCGCGCACAGGCAGTACTTGGCCACCGCCGCGGGCGCGCCGGCGTTCTTGGCCGGAGAAGAAGAAGACGACGACGACGACGAGGAGTTCACGGCGGCGGCCATGGGTGGGTGCAGGGTGACACTTCCAGCCAACCGCAGTGGCAAGCGAGGCGAGTGATTAATTTTGCTACTAATCGAAGTGAATGTGAATTAATGTGATCAGTTCGTGTGTCCATATAAAAGGTTGAGAATGTGTTCGCTTTGGGACGCAAAATGTTTGTTGGTGTTGAGCACAACTGCCTCCTCGTTTGGAGGCAGAAAAAGGCTAACTGAATTGGAGAGAGATCCTACAAAAAGGGGCGTACTTTACGTTTATCTGGATGAAAGGATAAGATGTCGATTCCAGTGAGGACAAATATAATCGCGGTGTAAAGCACCGTTTGCTATCTTGAAGATTGTATGATTTGTCTTTGTGTTCCTTGCACTCCGGTATGTTTTCTTGTGTTTTTTTTAAATTACATATAGAAGAGACACACCACACCCACACAGCTTAAAAAGAGGCGAAACACATTCTCCGTGATCCTGGTAGTCGATCAGTCGCCAAAATGGATCACAAGACATTCGACGTCGGGGTGATCCCAGTGACTTGGTTTGTCTGGAAGAAACACAAAAGGGTGTTTGATGAAAAAGCCTCCACGATATAACAACTTTGGGTGGTCATAGGAGACGAATGGAAAACCAACATGGAGGACGGCATGCATTGAAGAGCAGGTACAATAGCATGCTATAAACCAGCTGCAAACATATTTTAAGAAGATAAATAAGGAGAGAGAAGAACAGCGGGCTACAAACATATTTTAAGAAGATAAATAAGAAGAGAGAAAAGCAGCGGGCTATAAATTTGTAGACAGCTGTAGCACGGACTACAAAACACAGTGCGTATGATAGGTGGGACCAGGTATTAATAGTGTAGTATATAACTATTGTATGAATGAGCTATTAGATTGGCTATAGATGAATTGGAGCTAGTAGTTGGCTATACTATTAAACTTGCTCTTAGCCCGATAGTGGTGGTCGGAGTGCAGTTAACTAGTTCTCTAAAGTTTTAGAGTGGGTACAATAGCATGCTACAAGTTAGCTGTAAGCACATGTGGAAAAGAGAAGAGAAGAGAGAGAGAGCACGGACTCCAATACGTTGTATGTATGAGAGGTAGGACCATATATTAATGGTATAGTATATGTTTATAGGTAACTATTATATGAATGAGCTATTAGATTGACTATAGACGAATTGAAGCTGCTAGTTAGCTATACTATTAAACTTGGTCTTAGGGTGTGTTCGGCATCCTGTTTTCCCAACTCTCCCCTTTCGTTTTTCGTGCGCACGCTTTTCAAACGGCTAAACGATGTGCTTTTTTTATAAAAAGTTTTTATACGAAAGTTGTTTAAAAAATCATATTGATCTATTTTTGAAAAACAAATTAGCTAATACTTAATTAATCACGCGCTAATAGACCGTTTCGTTTTCCGTGCGTACCGTTCCTTTTGGGAACTGGCTGCAATGCCCCTTTTCTCAACCCATCTCTCTCATTTTTCGCGCGCACGCTTTTCAAACTGCTAAACAGTGTGTTTTTTGCAAAAAGTTTCTAAATGAAAGTTTCTTAAAAAATAAAATTAATCCTTTTTTAAAAGAAGCAAATACTTAATTAATCACACGCTAATGGACCGCTCCGTTTTCCGTGATCACTCTTTAAGATAGAAACTTGTTCTAGCGAACACAGCCTAAGTAGCCTTGTAAAAATGTGGTTGTAACAGCAGTGCATTGACGTATTGCGGAAGAGCATCGCAGCGTCCGCTTTTATATTTCCTTCATTTTAAAATGCATGACTTGTTAATATTTCATATATCGTTTGATCTTTCATCTTATTTTAAAAACATATATTTCATTTATTTTGTTGTGACTTATTTTATGATCAAACAAAATATAATCTTAACCTATACTTTTACATATTTATATTAAATTTTGAATGAAACAAATGAACAAGTTATGTGAAAAGTCAACGGTGTCGTATATTTTAAAGGGAGGTAAGACATTCTTTCTAAACTCTTAATATACTTTGGCCGGCGAGCGGCGAGACATTTCAAATATTCCAGTTAGCAGAAAAGCAAAAGTGTTTTGTGTTCTAAAAAAGAGAGCAAAAGTAAGTTTCTATCTGTACATCATTCTGGGGCTCTTCAAGAGCGCTCCTTCCTCCAAATGAGAGTGATGCACCGTGTACGGCGACGCCGCCGCCCTGAGCTCCACGGCGTCGCGCCGCCGCCGCCTCTCCCTCGAGTGCGCCACCCACAGCACCACCGACGCCAGCGCGGCGACGGCGACGGCGAGCAAGCCCCGGTACACCTCCGCGCTGTGCCTGCCGAGCCCCGGGCAGTGCTCGTCGCCGACCACCCGGAACGCGCGCCGGACGAACGCGCAGTCCGCCATGTCGGCGAGCACCGGCCCGTACCGCGACAGCGCGTCGCACGCGCTCGCCGCCGCCACCATCTGCGCGTACATCGCCGGCGTGAGGCGCCCGACGGTGGCGCACACCTCCGGCGCCGCCGCCGCGGCGCGGGTGGTGCGGCACACGCGTTCGCGCCACGCGCGCGGCGCGGCGGCGAGGTCGACCTCGCCGGGGTCGCAGCGTTCGCCGGGGCTGCACAGCAGCGGCACCGGCGGGCCGGACTGGTTGTAGTAGAGCGGCGGCGGGAGGCCGGCGGCGGCGGCGTTGGAGACGTTGGCGATGACGCCGTTGAGGACGGTGACGAGGTGGTGCGTCACGTCCTTGCTCCGCGCCAGCGCGTCCGCGGCCGCCGCCGTGTCGACGCAGGGGAGGATGTCGTCGAGCGCCGTGCGCGCCTGCGGGCGCTGCACCCACTCGCCCATGGCGGCGCAGGTGTCACCCACCACGCTGAAACGTCAAGGAATTCTTTTGCTCAGTGTCGAGACAGCAGGTACGTGAGGTCGCCATGGCAGCAAGCAACGGTGAAAATGTAGAAGAAAGTTTTTAAACAAAACATATACCCCATCACAAAATATGACTTGTATATCATTTAAAATTTGTCTAGGAATATTTTGTCTAAAAAAATTTACAGAAAATCTCGACGGGATACCCTTCTATGAGACAATACCTGATACCTGATACTTGTAGTGGTACTAGCTGTATGGTACCCGATACCTGTGATACTTGTTACCCGGTACCTATGATACCTAGAACCTAATACCTGTGATACTCGTGCAAGAGAATAGTTAATATGTCTATTCCGTTGCAACAGGACCCTGTTTTGTAGCAGCCCTCAAAAAATTTATCCCACAATATAACAACTTCTACACCTACATTTCATTCTTAATCAATCATAATCTTCCCTCATTCAAATTGACTACCCACTTTCTCTTCTTAACCAATTATTATTTTTCTCCAATTTAATATCACTTATTTTTTTCTTAATATCCATGTCCAGTGGTAACTTTCTCTTGTTCAATTCTACCTGCATCCTTATATTTTGGAACATATGTATCATTTTTTGAGACGTGAAGCAAATAAAAAATAGTTTTTTCTAGACATGGAGCAAATAATTTGTGGAGTGACTAAAAAGATCGTAGCCTTACTTGTGTAGCAGAAGGAAGGTGCCACAGAGCAAAAGCGTTGCTGCAACCAGAATCCACCCAAGAAACACCAACCTGCATCCAAAACAACCGTGTGGCTCAACACCAGTAACAGATGAATATTTGGGAATCTTATGCCAACTAGGGCAATTCTTTTTAATTTTTTGTAATTTCAGCATGTCAAATGAATTAGTGAAATCATAAAACTCTAAAGGAGTGTTTTCATGCTTACACATAGACGAGTGACTCCATTCCGCATATTGAGAACGCTGAGAAAAAAAGATGCAGAACCAAATAAGTCGCACAAACAGATTAATTACAAAATGTTTTTGCAATTTCAATTCTTCAAAGAGGAAAGGAACTTGTTTTCTCACCGAGCCCAAGAACAGCTAGGATCAACATCGTGGCAGCAACAACAATCAAAATCTTCCTTCTGCAAACAGAACAACCGAAATAAAAGAATTTCTATGAACATCATCAAGGAAAATACTTGTTATGAACACTCATAACAGCAGTATCTATACTTTCTATATAATTGGTACCCACTAACTCCTAAAACTCAACATACAAGTGTGTGGTATGCCACATCATCATCCACTAGCAATTACTATTATTTAGAGTATTTTAGATCTCATACAAATATGATATATCATTTGTAATTTAGTTGTATTTTTAAAACTTAACACGCAAGCAATGTCAAATCACCATCTTCACATTATTTAAACATATAAATCTATCATTTTTATAATATATAACATACATTCATCTATATATCCCGCGCTGCGGGGTGTAGTTTATAAAATATAGCAATCTATAATCGAATGAAGCATATCTTATCTTAGTAGGACGAATCTGAATAAGAGAAATATCTATATTCGCAAACTAGAATACGTTTTTTCTGATTTTAAGTTGCTATATTTTACGACGGATTAACTGTTTATTTTACCATTCATCAGTAAGCTTTTTACCCACATTGTCTCCAAGGCGTCTCGGATCTTGGCGGCGTTGCTCGCCATGCGCGCCGCGAGCTCGTCGGCGGCGGAGCTCATCTTGCGCACGACGCCGTCGATGCTCCCCTTGACGCTGGCCGGCAGCGACACGGGCCCCACGCCGGCCGCCTTGGCCGCCTCCATGGAGCTCGCGAATCCCCTCAGGCTCGCCACCGCGTCGCCGGACTTCCCCGCCACGTACTCCACCGTCGCCGCCGTGCTCCCGTCGAACCGCCCCTGCCCGTCGTACAGCACGCCGCACCCCACGCTGCAAACAATGGCGGCGGCGGCGGTTAGTTTAGTTTACTCACCGGCGGCGAGGTGAGGTGACCGGAGAAATTATACGTACGCGGCGGCGGCGGTGAAGGCGAGGAGGAGGACAAGGGAGACGACCAGCGCCGTGCAGGAGTACGAGCCGCCGCCGCCGCGGCTGCTGCCGGGGCAGCAGCAGAAGCAGCAGCCGGCGAGGAAGAGCGAGACGCCGAACACGACGAACCAGATCGCGGCCGCGGCGAACACCGGCGCCACCGTGAACCCGACCGACTGCATGCACGCGTCGTCACGAACGACGAGCTCAGAATAAAATCAAGAAACGGCCATGGAACAAGAATGGAGGATGGACATGGATCAAGAGGAGGAGGAGGAAGAAGAAGAGGAGCTCACGGCCCAGTAGTGCTCGTCGCTGATGTTCCACCCGCCGGAGTAGAGCCTCAGCCCATCGAGAGGATCCTTCCGCCGCGTCCGCTCCCCGGCGAGCACGAACGTCGTCGTCGACGGCGAGCTCCTGCCGCCTCCGGCCACTGCCGCCGCCGCCGCCACCAATCACATCAAAATTTCACACTTCTTGCCGCGATAAATCAGACAATGCACACGAAATCTTTACCTGCGGATGCATCGGCGGCGGCGGCGGCGAGCAATGCTGCTAAGACGACGAGAGAGAGCACGATCAGCAGGAGGAGAAGAGGAGGAGCACGAGACGCCATGATCACGAACGGCATTGGGCGGCGTCAACTACTACATGTTCTACCTGAATTTCAAACGACGGCAATGGAGGAGATGGCGGAAGTATCGGCAATGAATTTGTGAGTATTTTTCGGTTGGTTGTTTGTTGGCTTCGAAATTTGGGCACGAACAGGTCTTCTTCCTTCCTTCCTTCCTCTTGACTCTTGCAAATTTAATTCCATTCCAGCTTGCATAGTTGCATGCACCGAGCGCCATGGCTAATTTATTTTCAGTAATGAAATGAGTTGTATCTTATACTACAATGGTCCATTAAAAATCTGCTAATACCTCTACTTTTACAGAACTGTTTCATTTTGAAAAAAAAGGGATTAAATTATGCTTTGACCCTTAATTCCATATGATATGTTTTACTACGTCAAAATACAGTACTACCTCCGTTCTAAAATATAGCTATATAGTATAGGATGTGACATTATCTGTCCAGATTCATAGTACTAGATAATGTCACATCCTATATTAGATATCAACATTTTGGGACAGATGAAGTATCAGATTTGACACATCCCTAATATTACTATACATTTAAACATATGTATAATATATACCAATATTTTAATTCTATAAAAATATGTTCTAGTAGCTGTAAATACCAATATTTTGTGATGAATCTGCCATTAAATTTTAGTACACTAGATGTATGTATAATTTGGACTAATCATTGATCAAAATCTAACGAGACCTGGTGATGAATTTAAGAAAATGAACATTTCGCCATGTTCAAAACATAGTTTCGCTAGAATGTCATCCCAAAACGTGATTGATAAAATGCCAACATGAAGCGTATGTCTACTGCCACTTTGCCATTTTCGCCATTTTATTTATTTTCAAAAAGATTTTCTCTCCTCTACTAGATGGTGAGATAAAATTGCCCCTTATAAACTCAGAGAACACGGTGAGAGAGGAGACAGAGAGAAGGGGCGGCAACGCTGCTTGCTGCCGGCCGGCGCGCCGCCTCTCCCCATTGTGCGCGTCCGCCGCGGCGGCCTTCGCATGCTCCGCCCGGCGATGGAGCGGGTGACCAATGAGGAGATGATGGCGAGGACCACATCAGCAACCTCCCGGACGACCAGCTACGTCTTGTCCTGCGCTGGCTCGACACCCGCACGGCGGTCGCCACGGGGGCGCTTCTCTTTTCTTCTCCTCTTCCTCTCGGTTTCTCCTCTCGTTCCCTTTTTCTCTCTTCCTTCTTCGCTTCTTTGCTCGACGCGGCGAGGGGGCGTGGCTGGTGCAGCGGCAAGGCTAGGTGCGAGCTGGCGACCGGGCCAAGGCGACGACGGTCGGCCCAGCACGGTGGCGGCCTGAGGGCGGCCAGGCGGCGTCGGGTGGATGGGGAGAGAAGGTTGGCGTGGCGGCGTCCCAGCGCCGATGAAGACGGCCACGGGGGCGCTCGCGTTGCTCGGCCGCCAAGCTCGGTCTCGCCCCGTCCCACACTGCCATCGACGCCCTCGTCAGCAACAGCGACCACCTCGCCGCGCTCGATCTTGATCCCCTTTCAGCCGATGAGGAGGGGCAATTTGGTCTCATCAAGCCAAATTCCAGCGAAAATGGATTTGAAAATGACGAAAATGGAGAAAATGACAAAGTGGCTGTGATCGCGCGTTTCATATTGGTATTTTAGCGAAACGCGTTTTCATGATGGTATTCCAGCGAAACCGCCTTTTAAAAGTAGCCAAATGTTCATTTTCTCGATGAATTTAGCCTGCAACGGCTGCAATATTTGAGACCAGTGGAAAGTGAAGCTGAACTTCGGTTGCATGCACTTGCACATTTGCGTGGCTAGCTGTATTGTACGTAACTTATGTAGCCAGTCAACAACCTAGCCATAAATTATACTAGCTGCACAATGTATATACCATCAACTATACAATGTATATATAGCTGAAAAAATAGGCATGTTCTGATGTACTGGTACATATACAAGCAAATATACCGTCAACTGTATATATAAATGCAAAATAGCCATGTTCCATGTGCATGCTACCACGTTACAGGCTTTGACAATAGGGCATATCATGCGCTTATTTTGGTGGGTTTCTTTTATTATCGTTTTAAAAGAGACCATCTATACATTTATCAATAAATCTTCTCCTAAAAATTTATGTGATGTAAATATAGTACTCCCTCCATCTACTTTTGATAATCATATTTTATCTTGGCACACAGACCAATGATAAGTAATTCTACTTATCATCTATTTAAACATGCTACTAGTATTCCTCGTAAACAAGCGATTCATTAATATTTACATTTCTCAATGACCATATAGCCAATCATATGTGGAAGAATGGAGAGTCATGCATTAAATCCGAGAAAGTCATTAAGATGATAGGTTGTTGGATTAAAATATGCCTATCAAAAATAAATTTTTCAGATTTAGAAATATGACTATCAAAAAATATATGGAGGGAGTACAATGTAATTTACATTGTAACTTAAGTGTAACTACAATGTAACTGGTATGTAACTTTTATTTAATTTTGAAACAATTAGATTTACTTTAAGATTTGTGCAAGCGAAAAAAAAACACAACGCACACATAAGTGAGGGGATTTGGTCCCGTGACCCCATCCTCGTGAAAATAGCATGTTATCGCAAGATCTTTTAAAATTATATACAAGTTGTATTTATATTGTAGTTACATGTAAGTTATGATGTAATTACACAATGATCACATTATATTTACACTATCAAATTTTTATGAGACAATTTATAGATAAATGTATAGCAAAAACTGCTTTAGAATATAGTTATAAGTATTTAGACATTTAAATTTTACATCTACTAGTGTCATGTGTGTATGTCGCAACGGTGTTGGAAGAAATACGAACGGATGGTTTTAGGGGTTTTTTTTGCCTGAGCTAATCTTTATTTTCATGGCATCAATTGCTAGCCGACTGTAAATTATCATCGTTGTTAGTCGCGCGTAATTGCCAGCCGACTTTAGGATTTTCATCATAGTTCATTTTTTTTCCCATGGCTTATCGGCTTGGATCTATCTGAAGACTTAAATGAATAGCCATTGCTGTTCAGAATCCGATAGGACACAATCGAGCGGCGTTTGCTTTTGTTTGTTTTTGTGCAGCTGAGTTTAAATTCGACCTTATCCTCGGTGAAAATCACAAGCCGTGCCACTATAACTGTATAGAAGCTAATCGGCCAATTAAATCTAGAGAGTTACTATACAACTGAATCATGTTAGGACGTACAACTGAATCCTATTGGGATAGGATGATACCGGTTAGGTATCAGGACATATATCTCTAAGGTATACTTTTTCCGTAAAAAAAAACCAATCCTATGTTTGAATCTAGACACATGTATTAGGTTTTTTTATTTTTGGAACGGATGGAGTATGTCCTGATACTCCAGACACCAAAGCATCGTCGCCAGTGGTCCCATTGTCCACGTCCCACGTCAGAGCTCGTCGCCGACGGCCGCATCCTCCATTGTCCACGCCACAATGGAGCTCGTTGCTAACGGGCCAGCAACTTGGTCCATTTATATATGGCCCATTCAATTATTGATCTCATTGGTCCAGTCGCGTTGCCCATTTCTTTTCTAAATGGGCTTTCACGGCCCATTAATTGGCCTAGATGGGCCTCAACTTTGGCTAATTGGCACGGGCAAGCAGGGACACAGCCCGAAACGCAGAACAGAGTCTCCTCCCATCACATCTGCACCGACAAACAAAATGAAAAAATGTCGAATTTTTTTCATTTTTAAATTTTTTTCTTTTAATATTTACAGAAATAATCTATCGGCGCAACTAGGGCGGCAAGCTAACGTGGCAGACAGCAGCTCGACGGCGCCGTCTGCCAAAAAGCAATTTTTGCAGCCCTGAAGAGCATTTGGCTCGTACTTTTTGCATCTGGGCCCCTTGCCACCCTACCAGAGGACGGCAAGGGACCCAGATGCAAAAGGTACCAGCCAAAAAGTACTAGTCCCGGGCTAGCTTTTTTTGCAAAGGGGGGGGGCGGCAAGGGTTTTCGTGCAAAAAAAAAACCCTCCCTCTCCCGTCTGCCGTCACCGCCCGTCCCTCCCCCATTTGCCACGTCAGCTTGCCGCTCTAGTGGAGGGCGGCAGGGTCTGGATTATTTTTTGTAAATATTAAAAGAAAAAAAATTTAAAAATGAAAAAAATTCAAAACTGTCTCGCCATGAACTCCGAATTTTGCAGATGGTAGTACCTAATAAATACAGAAGTAGCTACCAAATTGGACGACGAAATCCTTTGAATTTTGGGGCTGACCGGAAACGATAGCTGCTGCAGAAGCAAGTACTACCAACATACCTTTTGCAAATGGTACTCCCTTCATCAATAAGAGTTACTTATTTTATATTTTAGTTTTTTCCAAATAAGTTATTTCTATTTGCAGTCTCTATACATCCAACACTTAAATGAAGAGATAAATTAAATGTTTTAAATTAAATGTTTGATCAAAATCTGAGCAGCTATCTTAATACTCATTGGTTGCATGCAGATATACACTCATTGATCTTTATTATATGCAAGATGAGTTAATTTTTTTTGGTTTTGATGATAATAATGTAACTTTTATGGAAGAAAGGAGAACAAGATACCACATTGGAGGATGAAATCCTTTAAATTGTGCAGATGGTAGTAGTACATCAATTCAGAATTGAGTGTGATACAAATCGAAAATCCAACAAGCTCTCGAGTTCTTCTTTTCGATGTGTTTACACGTCCTTCTCGGGATACAACAAGAAATAGTCTACTACTACTCACTCCTTTTACAAAATTTACACATTCTTTTATCACAAGACCAAGAAAAAAAAACTCATCTTGCATTTAATAAAGATCAAGAAGTATATATATGCATGTGACCGATAAGTATTAAGATGATTTCTCAGGTTTTGATCAAACATTTAATTTAGCTTTCCATTTAAGTTTTGGATACATTAAAAGTTACAAATAGAAATAACTCACATAAAAAATAAATATGAAATATATCAACTTGGAGAGAGTACAAACGAATGAGCTAATTAATCGTCGCATTCTCTAGTCCCCTCAATTACGCTTAAAATACATGCATAAAACCATGCTCGAGATTCGTGTTCTATAGCTCCGGATTTCAATACAAGACTGACCAGATCTCAAGGCCTTGTAAAAAAAAAAAAAAAACTAAACCAAACATAGTGCAATTAACCCCTCGCCGAGCCGATCAGCAACAGCAACAGGGAGGCCTACGGCGATGAGGCGGCCACACGAGATCCCATCCAACGCGTGGCCCGACGCGCGGCACGTGACCGCGCCTCCCCGCATTAACCCCCCCTTGTGTCAGACCCCCCTCACGTGACCGGCACCACCCTCATGGCCCACCGCCCCGCCACGTGTGCGTGCCTTGGATTTTCTACGCAAAGGTCGTACGCCCACACGTGCGGGGGCGCTGCACATGCGCAGCGGTTGTAGCGAAAGCTAAAAAAGGAGAAAAGTACTATTATAAAAATTAAAGATGTTTTTACCGATACTTTGGTACGTCATCCGTGTATGAGTATATTTGTAATTTCGTTCGCTTTTAGAAATACGTAAGGAGTCATGTAAGAAATCTCTTTAAAAAAAACTTGCATATTAACGTGAGACGATTAAACTCCTAACCACAGCTCATGATTTTCTCATGTGATTCAAATCCTAAGACTTCACCCGTTACCATGTACGGGTATTTTTTCTATAAAATTAAAATTAAAAAAAATAAAAGAGAGGAGTTGGAAGTTGGGATCTCGTGGACCATCGAATTTTTCTACTGTCACCAGTTAATCCTGGCCGTACATCACCGACCACGGACACTGGCATCTGGGGCCCCGAGACGTGGGCCCACTTGTCATTGGGTGGCGGTAGGTTGAGGGTGGAGGGATGGAGGGGTTTTGGGTGGCCTTTGCAGTCCGGTGGAGAGATTTGACCGTAAGACCGACAAAGTGATGTGTTAGAACCATGAAAGATTACTGCGATTTACTAAAATAATGGCATGATTATAATATTATAATGAGATGTCTACTTGGGTGTAGTGTGTGACCCAACAAGCTATAGCTAGTAGTAAAACCAGATGCATGATCAAATAATAGGGTGACCTACAAGGAGGCTACAGCTAGAAACAAGAAACAACAACATCCATTGCTTACCCATTACTCATGGGGGCTAATTAGCAGCTGGTCCTTAATTTGCTTAGACAGATTAACAACGTGATTTTTAGGTCAAATCCTAGTAGCTGGATGCTAGGGGAAATTAAAAGGTTGTAGGCTTTGGAGCTTTGCTATCACAAGAACCGGGTTGTTGTTATTCCATGGATTATTGATAGGTACATGCATGTATCCCATTCCCCAATTCATGCTTTAGCCTTGTCATAAAAATATAATAATGTAAAATAAATAAAAAGCTTTAGCAAATTCCAATCTCTCTCTGAATAAAGCTTCAGGTTTCTTTGCATTTTAGAAAGGAGAATCTCGATGTAGCTTTCCTATTTATGCATGCACCACTGATGATATATACAGAGCATTGGCAACGTATTATGTACCTCATTCACATGTCATGTTCTGATGCTTTCTTTATCTGACACTTTCTCCTCTAATCCCCATTTCATCTGCATTCAACACCATCATTGTGCAGAGAAAGGGAGTGATGAAACAGCTGTTCCTGAAACAACCAAAATTAAATCAGATACATTCAAAATTAAATTTTAAAACTTAATTTTAGAGTGATTTTGATGTTATTTTTCCAGCATTGGTTTTTAAGTCGCTAAGAGCACACACATAAAAGTTTTAAGTTTTGTCGCTGATAAGCGTTACGGTTTATAATCGGCTTTAGGCAAAACAATAAGACTCTAAAGAAACTGAGAAAGAACTGTCTTTCTTTGTATCTGGAGACCAGGTGAACATGGAAAGATTAAGAGAAAATGCATGAATGGTACACAATATCAAAAGGTATCAGAGATGAAAAGTTTTTGCTTTTGTTAGAGCCATGATATATATCACTTAATATTCCGTTTGACTTCCACAGTTGAAAGACCAGTCAGACATTTTAAGGTGAGCTGTCCATCAACTCACCCTTTCAGGGACAATGGGCCAATCTCTGCAATGCAGTTCAGAATATTAGGATGCATCGTCAGATAAATCACATCAGGAACTCTGATCCATCGGTACAGTCCAGAAAAATGAACTCTATGCATGATGCAAAGTTATTCTTTTGCGAACCTTGACAGAAGCACACCTGGGACAGACCATTGCAGTCCTCATCAAATCCACACCTGGAAGGCTAGAAGTCAAGCCAAATCACAGCTGTTAGATTTAAGCAGTAGTAGTTATCTTTTGAAATCAGGAAATCTTGCATGTATAAACACCAAAACAGAGACAATTTATCTATTTAGTGCAAAGGAGTAGTAACTTAGGCCAAAAAGGTTGGATATACCATGTTAGAAAGGTCTCACAGCACAAGTACACAGTATATACCCCATAAAGAAAAAGTTCAAATCTACATTGTATTTGTACCTGTATTATCTCCATTGCATAGCATTCAAATTTGTATTCAAAACAAGAACTGTTGAAGAGTAAAACAGATTGTAGGTTCCAAAAAAGTTTAATCACAGAATGCATAACAGGTTTGAGTTTTTGTAGTTTACCATTTGAGATATAAAACTCAAGTAAAACAACAGCTAGCCTGTAGCAAACACGATGGGGCAAAGCCCAAGGCAGTAATTTGTTAGTGGAGACTGGTGATTTATATTGTATGCATGTGTTGCCCAAGAAAGGCCATCCTCTCCCCCACACATAAGCCTCCAAACAAGGAATCAAAGGGCTTCTTGGGCACTGCATTTGTTTAAGAGTGGTGAGCTCTATAGCCAAGACTAGAGATTGGAGCTTTGGTCATAAGTTAAAAAGTTTGGACAAGGATTGGGAAACACTAGAAACAGCATCCACGTTCTCCTCACCTCCCCACCTCCCTTTCTACCCTTTATATAATTGTTTTTGTATGCTTTGTTGGCTCACTATGTACAAGTCATGCACATTGGTCCAATCCCCAAGAGATGCAGCAGATTTTAATGTTAAAACACCAGACCTTTCCATGTTGCAATGCCACCAGAAATGAGCATTTGTGAACATTTCTTGTTTATTGTTGGAAAAAAGAGAGACAATATATGTTGCTGAGGAGTAATATCCCAAGTGACTAAAATTCTACATAAAGCCTTTACCCACATAAACCATGTTAACAGTTGATTGCACATTTTATCTGTTTGAATGGTAGTCTGTCATAATTTCTAAAGGAGAAGATAGAATGGTAAATTAATTAATAACGCAAACAATAATTTACCATGTCACCTAAATTGCATATGAAATTGTATGATTGCGGTCAAGCAAATCTAAATGGGGCGAACTTGATTTATGCTTCACTAGCCAATCCTGAACAGTCTTGTAAAATGTAAATTCTTTGAATTTCAGTACTGTTTTGAGTTGAACCTGACAAAATCATGATAGATTAGTTGACTTTTCTCTAAGAGGAAAAAAAACCTTTTGTGGCAATTTTTCTATAATCTCAGAGAATTTTATTGGAATTTTTGAATCAACTCTAACCTCTTAAGATAAATGGTCCAATAAAAAACTAAATTTTGTAAAATGTAGTATTTGATTATCATAATATCACATCCAGCACCTACAACGGCAATTCCGGAACATGTTCTTAATAAGATGCACAAAGTTAACTACACATGGCTATCACTACCCTTTCATAAAGCAAGGTGCATTCCATGATAGTGCCAGAGATTAAGGAGTCAAATGTCAAAAGCCCTAGTGGTGCAAATATATAGCCCCCCGTCTATGGTTGAATCTTTAATCCTTCTTATCCCACTAAACACCCCCTCCTCTCATCCTTCATAAGTTGTACGTATCCTCCTTCCTCACAGCACCTCACCCTCACCCTCACCCAGCCAAAACCACACACAACACCAAAGGATTTCACATCAACAACACACATGATCATGGTGAGGATTCCAAACTTCTTCATACTATCATGAAAATTCTCTCTATCAATTGAAAATTTACTTGGAATTTCGCAACCTCAGCAGGCTATGTGGAAGCCAGCATGGTTAGAGGCCCTGAACACACAGAAGTTCTTCATAGCATGCTCTTTCCATGAGCATGCGAAGAAGAATGAGAAGAACATCTGTTGCCTTGACTGCTGCACCAGCATCTGCCCACACTGTGTGGCAGCACACCGTGTGCACAGGCTACTGCAGGTGCGGCGCTACGTCTACCATGATGTTGTCCGGCTGGAGGACCTTGAGAAGCTGATCGATTGCTCCAGTGTTCAGGTACATCAAATATGCATAGTGCATGCATGCAAGTTTGATAGTTGTGCAAGGGTTAATATGTATGCAGCCTTACAATTCTGTATCTACATGGTGCAGTCATACACAATTAACAGCTCAAAGGTCGTTTTCCTGAAGAAAAGACCACAGAACAGGCAATTTAAAGGGTCAGGGAATATCTGCACCTCTTGCGATAGAAGCCTCCAAGAACCCTATTTCCACTGCTCTCTGGATTGCAAGGTGATTGGCTGGAATTATGATATCGTTATTCTGTGTTTAGATGCAACTGAATTTCGGTGAGCATGAGCATGCTAAATAAGATAACATAATTATGGAATTATGATCTAGAAGGCACTTAGGAAGAACATTATCTTACCTTGTTTCACATGCATATACACATTGGTCCGGCTACCCGAAGAAACCAATCACAGATTAACTGAGAACTAGAAAGAACTTTTAAAAAAAAAACAAATCATATTAGCAGCTTTATGCCAATTACCAAGAGGAAAATGCTTCAGATGCAACAATTATGTGCCATATCCATATTGCAAGTGATCTCAGCTTCGATAATTTCTCATTTCCTTAATATATAACAACTTCCTTCAATATGCATTGTTAAGATTAAATGTAGTATGCATGTATTCTAAACTTGTAATATGTAAATATGTTCAGATAGTCATTAAACACAATTTGAGCTTACTTAGATTTTTGGGGGAGCACATATGGAAATTATTAACATTATGCATCCATTTCAGGTGGAATATATATTACGGCAAAAGAAAGACCTGTCAGCATACTTGCGTCCATGCAAGACCTTGCAGCTTGGTCCAGATTTCTTCATTCCTCATGATGCTGATGATGAGACAACGCACTCAACCCTTGTTGATGTTGACGAGCCCATGGGATCATCAGACTCAGAGAATTTGAGTGCACCATGCCCAAATTTTGTCCGAAAGAAGCGGAGTGGACCATATATCTGTGCACGATCTGCAAACCGAGTTTCTGATGATGATATGGCAACAAACATGAGCAGAAGAAAAGGTGTTCCTCATAGATCACCTTTGTGCTGATAAAAGATCAATAATTAAATAGTTTTTTTCCCTTTTTTTTGCTTTTTTTGAGTTCTTTATCTCTTGGACAAAGCTGGTGCACTATTGACAGAATTTTGTCTCCATGGAACCCTGTGATTTCAATGTACATCACCAGAGGCAATTGTACTCAAATTCTTCATGTAGATGCACCAGTTCATATATATGTACGCCTTAAAATAGTTCATATTATCCCCTTTCTTCTTAGTATGGTATTACTGTTATTTTAGAGGAAGCAAAATGCACTGGACTTATTTTGGGTTGGTCATTAGTTAGTTAAGTTTAACACCTAGATATGATAATGGGACCATTATGTTAAATTACCTTTTATGGCAGAGGGTACCATTTTTATTATTGAAATGTGCACAAGCATGGCCAATAATCAATTCACAAATTTGGATATCAGCAAAGAAATTCAATAATTCTATCCAGAGAGTGTCAATCTGGACCAAATAGTATTTGGAGACTGAAAAATTTTTCTGTCACTTGTAACAAATAGTAGTAGTAAAGAAGTAATATCATGCCAAAATGCATTTTAATATAATCAAGGACCTGGAATACTGCGAACATTTCTAGAGGAATTTTGATAATTCCAGTTTTTTCTTGTAATTACCTTAAAAGTTATTCATGTAACAATAAAAGCATATGTTGCTAAATATTCAGCTATGTTTAAGCAACTACAAAACCAGCGAAAACTCAGAGCCCCATGGATATAAAAAATGTTTCAAGCTCTTGTCTGAATGGTAAAGATCCAAATTAGAAATGTGAGATGGGTACTAAAAATGGCAGCCTACAAATGCTACAGATACATTCTTATTGTAACAAATGTTAAGCTCTAGCTAGCTATGTTAGTTTCCATAGGAGATAGGTGTGTTTAACTTAACAGAGGTGCAATTCTAAAGATCAACTGACAGAATAACAGCTTTCTCCTACCAAACACAAGGTTGCAAAATTCTCGGTCTACCTTGCATTGTATTGCCCTTTTCATGCCTACAACAAATCTTAAGAGAATATACAAACTTCTTGAAACTGTAAAGCCTCCATGAAATCAATCATATCAGAGAAAGACAACACTATGCTTCTTGTTTGATTACGTTTTGCTTCACAGGGAAGGGTAGGAACACAAAGTTAAAATAAGCTTGAAATCATTGGAAGTTGAGCAATTCTAGTTTTAACTAGTGAAGCCCTCAGCAATGCCTACTCAGATCATCTCGAGATCAGAACGTAAGAATAATATTTTTCTCCATGCACCTCGTGATATGATTCGGCGCATATAGCTGGAAAGCTCGGGAAGTGCACTCGTGCGCGTCATCGACTAAATATTATATCCATATTAAGATAATCTAATGTCTACTTAAACAGTGAAATCTTTGTCATCCTCCTATGATGATGATTATAAAAAAGGATCGGTCTAGTTACAGGTACAGGGCTTCTCTCTCCTTGACTTTGACTGGATTTTCTGTAAGCATTTTAACTGCTGTAATTTCTTAGATTGTCTATTGTGTTTTGTCCTTGACATAGCGAAGATACAAGCACCATCTAGTTTATTGGTCTCTCTCTAATCTATTTAAATCGGAAGGATTAACATTCAAAGGTAAAGAAAAATTTGGTGATTGGGGAACATGCAAGTTACAGAAGAGTAAATTCAAAACTTCAGATACAATTTTCAAATATCATGTAAATGATTAAAGATTATTAAAGATGTCTGTGGATCCAAACGTAGATTTGGATTAGCACTCTTTTGTGAAGGGGAAATACCTACGGGGCAGTTGAGCATGTCATGCCTGGTAGGCAAGTTAATGGAAGTTGGCTATACCATTATGATCATATGAAATGGGCTTTCTTTTTTTGTCCAAGTCATGTTATCATATCATAAGTGTGTTAAAAATACATAACCATGTTCCGGCAAAGTCAGGTACATGCAGCAAGATAATAGCCTGATGTAAAAGGGGAAAAACGGAAGAGTAGTAATACACCAAGGAAATGGAAGTCTTAAGAAGAAGAAATATCAATATGTTCATAATTTGTTGGCATCATTCACTAAATCATAGAAAAGGCATAAAATATTTGTGGGGTGGGGTGCAGTGAGGGGAATAAAATCCAGGAAATTTGAGAAATTTGGATGCAGAAAACTGCTGTGTTTAAGGTTCAAATCTTAGGATGAAGCATGAAACTCAATGTTTCAAAAATACCACAGTAGTACCTACAACTATTAATTTAAAAGAGATTATAGTTCTAACAAGGTGCGGAATATAAGAACACCTATTTCACTTTTTGGTGAATCATCCTAGAAAATGATGTATCAAGTGAGAACTAGATTCTAAAGCAGCACAGTTTGGACATTCGATCTCGTCTGACTTAGTGGAACTTCGGTACTCAGCATTGAGAAGTCTGAGAGAGAATATGTTGAGTACAGAAGATTCAAAAATGTAAGGTGCAAAGTTGTTCCTTTTTTTTTAGCAGAGAAATTTCTCTATTCTACATATCTAACTGAGATATCTGACATCTAATAAGATCTCAGATTGTGAGTCCATAAGCTCTTATTTTAGATGAATTCTGACGTGATAAACCATAAATTGTTCAATGCATAGAGATATTCATATTAACCCACACATTTTCCTTTTTAATGAAAACCTCATAAGCTGTAATTTTTGGACATTCAAGTCTTAGAGCTAGTTTATGGTCTATGCTCTTCAATTTCCTCTATATAGTTCCAGTAAAACAGTGCATTATCCCTTTTCCTTACATCCCTGAAATGAAAAATTAAGTACCCAAAATCAATTAAGAATTTATGCAAGCAGAAAACAGTAGTATTGTAATGTAACTCCTATCAAGTCCATGAGCAACACTCCATCATTGACAGAAGTGTCTATGCATAGAGCATCTGAACCCAATAAGTACTCAGTGTGCCCTTTCTCAGACAGCACAGATATATGGGTGACACTTCACAATAGGTGAAGTCAACCACATGAACTACTGAAGGACAGCCATGCTAATCACCTCAAACAGTCAACCAAATTAAGAAATATCATCATTTTATGTTTTTGGGGATGCTCGGTCAATACAGTACAAATTACCAAATAGTAAAGGATGAGTTGAAACCTGATTTGTGAAGATCTCCAGATATGTTGACTGCAGACATGGTAGGTGGTAGGTACACAATAGAGCCGACATATTCTGAATAGTATAACCAGGTTGGTAAATTATTTTCCTCTACTGATTAGCCATGAATCACACCAGATCTGGCATTAAATTAATATAATCTCTCGTCTGATTTGCTATTTTCAGGTAATGATGAAGATTAATATTCATTACTAATTAGTTTTGCCATTTCCAGGTTGTACGAAGCAGGGCCTGGCAAAATGAAAGTAGCAATAGGTCAGGAAGCTGGCAACCACATTTACAAGATAGGACTGGTCCCAGAAAGCTGACTGACTCAGATGTTAGGGGTGTGTTTAGATAGGGTTCTCTTTGAAAGTTATGGTAGTTTTAAGTCCTACTCCACCTTTAACTGGAGCAATGATCCCTGCATTTTTCATTGAAAGGAAACAATGTCCTAGAATGATCTATAGATTGCCTAGAAGACAAAGAAATAATGATGAAAAGGGTAACTTGCTACCAGAGGTAGAGCTAAATAAAGCTAATAAGTGTTATTAGAAACAATGGTTAGTTATGCATTAGCTACAATTATGAACAACAGACATGTTTACAAAATGATGAATAATGTGAGAAACCATTTGTATCACGTGCTAATTTATGAAAAATAAATGACATATCAGAGTATTTTATTGATATGGATCACGATATCACATACTATCAGGCTGCTACTCGTAGAGTACTGTACAATATTGCATAAATATTTTGAAGTATATTTAGGAACCTGCATGTCTTTAATATCACCTTGAAACCAAGGTTCAAAAAAATCTGACTATTTTTATATATGTTATGCAAATATTGCTTAAGAACATTATAATCACTTCAGAAGACTAGAGTTTTACTGTGAAAGTATAAAGCTGAATAGTTCTGAGGCTACAGCTTCAGTATATGGATACAAGAGAATGACCAATAGCATTTACATTTTTCTCAGTCCAAGATGAGAACATATCTTCTTAGTCTGTAATAAAGGTCTAGATGATCATACCTGGTTGATTAATCTGCAAGATGAGTTATGCTAAACTAGAATAGCAGACACTAGACTAACACGGAAAAATAGCATGAAGATACCTGTCTCAGCTTCTCAGGGACCACAATGCTTTGAATGGAAAAGTATTTACTCATCAACTATTTGCTGCACTTTGAATACTGAACTCAGAACTACGAATTACTAACCTGGAACATGCATGAAGTCAATGGTTCAATCAGCCTTTTAACCAAAGTCCGCACATGCCAAATGAGACACAAATTTCAACCTAGAGGGCTAGGCCCAATGGGACAGCCCATAATTGCATATAGATGATCCATAGTGTGATGGTACGCGGCAGACACGAACACATGATATTTGATTAAAGCCCTACCAGCTGAGAGTGAGATAGCTTTCCTGTAAAGTTACACAACAAAAATGTGAATACTCAAACATTAATTAAATCATATTCAAGCTAAATCCGCACCTAAGATAAGAAAAATAAAATCCACGCGGAAGATGAAAATAGGACATTTGCAGTGTGAATTCGCCTAAGCCAAAGTAACTCAGTACTAAGTTGGTACGTTCCCCAAACTGTAAGCCATCACCCCAAAATACTACAAAGATTTCATATATCGGTACAATGCATCAAAATTTCAGCACTGAAGTTGCACCTCGCGGGAACACACCGCCGTAGCAAACCCCGCATCCGGCACCCGCGAGAACGACGATCTGTACAGTTTGCACTGCATCCCGGCGCGACATTACGTCGAACACCCGGCGGGCGAGCAACCAATTCTCGAACGCTCTCACCACTGGCCTCTCCCCTATCTCCCCACCGCGATCTCCTCGCATCAACCTCAGAGAAAGAGCTGCGCCGAACCGTCACGAGGCGGCGGCTGGGGTTGCCGGCGGCGGGCGCCACCGGAGGAGCCACTACGCCGCCGGTGATCGATCGCTCGCTCGCTTCCTCTTCCGTTGCGAGTTGCGATCGACCATCCACGGCTCGGCTCTGTCACTGACAGGTGGGTCCCACACCGTCAGCAGTAGGACATAAAAGTGAAATTTTCAGAAATCCCATGAAACCTCAAGTATATAACTGGTGGCATAAATGTATCACAAAACCTTATCTCCATTTCGGCAAACATTACTAAGATTTTTAAAATATAGATTGTATTTGAAACTTTTAGTTGTTGACATCTTACTTAAGGTTGTTGGATCAACTCTTCCCTTCTTCAACAAGCATTGTTTCAGATATGCCAAAATTAATTTAAATTTGAAAAGGGTGAAGTTTTGTACTCCAAAACATTTAAATCATAAAACACGTGATTATACGCCAAAATCATACTGACGTGGGTTTTATGTATTTGACCATAAAACGAGATTTGATGAAATTTACTCGACACAAAACAACTCTAGACTCTTCTCGAGGAAGCAACGCCTCCCTTGGGAAAGGAAGAGAGAGATTTTCTCTTCCTCTCGCCGCCGCCGCCGCCGCCGCCGCGGCGCCGGCCATGGCGACCTCCGGCGGCGAGGACCCATCCGGCTCTGCCTCGTCGTCCGCCAGCGCGCTCGACTCCCTGCCCTTCTCCTCCGGGAACCCACGCATCGAGGAGACCCGCGGCGTCGTCCTCCTCCACCCCGAACCACCCGCCGCCTCGTCCTCGTCCCTTCTCCCGGTAAGCCACCCCCTCCTCCCCTTCGATGGCCCTCGTAATCGCCTTCTCAATGTTCTCGTTCGCGCGCTTGTCTTGCCAGGTGGGGAGGAAGCCGCGGGTGTGCGTGCCTGGCGTGCCCAACCACCTGACCTACGCCGACTTCGGCCGCTTCTGCGCATCCTGGGCCTCCCACATCCTCGAGACGCGCATCATCAGGTATCGTCGGGTCTCGATTCTCAGTTGGGTGAAAGCTTCGCTGATGATAATTCTCCGTAGTAGTAGTAGTAGTAGTAGTAGTAGTAGTAGTAGTAGTAGACATGGGCTCATTGCGCGTTTCGTCAGACCTCAAACATTGGCCAATTTTGGTGTGCATGAGTGGTTCTGATGTATGTGTGAATTGGAGTGTTAATTGGTGGGTATGTTTGTAGGATTGATGGGGTGGAGGATCAGTACGGCGTTCTTATAAAATTCGACACTCAGAGCTTCACGGATAGCTTCTACATGAGCTTTAACGGGAATCGGTTCTCATCACTGGAGGTGCTGGATTGCTTTGGTTCTGCCGAGCACTTCGATCTTCTGCCGCTCTGAGTAAATGTGTGCTGTGCTGATTGATTTGGGGCTGATGTGCTGCAGGGTAATGTTTGCCGTGTTCGTTTTGTGGAAGACGTTCACTACACTCAATTGATTGAGCACGCACATAGCTCAGTTACAAGCTCAGCTGAACAACCTACATGCCCAGTATGTCTTGGTATGTGGAAGTCTTTTGAGTTACTCTAGAAATTTACCAAATTTTCATGATGTAGTGTTCTTTCAGTCTGTTCAGGGAAATTTGGAATACCTCAGCAGCTTTCAGTATTGTATTTTTTAAGTTAAAAGTTAGAGATGTTCACCCACCTGCTTTTTAAAAATATCATTACTCCCTCTAGCCACAAGTACATATGCCACTTTGGACTTACATGTAGTCAACCTTCGAAATTTTGAGTAATGGTATGCCATTATTTTTTATTTTGATACATGAAAACCATGTGTGTATCTGTCTCAAAGATTACTTTCATAATGTTATAATTTTATCAGGTTTATAAATGGATTACAATAGATATTACTGGTCGAAGTGTATATTGAGAGTTATGCTGATACCCAAAGCATGTCTATGCAACCAGGAGTAGTTTTCTATATTTACTATCTTATTTAAGCCCAAAGTATAGCTTTCGAACTCACATTGATCACACCATTTATTTGTTTTTATTGTCAATAGAACGACTTGACCAAGATCCTGGAGGCATTCTTACAACAATATGCAACCATTCTTTCCACTATTCGTGCATGTCAAAGTGGGCAGACTCTTCGTGCCCAGTAAGATCTTAAGACAACTCACTTACTACAGGTGTTTTTTATATATATATATTAGTTTACTAAGGGCATCATCATACTGTTCTATCAACATAACTTTTGCTGTCACCAAGTTTCTGGTATCTCAAATTTATGGCAATCAACTACATTATTTTTTAAAATAATACTTACTAGGAGATTGGTTGGCATTCTATAATTTGAATTCATTGCTTCTTTGTTTTATCCTGGCTTTAGAAACAAATCTATGTGTGTTTACAGAAAGTGTTGTGCAGGTTTGCAGGTATTGTCAACAAGAACCAGAGAAATCCAGCTGTTCAGTTTGTGGAACATCAGAAAATCTTTGGATTTGTGTAATCTGTGGCCATGTTGGATGTGGAAGGTATTTCATGTTAATTCTGGAAGATGTGAATTTTACTAAGTAAACAACTTATTTGATTGATTGGGGATTAACGTTCTCAAAGGTACAAAGGTGGTCATGCTATTGAACACTGGAAAGAAACGCAACATTGTTATTCACTTGAATTAGAAACACAGAAGGTTTGGGATTATGCTGGGGACAACTATGTGCATCGTTTGATTCAATCGAAAACAGATGGGAATCTGGTTGAGTACAATTTCTATGGTGATCATTCAGTTGATGGTATGTGTTCAACATGCAATGGTGATGCGGGGATCAGTGAAGCTCTGCTCGACAGTAAAATGGAAGCTGTAATGTATTGAGTACATAAAGTTTGTAGATCACTAGCCATACCATCGTAGTACATTTTGTTTTCCATCTCTTACAACTGCGCGCTTTCCCTGCTTTTAGATTGTTGAGGAGTACAATGATCTCGTCACGTCTCAGCTTGAAAAACAAAGAAATGTAAGTTTAAATGCATTGTGCTTTATTTCGTTTGTCTAGTTGATGTTTCTTTATCACCTAGGTAACGCTTTTATCACTTGCTGCTGGTATCTACTCCCACTGTCCCACAAAAAAGTCCAATCCCGGGGATGAATCTGGACTCGTCCCTAGGATTGGACTTTTTGGGGGACAAAGGGAGTATGTTCCAAGGAATTATTGGTGTCAGATCATTAACATGGAATATTTGGCCATGTAAGTTTTGGTTTTAGTACTAATGTACATTCTGATTTTGGTGCTAATGTAGTATTACGAATCACTCCTGCTAGAAGTCAAAGAGGATAATGAGAAAGAAATTGCTGCTGCTACCGAGAAAGCAGTGGGCATAAAAGTACAAAAGTTACAAGCAAAGCTTGATAAGTGCATGGAAGAGACCGGGTTTCTTAATGATGTAAGCTCTTGCCTATTTGTTAAGATCAAATCTGAAACTGTAGCTCTAGAATTACTGCCTTCAGGGAACTTTATGACTTACGTACTCATAATTATTTTGATATATTTTAGATTCATGAAAATCTTGTAAAAAACATGGAGATGTGGAGGGAGAGAATTCAAAAAGTAAAAGAAAGGTATTTTCTCTGATATCTTTCAAATTATCACAGGAACGACTTATGAATCAATTCTTGTTTACAATCATGTCCTATTCCAGCTAGGTAACTTAGTAGAATATGCATATGTTTTCATTGCCTCTCATATGCTGTAACGAGTGACCAAAGTGGATATTTGGTCATTTTATAATTCCCTTGCAGTTGTTGAAATTGGACAGAAATTGCGTTAATTTAGAATTTGAGTTGATCTCAATTTATAGTTTCTGTTTTACTGATGATCAAAAATCGGTTTGATTTTATTATAGGGAACAAGCTGCCATTAGATTGAAAGATGAAAAAATTGAGAAGCTGGAGGAGGAGGTCAGTATGTTTCGTAACTGTTGTTTTTTAGCAAGTTTTATGCTTCTCTTCTCATGATATTGCGTGCCTTTTATCTCGGATAAGTCGGATATGTAACTGATGTTACCACATGTTAGCAACTCAGAACCTCCAGCGTGCAGAGTTGTTCCTTAGTGCTGTCTTGTTTAGACTTGTTAGTGGATATCACACTTGCTTGATAAGACCGTACTATAATCAAATAGTTTAGTCCCTTGTTTGCATAAAGTTTAAGTTATGTTATGCACATAACATAAGTGAATCCCCTGTAGCATTGTATCTCATGATCACGAGGTACCTTTTGTGTTGCAAATAGATGCTGTCTGACATCTCCAAAGAACAAAAAAGAGAAAGCTATGCATTGGTCTTTGGTCACGTTGTTTATGATTGCAATCTTCTGCATAATGTTTACAGTATGCATAGTTTTACCATTGTCTTATTAGAAGGCTTATTACTGACCCATCATCCTCTTGTGACAGCTAAGGGATTTGATAGCCCATTTTGAGCGCCAAAATACCGTGGCAGAAGCTTCAGAGTCAATGTCAAGCGATATAAACGGTAGCACAATTCTCTCGGTACCATCTGAATCATCTGCAAGCAGCAACAGCAGCATCAGAAATTAGGATTGAGATTTGTTACCGTAAGCTGTATTTCAGCATCAGAAATTAGTCTGTTACTGGCCTTACCGTACATTCTTTGCTCCCTTATTATCTAATAATGACAGTTATGTGTTACCATGGTTATATACTTGTTGGCTTCTCAAATGCATAGTACAAATCAAGCCTTTGTACAGTGTGTTTTTCTGGACAATTTTCCTTGCCTGTCCATGTCAAAATTTGACTATTTTTCCAAAGAAAATTCTCTCAGAAGATGCTGGATTCCCTATCTGCCCCTACCCCCAACCACCCCAACCACACATTGCTGCTCTAACATGCATGCCCATTTCCGTCTTTTTCCAAGATCATATCTACTACTTAATCACCATTAAACCTGCCTGGTTACTGCTAATCACAGGCGGTTTGACCGTATTACCACTCATTTTGCTTACTACTTGATCTGAGCCGCTTAGCTCGGTAAGAAGTAGGTGAGTAGCCTTCATGGAGACGGAGGCCTCGCCGCCGTCGCCGATGAGCTCGCTGCGTGACAGGCTGAGGGCCACGGTGTGCTGCTGCTTCGGCTACGGCGGCGGCGGCGGCGGAGGTGGCCTCGGCGACACGGTGGCGCAGTGGCGCCGCCGCGTCGGCTCGCCGGGGGAGTTCCGGTATGATCCCCTCAGCTACGCGCTCAACTTCGACGAGGGCGCCGCCGACGACGAAGACGACGACTACGAGGCCGGCGACAACCACCGTGCCGACGGCCTTCTCTACCGGAGCTTCTCACCGCCGGCGGCGGCCATCGCCGCCGTGTAAGCCTCCGGCGACCGGAAGCTTCGATCGGTTGCAGAGGATATGCGAGTATATATATATTTAGCCATGCACATATTAAGAAGCAATAGTTCAGAGTGTGTAGCACGTATGGTTGCATGTAAAAACTTGATTATATGTACGAATGATCAGTGTTTGATTTGGACTTTTGGAGGTTTCGCGAGTTCGAATTACAACGCAAAATTTTTTCTATTCTTGTAGGCATCGAACGTTTTCATTCATCACATTCATGCGTTACCAGTGATGACTACGATTGATCAACATCGAAATTCTTGGAGATGAACGTACGATAAATGATTCTCAAGTTCTTGATATTTCTGCAACGATTACAGCTGGACGCACAACTAAATTGTCCTAGGTAATTTGGCGTCGTTTGGCGATTAATTATTGAACCTGCTATCCTAGGCCAACCCAAGCTTTGATTAGCTGCATTGACGTTGACAGCGAGCCGTAGAAAAATATCAAGCAAAGACAAATATTTCGCTCTTGGTGTTTGGTTCAAGCCTTCAAGGCTACATGGACACATGGCTTGGACTTTGCGTGCCGGCTACTTGCGATTTAGACCAATTCTAGGAATAATTAAGGCTCGTTTGTCTTAGGAATTAGTAGGAAATTAGGAATGTGCAGGCTGCAGCTGCTTCACTGGCCTGTCTAGCCGTAGCCATCACCACACCAGAAGCCAGTTTGCATCGCCAGCAGAATGTGCCAGATACAGCTGCTTAATTACAAGTTTCTCTCCCCTTAATATTATCATAATCCAGGGACTTAAGCTTGAGTTACACGTAATAGATTTGTTACGGATGAACTATGTAGACTCAAAGTTAGAAATGCTAAAAGGGATAAAGATAAACATCATACTATCGAAGGCACAGTGCCTGCATGCTTGCCTTGCTAGTATAGAAAAGCTTACGCACATATACTCCGATATTTTATACACAGTGAATTACCAAAACATGTTACACCTCAACACTGCATCGTGCATCAAAACAGAGAACATATCCAATCCGAATCTTAAAGCTCCTAATATCATATATATATTACATGATAAATAAGATACACAATTACATACACAATACAATTCTTCCTTCCGTTCATCGGTTATACAGAACATTCCTTCACAAAATCACATTAGCAGACAGTCGATGCTATACTGCGAAAGTCAAATACCACCCACCTCAGTTTTGTGCGCTTATGCTACAATTTCAGATGACTTCTTTGCCCAGTGATTACGCCTATGATCGCAATTCCCTTGTGAATGGGCCGGTCTCCAGATTTTGTCACACCAGAGCACGAGAGAATGTACTACACTCTTCACAATAAAAGGTACTGTTTACATCTAGTTTCATGTTGAACCAATCTACCACGATTGCTCAGCACCACCATCACCTGTAACGTTTCTTTTTTACATGCATGAACAGGGTAGAATTGATAAACACAATGTTGCGAGCTTGTTACGGAACAATGAACAATGAGGCATAATTTTCCTATAAGTTACCTTTTCTTCTTGGTCTTTTCACCAGAGGATGCTGGGTTGCTATGCCAGTTTCGTTTGCGTTGGTTAATGAACCAATTGTTGATTTGCTTCAGTTGTAACCCCGTTTCCTGCACCAGGCGGGCCTTGTCGTCTTCCTGAATATGTGTAGAAAGAATTGCTCGTCATGACCCACAATTGATACCATAATAATAAAGTTACGGAAATGGAATGTTGGTGCCACGTACAGTTGGGTATGGCCACTTAGAATGAGCTTGCCACCAAGCTTTTAGTATAGATGCAGTATCACCAGGAAGTTTACCAGCTCTCCGCTTGCGAAGGATCTCTTCCCTAATATCCACAAGCTTTTCTTTGTACCCCTACAGGCAGGACATTTTGGTTCACAAATAATGCACTACGATGATGGATGAAGCATTTCAAAGGACAAAAGGCTACCTGCTTAAGCTCGTTCTTCAGCTCATGCCGTACACGCTCAACCAAGGATCTTTCACCCTCGGTCAGCATTAAGGGACCAAAGCCCATGCCGTCTGACCCATCATTTCCATCAAACATGTTGGCTTCACTGTCCACTTGGTTATCTTCATCATCAGACATAGTCGCTCCAGTCCCTTCACCAGGAGATGCCCCTGCAGAACCAATCATACAAGCATAACTCAGTTGTCCGAACATCATCTAGGCCCCTTCAGTAAGAAGTATCAGACTTTAAGATACAAATCCGAGCACAAAAAAGGGCATGTTCTCCATATAAAGTGGTGAACAGCTAGCTTATCAAACTCAACTCCAATTGTAGTTACCCAGCGTTATCTACAAGCCTGGATCAACTCAGAATTGTTACCAAGGCCTCACACATGCCTTTGAGATTCTGATCAATATCAGCATGTGTAGTAGAGCTCAGAAAATGAACAAAATCATATTTAAGATTTTACGTAATAGTTGGTAGCTTATGGCTGCTGACAAGTTGGCACGGATTGTCTCTGAGATCTAAGTTTGCTTAATCCTAAGCTTATTGTAGGGCACAACAAAAACTCCTTTTTCTGATAGAGTAATAATTACCAAAGTGATGGTTGAAATTTAAAAAGGTATTGAACATACATTCTTGGTCTCAAATGAATAGTGTTGAAAATGTTATGTATACTTCTTTTCCTTTCTAGTTTCAATTGATCTACTATGTAGTTTCCCATTGCAATTGGACTGAAACTAACTCATAGCAAATTAGCAATCTGCTTGCCTGAATATTATCAATGAAATAACAAAAAAAAAGTGTATGTTTGAAATTTTCTACCATTTGCTGAACTGATTCAAGCAGATAGAAGCTTTGGTCTACCTGTTAGACTTTGTAAAGACTGTTCAAGTTCCCAGCACCCCATCACTGCTTCCATTGCATGAACACGCACATGCTGCTGAAGTTGTTCCTTGAATGAGCAAAGAAGCAACACATAATGTGTCTGCAATTAAGAGAAGTATGTTAGAGTCCACAAGAAGGGCTGCCATGTGAAAAACACAATGACATGTTCATTTCCAAGATAAGGAGTAACACAGGGGTCATAACGTCACAGCAAATTTCGTAGAAAGAGAGGTAATGGCATCAATACATGAGCTTATTTTTCCAGTTAACAGCATGATGAGAACAAGGTATTGTCATTAGATGAGATTAGCATAGCACAGATATTAATAGCAAATCAATAATCTTGGCAGGGAACTTTCATTCATGCAAGGTTTTACATCATCTCAGAAACTAGAGAAATGGGCCTCAGCTATTTTTCCACTTTGATAGCTTTTGGTCTAGATTTATGAGCCTTTGAATTTGTGGATTTATTTCTTATTTATATGACTGTGTCCCGTTTAGAAGGTATCAATGGATGCGGGAGTAGCAATAATTATCAACGGGTGATAGAATCCTTTCAAGCAAACAATTCTTGTAACAACTTCATAATCACTAGGACAAATCCACAATATGCCACTAAGTTTCAACTATCTCCACTACGTGCCACTCACTATAAGGATGTCACTAAGACATCAGTGGCATATCAAAGTCATCTACAACAACAAAACGGGCTTTGCAACAAAATAACCATAGTACAAGTTCACCCTTGTGGTGATTTTCAAGGTATAGTGAGACTGTTTGAACTTTATCCTGAGATTTTTTGTCCAATTTGGATGACAACCAATCATAAGCATAGGGGAAACGTGCAAACTTACTACTACTACTACCATATAAAGTCCATACAATAGCAAAGCAATTGAAAAATCTTATTGCAGATAATCCAAACAAACTTAATTGTCCATTTCTTTTCCTCCCATCGCCGTTTCCCCGACCTGCAGCAGAAAATTCTGCACGCGGAAAGGGGCATAAGGAGGGGCCTGGGAGCGGAGAGGCGTACCATGAAGAGGTCGAGCTCCTCGCCACCGGAGGGGCCACCGGCGGCGGCGGCGGCGGAGGCGGCTGCGAGGGGAGGCGGGCGCGCGGCGATCTGCGCGTCGATGCGGGGGAGCTGGTCCACGGGGGTGGCGACGCGGAGGCAGGCGACGTGCGCCTCGAGCAGGCGCTCGTAGAGCGGGTGCGCCGCGACGGCCGCCTTCTCCCTCTCCCCTCCCCCGACCCCGCCCCCGCCCCCGCCTCCGGGGGAGAAGCTAGGGTTGGGCGACGACGCCGCGGCGGAGGACGGGTCCATGGCGAGGCCGTGGTCCGGGTAGTGGAACGCCATGGGGCGGCTGGTGCCTCTCCGCCCCCCTCTCCAGTACGCGACTCCGGCGACGCGGCGACCGGTGGGTCGTCGGCGGCGGCGGCGGCGGTTGGGGGGGTTGGGGTTGGTGCGAGTGGGGAAGAGGGGAAGAAGAGCGGATGACGATAGGAGAGGAGGTTGGGTTGGGTTGGGTGGTGATGGTGGGGTGGCGAGTCCACTGCTTTTGGCCTGCTTTTGTGGTCGCAGGGTCAGCTTGGCACGATGTAACGGTGAACTCCGCTACTACCCTCCGCGAGGACTTGTGCTCTATTCGCTCCGTCTCAAAATAAAGGGGCTGTTTACTTCTCGAAATAAATTTTTTTCACTCATCACATCGAATGTTTACACACATATATAAAGTATTAAATATAGATAAAAAAACCAATTACACAGTTTGCATATAAATTGCGAGACGAATCTTATAAGACTAATTGCACCATGATTTGACAATGTGATGCTACAGTAAACATTTGCTAATGATGATTAATTAGGTTTAATAAATTCATTTCGCGGTTTTCTAGTGAAATTTGTTTTATTATTACTTTATTACTTCAAATGTGTATCCGTATATCTGATGTGACAACCAACCCCAAATTTTTTTCCCAACTAAACAATACCTAAGCTAACTCGAACTCCCTCCGTCCTATAAGAAATTTTAAAGGTTTGTGACATATTCTAGCTCTAGATGTGTCACATCCCTTCAAAATCTCTTATATTTTAAAACGGAGGGAGTAACTATTATCTGAACAAAGTCTATGTCTAGATATATAGTTATAAGTTACTCCCTCTGTTTTATATTATAATTTATTTTGATTTTTTTCCTTAGTTAAACTTCTTCAAGTTTGATTAAATTTATAGAAAATATAGCAACATTTCAACACAAAACAAATAAACTGTCAAAATATATTAAATTTCAGTTTTAATAAAAACTAGTTTGGTGTTAAAGATGTTGCTATTTTTTTCCATAAATTTGGTTATGAAAAAGTTTACAACAACTTATAATATGAAACGGAGGAGTGGCTTTTTTTTGTTTCAAGGATTTTCAAGATTCCGACAAGCAGCTCGTGAGTAGTTAGAGGGGGTGTTTAGGATAGTTTTATATTTAAGGTTTATTAGAGCTTTGTATTTTTAGCTTTATAAATTTATGGATTTGGATCTATGATTTATTTATAATATTTGAATGAATCATTTTGTTTCTATTTGTAAGATGCACTATAAATTTTAAACCATTAAAATCTAAAATACAAAATCCAAATTCAACTATGTCAAACATGACCTTAGTAATAATCTATAAAAAACTGCATTTTCTAGCTTCTACGTTCTACACTTCTACTCCCTCTTTAAAATATAAGTATTTTTATATTGTTAGAACAACTTATGTTAGGTTTAAAGATTATTTTTAGTCAGTTCAGTGCTAATTTTGAATTTTGAATTGCTTAGATTAAATCTTTCAAAGCACCTGATTGGCTTCAGAATCATCAAAATGATGTGGATAATGGAAATAAATGCATGAATATTTATATTGTGGTAGAAAATATGAACCCTATAAATACTTATATTTCCAAACAGATTGAGTGGTTTATTTTCTAGATTTTTAGTTGCATATTCTTATAATCTTTGTGAAAATCTAAACTTGTTTGAGGAGCTGAAGATTCTAGGGAAAAAAACTACTAATGTTAGAAAACTCATCTAAGAGCCTATGGTCAGAACTAAGATGTGGGTGTACAATGTATGAGCCATAATTCCATATATAGGTTCTAATTTTTGTGATCCATACAAGTCCTAATTTGTGCGATTTATACAGCCACTTAAGGCAAGAAAGAACACGCACAAGAGAAAATGGTGGTTCTTCTCCTTGAATCGAGCGACATGCATTGACCCGCTGAACTATATATACACTTACATAAAAGTGTATAAAACCGTTAGAGATTAATCATCCAAATGATACAAAAAAATTATCATCATACCATGAAACTACTTGTACATTTAATGGTCATATGTACTATTTTTACTTTTGCAAAGCCATATGTTACTATTGTCATATTAACATATGCCGTCCCCTTAATAATACATGCCAATCTATATATCTCTCCTTAATCATCTTGTCTTTCCTTAAAAAAACGTATGATCAACTTTTTCTCAATTATTTTGGTATAAAAGGCATACTATATATACTTAGACGCAATAAGTATAAATAAGAATGCACGTTTGAGCATACTGCGAGTAGAAAATGGAATAATACAGTGAATATTTAGATAATGAAAATTGATTACATGTCCGGCCAAGAAATAATACAATTAATTCGGAAGCACCCATAAACCTCGTAAAACACTAGTGACACTGATACTAAAATATTAACTTTAGTATATGAAGTCGTGCATCTTGAATTTCACCATGCTTATTGAAATGTTTTTTCCTCAGCAAATTAACTTATGTTAGGGAACTACTCCGTGGTTTGAGAAGGGGAAAAGGTTTGACAAGAATAAAAGAAAGTTCTTGTTGACATGACAGTTTAATTTCCCCAAACGATCGCGTCCACTTGGCGTGTTGCGAGTCGGGTGGAAAGTGAAGGTGGAGATGATGGGGATTCAATTAGATTGACGCGATATTTTGGACCATTCGAAAAGGGTACTCCCTCCGTCCCATAATATAAGGGATTTTGAGTTTTTGCTTGCAACGTTTGACCACTCGTCTTATTCAAATTTTTTTGAAATTATTAATTATTTTATTTGTGACTTACTTTATTATCTATAGTACTTTAAGCACAACTTTTCGTTTTTTATATTTGCAAAAAAAATTTGAATAAGACGAGTGGTCAAACGTTGCAAGCAAAAACTAAAAATCCCTTATATCGTGGGACGGAGGGAGTAAAGCCAAGTGATGATCAATTTGATCATGCAGCACAATGCAGGACAGTGACAACACATGGCCCACATCTTGGAAAAAATGCCCGCCCCAAAACTACCTTGTTTACCCAAATTTAAATTTCACAACTTAATTTTAGCTTGAGTTTGAGGTTTCCTCGTAATTTATTTTCTATCGTTTGCTTTTAAATTATTAAGAATGTATATAAAGTTTTATTCATAAATTATGCTTTGTTATTGATGAAACAGCGTAAGCGAAACAATGATTGTTTAAGCTCTTCTATCCTTCTTTGAGAAATTCAGCCCATCAAGATCGAAACGGCACGTCAATTTGTTTGCTGGATTGTTCACACAGGCCATTGCTATGCCAATTGATGGGATTTTACAACTCAGCGTCAAATTTTTTAGAACCTTTTGCATTTTATTCGGGATTTTACAACTCAGCGTCGAATTTTTTAGAACCTTTTGCATTTTATTCATATAGAGAACTCTGCTCTAATACTCTATCTGCAATACAGGCGAACAATAGATAAACAGCAATATCAAAGAGAAATGAGTAGATATTGTTCCATACCCGACCAAATCTTCACAATTAACATTTCAATTGATCGAAACAAAATAGCATGAATAAATTCATCTAATTCCACTAGAACTGGAATCAGTTTGAGCTGTAACAATCTTCAGCTCCATCAAATATAGAAGCACCAGGTGAAACAATATCAGTTGAAGTTAAATTAGTCAATTTTGTTTGGCTACAAGCCTACAACTTGGCTTATCACTTGGGACTATAGTGGTACTAGACCCTGTAATCTAACAACTTAATCAAATGTGTCATTCTCTTCACGCATGGACGTGTGCCCCCCATCTAGCCTGCAATTCCTCTATGTACACTTGCTATTCTGTCAGCAAAGCTGCACTAATCTGGAGAGCTCAATGGACTGATCCATCAGCAGCGTCCTGCACAGGAATGTTGAGATCTGGAAGAGCGAAGCCGCCTCCGATGGACTGCGTGGCTGACTGCTGATCAATCTGTTGCTTTCCTTTTAGATCCTCTGTAATCATCGGTTTGTTCCGTGAGCTCGAGATCTGTAATCTTATCTGCAATTCCGAAAAGAACTTACATTAGATGTCTATACTGTTCAGATTTTGACACCAACTTGGTTGTAAGTACACAAGGCCACAAGGGTAATATCACAAAGCATCTTCACAAGCAATGGTTGTTGTTGGAAACAATAGTAGTAACTCGTCAGCAATGAGAGAACATAAGATTCTTCACCCACATGGGCAAAATTGAGAAAAAGAATACTCCTTCAGTGGACCCCCAAAATCAGCATTCGTTGTGTAGAAATTATTTTGCATGAAATAGGTGTATCAAACAAAACATGTTTGCCATTATAATGGGTGGAACCATCTCGATGCTTATATCTCATATTCTCATTAATAAATGAGATCCATCAAATTGAAATTACCCGGTTGGTGCAACTACAGTTCAACTGAATGAGATGGGATTAGGTGGGCAGGCTATTTTAAATGTGGTAGACAAAATATTGTTTACCATTTTTGGAAGTTGTGGCTTGTTAAGTGTAGGATTTATTAATTGGGAATGTGTGTAGGTCATCAGGAGCTAAACTAGCGATAAAATTCCACTTCAAATATCGGTAAAACCAGTTATTATATTTGCCAAAACTCAAACAAGATCCCTTGAAAAAAAGGATTATTCAAGGGTACACATCACTAATATGTATTTTAAACATTGTCATATGACACAATGCATTGCCAACTGACTATGCATTCACCTTTCAGACACAATGACTTTAGGGCGTGTTTAGTTCCACATCAAAATTGGAGGTTTGAAGAAAAAACTTGGAAGTTTATGTATGTAGAAAAGTTTTGATGTGATAAGCTATGCCTAATGAGAGTTTTTAAATTTGGAAGTTGGATAAGCTAAACTCTCATTTAGGAAAGTTGGAAGTTTGAAGAAAAAGTTGGGAACTAAACTCGGCCTTAATATGGCTTTCAGTAAAGGTAGCAACAAATCGTGGCACATGTCAACATCGTTACCACCTAGTATCATTTATAAGTGGGCAGTGGCAGCTCTCTGTACCTTCAAGATCTTTACTCATTAATTGGGATACATGCTGTCCTGAATACAGAACAGGGTAGCATCTCCATGACTGGGAAATATGGAGTATAAAGCAAAAACAGGCGAGTAGCTTTCAATTCAATATTGGAGACCATGTGTAGCTGCCCAGGCCCCAGAAGTCAATCAATTCCTTTATTGGTCAGATATATCAGTCACAACCACCATACTCAATAGTAGTAGGCTCTATCCAAGAAAGTTGAGTTCTGCCAGTTCTCAGATGTTGGTGAAGGTCGATTTCATCCCAACAAGACAAATACTTCTAATCCTCGGCTACAGAGGTACGTACTCAGATGTTGGTGAGGTTCAATTCCATCCAACAAGACAAATATTAGGTTTTCTAAAGGTGCAGCTTGCATCGTAAAAGTTTGCAACACAACTGCGTTCATATGTACTACTATTGATGGCCAATGATATCTATCCAGAGCATACTATTAGTGCGGTAGTGAACAAGGAAATTATAGTGTTATTTGAATGAAAATTTGCCTCTGGGCTTGCTAAGTATCTTCGAACTTATTTCTGAAGACCTAGAGTAAAGGATCTGAATTCATCTACTGTTTCTCACGCAATGATTTTTTTTTTCGTTTTGTAAATAGTGCGTCTAATCAGTTGTTGTTGCTAAGATTATAGTCAATCATACACCAAATTAATAACTGACAAGCCCATTTCCCAACAGAGACCTCTGCAGAGACTTTGCAAAAGACTAGAAAAATCTACATCCATTATTGTCAAAGGCCCATCAGCCTTGATAATGATATCCATGTCTATTGCATAGCTTATCAGAGTGAGATAGCCTCAAGTTAATTTGCTTAAAAGATATGAACTGGATCATATGGACCACTACCTTTGGAGGTATAAACCCTTAGCAATTTAAAAACTCTCATTAGGCTTTAAGCTAAAATAAGTGACACAGCTTTTGTCATTCAACCCAAAACACACCATTACTGGCCCAGATGCCAAATTTGGGAAGAACTAAAAGAGAAACAGATTAAAATTGTTATTACCTCAAGCTTGTCGTTTTCTTTTGAAAGCGCAGCGCAAGCTCTCTGCAAAGTACGCATCTCCTGCTCACAGCAAAACCAAGTACCAAACGGCAGTTAGTGAATTTGAAGTAGAATACATAATAAACTGCACATAGTAAAGAATGTGAGCATCACCTCACGGAGGCTGTCGTTCTCCACTGCAAGAGATCGCACCAGCTGCTGTACGTCCGGTAGCCTCTGCATATCACCAAAACAACCAAGCATTAAGACGAATTAAGCAACACCAGCAAGAGAACAGGCTTTGGCCCCCCAACAGTTCACAAGATTTGATCTTTTTGTTGGCTAGTACACCTTTGTGGCTTTGCCCTAAGATTCCACTTTTTGTTCAACCTCCCAGCCTTTCAAAGGGCAGGCCGAGATGTAGCAGCTTCTGCTTTATGCTAAACTAGTACAAATATGGCTCAACCACCACAAGAAGAACAACCCCGCCCTTTTCTCTTGTGATGATAGTGGCTTACTCCTCCGACCGGGTCAAGACTCAAAGACTCCTCTTTTGCCCTAGAACTAGTAAAGCGCGTACACAAATCCTAATACTTTTCCCAACACGTGACACACACACATACATTGCTTTGCAACTGTTTTTTGAGTGCCCTGCGCGCGTACGCACCACTCACGCTGGCCGTAGTACTACTATTCAAACAACCAAGAATGACCTACAGGGTTGCGAGGACAAAGGTGTGGTGGCTCACCATTTTCTTCCGTGGACGCTGACCGGCCGGCCGTAGAGGCGACGGCGCTGAGAATGGCAGTTGTTGCTGCCGACCCATGGCGCTAACCTACAGGGAGACGAACCAAACCATCTGTGAGTCATTTACACAAATCCAACCAATCAATCATTTTCCCTGAAAATCATATACAACATCCAAGAAAGCCACACTCGATGGTGGCAAGAACAAAGGAAGGACAGGACAGACACTGGTAGGTGGGCCCCACCCCCAACCACAGCTGTCCCAACGCATGATAGTCACAGGATCCCACATTATTAGTAAAAAAACAAAACATCAGTTATAATAAGCACGCTAATAGGAAAGGAACCCTCAGCTAAACCTACACCTAAACCATACCCTCCTCCATCTCTTTAAAAAGAAAAATCAAATTCTAATTATGAACTTGAACAAATCTTTAAATTGATTTATTTCGAGAACTGCATACGACCATCCATCCCATTCGCCGCGCAACCGCATGACGAACGAAGCTCAGCCAACCGCTACGACCACTGACTATTACATGTGGGCCCGGCTCACCTTTCCTCAAAGGGGAAAAAAAAGGAAAGATAAGAAAAGAAAAAACCCGACACAGGTCATCGACAGGTGGGGCCCCTCTCGCCGGCGCTCACGTCACCCACGTCGACCACCGCCTCCGCCGCGCGCCGCCGCCGACACGCGCGCGGGAGGTGGGCGCCCACGTGTCGCGGGCCCACCTAGCTTTGACTCTGTCCAACCGCGGGGGGGAGTGTGGCCCCCACCACCACCACCACGCTCCCACCACACGAGCAATTGCACCGGAGGATAAAAGGAGCACGGAAATTACCACCCTACCCCCGGAACAAGCGTAAGTGCGTAACCAATCCCCATTGGCCATGGTGAAGAGAGCGAGGGGCAGCATGGGAAATCCGCGTGCGCCGCACACCCACTTCGCCGAGTCCCTGAGTCAACCACAAACTCTACTACTTCCAGCCATACAACCACTGGACGAAAACAATCCGTGCTCGATTTCTTCCTGCGGCTGTTTGGTCTCGTCGTCTCGAGCAATTCCAATGTGGAATCCAGAATCTCATTTGTTCGTGGGGAAGCAATGCGGATCTGCGAGGCGGAAACGGGGATGGATGGGTGGGTTGCGTCCGTTGCAAGCAAAGAAGGGGGAACTGTATTATGGTAGTGGATGGTGAGATGGAGAATTGGCGAGGAGGAGGAGGAGAAGAAGGAAGGTGGAAAGGGAAGGGAAAGGGAAAGGCGGTGTCCAATTCACCAAGGGAAGGGAAGGGATTTTCGCCACTAGTAGGGGTAATTCCGTCACACGGTACAGAACAGAAGCGGAAAAGGGCAAAAAAAAAAACTCGGAAAGCAACATGGGGATAGGAGAGAGAGTAGTGGTGGGGGGAGGAGAAGAACCCAATGCAGCGGCGGCGGCGGCGGCGGAGGCGGCAAGACGGAGGTGGAAGGAGATGCGGGTGCAGTGTGAACGCACTAACCTTGGTCGTCGCCGGCGCGGGGCGGTGTCCGGGAGGCGAGCAGAAGGCGCCGTCCTCGCCGCCGCTGGTGGACGCGGCCGACCCGGAGCCAGAGCCAGACCCGGAGCCGGAGCCGCCGCTGTAGTCCAGCGGCGAGGCCGGGCTAGCCCGGGCCCACCTCCCCTTCTTCCCCGCCGCCGCCGCCACCGCCGACGGAGACCGGCGGCGCGACCGCTTCCCCCGCGTCACCGGCGGCCAGATCAGCTCCTCCCGCGCCGCCCCCTTGCTGCTGCTGCTGCACCACCACGGCGGCGTCCACCCCGCCAGGTCCGCCCCCCGCAGCGAGCAGATGATGCCCGCCGCCACCGCGTCGTCGTCCCCCGCACAATCCATCGCGCGCTCGCCGACGAATCCCCCGACCCCGGCGACCGTAGAGGAAGGTGGAGGTGGAGGTGGGTGGGGGAGAAGAGAATGGAATGGGAGAAGAAGAAACCAAAGCCGCGGCGTGGTGTGGTGTCTCGTCCCTTTTAAATGGTTGGGGGTGGAAGCGGAATAATAAAAAAATAGCCCAATCCCGCACCCACACGACACACACCCCGCACACCTACGATAGCTACCCTCCCCCACTAGCGGGGCCCACCTGAGTCACCGCCCACTGACACCCCTAGCCCCCACGTTTCCACAGGCCCCACCTCCCAGTGGCAAAGCGGAAGGGAGGTGGGGCCGGGTTGTCAGTGGGTGCAGGGTAAAGCGGCGAGGCGTACGCCGCAAGGTAAAGGAGGTGGGAGGAGCGGCGGGTGGAGACTGGAGGGTTGAACTGGAAGGGGAGGGAGTACTAGAGTAGAGTACTGGAGTGGGGTGGAGGTGGGGCCCACTTGTCGGTCACTGGGAGAGCTGCTACTAACTTAAGCGGGCGAATGCAACAGTGGTCGGGATTCGTGGCTCGGCGCGGGCAGGAGGACCGCCGTTTGTGTTCGCCCGTGTGGGGCCCTGGTCCCACCTGGCAGTGACGGTGGACAGGAGGACCTCCAAAGTCTGGGGCTTTTAACTATTTGCCACTTTTAGATTTGGCAAATAACTATTTGTCACCCCTATTTCAATGACATATGTCCACATGTGTCTATAACATGTGGGTCTAGTGACAAAAGGTTAATTGCCACATTTATATGTGGCAAATGGTTAAATATCTCCCAAAGTCTGGACGGGCAAGACGGCTGTGCAGCGGAATGTGTACTGCTTGGAATACTGTTTAGAGCAAAGGAAAGTCATTAGAATTTTGCTAGTCCTAGTACTGCTGTAACAAGTTTGAAATGATCTTGAACTAAGGCCCCGTTTACTTCCCCAATTTTTTTTTTCCAAAAACATCACATTAAATCTTTGGACGTATGCATGTAGCATTAAATATATATTAAAAGAAAAACTAATTACACAGTTAAGGGGGAAATCACCAGACGAATCTTTTGAGCCTAATTAGTCCATGATTAGCCATAAGTGCTATAGTAACCTATAAGTGCTAATGACGAATTAATTAAGCTCAAAAGATTCGTCTCGCGGTTTCTATGCGAGTTATGAAATTAGTTTTTTCATTCGTGTCCGAAAACCCCTTCCGACATCTGGTCAAACATCCGATGTGACACCCAAATATTTTCATTTCGCGAACTAAACAGCCCGTAACAATTTCAGCTGAAACATGATTTTAGAGTTGAAAAAATACTAACTTCTTTCAAAATCTGGTATCTCAGGCTAGCTGTGGACATTTAGGCTGTGCATCCACACTTTCCCAACTTTACTCTCGCGATTTTCTCCCTAACTGTGTAATTAGTTTTTTCATTTATCTACATCTAATGCTTCATGCATATATCCAAAGATTCGATGTGATGTTTTTGGGAAAAATTTCTGGGGAACTAAATGGGGCGTAAACACACCCTAAGGTGTGAAAAAGTTTATATAAAAGGGTAAGATGATTGATTGGTAAGGTGATTGTTTTAGGATTGTATTTTTTTTAAAGAAAAGAACGGATTATAATCTTTATAGGGCATAGAATGTACTCTCTCCGTTTTACGTTATAAGACGTTTTAAATTTAGTCAAAATCAAACTACTATATTACTACTTTTTTCTATAGAGTTAGTTAAACTTAGAGTAGTTTGACTTTGATCAACGTCAAAACGTCTTATAACATGTAACATATGATTTTTTTCCCCTTAACGTGCTCATAGGTCAGCCCAACATCGGATTTGTTTGTCAATTGTCATAGGTCAGCCTTGTTCATAATTGCTTGTTGGCAGATTATTGGTCCAGATTGTTTACTCCACTCTTGTAAAAAAAAGTTTCTTCGAACATTATTCTGCCGCATTTAGACCACTCTGTTCCTAGTTGCTACTCCTACTGTTTATATTTTTAAAGTTTGTTTTCAAAATATTAATTTACCGTGTTAATTAATCGAGTGAATCATCCATTTCATTTCTCCCTAACCCATGCTGCTAGAATTGAATAGATATATATACCGGGTCAAACAGCGCCGATGCATGCAGATATCTCGAGGAAAGTTGAAAACTCCATGTGGGTCGCTTGGTCAAACAAAGTCCAGGCACACGCGTATCTCTTCTTTCTCATTTTGAGCCCAGATTGCTACTAGAAGATCAGAAGGGGGTGGCAATAGCCAATTCGTCCTAGAGTTGAACTTGTCATGGTAAACTGGTAATGGCCAAAGTTTAGTTCCAAAGTTTTTCTTTAAACTTTAAACTTTTTCATCACATCAAAACTTCTCTACACACATAAACTTCTAACTTTTCTACCATATCGTTTCAATTTCAATCAAACTTTCAATTTTAGCGTGAACTAAACACACACAATGTCAAGCGCTAGCTGGCGTCTGGAGAATGTGTAGTACTGTAGTGGTCTCGCCGGGGGTTGACTGCTGATCAGATCATTTGAGCTTTTAGGCTCTGTGTTTCCCATTGGCTGTAGCTATTTTTTTTTAGAATCTTCGTATTACTACCTTCGTCCCAAGACGTTACAACTGAATAACTGATTACACATCCTTTTTTAAATTGTAATATTTTGAGATGGATGAATATATGTCCTTACCTATTTCTTAAAGAAATTATAATATTAAAGATGAACCTGGATCAAATTCATCCATAGGATTTAATTTATTTATAGAGTGAGTAGACTCTAAGAATCTTCTCAGAAGCTACATAGTACAAACAAGCTGTTTTGCAAAAATTTAAGTCCCCAAACAAGGTATTAGGTTGAGTTCTAAACATTTTGGGGGTGTTTAGATCCAGGGGTATAAAGTTTTAACGTGTCACATCGAGTATTATATAGGATGTTCGGGCACTAATAAAAAAACTAATTACATAATCTATCAGTAAACGGCGAGACGAATTTATTAAGCCTAATTAATCCATCATTAGTAAATATTTACTGTAGCACCACATTGTCAAATCATGGAGCAATTAGTCTTAAAAGATTCGTCTCGTAAATTAGTCGCAATCTGTACAATTAATTATTATTTAGCCTATATTTAATAATTTATATAAGTGTTCAAATGTTCGATGTGACATGGTGTAAAATTTTTTGTGTGGTAACTTACCCTATACCAGTACAACCGTATAATGCAGAGCGGCTTTCACATGCACATAGGAGTAGCGGCAGTAGGTGTTCTGAACCAAAATCGCAGAAGTATGCGACTGACAAAAGATCAGGCTGACACACATGAATATTACTACCTCCGTCCCAAAATAGTTTCCGTGCTCAACTTTGATCGTCCGTTTTATTTGAAATTTTTTTATAATTAGCATTTTTGTTGTTATGAGATGATAAAATATGAATAGTACTTTACTCGTGACTTATGTTTTTATTTTTTTTCAAAAAAATTTCAAATAAGACGAATGGTCAAAGTTGGGCGCGGAAAACCATAGCTGCACTTATTTTGGGACGGAGGGTTCCTGTGATACATTATAAAGTGTCTAGATTCATTGTATTAGGATAGGGTTGGTTAATTTTGAGACACAATAAGTAGTGTAGTAAGTGTACTCGTGTCCAGATTTACTGTATTAGAATGGGGTTAGTTAACTTTGAGACAAATAATAAGTACTGTAATAAGTGTACTCGTAGCTGCGTAGGCGTAGACCGTGTCGAGCCCTCACTCATCCGGCCCCTGACCACGATTAGACCGCTGAGCGGCTCACCGTACCGTACCATTTCTCGCGAGACCCCCGTACGTGTACCGGTCTGTACTAAGTACACTGTACACTGTTTGCTGCTACAGCGTCTCCTAACCGCATCATTAAGCCATTCCCCTTTCTTCAAACACGTCATTAAGGGAGGCATTAACCAACTGCTTCCATTCCATTCCATGCAATGCAACCAGTACAAGTTTACAACTACTTTTCGGTTCATTGAAATTAATCAAAAAATCATATGAAATAATTCGTACTGGTGCGTTTTGAAGCTGTATCCATACATAATTTCATCGTAAGGGTCTTGGTAGGATTTTGCATACGAATTTGTGGTGCTATTGAAGTTTGTGATTTTGTGGCCATGCATGGATCGTTCGCGTGCAGAGGAGATCAGAGAGTCTCTGTAACCTGTGATCTCAAGTTTTAAGACGAGATCGACTGAGACCAAGCAAATGTTGCACCAAGCTGAGGCCGTGTTTAGTTTTCCCCATATTCCCAACTTTCCATTATATCATATCACATCAAAAACTTTTTTACACACATAAACTTCTAGTTTTTTTTCTAAACTCTCAACTTTCTTCAAACATCTAATTTTTTTCAGGATCTAAACACACCCTGAGTCGACGAGCAGCGCGAATTGAAACCGCGGTTGTTATCGCCGCCAGCCACACGTACACAGCCAGTGACCCTATCAATTCTTTTAAAAAAGATTAAAGTTGTGATAAGTTTTGTTCGATTTTTTTCAGTGTTTATCATGGTTTTTATGCGGTTATCGTGATTACCAAGCTTCCTACCAAGATACGATACCGATACGATACCTCTACTCGGACCTATACGATACCTCTACTCGGACCTCGGGGATGAAGCCAGGTCAGTGTGGGGCAGCTTTGGCTCGAGCTTTACACCTGGTAGAAAAATTTGCGTTAGCATATATTATTAATTGTAAGTTAAATTTTAAATACAAAATTTATGCTTCATAGTTAAGCTCTATGCTTAAGATACCCCCTATAAACCCTGGAGAAATATGTACGTGCCCTGGTGGTGATGGGCTGTCCAGCCCATGGGCCGGAGCCGGACAAAGATTTCGGTCCGGCCCAGTACACCGGCCTTGCAGATCCGTAATTCGGTCCAGTACCGGTATCGCGACGAAAACGATCGTCAGTGTGTAATTCCACCAAACAAATTTTCCACTCTAAAATCCTTCTTTTTTCCCCATACATCCATCTTCTCCATCCGTTTCTAAATAACCGACAATTTTAACTTTTCTATTTAAATCTTGACCATTAGTTATTCTCAAATTGTTTGACCATTAGTTAATACAACTAATCCACTTTAATAACATGGCATCATTTCTAGTACTGTGTAAACAATCAAGGAAAACACAAAGATGAATGGTCCAAGTTCAAAAATGAATAGTGCTTATTGTCAATTACTCCCTCTGTTCAGATTCGTTGTATGTCCCATCGAAGTACTAGATTAAGTCTTTTTGGGACGGAGGGAGTATTTATAAACAGAGAGTATTTTCTTCCACGCTAATTTAAGAATAAAACATTTATATTTTGTTTTATTAGCGGTTTAAAACTCTTGACTAGAAAACAGACCACGACGAAGAAAACCCTCCAAAATTAACTTTAAAAGTTCCAAATTCTAAAATTTAGCTGCAGCTAATAAACTAGTAATAAACATACCTCGAAAACATTCTGTAACGTACGTACCAGTACTACGTAAGAGTACACATGGGTGACTAATCACCCGATTTGACGCAGTAATTACACGGTGACACAATCTGTAATGTACTTTCTTTGTAGAAACACAGTACAGACACGGTAATCTATAATGTACTACTGCTGCGTGACTGCAACATCATTTGGTAGTGACCTGACAAGATAAAGTCATCACCGAGATAATGTAGTTTCAAAGCTTGTACTGGTACCCGTGATTCTTGATCAATGACTGATAGTATCTCCTCCGTTTCATAAATGTAAGTCATTATATCATTTTCTATATACATATTGATGTTAATGAATCTAGATAGATATATATGTTTAGATTTATTACCATTAATGAAATGCTAGAATGACTTACTCCCTCCGTTTCACAATGTAAGTCATTCTAGCATTTCCCACATTCATATTAATATTAATGATAATGAATCTAGACATATCTATCTATCTAGATTTATTAACAATAATATATATATATAAATGATAGAATGACTTATATTATGAAACGGAGTAAGTTCTACAATACACTGCGTGTAAGCATTTGCAACAATCACCCGTGCCGGCCGGTCTGCTTAAGCCACTGCAATTAATCCCAGCAAGCAACAGCCTAACTAATAACGTGACGCTTCACTCGCGTCATCCACAACGTAATTAGTAGTACATATATATCCACCATTTTGTTGAGTGTCAGACTTGTTCATGTTTATGTAAATTTATAGGAAAAAGAAATGTATTCCCTCGGTTTCAGTTTGTTAGTTGTTCTGGCAAATCTCATAGTACTAAATTAAAAGGTGTGACCTATTATATTGCTACCCTCAGCATCTCTAATTATCTTCCCAGAGGTAGCAATTCATTTTTTTTTCTGTTAGTACTACTACTACTGCTATATTAGTGAAGGGTATGAAAGGAAATACATATCTAAAAAGATATGGAATATCAGAACGGCAAGTATTTTAACAAAAAAAAAACTAAATGTTACTCCCTCCGTTCCAAAATATAAGCATTTTTTTAACATAGTATTCGAGATATTACTTTGATCAACACTATCTATAAAAATAGAATGTTTTAAATAAAAAGAGTTTGTTTAATGATAAATATAGTAAAATCAATTTTACATAATTGATATTTTTAATTTTTTTTATATTAATAGTCAAAGTAAAAAATATTTGACGTGACACTATGTTTAAAATGCTTATATTTTAGGACGAAGAGGGTATGGTAAACTAGAACAACATCTCTAAAAGTTTTGAACGACAAATAAATTAGAACGAAGGGACCTTCAATATTTTCAACATAAAAGCAAATATTGGATTTAATAGAATTAATTTGATGTTGCACGTATTGTTAGTATTATGTACCAACACTAATATAGTACTTGACTAGAGTAGCTATCCACAGTAGTAGGTCGTTCAATTAAATCAACAACTAGGCCCTTCATTAACTAATTGGACCATATACTTATCCTCCCAACCGTCAGACGGTTGGAGCGTATGGATCAACGGCTCAGATCGATCAGCAGCTTAGCCACTAGCTTAGCCAGTTGCCGTGTGACTGCTTCTGACAGATCACAAATGCAACAAAATTGCCTGGTCCCCTGTACATATGCATTCCATTCTGGCTTTGCAATGTTTTGACATTGCTGATTGTCACTGCCAGAAGACCTGGCAATCACTCACTAGAGTCTGGAGACCATCTGCAGATGCATATGCATGATCTGGCCTACACAAAGATCACAACATCATCTCAACATGTTCTTGTTTTATAGTACCAAAAGGTGTCACCTAATCATTCAGGTAGTATTATTTTTACTGTGCTAATCACCTGGATTGTTATCTCAATCTAGATGGATTGGTCGAGGAAGCATCATAGTACATGTATATATAAAAATTACTATCAAGGTGTACTTCATGTGTACTCTGCTGTTGATTATGATTATAGGCGTTTGAGATGAAAAGTTGCATGTTTTTTTCTGCAGTTTGAAGCGAAAACTTGTCCGAATACGGCAGTGTTCAGCGTGTACGTGTGGGTCATACACCCTTACGACCATCTGATAATCCAATTTACAAATCGTATAGGAGTATGTTTCATATTGCCAATTTAAATTTTAGTCTGATTTTACAGAAGAAAAAAAAACCCAGCTACACTTCCCATTGCACAAGCCACAACTAGAGTTTTCTGAACATTTTAATTAACAGAATTGCTTTGTTCTGCATCCATCTGAAAGAAATAAAAATAAAATAAAATGCTGATTAAACCCTGACACTGTAAAATCTAAACATGATTAGCGAAAGAGAAACACCGACAGAGAGTTGTACTAGTAGTACTACCTGTGGAGTCTCATCCTCTTAACAAAGCCTGTCCGTGCGTTCGAAATCGAAATGAATCGCTGCCGAATTTAATTTGGGCGATCATTCACTAGGTGACAGTGGAGATAGATGGAACATTTCTTTCATGGGTGAGATCGATTCAATGCTCAGTTGATGATGATACTTAAGCTCGGTTTTAAACTCCATCGAGAGGAACAATCTCAACTGCCGTTTGCTCTCCCGTTGAAACGCCGCGGTTTTTGTGTCGTCAGGAGTTGGTAGCAGCTGCAAAAAAGTCTTAACTACTCTAGTTAATTACTCCACTTATTTATATGTTCAACCGTTATTTCAAAACAGCATCTATAACGTTTAGGCTGTGTTATTCCCCCTTCTTTTCCGACTCACCTTATTTTCTTTACCGCGTGCACGTTTCTTAAAATATTAAATATTACGTTTTTTTAAAAAAAATTCTACAGGAATTTTTTTTTAAAAAAATTATATTAATATATTTTTTTAAAAAAATATCAATACTTAATTAATTATACGCTAATAAGTAGTACCGGAGGGATTAGTTCCCAACTCACTCCAACGAACTTAGCCTTAGTATATCAAACTAGTGTTCAAATCCATATGAGTCTTACAGAACCTAAACTAACAGCTCCTCCATCATTTACTCTTCAGCTTATCAACCGTAATTATCAAAATTTAAATTTGAAAACTTAATTTTATAGGAGTAGTTGAATTTGATTTTTTTCATCGTCATTTATTTTCTAGCATTGGGTTATATAAAAGTTTACCCACAAATTGTTTAAGAGTTTTAGCTTATGATCAGACCTGATAAGATATCGTCTACATTTTAAGGAAGACCTTACAACAAAGTCGCGCGGAACAATTCTAAATCGAACTAAATACTGTGAAAATCATGCGAATTTAATGGAGGCTTGAACTCAAAATACACACGACCAAAATATGTCAAAAAATTTAAACTTTGTACGCATGAAATTCGCCAGTTGGCCAGAGAGCATTGTGCACTGAAGATGAGGAGGTGGGCCGGAATGGAAGGAGGGAATCACGGAGAGGGCACGAAAACTGAAGTTGGTGTGGCTCTGCCCTGCCCTGCACTGCACATGTACTATCACCCCCATTCAACACCAACTCTCTCTCTCTCTCTCTCTCTCTCTCAATCTCTCTCAAATGAGCTGATTTCAGTGCTCACCATCCCAACAAGAAACAATGCACTGCCTTTTGGCAACTGCCACATGACTGTTTTTCTCCCTTTTTTTTCTTCTTATTTTCTTCAGAGATCAACCCTGGTAGTACTAGCAGTAGTAGGAGTAGTAGTACAAAAACTACACCAATCCATACAGTCCGTGCACCAAAAGCCTTTTGCCTTTTTCTTCCTCCCTCTCCTCCTCCTCCATTTCCCAAGATCAAGAAAGAAACAGGCTGCTTGTGCAGACAAATCGTTGGTTTGGGTTGAGTGCACACGAGGATCAAGAGGGGAGGAGAGGAAGAGGACAACCTGCTGGTCACAATATCTGCATTAGTTTTTTTATCTTTGGATTCCCTGGGTTTTCATGGTATCTTGTCAGAGAGGCACAGAGGCCTTTGTGTTCTTGCTGTTCCCTTTGTCTTCTCCACTTCTCCTCCTCTTCAGCCAGCGAGGTGAGTGAGTGAGAGAGAGGGTCAATGCGATGCCACCGCCGCCATTGACGCCTCTCTCCTCCTCCTCCTCCCGCTTCTTCTTCTTGCTGGTGCTGGTGCTGGTGCTGAGCTGCTCGTTGCCGGCCAATGGGAGGACTCACCGGTCGCCGGCGGCGGCGGCCTCGCCTTCTCCTGGACCGGGGCCTTCACCGGCGCCGGCGACACCGCGGGTTGTTCCCCCTGCTCCGGCTCCGGCTACCGGAGGTGGAGGTGGAGGTGGAGGCATCTTCTCCTCGAATGGCAGCCTCGCCGTGACTCCCGCCGCCGCCGCCGCCGCGGTGGCGCCTTCTCCTCCCTTGGGTAGGTTGGCGGCTGTTACAGTTGGATCAAAGATTGCGTTTTCTTTTTTCTTTTTTGTCTATGTGTTTTGGTGTCCTGTCGCATTGCTGAATTTTGTGTTCTCTGGCTAATTTTTTTAAAAAAATTTAGGGAGAAATTTTATCGATGTTTCCTTCACCCATTTCTGAGAAATTCCCGTGCTGATTTGGTGGGAAACCCGTGTTGTTTCTTTTGGAGATATGGGGTAAAAAGTGCGCCCTTGGGATCCTTTGGTTTCTTCCAAGTTTGAACAAAGCGCATAACTTTAAGTGCCGTCTCGTGAACTTGGGTACGAATTGGAATTGAATATATGTGCTCGTTCTTTTTAGTATGGTGAACTTTGCCCAATCTTGGGAAAGAAACAAAAAAGTGCATTCTTTCGAAAGGAAAAAAGAGAAACAAAAGATGCTCCAATATATTTGCCTCAAAATTTGGTTGTAGGAAAGAGAAGTTGCTTTTTCTTTCTTTTTTTTTTTCAATCTTGGGGGTTCTCCAAATTTTGTACATAAAAAGTTTTACCTAAAAAATTCAAAGGCATTTCTTTTGCAAATGAGCAGCTGGCCTAGTAGCTGTTCATCTTCTCGAATTGGTTCACTCAAACACTTAGAGTGCTCTAATCCACCACCCTTTGGTTTGCTTCTATGCTTCACAGGTGCAGTGGCAGCAATGGAGCAGAGGCAACACCATCATTTCCACAAGGAGCTTATCATTGCCATTGGCCTTGCATCCGTCGCCGGCATGGCGATCGTCGCCACCGTATTGTATGCCTGCATCCTGTGCCGGCATTCTCACCGAGCCCATGACTCCAAGAACATCCGAAGCAGCTCAGGTTTTGAATTGGGCCCTTTTCTTTGCCCTGCCCAGACTGGTTCATGTATCCTTGTTGGCTTGTCTTGTTTGTCCATGAAAATCTCATAGCTACTGAACTTACTACTTTGCATTGTTCAGATACCGCAAGGGTTGCGTTGGTGCCGATGCTGAACAAGTTCAACTCAATGAAGACTAACAAGAAAGGACTTGTCGCGATGATGGAGTATAATACACTTGAGACGGCGACCGGGAAGTTCAGTGAGAGCAATTTGCTTGGAGCTGGTGGGTTTGGGTGTGTGTACAAGGCCAATTTTGAAGGAGGACTTGTTGCTGCCGTCAAGAGATTTGGCCACAGGGGACAGGACTGTGAGAAGGAATTTGAGGTTGGTGATTGTTTATGTCCATGGCCTGAAATTTGTTCTTGATGAGACTTGTCTTGTTGCTAAGATTGTTTTTGGTTACCTCTGAATTGGCAGAATGAGCTAGATTTACTTGGCAGTATTCGGCATCTGAATATAGTGTCCCTTTTGGGCTTCTGTATTCATGAAGAGAACCGTTTCATTGTTTATGAGCTGATGGAGAATGGATCACTGGAAGCACAACTTCATGGTACCTTCTAATTTGCTTTGTTCTTCATTTGTTTCCTCAGAATTGTGAGTATGATCAAGGAGAAGTATCCATTTTTAATCTATTTGTTTGTTTCTAGGACCATCACATGGGTCGGCTCTAAGCTGGCACATTCGGATGAAGATTGCTCTTGACACAGCAAGGTTACCATCCATTTTTATTCACTTTGCATGATTAAATATATTTTTATACCGTTATCATTGATTCCTATCATATGCGTCTGTCAACTAAATTAACCAGGGGATTAGAATATCTTCATGAACACTGCAATCCACCAGTTATCCATAGGGATCTGAAGTCATCTAACATACTTTTAGATTCAGATTTCAATGCTAAGGTATGCCTGCTTATCTTAGTTCTTGTCAATTAGAATATTACTGTCAATCGTAACACATATCACTGATCATCTTTGGTTTGCAGATTTCAGATTTCGGCCTTGCAGTGACCAGTGGGAATCACAGCAAAGGAAGTTTGAAGCTTTCTGGGACATTGGGCTATGTAGCTCCCGAGTACTTGTTAGATGGTATGCCCTCTCTTTTCTCATGTCCCACCTGTAATCGTCTATGTAGACTAACTCTCATGTCCCACCTGTAATCGTCTATGTAGACTAACTTTTTTCTCACATTAACATCTAATTTAATTATCTGCAACCGCATGAAATTCAGGGAAGTTGACTGAGAAGAGTGATGTATATGCGTTTGGAGTAGTACTTCTTGAACTTCTGTTGGGAAGGCGGCCTGTTGAGAAGACAGCACAATCTCAGTGCCAGTCAATTGTTACATGGGTACCCAACATTCTGATACTTGACATGTTGAATTTAGTTCAATTAAAAAACAGTCATTCTCTCGATATGCATAGAATATTTTTAAGCTTCATCTCCTGAATCCAGGTGGTTAAGTTAAATTTTCCTAATCCATTGGCATCTGACATATGGAAATCAAATGCAGGCCATGCCTCAGCTAACTGACCGATCAAAGCTCCCTAACATAATTGACCCCATGATCAAGAACACAATGGATCTGAAGCACTTGTACCAAGTAAACTCCCTCTTAATTTCTATCTTTATCCTCACAAATCTTTTCAACTAATTCAATTTGTGTGATTCGCTACTTCGCAGGTTGCTGCGGTGGCTGTGCTCTGTGTGCAGCCAGAACCAAGTTACAGGCCACTAATCACAGATGTACTCCACTCTCTGATTCCCCTAGTCCCCATGGAGCTTGGAGGGACACTGAGGATTTCCCCGGAATCACCTTGCGCAACTCGAAAGCAGTCTCCCTGTTGAGAAAGAAAAGGAAATGCGTGATCGGAATGCGGTGATTCAGTGAGTTCATATCACCCAAGTGGTTCGGATAACTTATGGTGTTGAGTGCAGGTTATTGTTTCTTGCTTGAATTGCCTTCATTGGTGCTTGCCTGAGGTTGAGTGTGCTCTCCTAGTGACCTTCAACTTGTTGATTCATTTCATAGATTTTCGGGGTTTGCGTAGGCTGTATAAAGAAGCAAGTAAAGAGTGTTCCCCCCTTCCCCCCCCCCATTGGATCTGATTACTGCTGTAAATATTAAAGATTTTCATACTGTAACTCAATAGCATTGAAGAAATCTTTGGCCATGCTCAATGTGCCACATTGTGTCTTACACTCACATATATGGTGTCTACTGATTCGCATACTTATTTTCCCTTTAAAATCAAGTTTTATGCGTGATGAAGAACAACATTCGAGTTAGCATTTGAAGAATCCTAGAAACAAAAGTGGCAATTGAAGAATGAAATCAGATGTCAGTTTGTATGGTTCTAAAATTACTTCATCCATCTTTTTCCTTTGTAGACTCTGGTGACCTTGAGCTCTCTGGTTCAAGTAAATTTCCTCACCTTCTTAACCTTGTCCACTTCTAGTTCAAGCTAGTGATGGGCTATGAGTCTTGTACAGAATGTTTTAAGTAGTAGATTGTACAAAGAATAATGATTTGGTAGGTGTAGTGAGTAGTGTGACCTCCACTTACTGTACTTTGTGAATAGAGACATCTACTATTCTGCTGTCTTATTCACAATGGCAATGTACTTTTCAACATGACCAAACTAAAGGTTAGCTGGTACAGTAGTATAATCTAGCAGGCCCACTCGTCAGTGAAACATATTGCATTGAGGTAATAGCTGGTACAGGAGTATATGTCTCAGTTCTCAAATATCAAATGGAATCACAATCACTGGTAGATTAACTAACCCTTTTCAAATCCAAGTCTAACTAACCCTTTTCAAAATCCAAGGATCTATACATGGCTAGGAAAAACAAAGTGAACTAATGAGCATGTGCATATTAGGTAGGAAATTAATCAAGACAATATCATAATATCATATGGTTGCATTGTCATTGGATGCAAGAAAAAGAGCCATGTAATATTGTAGCAACTTCAGTGTAATGACCCATGGGGACATGTCTGCGCATAATTAGATAGTATTTGATGAGGTTAGTTGGAGACCACACATCCATACCTGCTTTAGCAAGTAGGGATTAATGTGACACTGCTGGTTATGTCTTCTTGGACCGAATGTATAATTATTGGCATCAATGGTGCTGGGGGGCAGAGCACCACGGTTTCTTGTCTTTGTCTGGAATGTCTCATTCTACCTGAAAGGCAAGTGAGTTGTTCATGCAAAAAGTCCAAGAGATTATGCTTAAATTTAATTGACTGTTAGCTTAGTCATCCCCCCTTTCCCACTTAACCTCCATGCATGTATAGTGTGTTATGCTTAATTTATGTTCAAGTCTTTTATTTAGATTATATTTCTAAGAAAGGCAAATGAAGATTGTTAGAGGAATTTTCTGCCAAATTTCAAAAGGATACACTTTTTTGGCCTTTTCATGGAATTGTGGAGCTTGGGTCATCACAAAAATATATAAAACAATTCTAGAGGAGGATATTCTCCTACATTCATCGGCAAGCGAAGAGAGCTTCAAAATTAGTGTGATAAAGTCTAATGTAGATGTGTTTTTTAGTAGTACATTCATTTCTCCAATCTCTCTGTTCATGTTCTTGCTTATCAAGCTTGAGAACATTATCAGTTTACCATCCAAGAATTGTTAAGTCTTGAAATACACTTTAAAATTTTAGAGTAGCTTTGGATTATACTCCCTCCATCTAAAACATAGCTACTTATACTATTCACATTTTATTGCAAAATATACCTATTTCTATAGTATCAAGGGTGGTCTATATATAGTCATAAAATATTCAAAATACTCCATATCTCCACAACCTCAGTGACTTCCAACCGACTATTTACTTTTTATCTTTTCTTTAATTTCGTTGAAAAACAAAAAAAAACTATATTTTGAGATAAAATGGATTGGTCAATTCCAAAGATAAAATAATCTAGTACTACCTATGTCTCAAAATAAAATAAGTTTTTTTTTCTAGAATTAGAACTAAAACTTATTACTCCTATATTTTAGGAGTATAAAATAGTTGGTACAATCGTACAAGCTTCTTGACTGGAAGAGGTACTCAATGCATCTGATTCATTTAATTTCTTCACGTGCATATGCTGGATTATCTCAAGTTAATCTCACGTCGTACTAGTAATCTAGTACTAAGTATAATGCGCCTCAAATCGTCCTTGCATCTGAGGATTGCAAGCTTCAGTTGCGTACTAGTACTAGTAGCAAATATGTTGGACCATTTGAAATGCAAATAATTTTAAATTGCAGTAGAGTAAAAGCAAAGCAATTAACATGGCATGTCCAGTTGAGTTAGCACAGAAAAGCTCAAATACAGAGAAGAATAATACATATGAATTCCAGCATCATACTACCATTCGTTTTATTTATTCTGTTGTGAGTTGTTTTACAACAATTTATATCTTATGCATATATATAAAATTTCTGAATAAAATAAATGGTTAAACGTGTTCTAAAAGTCAATGGGGTTATCTATTAAAAAACGGAGTGAGTATGATATTTCCCACAAAGTCCATATGGATGTTTCTCCAATACCACTCCATCCAATGGCAAACCAAATTTCAGGGGATTTGAGCATAATTGCGTAATCTCTCTTATCTTTTTATTTTTCTTTAAAAATGGCCTGCAAAAAATGTAAACCCTTATTATGGGCAGGGCCCACGAGATAATCTTATGTTTATACGGGCCTCACAAAACTGGGCCTCTTAGCGGCGTCAGGCCTATCAGTAATGGGCTGGATTTTGGGCCCATGTACGTATCCGTATCTGGTACAGTTCACTTCTCTATACATCACACTCGCCGCTTGTTTTTTTTTCTTTAATTATTTTTTTTCTCTCGCTCGCCGGAGACCAACCGGAATCGCCGCGCGCCGCCGCCGCCGCCTCCTCGCCGTCCGCCGCAGCCGTCGAGCCCATCGGCGCCGGTCATGTCGGTGAGTGCCCCCCGCGATCCCCCTCCCCCTTCTCCGCTCCCACAAAACCCTAGCGTCTGATCCGCGGCGATGGCGGGGGATTTGGGGTTCGTGTCGCTGCAGATCTTCGAGTACAACGGGAGCGCCGTGGTGGCGATGGTGGGGAAGAACTGCTTCGCGATCGCCAGCGACCGGCGCCTCGGGGTGCAGCTGCAGACGGTCGCCACCGACTTCCAGAGGGTGTTCAAGATCCACGACAAGCTCTACATCGGCCTCTCCGGCCTCGCCACCGACGCCCAGACGCTGTGGGTGTCCCGGAACTCTCGGATTTTGCTCTAGAACCGGCGTATTGAGTTGCTTGTTAGTTAGGGTTTTGGGGGGGTTTTGATGTGCGCCGTGTGTTTGCAGGTACCAGCGGCTGGTGTTCAGGCACAAACTGTACCAGCTGAGGGAGGAGAGGGACATGAAGCCCCAGGCATTCGCTAGCCTCGTCTCCGCGCTCCTCTACGAGAAGAGGTTAGAATGCTCACTAGCCCTGTTTGAAGATATGATGATATGATGATGATCGCGTTCTAAGTAACTGGTTCATGTGTAAGATGAGTAGGAAGTAATATTTGCTTTACTGAATTGTGAAATTCCTGTGCAAAGTCGTTCTTACATGCCTTGTATTAGTTGTATTATGTTAATTCTTATATCAACTTGATGAAAATTGAGAATCATTGCTGCTATTCGAGTGGGGCTAGTGATTGATATGATTTCCTCTGATCTGTAGGGCAAGATATTAGCTATTTAGCTTTGATTCTCACTGTGCTGAAGCCATTGTGTAAAATTCTTGTTTTTGGTTATTGCACATCCTTAACAACCATCGTGTAAAATTCTTGGTTTTGGCTTAACACATCCTTTACATCATATGTGATTCACAAATCCTATCTTTGAATCATTCATCATTCAAATAATCAAATGTACAAGGAAGTTTTGTAAACCTATGGTATTTCTGTTATTGTAAACTCACAGATCTCGTCTTATTTTGTATTTTCTCTCTCCATTGACTTAACTATGCAAACAGCTTATAGAATATTTCCATGGTATAGGTTTGGGCCGTACTTCTGCCAACCAGTTATTGCTGGATTAGGAGATAATGATGAGCCATTTATATGTACCATGGATTGCATTGGTGCCAAGTATGTATCACTTATATTCTCTCGTCTCATTTTAGTCGTTTACTAAATTTATTGTCCAAAATTCAACTGATCTGAAGTTCTCAACGGTACCATAAACAATGTATTATTGGTATAATGATAAATATCATACAACCCATACCCCTTGGGAGTGTGTGTAGGAGTAAATAATCTCATATTTAATACTTCTAGTTTAGTCTTAATTTTTCAAGTTGAATCTCAGGTTAAGTTTGATTATGCTTGTCATTTCCATTCATTTGCTCATATACGTAGCCATTTAGGTGATTTAAGAGGGTTTGTCTTGATTGTAGGGTTTAATAGCAGCCCTACAAAAAGTCACACCGTTAACTTAGTATAGCTGTATTCTTCCCAACTTCCTATTTTCCTCTTCACGACAAATCTCAAGCCTCTTAGTAACACACTGTTAATTTAGATATAGCTGTATTCCATTCTCAAACTTTATCCTACCTTCGTCTTCACTGTAAGTCTCTAGCCTCTTAAAAACACAGTAGCATTTGATGATACCTATCTTTTCACTTTGTACCATATGCTGATTTACTGCCTTGTTTTATATTTTTAAGGTTCATACTAATCAAAGGTGATTCTTGTAAGCAGGGAACTAGCGAAAGATTTTGTGGTTTCTGGCACTGCTTCAGAATCACTATATGGTGCTTGTGAGTCCATGTATAAGCCAAGCATGGTTAGTTTACATGAAAACTATCTGCAGAATGGTATTTTACTTATAGTTTGGTCTCCTTGAGCACTGTAAACATGACATTTTTCTGTCACAATTTTCTTTGGTGAAGGAACCGGAAGAACTATTCGAGACGATCTCACAAGCGCTGCAGGCTTCTGTTGATCGAGATTGCCTGAGTGGCTGGGGTGGTTATGTTCTCCTTGTGTAAGTTCCATATATGATCATTTTTCACTCACACTAAACATGGGAGTTTAGATGAAAACTCTAATGCTGTCGTTGTCCTTACTGAATCTGTGAAATTTGTTTTCCTGGCTTGTTGGTTAATGCAGGACTCCCACAGAGGTTCAGGAGAGAGTGATCAAGGGAAGGATGGACTGAGTGCTCGCCCGTAGACCTAGATCGCGTAGGGGATGGTTCGTTCGTTCGATCGATCGATTATCCTGTACAACTGCCTACAGAACTAGGAAAACATGTGTGGTCTATTTACTTCTCAAGAAACATCACAGCATGAATGGTATCACCGTTGATTCCTTATCTTCATACCCCTCAGGGTTCTTCTGCTTTCCTTCACATAGCATGGAATTATTAAACATGCTCTTGCAGCACAACCGTGCAAGAAACCGCAAGAAGCTTTGGCCTGCTTGGCTCAGGTGACAAATCCATTCCAGTGTGGACAGGCTTCAAATTCTGCTGCTGCCGCCACTGCCTTTTTCTTTTCTGAATGATGGTTTAATTCGCTTTTGTTTGACAATAGTATCAGTCATACCTGCTCTGAAATGATGGTTTCCTACTGAATTTCTTAACCTGGCCGTTGGAATGTTTTGAGACACTTGTTCAGTTGGGGATAGGGATCAATGATATCCTATTGCCCAAGTCGGCATCACTTGCCTCATCTCTGCAACAAGTCGCCCGCACGAGCGGCTCTCTCGGTTGCATCAGCCCAGCCGACCATCCGTGAGCCGTTTCCCCTCGCCGGAAGCAAACTCTGTTTGCTTTTGCTTTGCCTGATGATTGTTGTGCTGTTCTCTTTGTTTCCTAATATTTGTCCGTAGTTTACCACGCGTACAAACTAATCCAACAAAATAAAATATAAATTGCAAAATATAATGAAAATAAAGATATGTGAACCTCATTTTTTTTTTACTGAAAGCGCATCCGCTTGTGTGTGGTTGTAGGATATGGACCTTAGATCTGTTGATCTTCACTAAAATTTTGCAAAACTATAGGTCTAATCCTCGCTAAATTTTTATTGAAAGCACACTCGATTATGCGTGGTCATAGGATTTGAACCGTTTATAGATCCATTAACTTCACTGAAATTTTATTAGGCCATTCACAGTGCAAGCACCCCATATGAGTTACCACAGGATGACACATAGGATGAAGACACTCTCTTCACAGTGCAAGCACCACTTGTGGGGCCCACAAATATCTTCACCGACACCAAATCCCCAACTGGTCCTCCTCCCTCGTCACCCAACGGCGCCGGCTCTCCCCTCCTCCGCCGCCCGTTCCCTCGCCGCCTCCGCTCAAGCCCCCGTCGCCTCTGCCCCCGTCGTCAGCGAGCACTACGGCTGTGGTGGTGGTCGCCGTCACTGCCGCCGCCCGCGGCGGCGCGCGCCGTCCCTGCCACGCCCGACTCTCCCTCTTCCCGGAGGCGGTGACGAGGAGGCGGAGCGAGAAGGACGGTGGCGGCGGCGCGGGAGGACGACGGCAGCGGCGGTGCGGGAGGACAGTGGCGGCGGCGTCCTCGGGCTGATCTTCGGCAAGCGGCAAGCGGAGGAGCGGTAGGGCCGCTCGTGACCGGCGTGGCCAAGGGCGCCGCCTTCATCCCGTGCGCGGATATGGTGCTCGTCGCACGGGTTGGTCGGGATCTGGTGCTCGTCGCGCGGGTTGGTCGGCGGCAGAAGATATTAAAGGTGGGCTGGTGCGCGCCGCCGCCGCCGACGTGCTGGGGTGGCTGGTCTTGGCCGTGGTGCCCGAAGCCGAACATTTTGCTCTCTCCTCTTCCTCTTCTTCCGGAGCTCGCCTCTCCGGCGGCGGCGGCGGCGGCTCGGCCACCACCGACGTCGACGCGAAGCAGCTCCAACCGACGACGACGAGAAGGCGGAGAGAGGAGGACGGCAGTGGTGTCGTCGTCGTCGCGCTGAGCTGAGCTTGGGGGGCCGCCCGCATCTCCCTCTCCACCCCAAGCGGGCCGCTCCTGGCCGGCGAGCTCCGGTCGACCAGATCGGGGGCGGCGTGGCCGACGCGGCCGGCGATTGAAGTAGAGAGCCGCGCCGGCGACTCGCCATGGGCAGCGGCCGAGGACCTCCCATAGGGGCGCGGAGTCGTCGTCGCCCGCGTGCTCACCAAGTGGGCCCGCGCCCCGAGTGGGCCCCGCGCCCGAGCGAAGTTCCTCGTTGCTTTGCTAGGAACCGGAGAACCGAGTATAGCTATGGGCCCCACCCACTTTTCTTGCCACGTGAGACGAAGCCACGGTAAGTTCCGCCCCACTGTGAAAGGCCTTAGAAGCACACATGCATATTCGTTGTTGTAGGGCTTGAATCGTAATGGTTGAAATCATGCACACTGCACCTCCGGTGCTCTCTTACAAACTACTAAACGATAGGGACTGTCTGTATGGCGTTTGACTGAAAAAATGCCATTACAAATCTTGCAAAATCTAAACCATTGGATTGTTTTAAGATTTGTGCCATTTACCACTAACCCTCCTCTCTCTTTTCGTCATTATCATCGCAGCGTTCCCCCCCCCCTCTCATCTCTAAGTTGGCGGCAACGAGTGCCCCTGCGGCGCCTTCTTTCCTATCTTCGACAGCTCCCCGTTGCTAGAAACGCCACCACCAACCGTCATCTCCTAACTACAAGCTCTATTTTCCCTCATCGCCAACATCGGCCCTCTGCCCCTCCTCCATCTTGGCAGCTTTGGAGCCATTGCTACCTCGCCGTCCGCCTGTGTCCACCGCGGACCGTTGGGCCGTCGTCTCCCACAGCCATCTCTCTAAACCCCGCGATCTCCTTCCTCTTCTCCCTTCCCCCACCCCAAAATCTGAGACCCTAAACTCTAACTCGTTAGGACGTCACCAGTCGTTGGAGCTAGAGGAGAAAGATCTAGGTGGTTAGAGCACGAACCTAGCTAAGATTAGCCTTAATTTTCTGTCAACAGCCATATAGAAATCCTATAAAAATATATAAGAGATTATCTTAGATATCTCTACTAAATACATGAACCAATTTAATTCAAATTTGTATGTTAGCATGTCTATCTGTAGGTGTCTTTGCAAGCATATAAAGCTTAATTGGTTAGGTTCCTTGTGTTGGAACCAACCTATCCAGGTTCAAATTCTATATTTGACATAGGTACTCGCATTTGCGATTAATTATTCCTTCAATGATATGCGGCATACCTATTGACAGCGAGACACCCGTGGTGATTTCGTCAAAATCAAAATATATCGGGTTAGTCCGTGGTGACTTTGTCAATCTCAAGATATGTCCCATGGTGATTTCGTCAAAATCAAAATATATCGGGTTAGTCCTTGGTGACTTCGTCAATCTCAAGATATGTCGGGTCAGTCTTTCGGATGTGCTCATAGGGATATGATATTTGTATGCCCGTGGTGACTTCGTCAATCAGGTCAATATTTCAAACGTGCTCATATGGATATGGTGTACGTGTGCCCGTTTACTGGGGGTGAATGTGCGCGCATTATAAACGTCCGTGTCTGTACTGCGTTTTCGGAAAAAAGAAACATCTAGTTCGGGGCAGATTAAAAGGAGTAATTTGCAGTAACCGCATCTTAAATTCTTCACCGGATAGGACATAATAAATATAGTACATATATTGTGAAACGGATAGTCTTATTTATGACATAATGGCAACATTGACACGGAGTACGTCACTGTCACGTTACGTGAACGTGACCAGCTGACCATGCCCTCCGTCTCGATCATTTGCTTGATCTTCTTGCATAGACTTTGGTACTTTGCCTGCATATATACTACGACCTTGCATTGCACTGCGTCGCAACATCTCAAGTTAAGTTGGTGTGGTGGTGTTCGTCGACGTAGCGCGCGCCATGGAAGGGATGAGCAAGCTCGCCGGAGGAGGAGGCGACGTGACGTTCGTCGGCGGCGGCCGTCGCATGGCGGCCGCGGCCGCCGCGGCGCTCCGGCTCGTCGAGCTGGACCTCATCGGCACGGTGGGCGCCGCCGTGCCGGGGCAGGCGACGGCGCCTCGTCTGCTCGTCGTGTCGCCGGCGCCGGCGAAGGAGGAGGAACGCGACGGCGACGACGACGGCGAGCCGCGGCAGCTGTTCGCGTGCCACTACTGCCGGCGCGAGTTCTACAGCTCGCAGGCGCTGGGCGGCCACCAGAACGCGCACAAGCGGGAGCGCACGCTCGCCAGGCGCGGCGCCGGCGCGGGCGCCGGCGGCGAGCAAGCGTCGTCGTCGTCTTTCGCCATCCACCACGGCGCGTTCGTGTCGGCGTCGCCGGGGTGGATGGCGCGCGTGCTTCACGGCGAGGCGCCGCCGGCGATCTCGGTGGCCGGCGACGGCGGCGGCGGCGAGCGGTGGTGGTGGGGCGGTGGAAACGTCGGCTACTACTGGCCGCGCGACGGAGACGATCAAACGCGTCAACTCGACCTGACGCTAAAGCTGTGAAATTGCTGGTGTAAAAAAACACACATATGGACACATATTTTTGCTGCTGGAAATGACCCTAGCTTTTTCTTCTCCTGCATTTTTTTTTCTTGCTTCTACATTTCTGGTGTCCCGGTTGATCGGGACACGGATCCTCTGCAGTACTGCACTTGCAGTAGCAGTAGTTGACGGGTGGTCCCAATCCCATATTTCAATGGCAGCTACTGTAGGTGCAGTAATGTAAATAATCCCCACTGTGTTGATCGATGTATATAAATACTAGTAATTTTACAACCTTAATTCCAAGAATTACTTGGCATCTCTTTCCATCATTCCATGCACGTATGCTCTACTATGTAAACTGACCCTGACCGTAATAAACATCATATAATTTTCCGAATCTTTCGAGTTGATCTAAAAAAGAATTGATCCAATGATCTTTTTCGATCCGGTTATTGGGCCACTAAGCATGACTATGAGTTAGAAGTGAACAGCTCACAAAAATGAAACACAAAAGGAAAACTATAAAGGAGATGATCCATCGAACTGACTGCATGAGATATCATATCATTTTCTGAATATTTCGAGTTCATCTGAAACTAATCCTCCGGTGATCTTTTGGAAACTTAAATGATAAATCGATCTTCTAGTCGAATAAGATCAATCTACACACACTCTACACAATGTGGAACTAATTAAGCTCTTACTTATAAGTTACAATGTAATTAATTGCTAGCCGCAGAAAAAAAACTAAACTAAGCTGATGATGATCCATGTCAAAATTATATAGCTTATCGTTATCGAAGGAGCACTCGTGCGCATGCTTGGTTACGTGCGTGCAGAGAAAGAGACTGACGCTGTTTAATTTCTCTTATCATTTTTAATTTCTTGCAGTTGAACTTGATGCATGTATACATACAAAAATGACTATGTGCATAATTGGTGTGTTTACCAGAAGTTATACTGCCATTACTAGTAAAAAAAAAACATGTCTAACACGCACGTATGCATTTTCATTTTTTAAATGTGCACACACGGGCTAGCGAAGACGAAGTAACCATAGATATATAAACCAAATGGATCGGGATATACTAATTAATGTAACTGTAAACGTATTTAAGAAACTAAATTAAGAGTTGGTCACATGTACCTGATGAGATAGATGAGATAATCAGTGGAAAATAAAACTCTAGTTTTGTACTACTCTTTGTCTGTAGTCTTGGGCTGATGCATGTCACTCTTCTGATCTTGCAAGAAACCTGCAGCTAAGCACCTTTAGCTGATTCAAACTCCAGAGATCTAATGTAGTAATTAATTTGATGACATAAAGTTGTGGCAGAAACCAAGCGACATGCCGGGATCTTGGTGTCATCATGTTAGATCTCTTGTTTGACATTTTTGCTAGCGACCTTAATTATATGGTAATGAGAGTTTACCGATCAGATCAGAGATTAAAATGGAAATTAAAAGGCTACTGGAGTGGTCATCTCAATACATGTATTCACTCCCTCTCCATCGGGTTTGAAAACATGGATCTAGGGCTCCCTTATATAATACATGAATTAATTTTACAGGATTTTGTTTCGTGAAATAGTTCAGTTCCCGTAAGAATAATCCTCTATATATTTGTTTTCTCTGTTCCAAAGGATATCTTCTATAATACTCCCTCCGTTTCATAATGTAATACTTTCTAGCATTACTTATATTCATATGTCTAGATTCATTAACATCTATATAAATATAAACATGAACAATGCTAAAAAGACTTACATTATGAAACGGAGGAAATATAGTCTAGGTTAAATTTTTGAAACTCTTTTCGCGGATGCAAACTTCTGAAACTCTGAACATTGATATCTCTTTTTAGATTATTAAATCATAAATATTATAATTATTCATCGAGATTTACAAATATATTGTAATGAAAGTTTAACCGTATCTGTTGCATGTCATACTGATGACTGGACCAACATGTTATATATATGGTGTAAATATAGTTTTAAGCATATATTACAACCAAGATAACAATAAGAACTATATGTGCACACATACACTCTCGGGGGGCAATATATGAATTGTCGAGTAAACCTTGTTAACTCGTGTGCATGGGCTTATCATGTTATGCCATCTCGATCGGTCATTCATGTGGTCATCCTGACACCTAACCCCCTTTATCCGGTTATTTTGGTTGCATCGCATCATCACCTGCACCAATTATTTCCATCCCTCTGCTGCTGCCTCTATTGTCATATTGCCAAGCAAAGTGATGATCTAAGCTGATGAGGAGACAAGCCGAACTGTTATTAAGCGAAGTGCACGAGCAGTTTTTAAACTTATATGGGTATATCATCTAGATATCTAAACTCTTAAAATATATTTTTTGGATCTCAAACTTGCCCTGAGTGTCATATGGGTCTAAACGGGATCTAACCCGTATCATGCGCTGATGTGGCACCACAGTGACCACTATGCGTAGTGACACCCACATGTCAGTCACATAGGAAAAATAAAAAAAAAGAGAGAGAGGAGAGAGGAGAAAAAATGTTTTCTAATTTTGAAAAAAAAATAAAATTAAAAAGGAGAGAAGAAAACGATGTTTTTACACATAGACGCTGTCATTACATGCCACATCAACACATGAGGTGATTTAGAGCCAATTAGAACTTATATGACACCGAGGATAAGTTCAAATATCTAAAATTACATTTTAAGAGTTTATGAACATAAATAATACATCCACACGAGTTTAGAGACCATCGGTGCACTTTACTCTTATTTCCCTCTCTTCCTATTGTACTAGATTCCTCTAAGATAAAGATACTCCAAATAAAGTTGCTTCCATTATCAGTGGACTACCTATTAATGTTTCGACATATTTATAGCTTTGAATCTTGCAGAATTTTTGATCAATTGATATGAACCATTTTAAATTAATTACCCAAAAAAGAAACAAACATGTTGAAAATCGTAAATCTAGATAAAAAAAATGTAAAATCTAATTTTGATGTACTGTAACTAAGTGTAAGTGCCATGCAACTGAGGGTGAGTTCTATGTAACTGAGTGCAACCATAAGTGAATATAAAAAACGCAAATCTTGATGTAGAATCCTACGGGGAAAAAATAGAAGCCCAAAAATCCGTCGCAAGTAAAATAGCAAATCCGTTATCTTATCTTTCTGGTAGGGGAAAAAGGGAAGCCCAGAAAGCCCACGAACAATTTAGGCCCAGACATAGGCCCGTTCCATATTTGGGCCCAAAGCCGCATTGCAATTTGGAGGGAAGCGGAAGACGAGATGGATATGAGCAACAGAGCAAACCGCACTACACTCCATCTTTTTTTCCGGCAAAGCAACCGCTCCGCTTTCCTCTCCTCCCGGGGCCCCCACAGGCCCCAACCCCCGCCCACGCTTCAGCCGCCGGCCGCCGCGCCGGAGAAAGCAAAGCGGTCGCCTCGCCGCCGCGTGGGAGAAAGTGGTGGTGGTAAAATTTTTATTTACGGCGACAAATTGGCGTGAGAAGGTGGAGAAAAGGTACGGTGGTGGTTGACTGCTGCTGCGGTTATAAATCGGCCGGCGGGGAGAATGAGAATCCTTCGGCTTTGGTGAAAGCTACTCCTACTACTACTTGTGAGTTTATTTAGAGCAAGTCTAATAGTACAAGCCTACTACCAGCTCCAATTTATATATAGTCAATTCATACAAAGATTGTTTACTATACTATTAATATATTCATCTGTCATATACACACAGTGTGTCTTGGAGTCCGTGCTACAGCTTAGATCTGTAGCCCGCTACTCTTCTCTCTCATCATTTATCTCATTAAAATATGTTTATAGCTGGTTAATAGCCTGATATTATTGTACCTGCTCTTACTCTACCCGGATTGTAAATTACTACTGCTACTAGAGTGATAAAATTAGTGGATTGTGTTTGGCTTGTGCTCTTTTTATGGCCTCGTTGTGGACAAACTCTGGGTAAATTTTGAGCTTCAACTGCCCTTTTCTCCTCCTCTTTTTATGCAGCCACTACCCACTAGTTTGAGCTAGTTTTAGCATCCATATGGCGCTTTGTTTTGAGCAGTCTTGCACCGTTCCATCGCACCTTTACTAGCTTACGATGCTGATGAAGGATTGGCCTTTTTTGCCGCTTCATCCAAGAGATCACGAAGTTACAAGTAAGAAGTTGGAATCAGATTGACGTGAGGGACGAGTGAATCTTCTTCTTTATCTTCCTCTTCCTTCTCAATCCCTCTATGTGACCAGGAGCTTGCCGACGATCTTCTATGTGTGGAGTTGATATTCAGTGGACCGTTGTGATCCCTTATTAATTTAGCAACAATCGGACACGTTTAGAGGTAGTTGGCTTGGTGTTATATCTTCTCCGTGGTTGCATGCGGAGATGTTAACGAGAGGTGGTGGGGTGTGTTTATTTTCTGTTTTTCCCTGGTTACAACCTCTAAGGTTATAATTTTGTATTTTTCTTCTACTATATCAATATGAAACTTCACACTATTTTGTGTGAGTCATTTCAAAAAAAAAAAGAATTATGCGAATTGGTGCATTATTTATTGTTTACTATTTTCTTTTACACTATTTAATTAGATTCCAGAGCATCTTAAAAAAACCAGTTGCACTAAGAGAAACGATCACACTATCGTATTCATCTAGAAGAAAAAACAGAAATTTCATCTTTTTTTTATGATCTAATAGAACGACAATTACATATGTACAAATTGTTGGAAAAGCAAAAGGGTCAACAACTTAGAATTCGGGTGTAAGAACCACATGAATCCCAAGCATTAGTCGATTTAGTTATGTGTTTTATCCCGGCCCTGGCTCTAGAGAAATGTGCCAGTCTGAAGATTGTCAAAATATGTTGTAAAGGACTTTCTTAAATTTTGTTGTTATTTGTAAGTTTTTTTTTATCTCTTGAAACCTTCATATATTCTGGTCATGACCGAAAACCGATCCAAGTTAACCGAAACCGAACGAGGACATATCTAGTGAAAACCATCGAATAAATGAAAACTCGTGAAAACTAGACCACAAAGATTGTAAATTTATAAATAAATTAGTAGAGTTAGGTGTAGACATAAAATACATTCTTACCAAATCTCAAGTTTGAACCCAACTTTATTATAGAGTAATAAAAAAAGACAAATTTCAGGTGGTGAATAGTAATAGAACCCTACTCACCTGTCTTTTGTGTTTTTCTCAAATAAAGTTGAGTTTGTCTTAAGATTTGGTATGAATGTTTTTCATACCTATATCCATCTTTAATAATTGTTTCATGAATTTAAAAAACTTTTAGATATATTTTTCATGAATTTTCACTTATTTAATGGTTTTCACTGGATATTTCCCCAAACCAAATAGCTTAAATATTGGAAGGTACGCTATATTTAAGAAAAAGGAAAAATAAAAGATACGTAAAACGAGATGGGCTATTAACACATAATTAATTAAATATTAATTATTATAAAATTAACAAAATAATATAATTTTTAAAAATAACTTTGTATATTTTTTTTAAAAAAGACATAATTTATCAATTCGAAAAGCACTCGAGTGATTGGATTTTCAGCTCGACCATGTCGTTCTGTCGTGATGGCCGAATTTTCTCAAAGACCGAAGCTGGAACGAATTTTTTGGTTTGGCCAGATCGAATGCTACGACCACCAATCTACCATAGAGATGAAAACGACTACTCCAACCTCCGAGAATTCGTAGTTGTCGAAGCACTTTTTCGTGTCAAAATATAAGAGCACCCGCAATGGTAAAGTAAGGTGCTATCTATAAAACATGTACACCTCAATAATAGACTAGATTAATAGTAAACCACTTCAATGGTATGTCTACATGGGTATCTATAGCTCTCTAATCCATTGCCTCGTTTTTCTCTATAGACTATCTCCATGTTAGTAGATAGCTTTGCTCTCTCTCTTCATTTAATCTCTTCCAAGTAGGAAAATATGCTGACATGGATCTCTTGTAGAGAGCTTATAGATAACCATTGTGGGTGCCCTAAGGGTTTTTAGGTGGATGCTATATGTATTTTAGGGTGAAGAGATAAATAATATATTAAAAAATAGTGCTCCCTCCGTCCCTTTTTAAATTTCGCGTTCAACTTTGATCGTCCGTCTTATTTAAAAAAATTTAAAAATATAAGTCACGAGTAAAATACTACTCATGTTTTATGATCTCATAATAAAAAAATACGAATTATAAAAAAATTAAATAAGACGAACGATTAAAATTAGATACAGAAACTATAATTTCACTTAAAATAAGACGAAAGGAGTACTGCTAGTACGAGAGAGTGATCCGACGTGGCGTGGAGATTCGTGAGTCCATGGCCATGATTGTCACCGTGGGAAATTGTAGTCGTCGCAGCATGCAACTTCCCCTTCTTCTCCCTTGTGTGGAGACTCGAGACAAGCTTGTTGAACGTTCAACAAGAAGCCTCAAGCAATGATTGCTTCCAGGAAACCAGCAAACCGCCAACTTTACTCTCACCGCAAGCTACTCTTCATCCAGCCCCATCGGATGGCCTCTAAAAGAAAAAACCAAATTTTAAATTTTTAAGCTTAATTTTAATATTGATTTTGACATATTTTTAACGTAGTTTCTTTTTTAACATTGGCTTTTAAGTCACAAAAAACATATTTATAAAAGTTTTACCCACAAATTTATTTTTATTTCCTAATAAGCTATGTTTTGGCTTATTAGGAAATAAGCCAAACGATGGGGACCATCGTCTCCACTCCTCCCATGTTATGTTCACTTACTCTCTCATTCCCAAATTGATCATCATGTAATAGAATCCAAAAATTTTCAAATTAATCATTATATAACTATATAGACACGTATTTTATTTGAATACAATTAATACCACATGGGAGAACGCGTACATGCTAGGGTGTAATTGACGTGATGGTTTAATCGATGCATGCATTGTGGGAGAATGTATGCATGGTGTTTTGATTAATACAGTTTAAATTATCTTTGGCGTTGGTGGGTAAATATATAAGATGATCATTTTTGGATGGAGGGATTAGTACTACTAGCATAAATCTATGGGCTCATTTAAAATGCAGGATTAATAAAAATACAGTAATAAAAGAACAATATTACGTAGGAATATAATGTCATATTCAGTGGAATTCTAAGGATTTTCAAAACTACCATTTGATTAGCACATGAAAAACATAGAAATTCTAGATACATGAGGGAGAAAAACATATGAGAGACATCATACTCATTTTCCTCTAGAATTGCTCTAAAATGACCCATTAATTTCACGTAGGAAACAATAATTTGTTTCAAAGGATACCATTGTATTATTTTCGTAGGAAAATATTCTAGTGTTCCTATGATTTTTTTAATTTGTTTGAAAGAGACCTAAATCTTGTTTAAAACGTGTGGTTTGCGAGTGATTTTGAATGCTTTCACGTGGTTTCACAGAAATTTCTATCTGGAACGTACACGGCACACGTAGTCACGCACGATTGATTATTCAAGCAGTCAAGCACACGGGGTAAAATGCATACAATTCCATTGTTGGTCACAGGCAGGTCACTGCAACGATGAAGACAAAGCGAAACTGATAAGATCGATGAATGTTGTTTGTGATCTCCTTGACCCTTACCGGCGAATGTCTCCATCCTTTAATTTATTTGCTGGTTACTGTTGTGTACGTTTAAATTGGACTTTTTTTTTGAAACCTAGTTTAAATTGGACTTGACATCGTGGAAAATTCGCTGGTAAGAGGAAAAAGAAACCGTCATTCTTGAATTGTTTGCAGATGTAATCTGTAGATCCATACCACGTCATGGGAATACATTTCATCGCAAATAGCCATATGGGCGCCACCATACCATACCTCGTCATCATGATTCAGGATTTGCGTTACTGTCAGTAACTTTCGCAACAATTCGACCAAGTTCAAATAAAATCTTTAGAAGTTAAATCTTTTGGTAAAATTTGTTCGAAGTTCACCTGTTCCTGTTGATTGGTTATCACGATTTGTCGATGATATCAACGGATAGCAGTAACCCCTTATACAGTGCTCGTGATGTACCAATGTGGCCCTTCTAGAATTGGGAGCACATGCCCTGCCCAACCTCGCCTACGGAAGGTGATGCCTTGGCATGGAGCCATGTGCAGGGGTGGTAATGGGTCAGAACTCATGGGTCCTTTCATAACTTACCTTAGCCCTTAAATATTTTTTTTAAAAAAACTAAATTTTAGTCTAATCCTTTTTAGCCCAACCCTCACATTTTGTAAAAAGAAGAAAGATCCATTACTACCTCTAGCCGTGCCTCATCGGGATGACAGCGGCATTGGTTGTTGGTGGTGACAACACAGCCATTTGAGTGTTGTTGCGCATGCATCAACGATGGTCTCGACCACACGTCGTAGCGCAACATGGAGCAAAATCATTAACAACCCATGACATGACATTCATATAGGAAGAAAATTACTCCCTTCCGGTTTTCAATGTATAACGTTGTTAACTTTTGGCCATATGTTTTGATCGTTCGCCTTACTCAAAACCTTTATGTAAATATAAAAAATATAAGTAATGTTTAAAGAATCTTTAATTATAAAAAGTCACACTAAAATAAATGATAATTACGTGTTTTTAATAAAATGAATAGTAAAATGTATGTCAAAACTCAATACGCAAAGTCATATGGTAAAAATCAGAGGAAGTAATTAATAGTGAATAACAAAAACCTTAAGATCTACCCTGAAGGATTAAAAAAAGGCCGGTTATTAATAAGTCTAACGTTGGCATCTATCCCTTGGACCAATTATATGCAGCATGAGCTAGCCATCACCAATCCCTTGCCTCTTCATCAGTCAACATATATAGTACAATAGATAGTGTGCAGTGCAGGTTCCAATTATACATTCCACTAGGTGAAATTGATCCATCTGAGTGGGGCACACAAGCCAAGCTAGCTAGCTTTCTATAGCTCACAAATCACAAATCACATGTAGCTAGTAATATATATCTCGGCCAACATGTGAGCGCCAGGTACATTTTGGTCTGGCTCCTTGGTAACGATCGATACATCATCATGCATGATTGGTGATGGGCAATATATCACACGCACAGGCGCACAAAGGGAGTTAGGGAGAAGCAATAGAAAAAGACACTTTGGGGGTAGTAAGGGTTTAGGGTTAGAGCGTTATAGAGCATGAGAAATGTATGTATTTCAACCACTGTTGTTGTATAGGCGGAAACATACTAGTAATCTTTATGTGGAAGTTTTTCTCTCTTTTTTTTACAGTTTGTTGGTACCATCACAAAAATCATGAAGTTAGAAAATACCATTGTACATGTCATTGACATATCTGTCTTGGTCCCGCCTGCCATTCTCACATATGAATGGTATGATGGTATTATTTTTACAACTCGTGTAACGTTACGATGGAATTGTCCAAATTATCCCTTCACTTTTATGGTCTTGAATTTTGGAAATGACTCTAAACGGTCTTAAACTACAAACATATCTTACAAAACTTGAAGTATCCCTCGGATGAAATATGTTATGCTTCATATATGAATGCCATTGGCTTTTGCTACCGTATCAAGCATGGCATATTGACGTTATGACCTTGTACTGTTGTACAACCTATAAGACCATTCTTACAACTAACACAATATGTTTACTCCTTTGGTTACATGGCTTGTAATATAAAACAACCACATTGTGACATTGATGCATCATTTGTTTTTCTTTTAAAAAATGTACACTACTAGCATTTTTATGGTCCCATTCATTTCTGATTAAGATGTAGGTTATACCTCGATTTATGTTAGCAAGTTTTTTAAAGGCTAGACGGTGAGTTTCGTGAAAAAAAAAATACTATATAGAAGCTGGACTAAAATATTAAACAAATCTATTTTTCAAGTTTACAAGAATTGAAAAAATCAATTGATCATATACTAGTAACTTCCTCGTCTTAGGTGCTCCTTAATCAATCTTAATCATAGGCCCCCTTTGAGATTAAGATTACGTGGAAAAAGATGAAAACGGCATTACCAATGAACAGGGTTTTCCTAAAACTTTCATCGCAGCAGCAGCTAGCAGCTGAAATGAAACAGAGCATAGCTGGAGACGTGTGTGCGCATAGCAAAAAAGAGAAAAAAAAATGGCGAAATGTGGCAGCCAAAGCGCACCCATTAGTTAGCGGAAACGTTGGGGGTGGTGGGGCCCACATGTCAGAGCACACGCGGTATTCGAGTGCGGAATCTTCTCACGGAATCTTTACCCACCCACGTACAAGCCCCCCAAACCCATTGTCGCGTACCGCTACGGGCCCCCACACTCTAGCTTCGTTTTTTTTGTGGGCCCACCCACACACGCGCACTTGCTGACTTGCTTGCAGTTTAACATGGGATAGTGCAGCAGCAGTAGTGTACTGTAGTAGTACTGCGCCCAAGTACAAAACCGGAATTCAATTTCGTATCAGGCAATTAATAGCAAAGATTAGTTTCAGCGTTTGAGCAAGTTTAATAGTAATGGCCTCTACAAAATCTTCGAGCTTATTCACTTCTTACCATTCTCTGGTAAGGCAATGAACAATATACAATTGCCAACATAATTCTACCAACATTTGGTGATTCTATAAGTTTCTACTCTCAAAATTTGATAAAGTATCGAACCAAACACTGGCCTCCTCACCCTATCTTACAAAAATTTGGTAATACCTCTTTTTTTTAAATAATATATCACCACTGACTTTTTAACAAATATGGCTGTGTTCGGCAGCCCGTGGCTGCAGCTGCAATGCAGCGTTGCCGCTGCATCATAGCGATCTGAACAACGTATGTACCGTTGCAGCGGCTGCAGCTGCAGCCGCAGCAATGGCCACCGAACAGGCCCTATATTGATAATTCGTATTATTAACATTTTTGCAAATATAAAAATATTTGAGTACTTTTAATGTTTTTAATACTAACCTGTGGTTTTGCGCATGAACGATGATGGCTACGTTGGGCATGTTCGATACCCTTTTCCTGTGTTTGCACAGTTGCAGCCATTGCAATGGCCATGTTTCTTGTACAAGGGTAATTTGAGCCGATTAGACTTATTACGTGCTCCCTTCGTACTCATAGAGGAAGTTGTTTAGGGTAACGACACGGTCTCTAAAACACAATTTTGACTTTGTTTCTATAAAAATATTTATTGAAAAGTGATACATGTATTCTTTTATAAAAGTATTTTTTTTCAAGATAAATCTATTCATATAATTTTTACATTTTAAAACTCAACAACTTAGGAGTTATTCATGATTTATATTCCCAAGGTTTGACTTAAACATTATTCTAAACGACTTTCTTTACGAGTACGGAGGGAGTACAATGGTACTATTACAGGTATACTTTCTTCTTTCTTTGCTACAAACCGTTGTAATTTAGCCTTGTGAATTAAGGCTGAATGGCTGATAAAACTTTTTCTTACGATAGTAGGAGTACTCTTGTGTTGTTATGTGAGAAAGGATTTTTAGTGCTACTAGTCATTAACCTGTGCATCTCTGTGTATGAATAATATTGCTTGCTACGTTACGTACTCGAGGTATACTTTATCACTACAAACCGTTGTAATTTAATTAGCCATGTAAACTAAGGATGATAAAAATATTTCTTACAGTTCATACATAAATTATTTTTGAAAGTGCATGTAGCTTAGTGATTACAGTGACCTGAGTAGCAGCACACTAGCACCCCAAAGTCCTGAGTTCAAATCTCCACTGGAGCGAATTTCATATTGGGTTATTTGATAGACTAAATTCTTAGTTTAAAAAGGCTACATATATCTGGTTGGATATAGAGACCAAGTAAAAAAAACATTCTCAAATTACGAAAGAAAAAAAAAAAGCCAATACGGTCATAGTCTCATAGATAAGGAAAAAAAATGCAATACGGCCATAGTCTCATAGATAGATACAGTAGACTACAGTAGTAGAGTACGTGAGTGCATGACCATGCACGAGCCTCTCTGTTCTGAACTTCTGATCCCTGGCTCATATTAACTCCTGGCTGGCTGACTGGGTCAGTAGCTCATAAAAATCACTGTAAATTTTAAAGCTAATCAGAGAGGCTTAAACCGAGCACTGCTCTGTTCCAGATATTATAATAGTAACATTACTACTATGTGCAGCAGAGAGATCAGAGAAGCAGCTTTGACAGTAGTGAAACTGCTTTTTCTCTTGTTGAGTATACAGTATTTATTGGTCAAAAAATATTGTACTGCATCTCTCTCTCTCTATGAAAAATGGAGTAATTTCTTGACTGAACTTTGCTAGGAAATGACCATAATTTTATCTGACATGTTGCACCAAAATACTGACCACTTTATTAGTTATGGACCCTGAATATTTTTCCCCCTTCTTTTTCTTTTTGAGATACTAGTAGGAATCAGTGTCTTCTTGAAAGAAGCAAACTTAAAGCAAAGCAACCAGATTAATTAGAGAAAGGAAAAGAAATGGAGGCCATTCTTGGTAGTAGCAGTACACACATCCGGGGTGCTCAAAAGCAGCATTGGTAGCTAGCCCAATCTGACATGAATGTTGTTATAGCTAGCTGTGTCCCATAGAGAGAGTGACGATGCACGAATTGGTACTCCTACTCATCAGCACTGCATTCTCTCTAGGTCAATGCAAACTCGCAGCTCTGCTAGAGTGGTAAACAAAAGGTACTGGATCCATTCATTTTTTTCTTGATTGATTGATTAATTAATTATTTGATTTACTCGTCTTTTTACTAATACATGTCAGGTTTGGCTGTGTAGATATCTTTAGCTAGTGCTAGTACTTTACCCAATTTCTGGCCATCACTTCATTAATTAATTATATCAGCAAGAATTATATGTATTTCATACTATATCCTAAAATATAGTACTACTATGTTTTAGCTGTCTTTGTACTTTAATATTTTGAGATGGATGTAGTTAGAAAATTCATCGACAACATAATTCTTATGAAAAATCTAGCAAAGTTATCATGTGTATTATATATGTTCCGTTTGAATTAGATGTTAATTTTTTAAAAAGGTTAATTAATTGTGTGTATTCGAATTATGACATGTGGAAATGAAGAGGAGGCGTCATAAGAACGAGGATATCATGTCATTGAACCATACTTAACTTACAAGCTCAAAATCCATATTCTTTTTGCTTTTAAAAAACCTTGCTGATAATTTGTTTCGGTTTCCAAATGACATGAGAGCACCATAATAGTTAAAAATATTTCAATCAACAACATTTTTTTTTTTGGAAAAAGCCACAGTTGCTATTATGGTCGGATATATAGGAATATGTCACATGTACTCAGGGGCAAAAGATGGCTTTTCATGATGGAGACATAACACAACATGGGGGGAGTGAGCTAGACCATGCAATGCACTTAAAGTGAACTCCATCATTCAAATTTTGTTCAAGTGCACCATATCTCTTTTTTCTCATACTTGTGTTGGTGCTAAAAGTAAGGAGAGCTAAAAGACAGATATACACAAAGGAATTGAAGACCTATATATACATGGTGCCACTTGGAATAAATATGGGAGGGACCCCAACAAATGGATGCAAGACCAAAGTTACATATCATGACAAAATATATGGGCTAGTATTAGATGTGACATTGGCCTACTTAGTTGTAGCTAGCATTAACTTGTCGAAGCACTAGGTTGTATGATATATAGGATGGGGGGCATATTTTGGGTGGGTTTGGTCTTAGGATTCAACAAAACAAAACAGATCAGAATATGTGGTCCATGAGTAGGAAGATAGACAAAATAATTAGAGACAAAAAAAATCAGGCCTTAGTTGTGGGAGATGAGATCAGGAGCTGTCTTAATTGGCACTTTGTGTAGCACACTTGCTAGCCTTTGAGATTTTCATCTTTGCTTGCATGGATATGTTGGGTTAGTGGGGGTCCTTAAAATATACCTTGGATTATTATAGGGGCAAACAGCAGGTGAAGTCTACACACTTCTATTTTATTATTGGTTTTCACATGTATATAATTCTTTATAATTAGTCATCAACTATTTATTCACCACATACTATAATTAATCCACACAGCTATGCAAAAATCACTTGTTTTGTCCATTGCTTTTGTGAATGTATAATAAATATTTTAATTCTACATTTCTTAATTCTCATGTAATGCGTGTGCCACAATTTTTTATGCAAATCAAGCTCCCTCCTTAATTACGCAATTATCGTGGCCAGTACTTTGATACCATAACTCTTCTTCTCACGAACAATTTGCACGTTGTTGGATCCGATCGAGCTTTAATTTCTCATTGTCATTATAATTAAGGTCTTCGAATTTTCTATGTGTTTAGCTACTTAATTACAAAAAAATAATCGATGAGATTTATAAAAAAGAAATCACCCACAGCTCTCTTGTGCCCAAGATGAGATTCCTTAAGGGCAAGTTGACGTGTACTGATACCTTAGAATATTGCCACGGATCTAATACTCATATAAAATTAAAAAGGCAGGAACAATAATAAATTTAAAGAATATTGTTCACAAAGTACAAAACACAGGGTGTGTGAGCCAATAATGTACTGCTGATCACTCACGTACTTGGGGCAGTATAATATAAGATGCAAGGACAACGTATACGCATATTAAACAACCCCAGCTATTTCATGTGCAAATTTGTTTATGGGTTTTTTGGCGGCTGATTGGCCATTCCCTGCAGGAATATGGGAAGGTCAATACTCAATAGGAGTAGGTCATTTTGCTTTAGTTTTCAGTTAGCAAAATCATCAACAGCTATTTCAGTTAGAAGATTTTCAGTAAAGTACATGCAAAGATTATGTAGGGTATGAAAAGTGAAAAAGGAAATTTTATCCATAGTTAAATGATTTTTTTTCATGGGAAAAGAACTCTACCCGTATGTCTTGGAATTAGGAGTTTTGCTATATGGAAAACTAACAAAGGGAAGGATTTGGATAGGATAAAATTGAGTGAAAAAAATTGTACATCTCACAGTAATTTAGATGCCTTCCTTAATTCTAGGGCCAAACTGAAGAAATTAGGGATGATTGCAACAGCTAATTAAAATGTTTTTCCTTCCTTCCAAGCTATGAGAGATAGTATATATATGTGCGTGTCTATATAGATCTGTGAATCTTTGATCCTGTCGTGCTGCCTAGCATGCAAGAAATATGAGAGGAAGAATTAAGTGGGAGAAGACGGGCATGGATGTAACATCTAGCTGTCAAGCATCACTAATCTTATCACCAATATACTTTAATCAAGTTATATACTCCATAAACCAGCCGCAAAGGCCAGCTCAAGCCACGTCAGCACCAACAATAGGAGAAAAAGAGGTGCCTGGATGATGACTAATTAATTAAATTGAGAAATGCCAAAACTATTGCTTTCCACCCTAACCAGTTGTGTAATTGCGAGGAACGAGGATCACTCACATACCCTCGGGCTCACATGCCTATGCAATACAGTAGATAATCGGGATTGAATTACGAGCTACTTTATCCGTTTCAAGTCATAAGACTTTCTAGCATGCTAAAAAGTCATATAACCCAAAACAGAGGGAGTAACATTTTCTCTAACGCCACAATTACACAACAAATACATATACACAAATGTTGGAAAAGAAACTTGAAACCTTACCTATACAATGAAAAATCTTAAAGGCATCGTAATTGTAAACAAATCATATGCTAACCGATTCGTTTTCAAGCATGTATATATTTTTATCACATATTTTCATGCATATATATGATAAAATCATATAGGTAATACACATAAGACTTATATCTACTATAAAAATAGATGAAAAATAATAAAATTCAAAAGGTGTCTTGATATTAGATTTAAAGAGAGTACAAACACCTACCCACATCTCCGAATAGGTGTCGCGTAATTGCTAGCGTTATTTTAAAGTCGTGATTACATAACAAAATATATATACATATAAATGCTTGTTGGAAAAAAATATTTAAACCCTACACCGAAATATAGAATCTTAAGAGGCATTAGAGTGACGCACATCATCTTACTATATGTCAACCGATTCGGGTTCTATAAAGCGTGCGAATTTCAAATACGGCATATTTCACCTAAGTCCAAATTAAACAAAGCACATACGACCCATATCCACCACCAAATAAATGCAAAAACAGTAACAGTAAAAATTCAAAAGGTGACCAAGAAACTCTCTCAAAAAAAGGAGCACAAACACGAAACACGCCCCGACCCACAGCCCCATATTTGATGGACGGATTTAAAGAGGCGAATAAATGGCATGAAACAGGGGAAGCGTAAAAGGAAAATAAAGGCGAGGAGGGAAATAAAAAAAAAAGGTTTCCACCTTTGCACTGCATATGAAATTTTTTTTTTCTCTTTCACTCCAATCCATTCCATTTACCCAATCCGCGATCCATCCATCATCCCCTACCTCTCGCTCTCTCTCTCCTCTCCTCTCCTCTTATTATCATCGCATCCATCCCGCACTTCTCTCTCTTTGGTGGTGGTGCTCGCTCTCGCTCACCCTGCTTTGACCTTTGGATTTTTATTTTTAAGGATCCAAGAAAGTGCTGTTTCTTGGGTTGCTTGGAGGTGGAGGAGTTTGGGAGATTGTTTGTGTTTGATTGATTGGTTGATTGATTGGAGGAAGATGACGGTGGAGGAGAGGCAGGGGAGGGTGGGAGGCCATGGTGTGAGCGGCGGCGGCGGCGGGAGAGACCAGTTCCCGGTCGGCATGCGGGTGCTCGCCGTCGACGACGACCCCACCTGCCTCAAGATCCTCGAGAACCTCCTGCTTCGATGCCAGTATCACGGTATGCTGCTAATCTGCAATCTCTCTCTCTCTCGAGCTCGAGCGAGCGAGCGAGCGAGTTCTCTCCATGGTTGTGGATTGAGCTTGTGCTGTATCGATCAATTTTTTTTTCGTTTTGGTTTAGTACTGTTCTATAGTTGTTTTTTTTCTCTCTCTCTCTTGGATTTAATTTTTGTTTTTTTTGGTGATGCGCTAGTTCTTCTTTGCTTGGCTTTCACAGTTTCACTCGTAGATGTTTCTGTTGTTCTTGGTGGTCTATTTCTTCGGCCATGTAATGTCAACTCAAGAACGGGTTTTGCCCCTTTCCTCTTAAAAAAAGTTTTTTTCCCCTCTCTTTTCTTCGATATAATTTCAACCCTTCTGTCTGAATCTCCAATCCTTTCTACTGTTCTTTGGGTTGCACACATGGTGGTTGTGTAAGGATTATCTTCTGCTGACCTTTTTTCCTTGTTGCAGCAAAATAGTAGTAGTACTAATTCTTTTGATAATTTTGACTTGCCTATGTATTGTGTTGTTGAATCTGGCCTGATTGGATTTGATGTGGTGTGATTTGCAGTGACAACAACTGGTCAGGCGGCCACGGCCCTGAAGCTGCTCAGGGAGAACAAGGACCAGTTTGACCTGGTGATCAGCGACGTCCACATGCCGGACATGGATGGCTTCAAACTCCTTGAGCTTGTCGGCCTCGAGATGGACCTCCCAGTCATTAGTAAGTCATGCTTTGCTTGATCTGATGTGTCATTCTTGTAACCAGAGATAGTATGTTCTAGTAAGATGCGTGTGGATTGCATGAGATCTAGACATCTAGTGAGTGATTTTACTTCATTTGAACTGCTTGGGTTGCAGATACATGATTATTTATAGCAATAAGGTAGTTAGCTGAAAATGGCAACAAGTGTGAGACATGGAAAACTCATGAAATTTCTTGGTTCAAATCTATTTTTGGAAAGCTCCTTTCTGTTTTACTGTTGGTTTGGTGCGTAGGTCAGGTAACCGATGAAAGTTTCCTAATGCGAAAATTTGGTAGATACCGTCACGTTTGCTCTTGTTAGTTACCCTGATTGCCTTGCACAAATGACTATGATGCTGTATCCTCTTACTTCTCAGCCAGTTTTTTTTTTTTTTTTTTACATTTATTTGGAACGTTCTCCTGCAAACTGACTGAGAAACATCAGGTCGACCAACGATGTTTGCGTTTATGTTAACGCGGATCTAATAACATTACTTTGACTGCATTCATGAACCTTACCTTACATTCTGAATTGACTATCTGTCATGTAGTGTTGTCTGCGAACGGGGAAACACAAACTGTCATGAAGGGTATAACCCATGGTGCATGTGACTATCTTCTGAAGCCAGTGCGTCTTGAGCAGCTAAGGACGATATGGCAACATGTGATTAGGCGTAAGAATTGTGATGCTAAGAACCGTGGTAACGATGATGACGCTGGTCAGAAGGCACAGGGAATGAACAATGAAGGTGAGAGTATTGGTGCTAACCGCAACAAGAGGCAGTCACGGAAAAGTAGAGATGAGAATGGAGATGATGGTGATGATTCTGATGAGAACAGTAATGAGAATGGAGACTCATCAACACAGAAGAAGCCAAGGGTCGTGTGGTCTGTTGAGCTGCACCGAAAGTTTGTGGCTGCTGTTAACCAGCTTGGCATCGAGAGTAAGATAATTTCTCACAACCTAGCTACTGAGAATATTGGCTGGCTATTTTTCTTAGTTCAATGTCATATGTGTTAATATTTGTATGCTTGTTTTTTCAGAGGCTGTTCCAAAGAAAATATTGGATCTCATGAATGTAGAGAACATCACCAGGGAGAATGTTGCTAGTCATTTGCAGGTCGAATTTCTTTCCTTATCTTTGACCGTTCATTTCATCATGTTGTTTACTATGGTTTATCACTGCACCAAATTATTGTTATTATTGTCCCAGATATCTGAAAGAGGATTTTTTTTAATATATGATAATACAGCCCTAAAATATTCCTAATTCATATTGTTGCATGTTCTGTATTTTGTTGAGTTCTTTTTCAGTATTTGTACGAGAAGCAAAATATAACATTTATGTTCTCATACCATTTTCCTAGTATATTGATTGTGCAATCGTAAGTACTAATTCACCAGTGTTAAATTCAGAGTTTTGCTAACCTATTCATTTCTTAGCTATTTTTTTTCCTCTTGTTTGCACCTACAAGTATACTTCACTGATGTTTCTTCTCTGCTTGTCATTTCAGAAGTATCGGCTGTACCTTAAACGGTTGAGCACTGATGCAAGCAGGCAGGCTAACCTTGCAGCTGCATTTGGAGGAAGGAACCCTGCTTACATAAACATGAATTCATTTGGAAACTACAACGCATATGGTAGATACCGTACAGTCCCAACTGCTGGCCATACCCAGGCAAACAACATTCTTACTAGGATGAACTCCCCTTCTGCGTTTGGTGTTCATGGTTTGCTGCATTCACAGCCAATTCAGTTAGGACATGCCCAAAATAATCTGAGCACTTCACTGAATGATTTAGGAGGGCTTAATAATGGTAACATGATCAGAGGTGCACAGATGTCAACAATTCTAACTGGTCCTTCTGGTAACTCCTTTCCAAACATATCGAATGGTGCACCGCTGGCAACTGCAAACAGATCACTGCAACCTCTTGAGTCGAGCAATCAGCAACACCTTAGTCGGGTGCATTCATCTTCTGCAGATCCATTTAGCACACTTGTTGGTGAGTCTCCCCAGTTTCCTGATCTTGGAAGAACCACCAATACTTGGCAAACTGCGGTTCCATCCAACATTCAGGATCGTGGTCACAATGATAACATGTCGCAAGCCACCCTGCATATGAATGGCCCCAAAATTGAACCTGTCTCAAGCTTCACATCATCCAATCAGATTCCGCTGCTGGGAAATGAGATGCAGGGCCAAGTAGCATCACTAGCTAGCAATGTTCCAATAGCATTCAATCAGGACACATCACCATTCAACTATGGAAGCAGCACAAACTCAAGAGACATGCTAAATAACAGCCATGTATTTAGTAACTCCAGCATCAACACATCGTTGCCCAACCTTAGCTTAGACAATCCGGCTGTACCAAGGCAGACACTGGATCGTGGGAATACGGGCATTGTTTCTCCCATGCAAGATGGAAGGATTCATCACCAAGCTGTTAGCAATCAGCTAAACTATAATGACGATCTTATGCGGACAACTGGGCTGCAAAGGGGTCTCAGTGGTGGTCTAGATGACATTGTTGTTGACATGTTTAGGCCGGTATGATTCTTTCTTGTATTTATTTTTTAGAAGAGTATTCTATATTGGTATTCTGTTTCAGAATTCTATTGCTTTGTGTTGTTCAAGCAGATCAGTCTTTAGTGACCTATGAAAATTTCTGGACACAGTAGTAGTCTATCAAACACTCACTTTTCTATGGATGTGCGTTACTCATCTCTATTCATATGTAGTCCACAAGCATGTTCATGTTTGATTCCTTCAAGATATTTTCTGCTGCATAGTACCACCTTTAATCCTTTGCAGTCTGCACTATATTATTATAGTATGAAACAGCAACATATGTATTGAAATATTTCATATTCGTTCTGAAGAGATTTCTAAGTTTAGTTTCAGTACCACATATTTCTTAATCAATATGTTAACTGCCATGCTGGGAAGTACAAACAATGAGTATACTATGTATCTGACAACGCCATCTTTCATCGATGCAGGACCGCGAAGACGACGGCGTTCCTTACATCGATGGGGACTGGGAGCTGGTCTAGCCAGCCTCCATTTCAATCATTAGTCCGCGTACGAGGTTTTTCTGCATTCGCGGTGTCGGCTGCTGATTGGTCCATGCTCACTTGTCAGCACAAAGTGGTGTTCATAGTGGCTAGCCTTCATCACAAGTGCATTTCACATTTGGCTTCTTTTTTCAGCTTAGTGATTATTAGTTGGCCAGTCAGTCTGTGAAATTTATGTGGAGAAACGGCTATGTGGTGTGTTTTTATCATGACTTATACTATAATAACTATGTTAGTTCAGGTATAACCGGTTATCCTGATAATATAGTATGCTTGGTAAAATTCTCGTTAATCATCGAAATTCTCTTGGCTCTTTAATCTTTTTCGTGACGGTGTTTATCAAGCTTGCAAAGTTGCAATGCCAGCATCTTATGAGATTTCAGCAGAATGTTGCTGTTTGGAAAGGTAGTTGTTTTAGTTTTGCAGTTTTGTGAAGATGGGAAAAATTCATGTGTCCGGTTAAGACCTGAGCTGCGTATATTGAAATTGCAGATTTCTGAAGAGAAGCTTTTGAACTACAGCCTGAACTGATTACTGAACCAAATTCTCCATATTTCGGGACGAAGAAACATAAATTTTGGAGGAATTTCGACCGAATTTGAATAAATCTTGCAAATTTTGGACGAAATAGCTCCGTACAGTGTACTACCTCAGTTTCATATCATAGATCGTTTTGATTTTTTTAATCGAACTTTTTAAGTTTAATCAAACTTATAGAAAAATATAGCAATATTTCTAACACTCTCAAAATATATTCAATATTATATTTATTGAAACTAATTCGGTGTCATAAATATTACTAAATCTTTTTTCAAATTTGGTCAAAGTAGATATGAAACGGAGGGAGGAAATTTCGAACCCAAGTTGGAAACCCTGCTCATATGGGCCCAAATTTCAGACCGTCGATTCGGAAATAAACGGGCCGGATAAGATGATTTTGGCTGCCGAACACGATCAAAGTTAAATTAAATAAAAAAAAGAAAAAAACAAAAACAAAAACAAAACAATCCGCAACTTGCAGATTGCAGAAGCTTCTCCAACCTTCGATTCTCTTCTCCACCTTCTTCTTCTTCTTCTTGCCCCTTCTCCAAGCATCGCCACCCTTCGCCGCCGCCGCCCTAAAATCGCCGCGAGAGCGCGCGCGCTTCTCCCACCCGGCGACCCTGAGAGTCCGAGGCGCCATTGAACCCCTGACCCCCCCACCCGCTCGCCACGATGTCACGCGCCACCGCCGTGTCCAGGCTCGCGCGCGCCGCCCGCGCCGCGGCGGCGGCGCGGCGCCACCACGCTGGCGGCCGGGACCCGCTCCGCGCCCTCGCGTCGCTCGCTGGAGACGCTTCCGCTTCCGCTGGTGGTGGGGCGAGGAGGCCCGCGTGGTTCGCGCCGCCCATGGGCCGGCTCGGTGGAGGCGGGCTGCTGGTTCCGCCGCCGCCGCCGCAGCGGAGGCTGTTCCACCCCACGCAGGCGGCGAGGTACAGCACCTCGTCGTCGTCTCAGGTCTGGGTTCGCTTCTCTACGCCCGTGCAATTATTTTTCTCTTGTCAGTTGGTTGCTATAGTGGTGGTGAATTCAATCTCGCGGATGCTGTACATGTGTCGGCAATGAGGCTATTGTGAATGAAACTGTTAGTTTAGTTGCGAATTTGCGATACATGTTTGATAATCTACTGCATTAATTGGATACTACGGTTTACATGTGTAATGTTCTGCTATGCTCAGTGATCATGTTGCAGTGCATATGCAAAAGTGTTTAGTTTCAGGCAATTTAGGATGTGCAATGTGTCAGTGTTTAACAATTTCATGCCTAGAAAACCTTGAAGGAAAGCAGTTGCTGATCATTCTATAGGTTTGGTGAAAACTGAGAACAGCTATGTATCAGATTTGATAAAACTTGGTGATTACTATGAAAACTGAGAACATATGGTTTGCAGTTTGTGGATATATAGTCATATATAGACAATATGGGAAAGTTCCCTCTTGCCAACAACAGCTGACTAATAGATGGGTAATTTTTTTCGGCGACCAAACAGATAACTCCAGGAGAATTTACTGAGATGGCCTGGGAGGGGGTTGTCGGCGCGGTTGATGCAGCTAGAATGTCGAAGCAACAAGTAGTGGAAGCAGAGCACCTGATGAAAGCTCTTCTGGAGCAGAAGGATGGTTTAGCGCGCAGAATATTTTCGAAAGCTGGAATAGATAACACATCTGTCCTGCAAGCTACTGATGAGTTCATCTCGAGACAGCCAAAGGTAGTGCTGATTGGCCGTAGTAGTTAATTCGTTAAGAGATATATGCATCAATGTTAACAATGAGTCTGCTGCATTTGTAGGTTGTTGGCGATACAAGTGGACCGATCATTGGGTCAAGCTTTGTATCAATTTTGGATAATGCAAGGAAGCATAAGAAAGAATATGCTGATGAGTTTGTATCTGTTGAGCACATATTGCGAGCATTCACAGAAGATAAGAGGTTTGGACAACAGCTGTTCAGAGATCTCAAAATTGGGGAGAATGAGTTGAAGGAAGCTATCTCCGCTGTACGTGGCAGTCAGCGGGTCACAGATCAGAGTATGTCTATGTAACTTCATCCTTTATTGTTACTTTCTTTTGTGCAGTTGTTTTTCTACAGAGGTATCTCTTTGTTCAGCTCTCTATTCACAACTTGAGGGGAGACTCTGCCAATGGCAATGGTTTTGTTTCAGCCAGATGGTTTTTCATGTTAGCATTAAAATGTACCCAGTGTGACTGTTTGATAACCTTAGGAATCATAACTCTTTTTATGGTGCTGCTTCCAGATCCGGAGGGGAAGTACCAGGCTCTAGAGAAGTATGGTATTGACATGACAGAATTAGCTCGACGTGGAAAACTGGATCCTGTTATTGGCCGTGATGATGAAGTGCGACGATGCATTCAGATCCTTTGCAGGAGAACTAAGAATAATCCTGTAATTATTGGTGAGCCAGGAGTCGGCAAAACTGCTATCGCTGAAGGGTAAAATCTATCTCTATCTCTATCTCTCTCTCTCTCTCTCTCAATACAAGTTACTTTTTACAGCTTACAGCATTTGTCATTTTAAGGATGTGCTGAGCAATTCGTCTGCATTTATTTCGTGCAGATTGGCACAGCGTATTGTGCGGGGAGATGTTCCTGAACCTTTACAGAATAGAAAGGTAATTTCTTAGCCTTTTTTGCTTGTCCTTATCATAACATTTTCTAGGATAGTAGCCTTGCTTTTATTTCATACTCAGATTCAATCAACCAGATGAGCTGAGGATAGATATACCATGAGATCTTTCCATGAGTAGTGGCAATTCATCTACCTCTCGTCAGGTGGATCCATTAAGAGGAATACTTCTGGCCAATAGGACAATGCATTCTCAGTTCGTTAATGCAATGAGAAAATAAAGGAAGAAGAAATAGATAGTAATTTATTGTGCTATCCATTCTTATTTTGTTACATGCATATGCAAAAAATTACAGCTTATTTCATTGGACATGGGAGCATTACTTGCTGGGGCTAAATTCCAAGGTCAATTTGAAGAGAGACTTAAGGCTGTTCTGAAGGAGATCACTGCCTCGAATGGGCAGATCATCTTGTTCATTGATGAGATCCACACTATTGTTGGTGCAGGTTTGTATATCTGTGTATTTGGCCATTGCCATGTTTGTTTAGCACTTAGCTTTTATTAACCTCTGAATTGTCCATTAGGTGTCACATGTTTAGCTTAACTAAATTTGATACCTGAATGATTCAAATTAAGCATACATATTCATATGGTGGAAGATAGTAGTCTGACTTTTAGATTGGTAGTCACTAGTGCTTGTATTTAGACAATTATCTCATTTATTTGTTTTATTATGTTACTTTGAAGCTGTCATTAACTATTTTGCCCAAAATGTGCACTAGTGGCAAATTGGCTGAATGATTCAAATTAAGCATACATACATACTCATGTGGTGGAAGATACTGTCTGACTTTTAGATTGGTAGTCACTAGTGCTTCTATTTAGACAATTATCTCATTTTATTTGTCTTATTATGCTACTTTGAAGCTGTCATTAACTATTTTGCCCAATATCTGCACTTGTGGCAAATTGGTCGGGCCTTTCTTACTATGACTATTGTTGTGCTTACACCTTACCTTTTTCCTGCTCCAGGAGCAGCAGGTGGGGCAATGGATGCTGGTAATTTGCTGAAGCCAATGTTAGGTCGGGGTGAACTCCGTTGCATTGGAGCAACAACACTAGATGAGTACAGGAAGTACATTGAGAAGGATGCTGCTCTGGAGCGTAGGTTCCAGCAGGTTTATTGTGGTGAGCCAGCAGTTGAGGATACAATCTCTATACTGCGTGGCCTAAGAGAGCGGTATGAACTGCACCATGGTGTCAAAATATCAGATGGAGCTCTTGTTTCTGCGGCTGTTTTATCAGATCGCTACATCACTGGACGTTTTTTGCCTGATAAAGGTACTGCATGTTCTTTATTATCAACAATTATGGGAGCTTAAATTTAATCCTTCTACAGTTTTTCTTGATCTAAATTTCTTCCACGTCATGGGCAGCTATTGACCTAGTTGATGAAGCAGCTGCTAAGCTGAAAATGGAGATAACATCGAAACCTATTGAATTGGATGAGGTAGATAGGGAAATCATAAGGCTTGAAATGGAGAAGCTCTCATTGAAGAATGATACCGATAAAGCCTCCAAACAGCGACTGAGCAAGCTTGAAGCTGATCTAGAATCTCTGAAGCAGAAGCAGAAAAACCTTTCAGAACATTGGGAATATGAGAAGTCCTTGATGACTCGCATAAGATCGATCAAGGAAGAGGTAGGCTCATGGTTTGTTCTTTTAATTGTTATTTGTTGTGCCATGGCACGTAATATAGTCTCTAACTCATATTTTCTTATCTTTGTTGTAGACTGACAGAGTTAACCTGGAGATTGAAGCTGCTGAGAGAGAGTATGATTTGAACCGTGCAGCTGAGCTCAAGTACGGAACACTTCTGTCGCTACAAAAACAGCTTGAAGAGGCTGAGAACAAACTCATGGAATTCCAGCAGTCAGGCAAGTCAATGCTTCGAGAAGAGGTGACTGATGTTGACATTGCTGAGATTGTTAGCAAGTGGACTGGTATTCCAGTGTCAAACCTTCAACAATCTGAAAAGGAAAAGCTACTGCTATTGGAAGATGTACTCCACAAGAGGGTTATTGGCCAAGATATTGCAGTGAAGTCAGTGGCTAATGCAATCCGTCGTTCTAGGGCAGGCCTATCAGACCCTAACCGTCCCATAGCAAGCTTAATGTTTATGGGTCCAACAGGTGTAGGAAAGACCGAACTGGGGAAAACACTAGCTGAATTCCTTTTCAACACAGAGAATGCTCTAATACGGATTGATATGAGCGAGTACATGGAAAAGCATGCCGTCTCCCGTTTGGTTGGAGCCCCTCCTGGCTATATTGGTTATGGGGAAGGGGGCCAACTGACAGAAGCTGTTCGTCGTAGGCCTTATTCTGTGGTTCTTTTCGATGAAATTGAGAAAGCGCACCAGGATGTGTTCAACATCTTATTGCAACTTTTGGATGATGGAAGAATAACCGACTCTCAGGGCAGAACAGTCAGCTTTACTAACTGTGTTATCATCATGACTTCAAACATTGGGTCGCCATTGATTCTTGATACGCTTAGAAACACATCAGACAGCAAGGAGGCAGTTTATGAAATAATGAAGAAGCAAGTGATTGACATGGCTCGGCAGTCATTCCGGCCAGAGTTTTTGAATAGGATAGATGAGTACATTGTATTCCAGCCGCTGGACACCACAGAGATAAATCGCATCGTGGAGATCCAGGTAAACCTCTTATAGTTATTCTTACATGACTACTCTAATAGACCCACCTGTGCCATAGCATCAAATATTAATTGTGCTTTAGAGGTTTTCTCACAGTTGATCTAACAAAAAAATTGTAAAATATTCCACTTGCAGCTGAACCGAGTCAAGAACCGGCTGAGGCAACAGAAGATTCATCTGCAGTACACACCAGAAGCTGTGGAGCATCTTGGCTCTCTCGGCTTTGACCCTAACTACGGTGCTAGGCCTGTGAAGAGGGTGATCCAGCAGATGGTAGAGAACGAGATCGCCCTCAGTGTCCTGAAGGGCGACTTCAAAGAAGACGACACCGTCCTCGTCGACGTGAGCTCCGTGGCGATCGCGAAAGGCCTTGCTCCACAGAAGAAGCTTGTCCTCCAGAGGTTAGAGAATGCAAACTTAGAGTTAGTCGCCAATGACTAGTTAGTTACACGATGGCATCGCCAAATCCTGTACCAGGTTTGAGGTTCCCCCTCGTAGTAGATGTTTTCAGCAGCTGCAGGAGCTGCTAGTTCGGCATGTTCCCACTTCTGAGCTTTCATATGGCTTTCTATAGAAAGTCTGTCCAGTTGAAAAGAATGTAACTTGCAAAGGATGTTAGTTAAACTGTTCTGTAAATATTAGTTTCTCTTGGCATCCAATTCTCCCTTTGCTATCTTATCTAGTAGAGTGAGAGGCTTTGCTATCCTTTGAAGCACACCGCCTCTTCTGGCCTTTCGGCACATAAGGTAACTAGTATGTCTCGATGTTCTTTTTTCTTTTTTTTTTCTGTTTTCACTAAGTATAGCATAGCAAGCTAAATTTGGTTGTCCGTCGTGAACTTAAGGCTTGTTTGATTTAGTACCCTACCATCAAAATGTTGGTAGTGTTAAACTCTAGATAAGTTTTGGCACTACCAATATTTTAATAGGGTAGAATTGTAAGTGTTTAAAATACCAAAACGCCTCTTAAATACTACTGCTTCCATTCTAAAATAAGAGATTTTAGAGAGGTATTAGAAACAATACAGTGGACTAAAGATAAACTCTCATAACGAATCTTGCCATCAACTCTCTCTTCTAAGCTCTTTTTAGGGGAGGGATTGAGAGGAGAAGAGAAGATTGAGAAGATATGTAAAACGAGGTAAGTCATTATCGTATGATTAATTTTAATTTTTAAAAATGGATTAATATGATTTTTTTAAAGCAACTTTTTTATAGAAAATTTTATTAAAAAAAGACATCGTCTAGTAGTTTGGGAAACGTACGCAAACAAGGTGTTTTCCCTTCCTCGAAGTTTTCCTCAAAGTTGCCATGCAGATCGTTCACAATTCAGCCCTCTTCCATTTCCATGTGACAGATCCACAGAAGCCGCTGGGAAAACCCGCAATTCAGGCTACGAAACCGAGTTTTGCTCATGAGGGTAACACCGAAACCAACAGAATCTGTGGAGATCTGGATGAGATTATGAATCACTAAATTATCTGGAGCATTTGATGTCAGTGGTTGGCAACATGTGCTTCAGCCTTAGATGTTGTTGCATGACATATGAAAAAAAAATAGAGAATCAACCTTCCCAGTGAGAGAGAAAGCAGCAAAAACGTGCGAATCTATGCAGCATGCATCCACAACTTTTACCGCCACACACCAGGTAAACGTACAAGTAAATGGGGGGAACAGTACATATGTACAGACAAGCTCAGTACAAATCCATAAACAGGCATGAATAGATTTTTTTTATACATCAGTTGCCTCTCCGTTGCTGGCACGAGGATGATTCATAGTTAAGACAGAAATTAAACATTCAAAGATGCCACTGGTCCAACCAAAAGAGGCTTCAAGGAGGTAACTAAACAATCAAACTCCTTCTCCATAATCATGTCTGTCTCTGGAAATACTGATAAGTGATAATACACTATCTGGCTATCAGCCCTTCAATGAGTATTTCCTTCCTGTAAAAGCTGAGAATTTCGGTTCATCTTTCTTGGGATCCTCCTTCGGTTCCTTTTCAGGCACCTACATTGAAAATAAAACAAATTATGGTAAAAAAAAGTGTGTCAAACACATCGAAGCAATAACTTATTATGCCTTCTCTAATCGACAGAGCTGTTTTAGATAACATTGGTCACTAGAGGTTCTTGCATCTCAAGTAGCTCCAAAACTAGCACTCGTTTTCCAGACAGCTGCCAATAGGTGCATAAATTGCAAAAATACCAACCTTTTCTGTTTCCTTAGATGTGCGGTTCCCACCAGGGCCAAAAACAAGCTTTTCCGTGGTTTTACGAGATGAACTGCTCTGTGATGTGGACGCTGTTGAGGGCTGCACGCTGTTTGTTGCATTAGCTTGCCGTTTTGCAGGGGATGAAGCTGATACATCCTTATCTTTAGGAGCCTTCCCATCCAGACGCCTCCCAGGTCCAGTAAAGGGGATGAACTTTGGTTCTTCTTCAGCTGCCTCTTCTGCAAAACGAATAAATCTTAAAGTAATGAACAGCAAGAGAATCTGAGGGAAGAGATCAAGATCAATAACGGGGCATAAAGAGAAATCTACCAGCAGTAGGCGCTGTACTTGGAGGAACAGCAGCTTTTTGTCGCTCAGGTTCTTTATAGTCAAGTGGTGGAGCAAAGTCGACTTCACAGTCGGTCTCAATAATACTGATAGCATTGGAAGGCTTTGTTTCCACTATATCAATGTAGTATTTCTTGTTATTATATGCTACCATAATGCTGTCACCAGTGGTTAGACAAGAGTAATTCCGCAATGTTTTCTCCAAGCTGCAAGAATGGCATAAATGGCTTGTTACTGTTCTTCAGGGATCTCATTAGTCAAACCATAAGATCCAATCACAACACAATAGTATATGAAGACATGAAGTGATAGCAAAAGAAAAGAACAGAAAATAATTTACCAAACAATACTAACATTGCTTTTGGGTTTGAAATGTCTAAGAAGTCTGTTGTGTGAGGCTGCAGCTTCACATATGTTCCTTTAGGGAGATTGGCATTTTTTATGAACACCATATCCCCCTCTGTTAGAAGAAGATTTTGCATCATCTGATGAGTAATAGAGTTAGCTTTGGTGGAATCGCATAAAAGTAATTGCAACGTTATTCTAAACATGTCCATACCCAATATGGCATGTAGATCATGCCTTCTTCTGCAATGAACTCCAGGACACCACAGTGTGAAGTCCGTTCTGCTGCCGCGTTGTGGACTTCAAATAGCATAGGATATTCAATATGCAGAGATGCTGCATAGTGATAGAATAGATTAGAGAAGTTACCAGAAAATAGAGCATGGAAAGCTTGTGAGAGCAGACGAGATGAATCATCATCATGCGTTTCCAAGAAGAAAGAGATTATCTAACACAACTAAACTTACCTAGACGATCCAGAGCAGAAGGTGGCATAATAACTGAAAAGAAAATAAAGTAATACTTAGTTCAATTTCCAAAATCAACTTAACAGATGATGAATCAATGAACAGAGAGCATACTTTTGTCACCAGTTTCAAGCTGAGGCTGCAAAGGGTAAAAAAAAAAAAGAAGATATTTTAGAAGAAATATCCAGGAATGAAAAACTAGATGCTTTATCTTGAAATGTGATTGTTTCCTCTAACTTTTTTTAGAAGAAATTTCCTAGAAGTATTAACTGCTACTCCCTCCGTTTGAGGTTATAAGACTTTCTAGCATTACCCACATTCATATAGATGTTAATGAATCTAGGCACACATATATGTCTAGATTCATTAACATATATATGAATATGGGCAATGCTAGAAAGTCTTATAATATGAATCGGAGGAAGTAGATTCTACTTAAGCAGTTCAAAGGATGTCAACATATTATGCTAGAGGCAAAAACAACGCCACAAAGCAATAAGGACAGGAAAAGAGGAAATGTTTACATATCAATATAGCATCAGTATGTTATGTTGATACTTTAGATTAGAAAAAGAAAGCTAGAAACAACCTGATTTACCACCCTAACATTATACCAGTGGCATGAGTAAATGGAGCCTATCTGAAGACAGTAGACAAACCTTGTCAATGAAAGACGCAGGGTAGCAGCGATATGTCTGCTCGAAGGTACTTCCACGGTAGCCATAGCCTTCGAAATACTATTTATTACAGATATATTAGAACATCAAACTTTGGGTAGAAACAAAGGATTGCAAGAAAGAGATCCTCCGAATCCACAAGTTAACTTGGTGCGGCAGATAAACTGGGAAGCTGTAGTAAAATCAATTTTCTGCTAGAGAACTTACCATACTAGCTGACAAGAAGGCTACCTCCTTTCAATTCCTAGCATAGCAGAAACAAGAATATTGAAATTAGCATGGTGAAGAAAACTAGGGAGTACAAAACTATCACAGATGGAAGATGAATTACATGCAAGCTGGTGATGGTTTTGTCAATACACAAGAAAAGTTCAGAACTTATGTTAGACACTATCACCATCATCAGCATCATCAAGATTAGCCACAGGCAACACTGCAAGCTTGCGTTGCCGCAATCCCGTTTGCAGCATTGGCAATGCACTTCTCTTATCTGTTGTGCCATGATGCCTTCTAATGACAGTTTTTAAGATAAAAAAAACTCACACACACTGTGCAGCCACAAAAAAGGTATCTGAACATATATAGTTCTAACAAGCAAATTAGCTTGAAATAGTAGTACATGCCAATTCAGTAGAGGGATGAGTAACCCAACCCCAACCAGGGCAAAACGCAAAACGAAAATCCGGCACTTGACATTTGCCACTTATAGCAGCACATCTCGCACGAGACAGCAGCCGATTTCCCCCTCACCAAAAAAACGCATAAAAATCCCTCCCTTTTTTTCTCCTCCCCCCTAATTCAACGACGAGCCGTGCTCCATCCACCCTACCCTACCACACCACACCATCTCTCACTCCGTACGCCGCCGCGATTCCCGACCCACCCAGGCTCCGGCGACGGCTCGAGCGCGCGCGGGGGATCGATCGATCGATCGATCGCCGGTGAGAAATCAGGGAGGAGCGAAGAAGGCGAGACTTACCGTTGGACGGACCGGCGGGCGGGCGGGGGGATCTCCCGGCAGCCGAGGCGCGGCGGGTGGAGTCCTCCGGCGAGCTCGATCCCCCCGGGGGAAGCTCTCTCTCTCTAGAAGGCTCGCTTGGTGAGGGGAGGGGAGGAGAGGAGAGAGAGAGTAGCTTGGATCGGAAGAAAGGAAAGCCAAGAGGAGGAGGAGGAGAAGATGAAAAGAAAGGGAGGAATCAAGGCATCAAGTAAAGGGAGAAGCAGAACCTCTCCTCTGTTGGGCCGGCCTGGCATCAGATTTTCCCCTCCTCAAAATAAAAATATATTCTCTTCGTCTCGAAATATACGATATTCTCTCCGTTTCATATTATTACTCATTTGAATTTTTATTCTTATCAAAAAGTTTTAAGTTTGAACAAACTTGTAGACAAATATTGTAGCATTTTCAACACAAAACAAATATATTATCAAACTATATGCAATGTTAGATTTTATAAAACTAATTTCATATTTTAGATGATGTTGATTTTTTTTCTATAATTTTGGTCAAACTTAACAAAGTTTGACTAGAAAAAAAATAAATGACTTATAATATGAAACTGAAAGTTTGGCTAGAAAAAAACTAAATGACTTATAATATAAAACGGAAGGAGTATTACATAACTTCTTTACTTGTTTTTTTTTCTCAAATCTCGGCTAGTTTTTGCATTTTCGAACAGAGGGTACGTTTGACAAATGGATTATAAGATGTGGGATCAGAAAAAAAAAAAGAAAGTGGATGAATGGCTAGGATTGAATGAGGTGTGAAGAATAGATGGCTATGATTTTAGATGAGAATATCAGGAGATACTATTTTCTTATCCCATTTGCCAAACAAACCTAAACGGAGTATCGACTTTGGATGAGAATATTAGGAGTCTAGAGAAATTACCGGTGGTAAAATTGATATGAGTTTGATTTTTTTTTAAGTCCCATCCTCTAGTTTGACTGAAGTATTGGTAATTATTGAGAGTTCTATGTAATAGATTTCAAGTAAGAACTGAGATTTGTAAGATGTATCGAGGGCATTCCCTCTCACCTCTCACCCATTATCTAGATATTAAAAAGTGTTCCTTCCGAGTTGATAATACTTATCGGTTTAGATAAGAAGTTGGTCTTCAAAAATTATTTTGACCATTTTTTATTACAACATATAAAAAATAATAAATATATGATTTTATTGAATTAATTTTAATACTAGTTTTTATAATTTTAAGATAAATATTTTAGATGTTATTTTTTTAAAATTACACAGTACAACGCAGACACTCACAACGCACGCACATTCACCTCTATGAACGCACGTACGTAAACCCTACCCCTATGAGCATCTTCGAAAACTGAGCCGGCAAATCCATTATAGATAAAGTTTTTAAAATTTAACAATAGCATTGTTCACTACGATAAGTATGAAGGGAGTAGGAGGCTCTCTCCTTAATTCTCAAAAGAGTAAATTGCATGCATGGACTTGTAAAATGCTCGTTTTGATGCACAAACTTGTTTGGTGTGTGTGAAGAACATCAAAATCACATGGCAAGATTAATTTTGTTGATTTAAACTCACTGTGAACATGTGTCTAATAAGGATAAACATATAATAAGGTGTAATGATTGCATACAAAAACCAAGTAATAGTGTAAGGGAAAGAAACAAAGAAAGATAAAGTGGAAACTAAGTTTACAAATATAACCTACATACTGTAAGCACGCACATCATCTACTAATTTATAATTTATAATGTTCACCATATAAAAATGGGTCTTACCGTGCCATTTTAGCCTTAGTTTACTGTATCAGACAAGTTCATAAACCAAAATGAGTATTTTACAAGTTGATACACTAAATTTCACCTACTTGACATGTTCATGTACCGCTAATGCAATTTATTCTTCTCTAAAACTAAGCAAGAAAATAATAACTTTATCCCTTTAAACTCGCATGCCCTCAACTCCCCCAAGCAAATGCACCATAGAACAAATAGCTACTACTCCCATCCTAAAATGTACTCCTGTAGCTAATTCTCAAGTTCAAAATTGCAGTGCAATTCATTTAATTTTTGTTTAATCTTACCTCAACCAAACTTTCACCCCTTATTAATGCCCTTATGATTGCCAAGAAGACAAGTGGGCTATCTTCCTAAAATTATTCCTAATATTATATATATAAATTTAATTGGAATTAAATGAGCATGCCAGTAGGGCATGTGCACGAATTTAGAGTATACAAACAAAAGGGATTCTGTAGATATTACTCCTAACTCCTATTAATATGCATACTAATTATTGAGACTATCCATTCCTCAGTACGCCATTCAAACTTAAAGTTAGTTTTTCCCAGCATATATAAATTGCGCAAATTTGAACAGCTACAGTAACATTTCCCCTCTTCTTTTCTGTCCCACAATGCATGCGCCACTTGATTTCTAACAAGCATGGTGCGTTATCTGCCTCGTTGGGGTGAGACTTGTTCTATTGGAATTTGCCCCCTTCCCTTTCCCATCCACACCTCCTCTCCTCCTCCAAACTGCGGCGAGGTTCCCCTACACGACCATTATTTTCTTGTCTATGGCGGTCTCGTCGCCAAGTTACCACCATCACCCTCCACCTTCTAACCATTTTAGATTTGACGGCCTCAACTCTAACCTCGCTCACCGTCTTTATTTAACCCTACGGTTCTGACGCGCCTGCCATGCCTGTCAATGTCATCCACTAAAGATATACTGTCTCCCTGGCTATGAGTCTAAGGGTGTGTTTAGGTCACGCTAAAATCAGAAGCTTGGTTGAAATTGAAACGCTGTGATGGAAAAGTTGAAAGTTTGTGTGTGTAGAAAAGTTTTAATGTGAAGGAAAAGTTGAAAGTTTAAAAAAATAGTTTGAAACTAAACTCGGTCTAATTTAGAAGAAACCACCCTCTTCCTCGTTTCTCAACTCCTAAACTATTTTAACCCTCGCCTAAAAACTAACCTGTAATATAGTGTCAGCGTCGTCGCTACCACCACACATAATCGGAGCACGAATCTTAGTATGGATCCAACTAAGAACAAATTCGACTCAAATTTTTTAGCATTAGATGTGACTTAAATATAATAATCCCCTCCATTATTTTGCTTACACAAGATATAATCAGTATATGTTACCGTACAGTTCCTACTAACGCTACTACTACTGCTCAGTTTTACGAGTACCATACTACAAGGTTATCACTGACAAAACAGAGTTAAGCAACACACTGCTCACTGTCACTACTACATACAAGTGGCCTGGTCACTGCCGGCCGCCGGCGAGCGGCGGCGGCGGCGGCCGCTGCAGCGCGAGCTCCGCCGTGTCCTTCCACAGCCGCGCCTCCATCTCCTTCTCCATCAGCCTCCGCTCCGCCCGCCGCAGCGCCGACTCCAGCTCCGCCACCCGCTCCCTGTCCCTCTCGTGCTGCACCTCGCGCAGCCTCCTCTCCAGCTCCACGCCGGACACCCCGCCGCCGCCGCTGCCGCCGTCTTCCTCGTCGCCGCCGGCGACGAAGCCGAACCCTCCCTCCAGCTCGATGAACTCGCCGTCGTCCGACCACTCCTCTTCCTGCAGCGGCTTCTTGATCTCGACCTCGCCGTTGGCCGCCGGCGAGGAAGCCGCACGGCCGGCGCTAGAGGTGTTCGACGAATATCCCGAAGCGAGACGAGTCGAGATCGACGACGACGACGACGACGTGGTGCGAAGCTCGCGGCGCGCGGCGGCGGCGATGTTGCGCTTGCAGATGGCAGCTTCGTCTCTCATCTCGCTGAGGAGCGCCTCCATCTGCGCGCGCACCTCGGCCATCTTGTTGAGCTCGGCGGACGTTCTTGCCAGGAGGAACAGCAGGCTGAGCCCCAACCCGGCGGCCGCCTCCGTCGTCGTCGCCGTCGCCGCCGACGACGACGCGCCGCTGCCGCTGCCGCTCCCCGCCGCCACCTCGCGTCCTGCAATGGCCGCCGTACGTCGCATCAATACCCCGTCAAAACTCCAAGAACACAACCACGACACGAGCGTCCACACCAACCTGAAGCCTCATCCGCCGACGACGACGCGGCCTCGCTCTTCTCGGCGGCGAGCTCCTCCTTCCGGCCGCCGTCGCGACGTCCTCCCCTCCCGCCGCGGAAACTCACGAACCGTAAGCGCGCGCACGTGAAGCCCGGGATCCGCAGCCGCGGCGTCCCCGGCGAAGGAGGCGAGGCCACCTGCGCCGCCGCCGCCGCCACAACCTCCTCCTCCTCATCCTCCTGACGACGACGACGACGACGCCGCCGCCGCAGCAGCTCGTGGTCGGCGCCGCCTGCACCGTCGCTGTCGTCGTGGAGGAGTAGGAAATCCGAGATCCTGACGAGCTTCTTCTCGCGCGCGCCAATGGCGGGCGACGACGCCATTGCGCGCAAGACAGAGAGAGCGCGCGCGCGGTGGAGAGGTGAAGAAGAAGGAGGAGGAGGAAGAAGGTGGATTCTAAACACTCAGTGGATGTCCACTCATTAAGTACATATCATCATGAAAACATTTTAAAAAATTTATAAGATAGATTGATATAATATATCACTACATAAACATACAACTTAAAATTTAACTTTTATAAGTTGTAACAAAATAACAAATTTAACTGGAATATACGTATACTAATCAGAGTTTGATTTATTATTTTTGTTACAACTTATAGAAATTGAATTTAAACTTGTATGCTTGTAGGATGATATATTACATATGTATCTATCTTGTTAAATTTTTTGAATTTTTTTCATACACATTTAGTTATTATGCAAGGTGATTAAAAGTGTTTCCCGAAGAAGAAGAAGGCGGTGGGCGTTGGTGGTGGGACGATCCACGTCGACGACGCGCGCGGCTGTTGGTGGCGATGGATGATGTCACTCCAACTGACGACCAACTGTGGGCTGATGTGGCAACTGCCCCTGAAAACAACGTAAGTACATGGGTAGATAGATGACAACTGTCAGGTCCATGGATGGATGATGGATGAAACTAGATTAGGCTTGAGTTCTATGGCAAATGGAAGATAGAAAAGATAGCAAATGGATATGGGTAAAGCTAATTATGAAATGGTACCAGTCTAAAAAGAATTATGAAATGGTTATGGGAAAAATTGGGTATGAATATAGGTTACGTGTATACCCTTCCTAGCGTCAGGCCTAATCCATAATGACGGCCTCATATTTTCACTTATGCATGTTTGTACTTATCAGCTAAAATTTAAATTTTCAATCTTAAATTTAAAGTTGATCTTAAGGTTTTTTTCATTGAAGTTTATTTTTTAGCCATTGCTTTTAGATAGCTAAGAACACGTATATAAAAATTTTATTAACATTTTTTTTTGCAAATATGCCGTTTCGCTTATGCTTAAAATTAGCCAAACGATGGCTTCCTGAGATGGTTTTATTTTTTTCCAAAAAATTACTAGTTTCAAATTTTCTAGGCCACAATTAATTAGATGAAGCTCTCATATCTATTCCCTTCATAAAAAAAAACTAGGCCCAGTTAAGGATGAGATATTATCTAGTCCAACCAATCTGAGTAAACAACTATTCAGATTTATGGGACTAGGTGATATCTCAACTAGATTGGGTTTTTTTTTTTAAATGGAGGGAGTATACCGAACTATGTCCTCTTGTACTACCTCCGTCCCAAAATAAGTGCAGCCATGAGTTTCCGCGCTCAATTTTGATCGTCCGTTTTATTTGAAATTTTTTTATAATTAGCATTTTTGTTGTTATAAGATGATAAAACATGAATAATACTTTACTCGTGACTTATGTTTTTAATTTTTTTCAAAAAAATTTCAAATAAGACGAACGGTAAAAGTTAGACGCGGAAAATCATGGCTGCACTTATTTTGGGGCGGAGGAAGTACTATCTACGGAGAGATGGACATGGAGCCCTGTCATCTGATCCCATCCCAAGTGACACATCATCAAATCAGTGGCTACTCACCAACAACTATTCCATTCCCCAATGATTGATCACCGATGCAGTAGGGAAGAAAGCCACCACTACAACTCCACGGAGAAACAACCCATCTGCTCGCAAGCATGGCCAATTGGATCGCCCCATCATCCATCGCCGACGTTCGTCGCAAATCGCAAAGTGCCATATGATGCTCCCAAAGTCCCAATTGGGGGCCATGGCTTCTCCGCCCCCTGCCAGCGACGACACGACGACAAGCAGCTGCAGACCACACCACCACATCTCGGCAACACATCTCCTCGATCAGCGACGTGACCATCGCGGTCATGTGTTGTATGTACTCCTGCTACGCTCATAGTCTTCTAACCATGCAAATTATGAGAAATACCTGGGGGTCTTTCGACTAACTCCACAAGACGGTGGGCTAGACGACCTGCGTTTGAACCTCACATATTCTAATTATTTAATATTAGGTCCTTCCCTAATATTCGTATTTTTACCATGCAAATTATCAGTGGCGGATCTATGAGGACGGTAGCTAGGGACCGAAGCCCCGTCATGATCAGCGTTGATCGTGGAAGCCCTCATTATTATTTTTACTTAGTTATACATGAGATATGTTGGTCTAGTTTGTTTAGCCATCATATATATATGGCATCACTAATTTTTTTTTCATAGATCGTACATCTTCTTTGGAAGATCAATAATCCATGCTACAATGAACTTGTGAATGTCATGCGAGGCTATGAATTAATTAATGAATTAGGCCGAGAGCTTGATAGGAATATAAGATGCCCACGTGTTGGCTCGGCTAAAGAGGACTTTTCTCCATCAGATACTAATTTTTAGAATAAGGTGGTGTCGAATTATGGTATAATAGGCTATTATGGTAATAGGTGGTGTTGATTTTTCTTATTGTCTTTGCAGGCGAGAACTTCTTTAGCTTATGCCAGCTAAAGAATTTAAGAATTTCGAAAGATTGGGTCAAGAGCCACTGGGTAGATTTAGAAAGGAAAAAATATGAATTACCCCATAAACTATCGCAGTCGACCGAATTACCCCCTGAACCCTAAACCCAGATATTGCTCACCCTGAACTTTTAATACCGGACGAATTACCCCCCTCGACCCAATCCAGAGCGGTTTTGTCCTACGTGGCTTACACGTGGCAATCCAGTCAGCATTTTATTTATTAAAAAAGTGGGACCCACCTGTCATACTCTCCTTCCTCTCTCTTCTCTCTCTCACTCTTCCTCTCTCTCGCTCGGGTCGACCGGCGGCAGGCGTTCGGCACGCACGACGGGTGATGGGCAGCGCGGCGGGACGCGGAGGCCCCCGCCATGCCCACCGCTGGTCACTGCGTCGCTGCTCCCGACGACTAGCGCTACAGAGAGAGATAGGAAGAAGAGGGTAAGAAAAGAAAGAGAGATGAGAAAGTATGGCACGTGGATCCCACCATTTTTTTTAATAAAAAATACTGACTGGATTGCCACGCGTATGTTACGTAGGACAAAACCACTCTGAATTGGGTCAGGGGGGAGGTAATTCGGTCGGTATTGAAAGTTTAGGGTGAGCAATGTCTGATTTTTGGGTTTAGGGGGTAATTCGGTCGACTGCGATAGTTTAGGGTAGTAATTCGTACTTTTTCCATATAGAAATGAAACCAGATGTGTTATCGAAACTAGTGAAATTAACATAGTTAGATTTGTTCGGGCTTTAAAAATTTTCAACTAACGCCGCTGAATCAAGAAATGCCGTGGCGTGGTCGTTGTGAGATGATAGTGAGAGAGAGACAGAGAGTGTGTGGTGGTATTGACGTGCATAGATTTGGATGGCCGGAGAGTTTGGGATTGGTCGTTGACGACTCGCCCGCCGGGGGGGGGGGGAGCAGCCGAAGCAGAATACTCGGTAGGATGTACTCCCTTCGTCTCGAAAAATAAATCTAGAATTAGATATAATATATTTGAGTATAATGAATTTGGACAGAAGTATGTTCATATTCGTAGTAATAGGATGTGTCACATCCAATATCAGATTGGTTTTTTATAGGACGGAGGGAGTAGGGACTAGGGATTACTTGGGATATATATATATATAGTGGGTGGGTCCGTGGGGGAGTGTGTTTGTCGTGCTGGATTGGTGGGGTGCAGGAGAATTGAATGGCAGCAGGAGAAAATGCAACATTGCTCCCGGAAACTGACTGCTCAACCGTCTCGTGTGCAGTAATGTGTTTCTTCTACACACGAGAATACCATTTATTTTTTTTAAAAAAAAAGATTTACTTGAAGAAGTTAAGTATAGTATTTTGTTGGCTGTCAACATCAAGGTGGTCGTGCCGGAGTGGTTATCGGGCATGACTAGAAATCATGTGGGCTCTGCCCGCGCAGGTTCGAATCCTGCCGACCACGATTGTTTCTTTTATTTTCCTTTTTTCTTTGGGACGCCTTGCATTGCGCTGCGCATGTGGGATAACCTTTTTTTTTTTACTACTGTACATTTGTCGACAAATTTTCTCCTAAAAAATTGACAGATATAATTATAGTACAACCGTAGTGTAATTACACTGTAACTTGCATGTAACTACAGTGTAACTTATATGTAAGTTTCACATAATTTTGAATCGTTAGATCTATTACAATATTTGTTTTGGTGAGGAAGAAAACAAATCATAGCACACACATATAGTTACGACCTCCATTTTACCGAAATAACATGTGACGGAGAGATTTTTGAAAGTTACATACAAGTTACACTATAGTTACAGTGTAATTACATGCAAGTTACAGTGTAATTACATTACGATTGTACTATAATTACATCTGTCAAATTTTTGGGGGAAAATTTATCGACAAATATATAGCAAAATCGTTTTTTTTTTGCATGCTTCATTGGGCTGTATATTTGGGCCTCAATTTCATGGGTATTGGGCTGGGCATGTAGGACAACTCCAGGATGGGAAGGAACTGGGGCCCACCCAAACGAGGGCTCCCGTGTTTTAAGGCATGGAATAAGTCTATAATTTGTCCTTCAACTCTTGCTCCTGATTAAATCGTCTCCCTCAACCGCAATACTGGGTATAACACATCGATTCTCTTAACCGCAATACCAGATATAACACCTCCCTAACATTTGAAAACCAGAAGGAATCGAGTCCCTCAGCTTTCATAACGCTCATGGCCCACGCATGTCAGTAGAAAAAAAAGAATAAAAAAAATAACAGCCCACCTGTCAGCCATCTCTTTCTTTTCTCTTTATCTTTTCTCTCCCCTCTCTGGTTCTTGGTGACTCCGGGCGAGACGGCCGTCAGCTCTTGTCCGGCGGGGTGCGAGGGCCGGGTGGAGGAGTATATCGCTGGTCTCAATATCCGCATGCACGTCGTGCTCGTGGCGCAGGGTGCGCGTAATAATCCATATGGCGATCAACGCTCGACTGGACGCCGGAGATGACGAGGATGACAATCGGAAAAAGCCGGCGGTGCTCATCGCCGGCTGCGCCAAAGGCGACATCAGCTACGAGTACTGCAAGGCCTTCTCCTCCCTCGGCTGCGGCGTCGTCGCCACCGACATCCCCGACCGCATGCCCTGCTAGCTCTTTGTTGAGAATACTACTATCAGAATGCAGCATGAAACCAACACACACATGAAAAGGATTCATGAACCAGCAACACAATGCAATTGTGCAAGCAAGACAACGTTATACGTCGCCGTGGTGAATGTGGGCAGCGTGGAGGGCACGGTCGCGAAGCCGTGGGCTGGACCCTACTGTGCGCCGAAGGCGGCAGTACACTCGGCTCGGCGAGAGCTGCTGCGTATGGGTGAAAATATTACGAAAACTTTCCGGGAATCTGTCGGTCTGAAATTTTTCGGAGTTTTTTTGGAAATGGAAATGAATTCAGAAATATTTTCTCAGAAACGGAATCGAAAATGATAAGGGTAGTTTCCGTCGGAACTAGGAATCGGTCGGAAACTTTCCGGAAATTTTCTCGGAATTTCCAGATATTTTGTGACTGAACTACCCTGTATTCCTTTTTTATGACACTAATGAATCGATTTTCTAGATTCGCCACTGGCTGCAGCCTGCTTCGCCTTGCGTTGCTGGGCTTTCGCCACCTGGTGCTTCAGTAGTTCAGTCCGTTGTTTCACCTAGCTTCACGTCGTCCGACTTTCGTCCTATGTCGCTTCGCTAAGCTCACTTATTAAGGGTGTGTTTGGTTGGGCTTTTCAACCTGCTTTTGCTTTTGCAAAAGCCAAAAGCTAACCAAAGGGCCCAAAAGCCACAAGTGCTTTTGCTCCAAAGCTGCTTTTAGTGTAGTACAAATCCAAAAGCAGCCCCTACCCCTGCTTTCACTGGCTTTTGTGGGAAAAAATTACCCACATATGCCATTACGGAAGAAAACGATTCGCTCTTTCTTTCTTTCCCGTTCCCCTTTCACGAGGCCAAGCGCTGGCCATGGGTTCGACGCGGCGCTAGGGTTTGCCGCCGCCAGCGCGCGCCGCCGTGCTCCCACCGCCGGGTGCTCCCGCCTGTGGTCCCGCCGTCGCGCGCCGCATCTCCCGGTGCCGGCTTGCTCCATCGCCCGTCTCCCCGTCGCCCGCCCCCACGCCACCCGACGTCGCCCCAGGTCGCCCGACGGCCGACGGCCGTCTCCTCGTTGCCTGCCCGACGCCGGCCGACGCCGCCCCATGCCGGCCGATGATCCCCGACGCCGGCCGACGCTGCCCCAGGCTGCCCAAAGCCACCCCTGCCCGACGCCGCCCCACGCCGCCCGACGCTACTACGACTCCTTCGCCACTGCTCCGGCCGGCATGAAAGGTGAGGCCGAATGCTCCTGCTCTTGTGTTGATGCATGTGTTGCCCCTAGAATGTTACAGCAAATTGATTTTTGGCGTGCAAATTGATTGAACAAAAATTTATTTGGTTCAAGAATGGGTGACAAGGCAGATTGGGGTGATGGTTTTGTAAGGCATTTGTTTGATGTTTGCAAAGAAGAGATAGAAGCTGGGAATAGACCCATGGGAATTTTCACCACTACGGGTTGGAAAAATGTTGTTTCCAAGTTTGCAGAAAAATCGGGTGACGAGCGAACCAAAAAACAATTGAAGAACAAGTTAGATGTGTTGAAAAAGGAATATACAATGTTTATGGAGTTCAAGAATTGTGCCACTGGTCTTGGATGGGATGAGGCAAAACAAACTATTGTCTTTTCGCCGGAATGGTGGGAAGAACACCTTGATGTAAGTACTATTCTTTCACCCTGTGATATTTTTTTTCTATTCTTTGTTGTAGTGTGCCTTGCTAACTTTATTTATTTAATTTCAGAGATGCAACAATCGTGAGAAAGGAATCAAATGCGATCATGTGAAGTTTCGCAAACAAGGACCAAAATTCCTAGATGATTTGCATATCATTTTTGGCAAGTCACATGTTAGTGGGGCTTCAGCATCATGTCCTGGAAATGTATCCTCCGATGAGGCAAGTGATGATGATGTGGCTGAGGTACCAAAACCTGCAGAGACAGTGAACCCCGAAAAAAATAAACGCAAGGGGTCGTCCACTATTGTTCGAGATAAGGATGAGAAGAGCCCATTCGCTCGTATGTACAAGAACACTTGTTTGAAGATAGAAACGGCGGCAGAAAAGATTTGTACAAGTGTTGAAGCATCGTCAGCTTCTCCATGCAATGTAGTCCCTACCATTAAAGAGGCTATGAAGATGATGAAAGATTGTGGGGTAGAAGAAAAAACTGCTCTAATGCACACAGCCACAACTTTGATTATGAAGCCTGAATTTAGGGAGGTCTTTAGCTACCTAGAAACAAATGAAGGAAGACTCGATTTGATCGAGAGGGAGCATGAAAAGGAGATGATGAAGCGTTAGTGATTCCCTACATTAAAATTTTATTTTTATCGATTGTTGCCTTGTTTATGTGATATTTGCTTCCCTATGTGAGAACACTTTGAGTTATTTATTTCTATGTTGTAAACCAATATTTGCTTGGACATGTAAAACCGTTATTTCCATGTTGTGAGCTAATATTTACTTCCCTATGTGATGTTATGTTCTGTACTTGTTGTTGTACTTGTTTGCCGTTAATTGTTACTATATCTTCTGTAGATGGATGGAAAATTAGTAGATGTAGCCAAAGAAGGGCAAAAGGGATCATTGATGCTAGCTGACCTTGCCCAACATGCTTCTATTAAGGGAGAAATGGCCAATTTGTACACTGAGCGGTATTTGCAAAAAGGTGCATACAGACAAACGCCAGAAACTGGAATTCAATGGGTGATGAGGTTGATGGATCGTCCAAGGTATTTTTATAAGATGTTTCGGATGAGCCCTGAGATTTTTCATGCACTTCATGACTTGCTAGTCTCTACCTACGGATTGAGCTCGAGCAACAATGTTTCATCCATTGAGTCATTGACGATGTTTTTGTGGATCGTCGGAGGGCCACAATCATTTTCACAAGTTGAAAGTCGTTTCACACGGTCACTTTGGATGGTTCACACCAAGTTTCATGAAGTGTTGAAGTGTTTGCGCAAGTTAGCTAAAGACAATATTACTCCTAGAGATCCTACTTTTTCTACGGAGCATGGAAGGTTGAGAGAGGATCGATTTTGGCCATACTTTAAAGATGCGATTGGAGCAATAGATGGTTCACATATTTCAGTGGTAGTGCCATTGGATGAAACAATTAGCCACACATGTCGTCATGGATATACATCTCAGAATGTGCTAGCTATTTGTGACTTTGACATGAGGTTTATCTTTGCGGTTGCTGGTTGGCCAGGTTCTGCACATGACTCGCGCATCCTCAGTCATGCATTGGCTAATTTTCCTTCATTTCCCATGCCTCCTACAGGTATAAATGGTTCCTTCATTAATTTTAATATTTGTACACTAGTATTATTATTTGCATTACTAACTTAGTTTTATAGGAAAATATTATCTCGTCGACTCAGGTTATCCAAACCGAATAGGGTATCCTGCACCTTTCAAAGGAACCACATACCATATACCAGAATTTCGGCATCGTTCGGGACCTCCTCAAGGAAAGTATGAGGTGTTCAATTTCTTGCATTCCTCCCTTCGAAATGTTATTGAAAGGTCTTTTGGAGTCTTGAAGCAAAAGTGGCGTATTTTGAAGGGCATCCCAAGTTTCTCACCTACTACTCAGAAGCATATCATCATGGCTTGTCTTGCTATGCATAACTTCGTCCGTGATAGCAATTTACGTGATAAGGAGTTTGAGAGATGTGATGCTCATGAGGACTACTTAATAGAAGATACAAGTGACACGTCAGACGATGAGAGTGAAGATGCAGAGAATGATGATACCATGAATACTATTCGTACTAGGATAGCTGATGCTTTGATTAGTGCAAGAGGAGGATAGTTATTTTTAGATATGGCATCATTGTATGAACCATTTATCTTTTGCTCTGTTTATGTGGACCATATCACTTTGATGGATAAAAAACTAATATATGTTGATGAAAAACTTTGATTGATGAAAAAATTATACATTTTTTCTTTAAAAATTGGGCATTCAAATACAAAATATTGAACATATTAGGTTTGTATGAGTAATTTGCATATAAACAGTCCCACATGCCATTAGGGGTATTACAGGTATTTCTTCTACAACCTACAGTTTCACAGCTGCTCTAACCAAACGGGCTTCTGCTTTTTTCACAGCTGATTTTCAACAGCTGCTTTTCCACAGGCCACAGCTCACAGCAGCTTTTCTAAAAACCACAGCTCAACCAAACACCCCCTAAGTTATTATTTCGCTTAGCTTCTCGTCGTCTGGCCTTGGTCTTGCGCTGCTTCACGATCGAGGCCCATTTGTTACTTCGACAGGACAATGAAAAGTTCCCAAGTGTGCCTGCAACACCCACGGACCCTTCTGAATGTCAAAAGTTAAGTTTAATTTGATTCTTGTCTGATTAATAAGTACAATAGTTGCTGTCTTAAAATACTACTATGATGTGTTCACGTGCCTACAGGATTACTACACTCGACGAAGATTCATGGCTATCTGTGAGTTAGGAACGACCCGGCCGTCGCGGCCGATAGGCAAGTAACAAGAATATTGCCTGTTGTCTATTTATTCATTTATTTTCTTTCGATCACTTAGGCTTATTTAGTTTCCAATTTTTTTCCTAAAAACGTCACATTTAATCTTTAGACACATGTGTGGATCATTAAATATAAATATAAACAAAAACTAATTACACAATTTGCATGAAAATCGCGAGACAAATCTTTAGAACCTAATTAGTCCACATGATTAGCCATAAGTGCTATAATAACCCACATGTGCTAACAACGGCTTAATTAGGCTTAAAAGATTTGTCTCACTGTGAGTTATGAAATTAGTTTTTTTATTCGTGTCTAAAACCCCTTCCGACATCTGGTAAACATCCAATGTGACACACGAAAATTTTCTTTTTCAAACTAATTATTTAGTTCCAAACTTTTTTTCAAACTTTCAACTTTTCCATTATATCAAAACTTTTCTACACACAAACTTTTAACTTTTCTATCACATCGTTTCAATTTCAAGCAAACTTTCAATTTTAACGTGATCTAAACACACCCTTAATCAAACAAAGGTAGAGACGTCGGAGAGTAGCTAGGCTAGTAGAACGAACCAAAGTTGCCGCCTGCCGTCGTGCGCTTGACTAGACGATGTAGGAGTACGCAGCTAGTGCCGTGCACGACCACGGAACCAGCTGCTCTCTGCTCTAAGTCTCACAAGATAAGCTAATTATTATCTAAAGCTAATTTTAAGTTTAAGCTTTTGATTTTGAGATTCATTTATGATGTTTTCTAGCTTGTTACTGAGAAGATTAATTTGACTTGTGTTATACTCCTTCCGTCTAAAAAAACGTTAGATTTAACATAATATAGTATGAACAAGCTCATATCCTAATTTGTTGTACTAAATTGTGTTAAATACAATTTTAAATTGATTTTTTAGGGCGGTGGAAGTATTACCCAACACTCCTTTCATTGTTTTTAAAATGACAAGACAAAAAAATTGTCAAAGGCTAGGTAATTTAAATATTAAAACATAAACCATAATTACGAAGTTGATTTCTTATCTTATTTTTAGCATTTGCCTTTAAAAAACATACATAACGAAGTGAACGTATAGCTTAACTGGTTACGAATCTTATCATAAATTTAACACGGTGCTCGTATTTATGACTAATTAATTATCTATATGGGTTCAAATCGTAGATTTAACACGATGCTCGTATTTACGGCTAATTATTGTTTTAGTGGCAACATACGTACCCAATCGGTAGTGAGGTACCCATGGCGACTTTGTCAATTTCATGATTTACCGCTCAGTCTCGAAGGTGCTAAGAATTAGGGTATACATGTATGTATTTATAGGGTGAGTGTATGTGTTGTGAGCATTTACATTATCCTTGGTTTTTTAAAGAGAACACATGCATTTCATCTCGAAATGAAATATTTGTTAGGTGAGTACAGGTATTATAAAAGTAAGTGGAAATGATTGAAGAAATAGATAATCCAAGAAATGATTGGTTAATAGGAGTAGGTAGATGGAGATTAACAAGTTTGCTATTATGTTTAATTTTGCATGCCTTATCAACTGTGGAGCAAGATCAAGATCAAGATAAAAAATCTTTATGTGTTACTTGCTTAAAGAGGTGGTGTTAACAAGGATAATTTAGCAAGACGGAATTGGAATGGTAGTCTAAAATGTTGTTTCTGTATGAAAAATGAGACTATTCAACATTTATTTATGGAGTGTCATTATGCAAAGTTTATTTGGATAGCAGTCCAGTTCTCTTTTGGATTACACCTTCCTAGTAGCATATCTGATATTTTTTATGGTTGGCTTCTAGGGGTTGACAAGAAAAAGAGTAAACTGATACTTGTTGGAGCCTCTATTTTATGTTGGGCTTTATGGTTGAGCAGGAATGGTAGGGTTTTTGATAAATCACCATATGTTTACTATATGCATGCAATTTTCAGGGCATTATATTAGCTCCGATAGTGGACACAATTACAAAAGTGTGATGATGATGGGAAGTTCCTGATTGTTGCACGTCGTAAGCTTGAAACGATGATTATGCAAACTTTTTACCAATTATAGATGGAGATTCACCAATATAGAATAATGTTTTCCTTGTCCTGTTTGGTTTTCTTCTATTTTGGTTTGGTGTGTTTCGTTTTATTTTAGCCTACACTCTTTTAAAGTGCTAGATTATAATAATTGGTTATAACTCAATCTAAAGACCAGTATGTTTTATTTCATTATCTAATAATCAACTGTGGAGCAAACAATAGATACTCCACACACGACACGATGCATTGGATTGGAATGTCCTCGTGTATCCATATACTCCGTACACGATGCATTGGATGGGATCAGCATTCAGCATAATTTTGTTACGGTGGGTCCCGTCCCATTGACCTTGCGACCGAGCTCGCGTGCATCTCGGTCGGCCGGTCGGTCGGTCGGTCGGTCAGGTCGGACCGATCGAGCTGGATCCAGCCCAGCGAACGAACGAACGAACAGGTGACTGAGGTGAGCGACTGGTTGACGCAGCCGGCCAGTCGTACGCACCACCGCACGTACGCGCCGCTGATTGCGACGCGCCACGACTTTTACACTATTCATATATAAAGTTTAACCATTCGTCTTGTTTAAAAATTTTTTACGGTTAATATTTTTATTATTATTAGATGATAAAACATGAATAGTACTTTATGTGCGACTAACTTTTTTTTTAATTTTCTCATAAATTTTTTAAATAAAACGGACGGTCAAACGTTGGACACGGATTTTCGCAACTACACTTATTTTGAGACAGAGATAGTACTACATACTCCCTCCATCCCAAAATGTTTAACACCGTTGACTTTTTCAAACATGTTTTACCATTCGTCTTATTTAAAAAATTTAAGCAATTATTAATTCTTTTTCTATCATTTGTTTCATTGTTACATATATATACTTTTATGTATACGTATAGTTTTACATATTTCACAAAAGTTTTTGAATAAGACGAACGGTAAAACATATTTAAAAAAGTTAACGGCGTCAGACATTTAGGGAAGGAGGGAGTATATATCTATGGCTGTTTAGATTATGGTGAAAAATTTTGGTGTGTCATGTTAAATATATGGACTTATATTTAAAGTATTAAATATAGACTAATAACAAAACAAATTACAGATTCCACCTCTAAACTGCGAGATGAATTTATCAAGTCTAATTAATTCGTCATTAGCAAATGTTTACAATAGCACCATATTATCAAATCATGAAGCAATTAGGCTTAAAAGATTCATCTCACAATTTACACGCAATATGTGTAATTAGTTATTTTTTTTATTTATATTTAATAATCCATGCATGTGTCCAAACATTTGATGTAATAGAGTGAAAAATTTTGTCAGGGGATCTAAATAGGCCCTATATGCAAAACTAATTTATTTTTTAAGTAAAATTCACACATTACAAATAATTGAGCTAAACTATTGGAAAACTACATTCTTAAGATGATATATTACAAAACTATACATTTAACGATAAATTTATCACAAAACTACAGATTTAAGGCTAAATATCACAGAACTACAAATTTAATAAAAAAATTATCACAAAACTATATATTTTGGGTTTCTCTAATATTATGCTTTGAGTTATAATGGTTGAAATTTTATGATTAAATTGATCTAAAACTTGTAATTTGTGATAGTTATGTGATAAATTACTTTAAATATGTAATTTTATAATATATTATATTGAATCTATAGTTCTGTGATAGTTTGACTAAAGTACATGTAGTTTTATAAAATTTACACTTATTCTTCTCGACCAGTTATCAATATATTTTTGAAATTGGATGTAAAATAATACGTTTAATTGGAAAATCACAAGATAATCCCAAGCTTTTAGAAATGCAGGAGCAGAATGTTTCTCACTGATTTTCTTAGCGAAAAATAGTCTCCAAGGAAAAACATTAAAAGTCGCGGAAGAAGAGAGGAGGAAGCGGCGAGCGTGGACCGGGCCCCCGCCGCCCTGCACGTGGTTGACCGCCCACCGAGGTGGGCCCACCCGGGCCGCCGCCGCGCAGCCCGTTTCCACTCGCCTTCCTCGATTCCCCCGCCTCCCGCGGCACCCGCCACCGCCTGCCACGTGTCCCGATCGAGTCCTCGTCTCCTCTCGCCTCGTTTTGTCGCAGAGCGGAGCGCGTCAACCAGCTTGTGTCAGTAGCCTACTTTCGCAGACTTGTCTTCAGTAAAAAATGTATACGGATGGGCCCACATGTCAGCGTCTCTCCTCGTTGAATTTCAGTTCACTCTTGATACTTCACCTCAAGTGAGACAGTGAAGTGTACAGAAAGTTTGGGGAGTTTGTCTGATTTCGTTGAATTGTTCGGGACCGAAGCAAATTTGGGATTAATTTTGCTCAAAAGGACTGCACTACGTACACTTCAAATAATTTTCCTCCCTACTCTACATGTTACAAGCGTCTTTTGCCGACGCAAATATCTGAATTTTTTTCTGAATCGTCTTGCTCACGTCCGGCCGCCGCCGATGATCGTTGGTTGATCAGCCATGGGCGCCGGCCGAAAATGTTGCTCGTCGATCTATCCCTCGAGTAATCGTGTAAAAATTCTAGGTTATATACAGCGAATCATCAATTCCTCCCTAGCCGATCAATCGATCGATCGAACTCCGCCATGGATGGACACCGCGTCGATCGTGTTCTTGCTGGCGCCACCAAGAACAGAGAGGCAGAGACAGGAGAGGATGGCAATGGCCATGCCCGCAGTTGCAAGAAGAAGCGATCGAATCCGCCGCGTCGATCAGTAGCAATCGTCAATCCTTGGTCGGCGAGAGCTCGAGGATGCGGCCGGAGAGGGCGGTGACGAGCGCCGCCTTGAAGCTTGGGTCACGCGTCAGCGTCATCGCCATCTGCTCGGCCAGGTTCCGCCTGATCATCTCCGACGCCGCCGCGGCCTGCTGCTCGCCGTTGACGACGACCGGTTCGTGCTGACGGTGCGGCACCACCGGCGCCGGCGGCGCCGCCGCCGGCGCATGGGGTGGCTTCCCGGCGCTCTTGCCGGAGCCGTCGCTGTTCTGCGCCGCCGACTGCAGCGGCGGCGGCGGCTGGCCGTGGTTGTGCTCCCCCTCGTACGTCGCCACGAGGATCGTGTTGTCCTCCGCGCTTCTCTGAACCTGAAACAACATTTGAACCACGAACAAAGTTCAGAAACAGGCTCGAATTTGCACTAAATTTAGCAAAACTTACGAAATCACTTTGGAATTAGTTAGAGGAATTTAAGTTACCTTCTTCTTGACAGGGCAGGCGGGAGCAAATGAGCATCTGAAGTAGGCTCTTGGGCAGGGGTTGTCCTTGGTGACCTTCTGACCATACTTCCTCCATTGGTACCCATCTTTCACCACCTGCATGGATTCATTGCAAGAACAGGATTAATTAATTAATCAAGGCTAGAATTCAGAACAAAAAGAAGTTAAGTTAGGCACATGAAATGAGATGATCGGATGTTAATTGGGGTTGGGGATTCGTACCAGGCTGAGGTCGGATGGGTCGGCGTGGACGTAGAGCTTGGAGATCTTGGGCTTGCACTCCTCGCGGATGCGCTTGCAGGGCTCGCCGGAGGTGCACTCGGTCTGGTCGGCGTAGCCGGCGGCGGCGGCGCCGGGCATGACGTGCATGTGGTGCGGCGCCGCGTGTGGGTGCGGCGGCGGCGGCGGCGGCGGGGAGTCGTCGAGGCTCTCGCTCTTGCGCTTCCTCGACGGCGAGACGGAGCCGCCCTCGGAGGTGGACGACGGGTTGTTGCCGCCGCCGCCGCCGTTGTTGGCGCTGGCGGTGACCATGTCGCTGAACTGGCTCTGCAGCGCCTCGTACTTGGCCGCCACCGCCGCCAGCATCTCGCTCAGCTGCCGGTTCTCCGCGCCCATCCGCTTCAGCTCCGCCTCCAGCGCCGCAACCTTCACAACAAAAAAAACCCCAAATCAGCTCAAGAAATTAAGCTCATCACGCTCCCAGCCATGGCGGCCGTCGATCGTCCGTGCACGTATGCTTAATCACATGACCTACCTCTGGGTCTTTCTTGAGAGGCTGCTGGTGAAAGAAGTCCTCCTCGACGAGCACCTTGGGCTTAACCATGGCGACGGCCGCCGTCGCCGGCAGCCCGACGCGGAGGTCCAGGCTCAGCGAAGGCTGGGTGCTAATCCACGGATCCATCGGCGAACGATTTATCACTGATCCGACGACCTAGTTAGCTAGCTCGATCGAGCAAACTTTTCTGCTGCTCCGACGATGTCAAGCTGAGCCAAGGAGAGAAGAGAGGAGAGGAGGAGACGAGGTGAGAGGAGGAGCTGAGCCCTAATATATATAGAGAGGCGGGAATATGGCGAGGATGGTCTAGTCATGGGAGGAGGGAGGAAGAGGAAGAAGAAGGCGCGCGCGGGGATGTCGCGCTCAAACGCATGTGTACTCGTCGTCGTCGTCGTCTGGGGTCACGCAGGATTAGGAAGCGGAGGGGAAGGGAAATGAGTAAAGAAATGGAGGGAGGGGGAATTCGAGCATGCGGATGTGGCGGAAGAATCGGAAGGAGACTGGAGGGTGACCGGAACAGCTAGCGGCGCCAACTGAATTATTATTTTTTAAAACAAAAATAAAAACCACATCCCTCTAGTTCTTGTGTTTGTCATCTCGTCATTTCATAATACTCGTTTTAAAATATTACTAGGGTTTTTGAGTGGATAAGACGTTTTATAATTTAACAAAAGATGGTTATGATTATTTGAAATAAAATATATAGAGATAAATTAAATAAAACATTGTTATAATTGTTTGATATGACATAGCACAAGAAGAAATAGCTATATTTTAGATAAAGAGCCTGTTTGGCACAGCTCCAGCTCAACCAAACAATTTCAGCTCCACCTAAAATAGAAATAGAGTTGGGTGGAGCTCTCTCACAAAATAAAATTAAGAGTTGGAACTAGGTTTAGGTTGCTTCACAATTCTAATTTAGACTTAATTACTTCTGAAGCTAAATTTAGGAGTTGAAACTCTACCAAATAGTCCAAAGTATAAATATTAGAAATCTCTATATTTTAGAGAAAGGTATGGTTTATCTTGTCAAAATAGAAATGATTAATTAATTAGGGGATGTAATAACGAGTGGGTGGGAGACTAGTCAGGATGTCGGCCAGCAGCATGATGCATGGTCTTTGGGCTGGATAGTGGGGCAGGGTCCAAAGTCAAGAAAATACACCACACATGCCTGCTATTAATAAAGATCCCTATCTGCATGCCTTGCAATTGGCAAAGAAGAAGTTGGAGGAAGAAGGGGACATGCAAGACTTCTTGACCCCCTACTACTAAATACTCCCCCGTTTCAAAATATTTAACACCATTGATTTTTTAGCATATGTTTGACCATTTGTCTTATTTAAAAACTTCTGTAAAATATGTAAAGTTATATGCCTATATAAAAATATATTTAACAATGAATCAAATGATAGGAAAAGAATTAATAATTATTTAAATTTTTTGAATAAGACGAACGGTTAAACATGTGCTAAAAAGTCAACGGCGTCAAATATTTCAAAACGGAAGGAGTACCACCTTTTGGACCCTTGCTTGTCAGTGAGCATGCACTTGCCAATAATAACTTAGCTGGATCAGTGTCTAACCTCTTAATTCTTCCCCTTTTCAACTCTACTAGAAACTCATTTTCTTGGCTTTATGTGTTTTATTAGAAAAACACTCTCTCCATACACGAATATAAACATTTTCAGGTTTTAAATTTTGTTTGCAAATACAATAGCTACATTTATTATTCACTGGTAGTTAAATCATTAGGCGTGATTTTTCTAATCAAGTAAATTATCTGAGGCATCAATTAATTTCCACTTAACCTTAAATTTTGCTAAAATAACCTAAAATCTCACATATTTGTGGATGGTGTACTCCCTCTGTCCCAAAATAAGCAATGTAGGAAGGGATGTGACCCTCCTACTACCACGAATCTAGACAGAGGTTTGTCCAGATTCGCTCCTAGGTTGCTTTTTTTTTTTTTTTGACTCCCGTTCCGATTTCATTTCCCCCCTATGCTTAATTCCTAGTGCAACTGGGCAAAGTAGCTATAGTACTAGAGTATCTTGTAGAGCAGGGTAGGTGTGATGCACATAGTTAGTACAGTACTATGTTTTCTTGGTGTCTTTCCTGGTTTGGTGAGCTCCAAACTTGAGGGGCCCTAGATTAACCTCTTAAATTAAATCAAATCAAACATCCGGAAAGAGCTTTTTGTACTATACAATAGCTTAGGTTTTTGCCAAATTTTGACTAGAAATACTTTTGGGGAAGACTACTCTCGCCGCACGAGTCAATACTGCATCCAAAATAAAAAGTTTGTTTATGACAACTAATAGCATGATTAATCCACTGTTATTGACCGGCGGGCGCCGTTGGGTCGTTTACTAAGCTTAATTATGCAAATGATCCCAAATTTTCCAGTTCTTGTACTACTCCAATGTAGGGTTATTAGGATTGGAACGTCTGGTGTTGACAAATCTACAATTCAGATGTATCAGAGACTTTTCTTTTCGTGATGAAGAAAAACGGAAATGACTCTGTAATTGTTACTGAAAGATATGCAAGATTACTGCAGAAGTTGCAGAAGAGACTTGTCATTGACAGGAACAAAGAAAGAACGGGTTATAAAGTGTACTTGGCTTGAGCCACGCACAACACAAGACTTGGACCAAGTGGTTTGGTTGGTTGCCAAGAACGAGTTGGCTATGTTCTCTGGCACACACACAGCAACGGGCAATTCAAGCAACCACATGACTTGAGGTCATTGTGCTGCAACTAGCTACTGTCGACTTGCAATTTTGCAATTTGTCCTCTCCTGTTTGCTGGACGAATTGATGGTGTTAATTTCTTTTTCTGAGAATAGTTTGGTTGACAACTTGACAAAGGTATGTGTGAAAAAAAAAACAAAATAACCTCACTGTTGGGCAGATAACAGTAACACTTATTGGGTTTGCTTTTCAAGATTTTTTTTTTTGACTTGTGGCTTATAACTTATAAGCGGATGACAAATTATCATTAAAAACAATTATTTTTAAAGCAAGAGATTTGCACTTGTATTATTAGCGGTCTAAAATCCAAAATCCAAGACCGTAGACCGGGTAACAAAAATAATTATAAAATTAAAAATTAACTACGCCGGAGTTCAAACAAGTAGTAACACTGTAACACGCAACTGAAATTCTATATCGTGTACCAGCTAGTATTTTTACTATTGTGTTAATACGGATTATTTGAATGTCGTCTGGCTGAAACCAAAACGGGACATCTGGTCTTTCAGCTAGGTTCGTTTAAATCTTCCTTGCTGTACACCATATTTCTATTTCTGTTCGTATCAGAATCAGCTCAAATTGGCCAGGCTGTGGTGGAACCTCTTCACCGAGGTTCGATTCGATCCGACTCACCACGAATCTCGCATTTTCAGTGTATTATGCAGTTATGCTTTAGGCAGATGATATATACATGAACAAGGGTACATCTTTATCAATAATAAGATATACTAATTCAGTTCTAAGAGCTGCTTAGAAAAATAAGATATGCTTATAAAAAACGAGTGTGTCCGCTCCTGGTGTGCAATATTAATCAGTGTACACGGTTCTAAATAGGCAACGGCTACACTCTCCATTCTAAAAAGAGCCAACTTTTAAGTATGAATTGTTTGTCCAAATTTATTTATAAAAATTAGCTTTTCTTTTTATGGTTGGATTAGACGTTAAGATACAGATTTATCTTAATTTTTGTTAGTAAATGGTACATTTTCTGTAAAAAAAAACTTTTACATAAAAGTGGTTTTAAAACATCATATACATACTTTTTAAGTTTAAAATAACTTTAAAACCTTAATTAACTATGTATTAATAATCTTTTTACGTTTTTTAATTTAATTTACTACCTCCGTTCTAAAATGTAAGTATTTTTAATTATGAATCTGGCCGGAGGTAGTAGTGAACTCAAACGGGACCTTAGTCAGCGACAATATTCAACCAAACTAATATACTACGGAGTTATCCACAGAGAGTGAAACCGATGGAGATCGAGGCAGGCAGGCAGGTGTCTTTGTCGGAGCACAGTATTCGCCCACATGTGAACTCGGTGCGCCGAAACTGCAATTCCGGCTCGTGACACCGACCGGACGCTGCTCCGTCACCGCGGTTTGACCCCCACCATGCGGCCCTTTGTCTCCGATCGAGAAAACCCCAAGGTTCATCGCGACGAAAAAAACGTTGCGACTTACCGACTCTGCACGCTGCGAATCCGTGACCATATATGCCACTGCCTCCCGGCGGCGAGAAAGGTATCCGGTAATATTTGACATTATTTGCTTCTTCCATTCTACAGTATTCCATCTATTAATTTCATTTTATAAGTCACTATAAAAAATGCCCGTACGTTACAACGGGTGAAGGTTATGTTATTATCGTTACACGGTTTAGTTAATGTAAAATTCACTGTAGAAATTTACTTACATATATTTTTCTAGAAAATCATGAGCTGCAATTAGAAGCCCGATCATCTCAAGTTAGCATGTAAATTTTTTATTTAGATTTCTTATACGACTCCTCCTATATTTTCAAAAAGAACAAACTTAAAACCCGACTCAAATATGGATCTGTATTTTCAAAAGCGAACGAACTTAAAAACCGACTCATACACAGATGATGTACCAGAGTACCCGTAAAAACATCTTTAATTTTTGTAATAGTTGAGATTTAACATTTTTCTAGTTAAACTTATTTGAATTTGATTAAATTTATAAAAAAGATATAGTAGTATTTTCAACACAAAACAAACATATTATAAAATTATATTCAATGTTATATTTAATGATACTAATTTTATATTTTAGATGTTGTTAATTTTTTTTAAACTTGATTAAACTTAACAAAGTTTGACTAGAAAAAAGAATTAAATGCCTTATAATATAAATGGAGAGGGTACTTCTTAAATATAAATCCTTTTCCCCTTAGATAGCTAGCCAGATATTCTTATACTTAGGCCATGTTCGTAACAATGTTTTGTCCAGCCTTAACAACTGCCTACGAAATAAGATGGATTATTAGTTTATGATTAATTAACTATTATAAATTTTTAAAATAAATTTATTTAACTTTTTAAAAAAAACTTATACATATATATAAAGTTTTTCATGAAACACGTCGTTAGCAGTTTAGAAAGCGCGCCCATAATAAACCTCTAAATGAAAAGAAATAGGCCTTATCGATGAAGAAAGAATTTCTATTTAATTGTAATTTTAAATATGAAATAATTAAAATAAAATAAAAAAGTGGAAAATCGTGAAGACAAGGCTTATGTTGTGTAAATTGGAAGAGATGTTTGGAGAAACCAAATTAAACACATCAAATGGAGCATAGCTCATTCAATTAGTTCTTTTTCTTGCTCGTCAAGGTTTAAATCCCAAATTTAACACTGTTGCTTGCATTTTTAATTAAGTGGAAATGCTATATGTGTGTATGTGTGTTCATTTGTTAAAACATGTGCCCTTATATGAGGCCAGGTTTCCAATTTTGTTTAGACATGTGTGTTAAAGAGTATTGACGTGGATATTTGTATAAAAGGGTTATTGGTTATATTCATGCTCCTCTACCTTGAAAAGAAGTATTCTAAAAAGGTTGACGAAGTTCTCATTATTTGGAGAGAAGAGGATTAACTTGTAGTCTTGTACTACGTGGTTTAGGGTTTGCCAGGTAGAAAGCCAAATTAAGGTCTTAATTGGCTTTCAACATCTGGACTGTGGATTGACCGTATAAAATCGATCAGTGGAGTTAATCGCAGACTATGATGTCGTTGATCATCGAGTTGTTCTAGAAGCTAGAAGGTGTACAGATAAGATTGTCGCCTCGTGTACAAAGGCATGGCCGCATGAGTTGAGTTGATTCCAAAACAATCAAACTTTTGCTACTTTGACTGAATTGATTCCAACTACTAATTAATTCCCCTGTACACAAAAGCATCCCTTCGTGATTATACTCACGAGCCGGTATCTGTCCATCTCAGAGAGGTTGTAAGTTATACGTAGTATATTCTTAATTCACCGGTCCATGTGTAATTTACATTTACATTTTCGCTAGTTTTCACGTTTGCATAGGCAAAACGTTATAGGTTAATTACACAATATAGTAAATTTAACCAGATTTGTCTTAAAAGGTAAATTCATGGTGTAAGTAAATTTAATAGCTTGTTAACATCCTTTATACTCCTATATGATAGCGAGAAGATCTAGCACAGGAGGCCACGAAAATTTTATTATAAGCGAGGAAAATATTTGGGGTGTGCTTAGCTCACGCTAAAATTAGAAATTTAATTGAAATTGAAACAATGTGACGGAAAAGTTAAAAAATTATGTATGTAGAAAAGTTTTGATGTGATAAAAAAATTAAAAGTTCTAATAAAAAGTTGTGAGCTAAACAGGCCTGGGAATGATAATCCAGCTCGTCAAAGGGACGGTTGGAAAATCGGAGCAGCAGCAGTGAACAACTTGCAATATGGGATCTTCATAGTTCAATAGCGTTTGGACAAATTAAGAGAGGAAGAACATGGACGCTTTTATGGAGCTTGTTACTTTGTCTTAGGGCACCCACAATGGTTATCTATAGGCTCTCTACAAGAGATCCATGTCAGCATATTTTCCTACTTGGAAGGTATTAAATGAAGAGAGAGAGCAAAGCTATCTACTAACTTAGAGATAGTCTATAGAGAAAAACGAGGCAATACATGAGAGAGTTATAGATACCAATGTAGACATACTATTAAGGTGGTTTACTATTAATCGAGTCTATTGCTGAGATGTACATGTTTTATAGATAGCACCTTACTTTACCATTGCGGGTGCTCTTATAAGGCTACGATAGATCCAGGTCGAAAGAGGATCTTCAGATTTATTTCTCTTTGACTTTCAGTCATTGATACGTGGGTTTATTTGATAGAGAGCTCATATATCAGTGACCTATATTAAAGAAGAATCTCAATACGTTGAGGTTATTCTCCAACGGAGGAATTATGTAGACTACCATGCATTCTACCAAGAGGTTGTGTTTGTTGTTGTATGGAATAGCTCAATGTTTGAATGTTTAGCTGATTTGTGATAATTATGGAGAGTATAAACGAATTAATTACATATTATAAAATTAAGAAATGAATTTAAAACAGTTTTTATAATAATTTTATTTTTAACTATAAATTTATATAGTATTCCATTTTACGAAAATCACACTGTTTATGGCTCAGGAAGCATGCACATTTATTCACCATTATATTCCCTGGAATTGTCAAACGGCCACTTGATCCAATATAATTATATAATTCCTTTGTGGCATTAGTTAATTTCTCCAACAACTGTGATAGCAATATGGAATTGCTAAAAAACTATCGTAAGTTTATTCAGAAAAAAACTTTTATATGTAACTATAGTATAATTATAGTTTAATTATAATATAATTATATTGTAACTACAGTGTAATTACACTGTAACTATATTGTAATCTCTATATAAGTTAGATATAAAGTTGCACATATTATTTTAGTACTTATATACAAGTTATATTATAGTTATAGTAAAATTATATTACAATTATAATATAGTTAGATTTAAAAGTTTTCCTAAGAAACTTGCGATAGTTTTTTAATACTCCCTTGCATTAATTAATTACCGTTGTGTTAAGAGTTAGGTCATTTTTAGGACCACGGACGTTTTGGCTTGATGCCATAAAAAAATTGAAATTGTTCAGTAAAGATTCAGTTAAGAGGAAATTAAGATTTCCCTTCATTCACCTTATTGTTCAAAAATTGTAGTTTGGATTCTCCTCCTAAACATTTGATTGGTTAAAAATACTTGGATTTTGAGAAACTACTATATTGTGCAAAAATGTTTAAATCCCGGAAAGAGTTAGTAGTATTATATTTGGGAATTAGTGGAGAGAGGAGGAGTCAGTAATGAGCGCTACCTATCGAAACTTTGACGCTACGGAAGCTGGAAGCAATCCAAACCAGACCTACTTGACCAACTCTCAACGATATACTCAATTCGTTTTAAAATATTGACACCGTTAACTTTTTATTATTTGTTTGACCATTCGTCTTATTTAAAAAATTTAAGTAATTATTTATTCTTTTCATATCATTTGATTCATTGTTAAATATACTTTTATGTACACATATAGTTTTACATATTTTATAATTTTTTTAATAAGACGAACGGTTAAACATGTGCTAAAAATTCAACGGTGTCAAATATTTTGAAACGGAGGGAGTATATACTCTCTTCATCTTGAAATAATTGTTAATTTACAATTTTGATTTTGTCTAAAAAAATCATTTTAGGTACTTTTGTCACATCAACTATCAATAATTTAAAACTTTCTCCATCATATACTCAACTATACTCTCACTATCAACTTTACATCATTTAATAGCTGAAACTATTTTTTTATTAGACCTTAAATTTTTTAAAAAACCTAGAACGATAATTATTTTGAAAATGGAGGTATTGTGGTATTTGTATTTTCTCTCGTCGTACATACTCGTAGTAGATAGGATACCTAGAAGGTGAAAATGGTATATAAATTTTCTGACCTTACCGATATTATTTTCATAAAATTAATATTAATATAATAATAACATCTTTACCTACTGTGACTATATTCAAATTTTAATTTTTTTTTCAATTTCTGTAAACGTGATACTACATAAATCCATAAATATGAAAAAATTTTCGATCATTTTCCTTGACAATGAAATAATATACTATTTCCTACCATTTTCGATCATTTCATTCTTATTTCCTCCGTCTTTAAAAGACAACCTCACATTAGAATGACACATTCTTACTTTCTCCGTCTCAAAATAAGTGCAGTCATAAATTTTCGTTTTCAACTTCAATCATTCATATTATTTAATTTTTTTTGAAAAAAACTAAAAACATAAGTCAAGTATAAAATATTATTTATATTTTATAATCTAATAACAATAAAAATACTAATCATAAAATTTAAAATAAAACGAACGATAAAAATTGGACACGAAAACTTATAGCTGTGTGTTTATTTTAGAACGGAGGGAGTATGCGTTTTATTTTTTTTACGGAGGAGTACCTGAAACCTGGATGCAGTTGCATGGTTGAACCCACGCGTGCACTCTCAGGGAAAAAAAAAATGAAGAAGAAGAAGAAGAAGGCGACGACGACGACGCAGGCGGAGATCGTAGAGAGTACCCCGTCTGTCGCTGTGTCGTGTCGTGTCGCGCGCGGCGCCCAGCAGCGCAGCGGGATATCCACCCAAATCTGGGGACTCCCGGATTCCTCCGGCATGCAGCCGCGCCGCGTGTGTACCAGCCACACCCACAAACTCCTTCTCCCCCACGTGACGCGCGTGGTGCACCGCCCCGCCGCCAAGCCCAATGCCCCCACGCGTACTCACCCTCACCCCGCCGACGACGTCCACGCGTTGGTACCAAAAGAGAAGTGGGCCCCCAAGTCCGGTCACCCTCTTCCAGGTGGGGCCCACGTCCTGACGCCGACGTCGTCGGGACACGTGGACCACTGGCGTGTTCGTCGGAGGAGGATTGAGGTTGGGGGGGGGGGGGGGGGAATAAAAAAGTCGTGGGCGAGACGGCAAGTGGGTCGGCGCTGGACCTTGACCGCGGACCGGACGGACGGCGCCGGTCAACGTTCGTTGGTTCGGTCGGTCGGTCGGCGTCGGGTTCGATCGCGTCACGTGTTGCTCCGTCCGGCTGGCCTCCATCCTTATCCAGCTGCGGCGACTGCGACGACGCGGATGCATATGCATATGATGCATATGCATTGCACACAGATGATCTATTGTACTAGCAACTATACTTCATGTTTTCCACATGAACCTACATAAAATAATTTGAGAACTTTATTACTCTCTCTGTCTAAAAAAATATAAAAAGTTTTAGTTAGATGTGACACATTGTATATACTGTCTGTACATATTCATTGTATTAAGATGTGTTCTATACAACTAAAACTTCTTATATTTGATCTAAAAAAACTTCTTATATTTGGGATGGATGGAACTTCTTATATTTTAGGACGAATAGAGTAGTAAGGTGCGCATATACATAAATTAATACACATTGCATGTGTGATCGATATAGATGGAGCTAGCTTGTTAAGTCAATTTTTCAAAAAAAGGAAAACGAAAAAACTTGTTAAGTCAATCATCATATCAATATGCGTAGACGACCGCAAATTAAAAGGCTGGTCGTCTTTCTAGGTCGTCAAGATCGATCGATCGATCGATCGCCGACTTAATTGTCAAACGAAGACAAGTGGCCATCGAATTAATAATCAGTTGACAAAACGAAAAGAGCTAGCGCTAGCTAAGCATTATGGGGCGTGAAATTTACAAAGCTATAAGCATGCTTCAAATTCATTATTCGCCGTCAAGTACAAATGAAAAACAAGAAAAGTCAACTTTCTTATATCAAATATCGATCATATGATCAATATAGCTTTATGGAAAAAAAACAGCTTGCACCGATTGACATATATATATATATATATATATATATATATATATATATATATATATATATATATATATGGTGACATTAGCTTATACCACGAATCTGGACAGACGTATATCCAGATTTTTTGTATTTGATAGTGTAACATTCTATCCGATGTTATTTTATTTTAAGACATACTCCCTCCGTCCCATAATATAACAATCTAGTACCGGATATGACACTTCATAGTACAATGAATCTGGACATGTTTTCTATCCAGATTTGTTGTACCATGAAGTGTCCCATCCGGTCTTAGGTTTCTATATTATGGGATGGAGGGAGTAGATATCTTGTCAACACAAAAACGTCTTCGCTTCTTAGATTCCGGCGTATCAGATGGTTTCAAGCTTCTTACTATCTTTGATGATAGCCTATCTCGATTGTTTCTTTCGGCACACTTATTACTTCTTTGTCTTAAACGGCCACTATTTTAATTTCTATAACAACTAGATCATTTTGAAAATTAGAAATTCTGTTAAGTTATTTTCAAAAACATAGTATTTTCTTGGTGATTATGTTTCTTGGCTCGTGAAATATTCACGTATACTTGGTGCCAAGGTGACCACATATGTTTCATCGATCCGATGAACATAACTAGGGGTGGGCGTTCAGGCAGACTGAAAAATCCAGTCTCGGTCTTCGGTTTTTCGGTTAGTTCGGTTTTTGTAAACTCAGGACCGAATTTCATCTAAAAAATCTCAGAACCGATAAATTCGGTCTCGGTCTCGGTCTGACCAATTTTTTCCACATCCGCTGGAGAGTGGAGATGGGGCGACGCCGAGGTGGAGGTGGCGCCAGCGCTGGAGGTGGAGGTGGCACGGAGGCGGCGGCCTGCAAGAGGCAGAGGAGCAGCTGCGGGAGGCGGAGGAGCGGCTACATGAGCTCCACCGTCACCGTCGGCGTAACCAGCACGAGGGAGGAGGGGATGGGGATGGGAAGGGCCCGGTGGTCAGTGGATGGAGAGGAGGATGCTGGTGGTGGTGGGTTGGATAAGGTTTTGCTTTTGCTGAGGAGGTATTGGGCCTAATGGGCTAATGCTGTATTTCGGTTTTCGGTCAATTCGGTTAACCGAGCCCTAAAACTGAATTGACCGAACGAAATTTGGTGAGTAGAAAGTGCTGACCGAATTTTTCGGTCTCGGTCATTTCGTTTCGGTTTTTTTGTTCGGTCTTTTTCTGCCCACCCCTAAACATAACCACACGCACACATATGTGTTGATAATACTATATGTGGAATGGAAGGTACAAAGTGTTCTGGGGTTTTTTATTTTTTGGATTTCAGGCTGTTATTGTAGGAAGGGGCTAATTACAAAATTACCACCACGCTGAGATGCGGAGGGGACTAAGTGCAAAAGTGATGTCTATATGGAGTGCCACATTGGCGGTCATCCCCGGTGAAACAAGGTTTGGATTAGCTTGGTTTATTATAACAAAATGATGGATTTAGATGTGCAATTTTCAAATTTATAGATCTAAAAGTGACACTTCTCTCGAATTTAGAACGACCATGTGTTTTACTCATTAATTTAACTAGGTGATTCCCCGCGTTTTGCTGCAGAAATTAGTAAGTAACTTTTTTTTTAATAATTGAGCTAAAAGTAAAACAACAAATAAAACTGGTTTATCAAAATATGTTAAGAGAGAAATAAATTAAGTAGACAATGTATGAACTTGTAGATGAAATATGATATCCCGTACTTTGATTATATGGATGAATATATGTTAAGTATTATAAAAATGATATATATATATATATATATGTGTGTGTGTGTGTGTGTGTTATAAAAATATTGTGAAAAATAATGTGAAGGAATATAATTGGATGTTGATTTGTAGAATTTAATGAATTATAGATGATGTTACATGCTTGCATAAGTTTTATATGTAATTATTGCTAGTGGATGATGAGTTGGCATGTTTATATGGTAAGCTTTAGAACTAGTGGATTATAACTGTATAGTAAGATAGGATTTTCACCTCTATAACGGGCTCGCCCAATTAAGGAGAGGAGTTATTGGACATCGATCCTACGATCGAGTTGACAACAGCGTTGACTTTGTCCAACAATCAGAAGCAAATTAAAGTCTCGGTCGCCGTTGACCTAAACATATCCATCCTGCACGCATGGCTCCAGTGGTCCAGGACCGTTTTCCGTTCTGAGCTTAGCTGTAACCCCTGACTAATCATCCGAGATTGATTTAGACAACCATTCTCCATCCGTTTCGATTCAAGCGTGGATAATGTCAACTGATCCGTACGTCCGATCGGTCGATCAGCTAGCTATAGCTGTTACCGCACGTGCCAACGAAGATAAAAGTAACTAATCTTCTTGTTCTTGTGTCTTGGTCGTCGTCGTCGTCGTCTTCGTTTTACTACTCTGCTAATTAACCAGAGGTTTGACTGGATAATTAGGTTGCTACTACTACTAGTAGTACCTGCTTGCTGCTGATCCGTTACTGCTCCACCAACTTTGACTTCATCTCGATTGTCAACTTTGATTCCCGGGTCAAACTCGGCCGTCTTGTTCGATCTGCCGGTCAAGTTCATCGATCGTTCAGTTTTTCTTCATTTGCTTCCGGATAACATTGGTGATTTTCTTCTTCTTTTTTTTCACTTTAACTTGGATCGATCTACATCGTCGTGATTTAATTTGCAAACTTATATGATGCCGATCATATACAATCTGTTATTTTAGGGCGAAGCCAAGTGGCCAATACACCCAGTATATATACGTAGTACTAATCAATGTTTTTGTATGCCGTAGTGTTGTGTATGTGATTTGGATTTTGAACTTTTATTTACGCGTTTCTTAATTTACATTCTATTTATATTATTTATTTACATTTCAAATTATCAGTCAATCTATCAATTTCAAGTATCTGGAATATATCAGATCATAGGCGCTGTCACTGTTCTACTTGCAAAAAGAAAGGAGGAGAATGGAGGAAGTGATGTCTCCATTTCGTGACACGTGCGTTCACACTAGCTGTCAAGCTGGAGTATATGGTAACATGTTGCCAATGCCCCACCGTCGTCGTCTCGTTGATCCTTAATTCCTCCTCGCATGAGACTTTTCGCACGTCGGCCATGACAAAATGATTTGCTTTGGTTTGTTAAATTGATGCATATTTTTAAATTTGCATATATAGATCGAAGACCAGGTGGACGAAATAGTCCCGAACATGAGATCATTGGAAGATCATATTTATACTATTCCAACTAACAACTCCGTTGATTAATCTTCCGTACTATCTTGGTGCTCAAGCAATATGGACACATTTAGTGGCCGGCACAATTAGTTATGTTTAACCAACAACCAGTACCTTGCAGGGGACCCAATAATGTCACTCTTAAGTTAATTATTACTATACTAATAGATTATTAGTGTACTACATTGCCTTAGCAAACATGAAACAACTACTACTGTACTTTTCCGAATTATTAAGAAGTAGTAACAATACTTGTCCGAATTAATAAACAAATTAAGTAGTGGAGTAGTACTTGTTAATCAAGGGGAAGGGCATGCACGTGCTGGTGGCTACTGGCTAGCTCGTGTAAAACGTGGAGTATGTAGGTGCCTTTGGAAGCTTAAGATGCCACTTAAGATTAAAATTTTTATGTGGTACTTGCTTAAAGGGGTTGTGTTAACTAAAGATAACTTGGCAAGGCGTAATTGGAATGGTAGCTTGAGGTGTTCGTTTTGTTTGAAGAATGAGTCTATTCAACATCTCTTTTTCGATTGTCATTTGGCGAAGTTTCTGTGGAGAGCAGTTCAGTTTTCTTTTGGATTTAATCTTCCAGTTAGTGTATCTCATATTTTTGATGGGTGGCTTTTGGGAGTTGATAAGAAAATGAGTAAACTGATACTTGTTGGAGCTTCTGCCATTTGTTGGGCAATATGGCTGGGTAGGAACAATATAGTTTTTAACAAATCACCATCATTTTCCTATATGCAGGTCATTTTCAGAGTAACCCATTGGCTTCGGTTTTGGGCACAACTACAAATGTGTGAAGATGATGAAGAGTTTCTGAAAGTTGCATGTCGGAAGCTGGAGACTACGGTTATGTAACTTTTTGCCAATTATGGGTGGAGATTTACAAATAGATTTCAATAATTGTAATCTCCTTTGTTAGACTGGATTCTTTATTGTTGCTTGCTGTGTGTTTTATTCAATTAGATCTACACTATGTTCGTCAATCGCTTCTATGTAATAATTGGCTGTAGCTCTTTTGAGTAAAGGCCGAAATATTTATTTATTCCATTATCTACAAAAAATGTAGGTGCCTTCTTTTGGAGCACGTGGATCAGATGCAGCTTCTTGTACTAGTGATACGATACATCACATCAGCATTTGATCCGATTCAGTGACTCACAGAGGCTCCACGTGGTTGTTGGATTGCTTTGATTTTGAAACAGTTTCGACTGTTTTTGTGGCTAGGGAGTAGTCTGGTCGAGATGCAGCTTATTGTCTTCACATTCGTGCTTCTTTGCCGTGGGAAAATACAAACAGTGTAGTTCGACATCATACGTAAAGGTATGTTGAAACATAGGGATGGTTTGGTTAGAGCTTCAAATCAAACATGGATTGAGTTGTAGAGCAACTCCACCCTTTCATCGTTTTTTTTCAGCAAATTAACATGCTCCGTTTTCAAATACTCCATATGTTTCAAAATATAAGTGATTTTAGATGTATGTGACATATCATATTACTGTCTAGATTCGTAGTAACAGAATGTGTGACATTCCTTCAAAATTTCTTATACTATGGGACATAAGAAGTAATTGATAATCTAGTTTAGATTTGGTTCGATCAGGCAATTTCATAGAAAAAAACTAACAATGTAAAAATGTATGGACCATTATGAACAACGGAGCAAACACAATGGTTTCGTCTCGATGATCACAAACACAATTAACAAAACAATTGCTCTTAGGCCCAATTGTTTTTCTCAACTCCAAACTTCAACTTTCTCATTTTCCATTAGCATATTTTTAAAATTGTTAAATGGTACTCTTTAGCAAAAAGTTTCTATGTGGAAGTTGTTTTTTTTAAAATAAATAATCTATTTTTCAGTTTTTATAATATAGTTAATACTTAATTAATCTAATAAGTTTTCTCGTTTCGCGTGCACTGAAAATATCCCTCCAACCGGAGAGAACGAACAGGGCCTTAGCAAAAATATCTATCCTCAAAAAAAATAAAATCTAATTCCTCCATCTTAAAATATAGCAACTTAAAACTTAATGAGACACAACAAATTAGTAGGATATATAGTCCTAATTTCTTTGTTATCCTAATTTGTTAACTGACTGCTCCGTTACGAGTGGACTTGAGGCCCATATCTCTTTTATGGACCAGAACCTTGGGGCCCGGCTCATCACCTGGCGCGACATGGGCCTGATCAGACTCGCGATGCCCATCACGCAGCCACACCGTCATGCCGACATGGGCTTCATCGAGGCCCATTAGAAAGCGAAGCCGAAGAAGCCCACGCCCCGTCGCCTCGCCTCCACACCTCCCCCTTCCTTTCTTCCCCGACACACCTCGTCCCGTCTCTTCTGCCGCCAACGCGCGCCCCGCACCACCGCCACCACGGCGAGCGGCCGCGCGCCGCCGATCCGAAGGCCGCGAACCGAAACCCTAGCGCCTCCGGCGTGGCGCGCCGCGGCAATGGAGGTGGAGCACCTCTCACCGTCGCGATGGCGCGGATCAGCCGCCTCCGCCGCTGTCCCCGATGTCGCGCGCGCGCGCGCTCTGCTCCCGCATGGAGGGAGGTTCGAGGCATCCCCTTCCGCTTCCGTTGTTTTTATTATCAGATTCCCAGTTCCCTACCTCGCTCTCTCCTCGATTTCGTTTCGGTTGCCCACTGCGCAGCGGCGAGTTTGGTGTTTTCGATGGGGGGATTTGTGCGGGTTTGGGGCTGCGAATTCGGTCATTCGGTGCGGCCTCTGCTAATATAGCGCCTGCTGCTTTAGGCCCCGAATAGGGGTTGATCTGGGCTCACGAAACGTGGCCACCTTCGCTGTGATCATTTGTTTCGACAATTTCTCTTGCAAGGCGCGCAGATTGTTTTACGCGAGTTGGGAAATTTGTGGAGGGAACCGATTTGTGGGATCAATTTCCTGGCTATAATCCTCAGCATTACGTTCTATTGGCTACTAGATTCTACGATTTTCGAATTGTGTTTTCGAGCAAAATCAAGTCTGATGGTTAACTGGACAGAAATTCGCATTTAACGGATTGTCGATTTTTTTAGGGAATGCGCAGAAGGATTGCACACCTTTGTATTAATCAGGAGTAAAATACCATCAGTATGCCGTAGCGGCTGCTCAATCCCAGGAAGGGATATAAATTACAAGGTTGTTATCTCACAACTTCTGGGTGAGATGACTCTGTGCTTGTAGTTTGCTTGCAATGTGGTCCGAAACTTCTGGGTGTGTATAACTAGCTAGGACACCAACCTGAATTTTATCCATATACATTTGTCCTTCTCCCTGAATTGTTATGTTGTATGCTGTTTTCATCTGATCATGCATGTGCTGCTCTGAAGATTGATCTTGAAGTTAGCATTTGGTACAGCAAACTGAATTTGAATATGCATGCAACTGTTAAACACAGCCTAAAACGTGTTTACATGGATCTCTACTGCATTCCCATAATCAATCACTACGGTTTTGGTTATCATTGGTACTGGAACTGCCAGTCAATTTCTTCTATGTAACAGTCGTCTTAGACGAAGAATGTGCACAGCAATAATAATATGTTTGTGTCTATGATGTCCTTTCTATTGGACTTGTTCATCCATATGGATTGTTAGTTTTGAACTGCATTCACGACTTAGCTTGCATGCCAACTTCAGGTAACACTATGCAACAAATATACGAAGTTTAAATTGGAGGTTTCGTGCTTTCAAATTCAACTTATAGTTTATATAATTCATTTGTATTTTTCCATTAAAAGTGCCAAATCTTGAAGCTCTTTGTATTTATACATCCCTTTAGGTATGTAGTATATAGCAGTTTGCCATTTTATGCACACATTAGAACATTGCACAGGATAATGACCTTGAAATTTTTTTTGTCACTTCTATATGATTTTAGTGTATGTCAGGTAGAAACACCTTTTTTGTATTATAGACCCTGTGTATTTTTGTTTATATGCTGCTAAAGCATCCCCTTAACAAGTGAAATATCCTTTCAAGTATTTTTGTTCTTATTGCTGATGCATGACTTCGCAATGTGTAAGCTTTGTATACAAACACAACCAGATTGTCAGTGTGCATTTTGTTAATTTCCAGCCTAGTACAGATAGCTGCATACAATAAACCTAAAACTGGATTGGACTTCTCTTGTATTCATGTCTGCCATGGTATGTTTGTCTCAGAGTAACATGTGGCGGTATATCTGTTTTGAATATAAATTAATTAGCAAGATCTTGTTAGATTGTAAAATTAAATTGTTTTGTTTTTTTGGACAGAACCTGGACTGTTCTTCGCGCATGAATTTGGCTAGTTTGCACATCGACCTACTGTGTATTGTGTGCATCCAACTTTTTTATGAGTATGTGACGCCATGTTTCATGTCCGCACTATCTGATTTCGGACTATCTTTTGTTTTTCCTTGTCTCTTTGTATCATCACAAGATTTGTGCGTGCATGTATCCGTCTAGCTAGCTTTTAATTTCATCACGAGTATTGTGGCCACAGCTGTAGATTCTATACATGCAAAGAAATGGATGGCTCACATGCAAATAAAGATTAGCAGGCGAACTTCCATTTCTTTACCTGAATTGATCAATCCATCTGTATCCGACATGCCCACTTATCTATCAGGTTATATTCTCATTTGATACATGAATGTTCTTCTTCAGTACAATCCAGGATCTTGAGAGCTGCGGCCAATCTATTAGCCCAAACTTATTTTGTTCTACTCACCAACTTGTCTCGGATTTCTAAAACAAGCTTGACTGGAGCCTCGGAAGGAGACAAAGAGGCTTTTATTCCGGCTTGTATTGCTGCAGTTGGGCCAGAAAATCAAGGGACATTTCTGGTTGACTGAAGAAAGATGCCAAGGTGAGCCATCTTGTTTTAGCTCCCTCTCACTAACATTATGTATGTGACACTGATCAATATACTGTCTAGAATTATTTGTGCCTGTACTGTTCTTTTTTATGAGCCTAAAGCACACGTTAGGTTGCATGTCCGATGCTGTGGCAGCATAGGAAAATAGTTGCACATGTGAATGTGAGTATCAGAAAATTTCTTCTAAGCTTATCCAAGGCTTCAGCAGATGGTCAATAGTATTAGCTGCCTATTTTATAAGACCAGGCTTGGTGAAATATGGTCACCTTGTGGTGAATTTAGTCCTAGCCCACTGTAAAGAAGCAAGGAGCATGCGGGATAGTGGCGTGGTGCCATGGTAGGGTTAGGTGAAGTGGGTGAAACCTATCCCACAAGTTCCCAGATCCATGGGTCGAGAAATAGGATTGAGGAACACGGGATGCTACTTATTTTAGGTTTAACATGGGAGGGACAATATTGTTCCCGTGTTCCCGTCAGTTCCATATTTCTTGTGACGTTTGACTGGATATCGGAAGGAGTTTTCGGACACGAATGAAAAAACTAATTTCATAGTTCACTTGGAAACCGCGAGACGAATTTATTAAGCTTAATTAATCTGTCATTAGCACATGTGGGTTACTGTAGCACTTATGGCTAATCATAGACTAATTAGGCTCAAAAGATTCGTCTCGCTATTTCCGTGCGAACTGTGCAATTAGTTTTTTCATCTATATTTAATGCTTTATTTGGGTGTCGAAAGATTCGATGTGATGTTTTTGGTAAAAAAATTTTGCGAACTAAACCAGGCCTTAGGGTGAAACCCGCGAACAATCCACCTAAGATTAATGGTAAGCTGTGACAGTGATTTTCAGAAGAAAAAAATCGTCTGGAAAAGCCACATGTCTGTAAGATTGTGAAATTTTCTCTTCTTTTGTAGTAATACCTTAGTGCGGCTTGTATCTATGATCTATCTACACCAAATGGGAGTACATGATGTAGCTGAAAATTTGAAACAGTAGCTTCCACATGTGACTCGTGACCTCTCCTAGCTAGTAGTCCTAGCTACTAGATGATCGTGCAACTCTTGTACACACCATATCAGGGAATGCATTTTTTGCTGCAATACATTTCTTTTTCAACCAATGGCATGCATTCCTTGGGTGTATACTAGACTTTTTTTCTGGCAACCTGATTTGATGAGCTGATGCGCAGTTTGTGCACAATGGGCAGCTGCTTTCTGAAAATGATTTGCTTGAAAGCTGACACCGCGAATAATGTCGCCCTGTGCAAGTCAACATGACTGTAGATTGCTCTGCAGGTTTTTGCACTGTGGAAGGGAGATTGACCCTCGCTTTTCAGCAGCAGCATGTGAAGTTAGTGCCATTTGATGGAGTCACGGTCAGATTTACATGCCCATCACAGTACATTGAGAGGTATCACTCAAATTAGTTTCTTTGCTTCTCTGGTTCTGGGCTCTAGCACAGTGGATGCATGTTCCGTTCAGTTTGGTCACTTTCCAGTTAACCCAGCAGTAGACTGCTGCTAGATAGCTGTTGTATAACTGCTATCGATCCTGTCTGCTGCTTCAGAGGGCAGAAGCTGGGCCACAGGTCATAGAATCATGGAGGAGGTCGATGGATGGACTCTCAGTAAGTAAGCAGGCCCTTTTAGAGGAATTATTGCTTGACACACTAACTTGACTTTGACCACTTGTCTGTGCAGCTGTAGCAACTGGTCCAATTGGCTAGGTCCCGTGGGGCGAGCTAGAGCCCAGCGATCGAGATGCAATCGTACTGCCACATTTTGCTCGGCATCTTGCTATCATGCTATGAATTGCTTAGCTGGTGAGTGTCCCTCCCATGCTTATATATTGCTTGTGGTCCTTACCTCTCGGTTCTAGTTCAGAACGTGGTAAAATCTCCAGAATTTTATATGCTAATTTTTTTTCCTGAATTATATTTTCCGATCCGATTCGAGCCAGTGCTATTGCCATGTGCACATTATACCATATAGCTCAACACTAGCAAAAAGTTGGCTTGTTGGGGAAGTGAAAGGTAATGTGTGAAAGGAAATGTTAAATTGGGTCTCAGTGGGGAAAAGGGATCAACAAGGAGTGGCGTTGGTAGGACAGTACGGCAGTGCGCTTGTTTCCATTGGTTAATGGTGATTCGGATTTCAACATGTGACACCATTGATCGATCCTACTACTTTATTTACCATACCTGAGTGGTCATTTCGCTCAAACTGATCTTACTAGCCATTGGTGCGACACGTTTATTTGTTCCCTTATCTGTTTGCTTTCTAAGCTAGGGTCACGACAGGGAGAGACTTGTCGAGGGGCACACAATGCCTTGCATATTGCATCTATTCTCTTCTCAAAAAGGAACTGTGGTATGTGTCGCAGCGTAAGTGGTCCTTCATCGATCAGTCCCCAGATGTCTCACCTAATTGCTTAGAAATCATACAGACACAATTCTCTTCTTTAAATTTGATCTTGATGCTGGAAAATTGGTCCCGCTCCTATATCGCCTTCCATGGACTTGTAGCTAGTCTACTCTAGGAGTGCCCATCTCACACCAGTCACATCTTCACCACCTTTACTTGGAGTATATTTGTGCATCCGGATGTGCATGTGAGGAAGCTACAGATCTATGCACCAATCTATTTCAGGGCATTTGACAATCGATGCACAAACTCTCAAGCGCTGAGGTTATCTGGAATATTTTGCAAAGCTTTTCCAAGAGATCAGATGCATGTACACTAGAAATTATCTAGATTACACTATAAATATAAATACAACCTAGTACAGATGTGACTTATTATAGAACTATGAATCTGGACAGCTGTCTATCTAGATTACACTTATATTGGAACAGAGGTAGTAGTCATTATATTAAAAAAGTACACAAGAAATTAGTGGGGATAAAATCATAAATCTGTTAGTAGATGCTGAACATGCTTTTCCATTTGACCTTAGCAGCTGGCTAGCTTTCACATGTGATTAAAGATGTTTCTGGAGCTGAACATGATCCATCGAGATGCATGTATCACTGTTCCAGAACAGTGCTAGCTCCAGATAAACTAATTAAAATGAAAACGATGTTAGTTTTTTTTCCTGCTACGATGTCAGCTTCAAGACGTAGGTCATCTAATTTAGTTGTACCGTAGCTCACTGGTGCATTCATGTATCTCTGTTTGGAATTGTAGCTGGGTACCTTCAATTGATCTGGTTTCCAAATATGGGCACTATTTTATCTTTTGAAAGTGAGTTAATTGATACGGAGTTACGGATGAAACGATACTTTTCCATTTGGGATGGAAGATGCATTGACGAAATCCCCTATATTTTACGAATGAAGTAGTATATATTTAAATGTCCATATGGTGAAAAAAAAATTAACTGGTCGATCAGACAGGTTTTTTGCTAAAAGTAGCAGATTTTATATTGGCTTGCTATATAGTTTGGGTGCCCACTATTATTAATTTGTTGAGTTTTATGCTCAGATTGATCTCTCTGCAATTGTAATCTGTGAGGACGATTGACATACTATATATAATTTTAGAATATGTTTTCTGAATGGTTATTATTGGAGTATGTCTCTCTACTCAAGAAAGTATTGTTTCGAAAAACAAGAATACATGTTATTCTAACTTCTGGCTGGTTTGCTGATGTATTTCCATGAGAAATTAGTTTTCATATGAGAATTTCGAAGTCTCTAGGTGTTCTAGGATTTTTTTAGAATATTGCACAATGCCTACATCGCAATATTTGTTTTGCATCTTAATGGAACGATGTTGAGCTTTTAAAAGGGCAGGATTAATGTAGAGTGAAGAATCATGTAATGATCAATCCAAACTCAATTCATCCAAAGTTTAGGAACTCCCAAATTAGTAATTATATTATTTTTAACTACCATTTTTTCTTTTGATTTTTCCTTGTTGAATTTATCATCAATTGTTTGTTAGTTCCCTCCTGATTTGGCTCAAGTTAAATCTAATATTTCAATGGCTGGCAGGTTAAGATACCGGGTTATTTCCTCAGTCTCTTCGGTATGAACTCAAATTTACTTCATTTTGTCCTTCAGTTCATATAATAGCCATGCTTAGTTACTTTACCTTCATTTGGAAAAATCTTTGGAAGTTATTACTGGCAATTCAAACTAACAATAGATTTTCTAAAATGTTGTTTACATAATATTACGTATCTCTAGATGTTTAGCTGCAAAACAGGGTTACTGAAATTAAGTACTAGTTGAAGAATGTGATGGACATAGTACATAGCAACACCTTCTCTTAATCTGGAAATGAAAAGCTGCAGTGTAAATTCAACTGCAAGCAAATTAAGCATATAAGAGAAAACTTTCTTAAAAAAAACTGAAAAGTAAAACTTTGTGGGAAGGAAGCTAGTGACAACCCAAGACCAGATAGTTCTGCTGGATATGACAATCTGTAAGTTTTCCTGTACTTACGTAGGTTATAACCATCCAGCTCAGGTTCGACGACCAGGATGCTATGCTGGATGATACTCTAACTGTAAGTTTTCCTGTACTTTCTAGTGCTGCTTCTTTCGAGGACTGGCTATCCATCTATTCAATTGATACTTCAGTTTATTTGAGATATAGGAATAGGAGTACTCTATATTGTGATAATGTGATCCATTTTTCTTTTGAGGCTTGGTTTAGTTCCCAAATTTTTTTTCTAAAAACATCATATCGAATCTTTGAACTCATGCATGTAGCATTAAATATAGATTAGAAAAACTAATTGCACGGTTAGGGGGAAATCGCGAGACGAATTAAACAGGCCCTGAAACCTGTGATCATTATAGTGGTATAGCACCTGGGATCAATGGTGGCGTCTGGGCTTTGCCAGCGTCTGATCGAACGTTTGAACACCTGTATGAAATATTAAATATAGGCTTAAAAAAAACTAATTACGCAGATTGCGACTAATTTGCGAGACGAATATTTTAAGCCTACTTGCTCCATGATTTGACAATGTGGTGCTACAGTAAACATTCGCTAATGATGTATTAATTAGGCTTAATAAATTTGTCTCGCAGTTTACAGGCAGAATATGTAATTTGTTTTTTATTAGACTATGTTTAATACATTAAATGTTTGTCCATATATCCGATGCGACACGGCAAAAATTTTTACCCCTTAATCTAAACACTGTCTAAACGATGGTCCAGCTAGCTCTATAAATAAACAACATTTTATCCGGTCTACATCACGATGTTCTCTGTGACATCAAATCTTAAACACTGCTGAATCTAATCTGGTCTTCAAAAGTTTGGTCCAATATATATACTGCGATATGCACCGACTCCTTAAAATTAACGATTAAAAATATATGAGAATATCTATAGTTTGGATATGATGGAATATTTATAGTACTCCTAGGATATAGCTTATCTTGTACCTGATTCCGGCCAGCTAAAAGATGTATACTGAAAAACAAGTTATTTAAATTTAAATGGGTCAACTTATACACCCTGTAGTGCTGTCGTTAACAATCTAGCTCCTCGCAAATGGCACCATGCGCACATATATATATGCAGCTAATTGGAGTTTGTAAGGCAAGCTCACAAGCTGCTAAATACTCCCACTGGACCGAAATAAATCCAACTTTCATATCTAGAGTTGGACTTATTTTCGGACAGGAAGTATGGCGTAGAGGATTTTAGCCTTCCAATAAACATCTATACTCATTTAAAAGACAATAGTGATGGTGGTGGCAGCCTCCCCATCATTTCTTTTATAGTTTTTACAATTAGCCCCTAATATTTACTGATTTTATAGAATAGTCCAATATCTTGTTTTAAACAAGTGAATATCATATATATTTAAGTAAGCAAACAAGTAACACTAACATATTTTATATATAAGTAGAATAGGGTAAGACTATTCTACACCCGGGGTATAGAATAACTTTCATCTTCCTCCCGATCCCCCCACCCCCACCTTCTCGCGCGCCTCGCGATCCCCCCTCCCCCACCCGAGCGCGCGACCCTCCCCCTCTCCTTTTTTTTTTCCTCCCGATCGCTCCCCTCCTCCTGATCGGACATACATTTGAAGTATTAAACGTAGACTAATAACAAAACAAATTACATATTTCGCCTGTAAACTGCGAGACGAATTTATTAAGCCTAATTAATCCATCATTAGCAAATGTTTACTGTAGCATCACATTGTCAAATCATGGCGTAATTAGGCTCAAAAGATTCATCTCGCAATTTACAGTCGGACTGTGCAATTGGTTTTTCTTTCGTCCACATTTGATGCTCTATACATGTATCCAAACATTTGATGTGATGAAAAAGTTGAAAGTTTGAAGAAAAAAAAGTTGAAATCTAAACACGGCCTAAGCAAATTTGCCATCAGCTATGCTTTTCAAGTTGGATTAGTGGGACGTTATGGGCTGTGTTTAGTTACACGCTAAAATTGGAAGTTTAAAGAAATTGTAACGATGTGACAGAAAAGTTGGAAGTTTGTGCATGTAGGAAAGTTTGATGTGATGAAAAAGTTGGAATATAAAAAAGGCCATAGTATGATTTGTCAAGGGGTACGGACGTAATTTTGGCACCAGCAAGTACTAACTAGGTCTAGAGTCGACATTGCTGTACTGCGCCCACTCTACCCGCCATGGCTTTCTCCAAGCCTCAGGGGCAGCGGTCGGGATGGGCCCACCAACGGCCATTCCCAGGCGTCGACGGTTGGCCCACCACCGCGGTGAACCAATCACGGGTCGACAGCGCCGGTGCCGAATGTCCGACAAGGACCCGCCGCTCCGGGCCCCGAGAGCGAACCGCAACCAAAATGAATAAAATAGAATAGAGAAAAAGAACAGGCAAACAATTCCTTTTTGTTAAATTACTACTCGTACTAGGCATGCAATGCACGCACCTTCGACGGTAGCCACCGCGTGTGACGGTGTGGTGCTGCAACCAAACGCTGCTGCTGCTGCCAGCCACTGGAGGGTTGGGGGATGGAATCATGGAAGGGATAGGCGGATAGCTCAGCAGTGGTCAGCTCTGCTAGTAGTAACAACCTGTAGGATGGATGAGAGTTATTGTAGTAGTACTTTGGTAGTACCAGTATATTACGAGTAGGAATGGTAATGTGTTGAGTTATATATACCCCTGTAAAAGAAAAAAAAATCCTAGCTATGAGCCTAAAAAAATATGCCCACTCCCTCCATTCAAAAAAAAAATCCATTTTTAGGGATGAATCTGGACATACAAAGGTTCAAATTCATTCTTAGAATTAGACTTTTTTATGGAGGGAGTAGGTTAGTAGCTAGGATTAAGTTTTTTATAGGACAAAGTAGTATGTCATTTCACAATCCTATTAGCTCTTATATATTTTTAGGTTAAAAATGTATAAAAATTTAGCCCATCTCATTTTAATCCCAACCCTCAAAGAAAAATGTTAGACCCTTCACCACCCTTAAGTACTCTTTTTTTCCCCTTTTACTACCTCTGTCTTAAAGAGATTTTGACTATGTATTTGGATAACCACTTTTAAATTATAGTAATGTTTATAGTAAACACAAATAGTAAAGTTATACTACTATTTAGCATTCAAAATACTTTAATTAATTATAAAACTTTTGGGAGGAAAAAAAAGAATAGAAGTGATCAATGTCGTTGCATGCATGAATAGTATCTAGTGCCAACTACTCCCTCCATCGTAATATAAGTGCAACCTAGTATAGATGTGATATATCTTAAACTATAAATCTAGACAGTATGTTTATTTAGATTTGTAGTTTTAGGATACTGTCCAAATTCATACTAAATTGCATTTATATTAGGAGAGAGGGAGTAGGAGTAAAAAGCACGGAGGGAGTACAAAATAAGGTGCGCGTCAATCACATTGATTGGGGCATGCATGTCTGGGGTCCCTGCAGTACTGGTCCTGCTGGTAGTAGTTTCCTCTGTCACTCAGGCCATGGGATTACAAGGGTCCTACTAGTATTTGCATCCCGCTGATTCTGTTTGAAGCACTTCAATTTCTTAGGAATGGAAAGCCCTCCTATGTGACTTCTTCTGGGCTTTCTATATGTGTGTTATAAAGCTGGATTGTACTAATCATCGATGATTAAAAGAACACCCCAATGTTACATTGCAAACATCGAATGTGAACAATTAATATATAATAGAGCGGGGCTGCATTGGGAAATTCGGTTGTAAGGAAATTCGGGCCTTGTGGTGTAAGGGGAGAAATTTTGGATTATCTTGCCATTGGGAGCCAGCCTGCGTTAGAAAACATATGATTGCTACTCTGAGTCAGATTGGTAGGGACTCTTCATCATCAAATTTGCCTGTTAAGATTGCTATCACAGATATGACCTTGAGGAGGCACCTTTTTATTGACCTAGAAATCATACGTTATTAATATATATGAATGCAAGAATAGCTTGTGTCAGTTGACCACTACTAATTTTAGAACATTTTGACCACGTTTGGAATTTGAATTTTTCTAATTCCTTTGGGATTTAGATTGTTTTTATGCAAAATTAATGCATTGCAAATAAGAGTTTATATTATTGTCTGATAGCGGAATTATTAATTAATACTATCATAATTTATGTATTACTATATATTAATTAAATGGACAAATACTAGCTATAGTTATGAGATAAGGGTTGCAGTAGATCGAGTTGTCAAATGATGTGAGAGTGCATGTCGGGTGCTCACTGATCGTCATGCATGCATTTCTTCAATATTTCGATCTGTCTGAGTCTGTCCAACTCAGCTATCGTCCCAAAGAAGGCGGTGCCTATCTAGTCAATGCGAGTATATCAAGGCCGAGTGAGTTTAGCTCCAAAATTTTTCTACAAACTTTCAACTTTTCCATCACATCAAAACTTTTCTACACACACAAACTTCCAACTTTTCCGTCACAACGTTCCAATTTCAACCAAACTTTCAATTTTTGCGTGAACTAAACACACCCCAAGTTTGGGGGACAAGTGGAGTAGTCGACGTGAACGCAAAAAGGAGATTCGGAGAAAGATATCCCTCCAACATTTTCTTAAGAAGAAATTATGAGCGCGTTGGGAATTGAACATGAGACATCAGGGTTGAAACCACACATCCCTTGTCACTACATTATCAAGTGCATCTCGCTAATTTAATTTAGTTGCTATGTTCATCTCCATGGCCCTGTTTGGAAGATTAGCCCAGAGCTAATTTTAAGAGCTAATGTTTAGTCTTGAATTAGTAGGCTAAACATTAGCTTAGGATGATATGTTTGGATCTATGGGCTAATATAGGGCTAAAAGGTGGAGAGAGAGTAGAGAGAGAGAGGAGAGAGGAAGGGAGATAGGGCTACTTTTTTATGATCCCCACAGAAAATTAGCCCCATTATCACCCCTTGGAGGAGCTAATGTTTTGAGGGTGGCTAATTCACTTAAGCCTTAAATTAGCCCATATGTTTGGATTTTTTGGGGCTAATTCAGGGCTAAAAGATGGGGGCTAATAATTAGTCCATGTAACCAAACAGGGCCCATGTCATTGTTGATAACCGAGGAACGTAATGCCTCCCGTCATCATATTGTTTTTGTGTCGGTAATTCACTTCTATTTCTTGCGATTGCAATCAGGTCAACGTTTTCATACCCTTGGTAGCACTGCAAGTACGTCAAACCATGCAAAAGAGAGAATCCACGGGTAGTTTGTTTAATCCTTGGGGATGTCACTGAACTTTAACATCTCCTGCTCAGCTGCAGCATTCCAGCTAGCGGCCTAGCTATTTGGCCAACATGTTGTGTTATTACATGTTTGATTTATTTTGGTGACATCCCAAACAGAAGAGAATTGGTTGATAGTATTAGTAGTTGATTATGGCATGTCCAATAGTCCTTAGAATTTGACATTTTATCAGAAGTTCTATATATTTGTCAGGGGAAAGGAGGCCAGGGAATGTGTCATCTGTTTTGCAAAGGGTCATAGAGAGCCTGGAGACGAAAATCAAACACACAGGACAGATTCTGCGCATATAAAGACGGCCAAAAGCCATATATACAAGTCAGAGGCCATCATTAATGCTTGCTGCCTGTAGGACAACTCGATCAGGTACGCATTCTTTGCTTCTACGGTATTGCTGCAGCGTAAACGGTCAAACTAATTTACTACAGTAGTAATTTATTGGCAGAAGAAATGTTGATCAAAAGTACCTTTCCAAAGTTCAAAAATGAAACGTGCATGAGGTGTACACAGCATATCTGATTTTAAGGAGAATAGATGCTTGAATTGAATCAACATAACCACCACCTTCTTATGCTAGCTCTACTAATCAACTACTACAAAAACATGTTCTGGACATCTCAGCGCTGTCCTAAAAATGACTTTGGTAGCTAATATTTATTGTGAAACATTTGAAAACTCAATAAGTTATAATACTATAAAAGTACTTTTCAAGGAAAATCTATAATTATATATATATGTAATACTATGTGATTTTTCATACATTCAATCTAAATAATTAAAATTGTATTGATGTCCAATGTTTTTAAAGTTTGAGATAAACATGTCTAAACCGATATGTTTGCGTGACTGGAGGGAGAAGAAATGCTCCAGTGAAATCAAACTAGTATTTGACTTTCTGTTCTTAATTGGTCTATATATATTCATATGTCGCAATACAAATAGATCATGCACATGGATAAAATATTTTCACCAACCGAGCTTTCCATGACCAGACAAATATGTGCGGCTTGGAGCAAAGCTTTCAACGGCCAATTCAAGCAATCAGCTTGACCACTCTACCACTTACTGCTAAACTAGAGGCCCTGTTTCGTCGAATTTAACGCAAGGGCTAAACTACCTTACAAAGCTTCAGATATGGAAATCAGCATGGCTATTTTAAAATCCTAATACCTCTCTTCAAAGTTTGCCATGTACCTCCTCTCAGATCTGTCCAAGGAAGAGACTAGAGAGTAAACAATGGTCATGATAAACTAAGATCAACTAACTTCATCGAATTAATGGAAGTTCATCGGAGATACCATTGTCGTACTATGAACAGTGGCAAAGTAAACTTTCTTTAATTTTTGGGTGGGATATTGGTACCTTGTCCTCCTCCAAAATCTGACATGTAATTAATCAAAATGCAAGTAGGAGTTCTCACTGTACACACAGTGTTAGCTCTTGCTAATTGGAACTTCACTACTGCAAGGCAGGAGCAGGGTCTATAACTAGTACTACTATGCATAAACCTTCAGCCCTGGGAGGTACGACCATCACCCGTCCCATCCATCTCCTCTGCTCCAAGAAGCAAACACCAAGAAACAAAGAGGGAGGGAGAGAGAGAGATAGAGGGAGAGAGTCCTTTTCTCTCACCAGCTCTCCTTTCAAGCTCAGTACGGTGGCCGCTCACCGGATCCAAGAAGAAAACCTCTCTTCCGTTTATGATTCTTTCTCTTGAGTTCTTGAGGTTTTATTTGGTTTTTCTTTGAGTTTTTACTCGTTTTTCTCGATTTCTCGATTTCGATGACTCGGAACTAAATAGGTTCTCTAATGACAAGTAAGAGCAAGAAATTTCTAGCACGGAGAAGCTCTCATGAGATTGACAGAAGAGAGTGAGCACACGGCGTGATGGCCGGCATAAAATCTATCCCGTCCTCGCCGCGTGCTCACTCCTCTTTCTGTCACCCTCTTTCTCTCAGGGCTCAACTCCTATCCAGATCTATTAGCAGGCTTACAAAATCACTAAATTACTTTGATTTGGTGTTACTCAATTTGATTGTTATGATCTAGCCTTTTCCTCCAAAGAAGCACTAGAAACCACCCCTTATGCTTGGTAGAGAGAAACCTCATGCTTGGTACAGAGAAATTCAGCCACAAGAAGACAGAGAACGCATGCTTGAAGTACTCTGTCTTTTCTCCCACACTTTACCCTGTCACCTCCTTATCTCTTAGATGTGCGTAAAATGCATATGTTTACCCCTGTTTTTCTCAATCTTTTTCAGCCGTGCTGTCGCCGGAACTACTACCGAGGAGAGTGATACGGATGCTGGTGATAATGGTTAGTCCCGGCTATGTGGTACTGGGGATAAATGATTGGTTTTGCTACGTGTTTTCCTTATCCCCAAACTTATTTCTCCTACTCTTGCAGTGGTAGTACTACTCCTTGCGTTGGGAGCTGAAGCATGGAGATGCTGCCAGTACACTGGAGCACTGTGGTGATTCATCAACAGGATTAACCGGATCTTCTCTCTCTTTCTTCTTCTACCCCATCTCTTCTCTTCACTTCTCTCTTTGCTCTCTTGTTTTTCAGCTAAAGCTCCTTGTGCAGGTTGTTGGCCATGGTGGTGGGGTTCATCAAGTTATTGCTTGGTCAAAAATGGAGCATGGAAGAGGCTAACAGATGACCCATATTTGGCATGCAAGGTTGTTTCGCTATGCGTTTGCCAGATCTGGCTCGCATCTTAGGTTAGCCCGGCCCCTCTCCCTCCCTCACATACACACACACTCTTTGCCCTTTGTTGGGTCTCTTGCTGTCTTCCCCAACCACTGTAAAACGGGGATCTGTTACTGTGTTACTGAGCTGAGCTTGCATGAGTGTGTTTCCTTCATGTCTGTTTTTTCACCTGTGGGTTTGGTCATATTTCTTCAGTTTTCTTTACCATGTGGCGATGGAAGGTGATAATTTGGCTTGTTTATTGAAGTTTTGCATCTTGGCTTTGTGGTCCTTCACTGCTGCTACTCATGACATGAGCAACCCATTTACCATTCATCCTTCTCTTTTCAGATAAAGGTCATCATTCATGTTTAATGGCCAGCAAGGCAGCAACTACACCATTAATTTCCACAAGGTACTACTCCTGTGCTCTAACCAATTATATCGGTGCATATGTCTTGTTGAAAGGGTTTATCTGCCTTTGTACAAGCTAATTACTAGCTAGTTGGTGTTTACTTCTTACTATTTGTGAATTGATTCCACTTCTGTTGTCAATCCGATGTGTTATTGGTTTCAGTGGATAACTTTAATTTTCCTTGTTATAGCACTGTATGGTATTTTAGCTAAGGTGTTAATAGATAATTATTTTTCACTGGGCGTTAATAGATAATTATTAGGATTATACAAAGGAAGATCATTTATCTTTATTCATCATTTGATTGTGTGCACTGTTGATCTAACTGAACCTATATATCCAAGGTCCATATATCAGCTGATTTCTTTACATTAAGAGACAGACGATAGCTATTGTATCCACCCCGTTGCCGATTTGTGTCAACTAGTAAATTAACTACCTAATAAGCTTCCTAGAAGGAGATTTATTGCTATAGATTCACCTGTGTGGATAGAAATGTGACACATAGAAGTAAAAAAGCTAAGCTGCCTTGTCAATTGACCGATCTCTTGCAGGGATTGGGATGAGATATGATTCAAGCTGATGGATGCTTTACAAAAGTCACTTCATGTGCTTGACATGCATGCGCGTGCAGTCCCATTCTGAGAGGTAATTATTTTAGCGCGTTGATTTTGTCAACATTATTTACTTTGTTTTATTGGGTGTGGTTAACTATGCATGTTGGTGATTCTTTTTAACAGAAATTCTGCTAATTTATTTTGGTGCATGCATCATGCCCTCTTTTCATGTGATAATTAGTCAAATTAGTTAATGTGATCCATTCCTTTTGTGATGGATCCATCACAAACATGGTATCTGTCAAGGTTTGATAAGTATGGTAAATGCCAAAAAAAACTCTCTGAATAATTTTTAGAATTGGCCCTGTAGATTTTGGAAAATGAACTAATTATATATGTCGAATTATTATGTTACTTTCTACGAGTTCATATAAAGAGATCATCCATATACGGATATGCATTTAATTGCCCTCATCATAGGGGACTTGTATAATTAGGAGTTGCATATGATAGCATTAGATACATGAGAGCAGACATTCCTAATGATCTAAACAAAATCTAATTTTATGTGGACAATATTAACTAGGGTAAAATTCACTTTTATCTGTTAAAACAACACAGAAGTATATAGTCTTAAGAACAGCTCGAAAGTAGTTGTGCAATAGTTTTACCCTTTGCCGACTTAATAGTTTTGTTGATTCGACGATGTGCTTGTACTGTTCTACGGTGGATGAAAGAAGTGTGAGAAGTAAAATAATGTACGTGTTGAAATGAAAATAATTTGGACATGCATTTTGCTGTATGCACTGGTTAACTACATATATATTTACACCACTACGATGAGGAAACTCAAGTTCACTGGATATATATAGCCCCCTTATTTTTTATAACTTACTAACTTATTAATCATGGATAAAATATTTTTATAAATATTCTATTAATTCTATTTTATTATTTGGTGTCTACTTTTCTTAACACAACGGCGATCGAACTATAGATGACTTTATATATAATTAGTTTACATGTATGGGATTGAAAGCATATATAAGTAGGCACATAAAAAGTGAACACATTAAAACTAATTAATAAAAAGTAAGACATAAAATATTTTAAGATGGGCTGCGCGAGTACATATCTTTTTCCTGTACAGTTGCGTTTTGTGAGAATTTTCTTTACATAACACTAGTAGCCGCTACTAGGTGGACTAAAGCATATATATAACAACTATTACTACCAATAGGGAGTAAAGGATCCTTTGAGCTAGGATCGATAAGCCGCAGAAATATAAGAATAAGCAACTAAAAATAATTTATTATAGATATCTTTTATATTTATGTTATTAACGATTTAGAAGTCAAATTAAAAATAAATTATGTTAAACTAACTTCTAAGATAACTAAAAATAAGTTTTATAATTATAATTTTATCCAATGATAAGCTAATAAAAAAAATCACACCTGCAAATTATTGGAACAGCGCGCCAACCAGCTATACTATATGGTAATTAAGTCACATCTATGAGCAACAGAAACTAGAAAAGAAAAGAAATGTGATTAATGTGGCCTGAATCTGACACCTGATCACTTTACTAGACTAGACAAGCCAAGCTCTTGCATTGAAACTTGAAATTTTATGATCATAAAAGAATAAACATTTTGGTTGTGTTTAGATCAGGGGTGTAAAGTTTTGGATGTCACATCGGATATACGGACACACATTTGAAGTATTAAGAGTAAATTTCACAAAACTACACGTTTTGTGGTCCAAGTTGCAGAAAACCACACACACTTTGACACTTGGCACTTAAGTACATATATTTCTGTACCACACTATCAATGAATGGATTCACCTATTAGATGACGTGGTTGTTCCACCTAGGATGAGAACGTGGCATCATATTAATTTCGTGCAATGGCTGATAATTGGATGCCATGTCCTCATCCTAAGTGGAACAGCCACGTCATATCACAGGTGAATCCATTCATTGATAGTGTGGTTTTGTGAAACTACACTCCTAAAATATATGTACTTAAGCGCCAAGTGTCAAAGTGTGTGTTTGGTTTTCTGCAACTTGGATCACAAAACTGTGTAGTTTCATGAAATTTACTTAAGTATTAAACATAGACTAATAACAAAACAAACTACAGAATCCGCCAAGCCTAATTAATCCACCATTAGCAAATGATTACTGTAGCATGTAGAGTACCACTTTGTTAGATCATGGAGCAATTAGGCTTACAATATTTTCGTCTCGTAATTTACACGAAATTTATGTAATTAGTTATTTTTTTCGTTTATATTTAATACTCCATACATGTTTCTAAACATTCGATGTGACATGGTGAAAAATTTTTCCAGGGGATCTAAACATGGCCTTTTATATATGATCTTAGAACACACTTATTTGAGATTTTTAATCAGCAGTCATCTACGGGAAAAAATGGTATACTCCGCAGCACTTTTCTAAGCAGTAAATCCTTATATTATGGGATAGTACTAGTTTTATTAGCAGTTTGAAAACCAAAGCTGAAACAGATATCTGGTGGTAGTGACTACTCCATATGTGCACAAATATAAGGTCTTTTGTCCGGATGCGACACATATAGAGAGTTTGTCCAGTTCGCTGTACTAGGATATGTCACATAAAAAAAGTTATATTTGTGGATAAAGGGAGTAGTTAGTAGGAGTAGGAATTTAGTAAGAACATGAATTTTCACTGGTTTTCATTTTTTTTCAGCGTGTTAAAAGAGGGTTGTTTTCACGTGTGCGTATATATATATATATATATATATATATATATATATATATATATATATATATATATATATATATATATATATATATATATATATATATATATATATATATATATATATATATATATATATATATATATATATATATATATATATATATATATATATATATATATATATATATATATATATTGTGTGTGTGTGTGTACATGCGCTAGGTATGTTCTTTAGTTTACCTCTTCCTAAAATAACTTTGAAAAATATAGCACTGCATTTGAGAAACTATATCATCTCTTTTGATTAAAATTTTCTTATCACTACTTCCTATGAGCACAAATAAGTGACGTTTTGGAAAGCAACATGGTTCAACAAGTGATGGTTCACCAAGCCACTTGTTTTTGGTTACTAGTATAAACCCTATAAAAATATAGCAAAATTATAATATTTTAAAACATGTTTTGAAGGCAAATTTAACCATATACCACTTTTAAAAGGTGAATTGAAATATTTAAAGAGAAATTGACTGTCAAAGTTTAAGCGCATTGATCACACATTTCCAAAATGTCATTTATTTGTTGATCCGGAAGTATTTCCTTAGTTTCCTTAGTTTCTAACCAAACTAAAATTACAAGTATATTTGATTTATAAACTTTACACTGATAGATTCATACTATTTTAAAGTGTTTTCAAGTAATATTGATTTTATAGCAATGAAGAATATAGTTTATAAGAAATTATTGTGGTTAAACTTTAATCTGTAAAAATCAACGACTATACCGTACGTATTTCCATGCATGGGTACTAGCTATAATATTTCCATGATTCCATCACAATTATGTATCCTACCTTACTATAAAGTTACAATAAACTAATTCCTAATGTTTAACATGAAAAGATACCACATTATCAACCACTAACAATTATTATATCTTGAACATTATGCAATCATGCTACATTATCTATAATTTATTAAATTTTAAAGCTTTAAAATACAAGCATGTTAAATCACCATCCCACATAATTCACATAATATTGAAATATATATATATCTCCATCATTTTCTATAATATCCTATATGCCTATACAATTCATCCTCGCTTAGTTAATGTTATTTCTCTTTTCTCTTATTAAGCTATATCGCTTTAATTGTTTTTAGCACTTAGATGATATTCTATGGTCCAAATTATCTTCCTCATTGTTTACTCTCATTAAGTCATAATATCACCTCAGTTGTTTTTAGCCCTTAGATGATTAATCTATGGTCCAAATTACCTCCATCCTTTTTTTATCTCATAAAGCCATATCATCTTACTTTTACATTTAAATCATAATTCTATATACTATTTGAATTATTATAAATCTTATGTAAGCTTATGTGGTCTAGCTATCTTACATATTTTGTCTACTTACTGTTATCATAGTAAACTCTTGCAGCAGCGCGTGGCGGAGAGGGGGTAACCTAGTTTTTAAGATTCAAATGACCTTTTTTTTAAGGTACTAATGCCTTTATCAGAGAATAATTAATATTGGCTTTGGTTATAATTTTTACTCATGATGTGTTAATGGGATCGCTCTTACCATTTTGTACCTTGCTATGAATTGAAATGGTAGCTTCACTATGATCTGCCTTGGAAAATTCTTTTACGACATGATGTTGCTCAATTTATTTTCAGAAAGATGACAATTTCAAATGCATGCAAACCAGAACGTACTTTGGCCATTAACCTACCGCTATCTCAAAAAAAAACATTTATAGTGTATATATACTACATTCTGGTTGCATGTTGTATTGTTGTCTGTGGTGCACACAAATAAACAAGAGTTGTCGGTGCGATTCTTTTGTTAAACCCTTATAAACCCACTGCCACTCAGCTGCATGCTCGCTCGTGGTGAAGCGGCAAATGAACCAAATACGTACTAGACATTGAAACTGAATGGCCTGATGTCTTATAAATTGGTAATTACTTCTTCTAGTCTATCATAAATTAAAAAATATTTGATGTTTAGAACCAGATAAACCTCCAACTAATAATTTTATATTAGAATAAATTTCTAAATATAATTTCAAGACAAATCTATACATATCATTTTTTTAAGAAACACGGTACAAAAGCAGGTGCTCATAACGCGTGCACACTTACTCCTATGGATGCACAAACGCACATCCTACCCCTATAAGCATCTCCAGAAGACCGAGTCCACATATCTAAGATTGACGAAGTCACCACGGGTGAGCACATCCGGAAGATTAGGCCAGTATATTTGATATTGACGAAGTCACCAAAGACGTTGCTGTCGACGTCGACGTCGTCTATCACTGAAAGAATAATTAGCTGTGAATGTGAGCACCTGTGTTAAATCTAGGATTTGAATTGGGTGGGCTGGTTCCACTACAAGAAACTTAACGACTTGAGCTACGTTCATTTCGCCATTTTTCTTATTTTTGAACTAAGCATTGAAGAAATTAAGAGTCAAAGTTTTAAAATTGGACCAAATATCGTCCTTAACATTGAATATTTATTGTGGATGGAGTTCTTATCTCCTTTTTATTGAAAAGATATCATTTTTTTATGGTTGAAAAAATCTTTTAAGCACTATAATATTTAGTTTGGATATAAGGATATAATACATGCAAATCCGTCTTAAAAAAATACTTCAACACAATAGTACTATAGTTTTATATTTTATAAGGTTTTAAATATATTGCAATATAAAGTAGTGGTCAAATAGGTCCATTTATATATCCAGAACGGTATCCACATTTAAACTATAATTTTTCCAAAATACAGTATAAACGTAGACGTAAACACTTATGCCAATAGACATCAAACTCACATCCTACTTATATAAACACTCCAAGAAAGTATGCTAACATATCTTAAGATTGATCATAGAGCTTCACTGTCAATGGACACGTCATCACTAACTGAAAGAGTAATTAGCTATAGAGAATCTGTAAGAAATTAGAGACGTAAACTCGGGTCTATAAGTTTTACCGTAAGGAATCTAATCAACTAGTTCACTACAGTTTTTATAAGAAGATTGTATACGTGAGTCATGAGTGAGATTAATTATTTAGAGAAAACATAAACAACCTGTTAATTTATTTTCTATCGTGTCCCACTTATCCGATAAGTTAATAAACAGGCGGTATTATTATTGTTTTGGAGCGAGAGGAGCGTCTTTCATTCCTAGATGAACTACTTTTAAAGTTTCCTTCCCATTTTAAGGGCAATGGTTGGAATATGAAAAAAAAAAGAGAAAAGAAAGGAGATTGAAGTTCAAAACTCCCCAGAGTTATTTCCCCTCGTTCACGTCAAAATTATCAGCATTTTCTATCCCGTAAAAGCCTCGTGATATCAGAAAATGTGAAGTGATATCAGAAAATGTGAATATTAGAGAAAGACCTGATATCAAATAAATAGAAGAGATGTAACCTCGAACCTCTAACCCAACATCTTGTGAAGCCGGAAGACCCCTGAGTGTTTCTCCTCGATATATCAGACAAAATGGCTATCAGTTGCAATACAACAATGTAACGTGGAACATACTCCCCTGTCCCATAAAAAATCATAAAAAATCAGCATAATACTGGATGTGACACATACTATTACTACGAATCTGGATATACATCTATCCAAATTCGTAGCGATAGGATGCGTCACATCCAATCCTACACCTTGTTTAGTTCCCAACTTTTTCTTCGAATTTCCAACTTTTCTATCACATTAAAACTTTTCTATATACGTAAACTTCAACATTTTTCTTCAAACTTCTAATTTTAGTCAAACTTTCAATTTTAGCATGGAACTAAACACAGCCTAGATTCATTTTTCAGTGACATAGTAGGGATCAAGTACTACGTATCAGACAACTGTAAAACCAACTCTATTGAATAGCATGCATTTTAATTGCACTGGACTTTGGATTGGCTGAATCAATCAGATAGATAATTTGTTAAGAAATCTCTTATGATTAATAGTATAGTTAAGTGCTGGCTACAAATCATATATAAATCATATATAGTTAATTTAATAGCTAATTCTTACAATAGTTACTTATAAACATATACTATGTAATTTATATCTGGTCCACCTGTCATACACACATGCATCTTAGAGTCCATACTGTAGCTGGCTACAAATCTGTAGCCCCGCTGCCCTTCTTTCTCTTCTCTTTTATTTTTTTAAAATATATTTATAGCTAACTTATACCCTGCTGCTATTGTACCTGCTCTAATGGTACACTGCTCTTGCAAGAGCACGTCCGTACTTGCTCATAAAACTCCCCTTCAATTCTTGTACCTACCTGTTGAATGTTGGTACCTATCGATGGCAGCTTTGCACGATCAGAACTGAAACTTACTGTTTCCTGGTTCACGGCAAACAGTCGCTAGCTAGCTACCGTATCTGTTGATGAGTAACCTAGCTTAGAAAAAGGAATTTTGTGTAGGATTGGATAGATTTGCATGTGATCTAGAACAATTACTACCTCTGGTCACAAATTTTTAACTTTTGAGACAATATTCGATCAAACTTTTGGAACTTTAGCCATTAATTTTATATCAAAATAATTTTGTAGAGAAAGAGCTCAAGTGTAGACATGCAAACCGTTTCTATTAGTTCTGATGAAATTAAAGAATGACACATAGTCCAAGAGTACTAGTTGCATATGGTTTCTTAATCTCTATTATTATAAAAAATTAAAGATGTTTTTGCTAGTATTTTGGTACATCATCCGTATATGAGTTTTAAGTCCGTTCGCTTTTGGAAATACAAATCCGTATTTGAGTCGGTTTTTAAGTTCGTTCGGTTTTAGAAATACAGAAGAAATCGTATAAGAAATCTCTTTAAAAACTCACATACTAACTTGAGACGATCGGACACCTAATTATAGCTCATGATTTTCTAATAAAATATATATCCAAAAGAATTTAACACAACGAAATTTATCTTAAGTAAACAATATAATAATAATAATAATAAGATCAAAATAACCTTCACCCGTTACAACGCACGAACATTTTCTCTAGTTTAGGTATAATTGTATAAACTCGCCGCTGAATCTGGATAAACAATAGGAGAAGCTGGGACAAACGAAGAACTTTCTGGTTATATATCACGACTAGTTTTGATCATATTTCTTAGTAATTAGAAAAAGAATAGTTATAGATAGTATTTTTTTCTTCACGAGAAAAAGCAAGCCACTCATATAGCCTTTTCCAAAAAGTAATAAAACAAAAGTTCAGACTCTAGTCTGTATAGTTGAAGCATTTTGCTTGGCTCATCACCTGTTCCGCGAATTGGTCGCAATGAAGTGACGCGACAGTACGTACATATCACTCTACCAGTTCTCACAAACCTGTCCAACATGAACGCCTTCCTGTGTGAGAGATTATTTTCTTATTTTTTTCTTAAAATATAACCAATCTTATTTTTTCTTAATAGAGATTTAGAAATAAATTAAAATTAAATGAGGATATGATTAGTTAAAAATAAGAAGTAAGTAAAGTTACAAAATAATAAGAGATGTGATGACCTGAGATGAAAGAGTAGTTACTATGTGTGAGCTTCGTTGGTAGTAATTAAGGGTCTGTTGGAGAGAGCTTCTAGTTACTGCAGCTTCTCTAGAATTAGAAGTTAGAAGTTGTAGTTGTAAAATCCAGAAAATGAACTAGAAAGTATAAACTAGAAGCTGGGAAACCCATCTTTTACATAATCTCAGAAGCTAGCTACCAACCAGCCGCTTCTTAGAATCTTAAGCTCCCCAAACAGACCCTAAATACCTTAGCAACATTTCAGTTTTACCCTTGTTTCTTACTGCAAGGATGCAAAATGTTGGTTGGGTGGACCGGAATTCAGATCTTTCTGAAATCTATCTAGATGAAGATGCCTCTAGGTCTATCATTTTACTAGAATTCAGATTTTTCACATATTGGCAGAAATCTATCTAGATGAAGATGCCTCTAGGTCTATCATTTTACTAGAATTCAGATTTTTCACATATTGGGCATATATATACCTAGATTGTTGAATCTCTTTTAGGCTCAAAGATACTTACTATGGAGTATATATGTTCCTGTTAACATTAAATTTAATATCAAAATACAATTTGGTATTTGGTAGTCGACACAGTCAAAGAGTATACGGACTGAATCACCTAAGAAAGTGAGCCATGCTGCATCAATGGATCCTTCAATGCATGATGGATATCCAGCTGTAGGTGCACGGGTAGATCACTTTATAATTAGGCATTTCTTAAATTGCAATTTACATCTAGATTCGTACGAGTAGTATGGAATAACATCCTAAATTCTAAAAAAAAACTATATATTTTAGGACACAGGTAATTCATATCTACTTCATCCTATAGTTCAGAATAGAGGTAATAGTACCATACCAGCATACATTTTCATTTTTATCCTTTGTCCTAAAATATAGCAATATATGACTGGATTATATACATTTTATATCATCTGTCTAAATTTATTGAAGTAAGATGTGTCTAATCCAATATTAAGTTGCTATACACAGCTAGTCCCTTTGTCCTAAAATAAGAATAACTTACAACATCCGTCCCAGAATATAAGAAACGATTATTAAGAAAGTAGGTAAAATTAAATAAGGAGATGTTCTGATTGGTTGAGAAATGTCGAGGTATGTGGAAAAAGTGAATGGAGGGTTGTGATTGGTTAGGAAGGGAATATTAGTGGAGAAATTGTTAGATTTTGAGACAAATCCTAAGTGCTAAAAATTGTTATATTTTAGGACGAAGAGTAATTTCTACGGTTCATACCCTATTCCACAGTAAATTGATTTTTGCTCTTTTAGCTTTGTACTTGGACTTGGGATTACTAAGGTCTAAGGTCTAAGGGGTTAAATAGGTAGGCAAAAGATGGTCACAAGTGAAAAGGAATGGGATTGGCTTTGTGCGGAGGAACCATTCTTGAAACCCGCAATACCCATTCCTTAAAAAGTACTGCAAATTCATTTTCCCTCTAGAAAAAAAATTTGTCCAGCGTGAGTCAAAAGTAATACTTTTTTCTATTTCCCTTCACGATCAACCTTTCGGATTTTAGAAGCTAAGCAACCCGGTGAAAAAAGCAACCGTATTAATAGGGGGGCTGGCTGCTCACTTGAAACAAAGAGCTGCTCTGGGTCCAAGAAGCGAAGGGAATGAGCTTGGCTTCTGCTCCTCCACGCTTCTTTGGGCCTGTTTGAGGTAGCTTCTAGCAGCTGCAGCTTCTTCCAGAGTCAGAAGCTCCCCTAAACAGTTCAGCTTTTGGTCCAGATTCTGAGAAGCTGTAGTTGAGAAACCCAGTTTTTTCAGATTCTGAGAAGCTGGCTACCAAACCAGCTGCTTCTTATAATCTTAAGCTCTCCAAACAGGGCCTTTATTTTTCCGTGCCCTTTCTGCTCGTGCGAATTCACAAACTAAGAAGTTTTATTACTTTAATACCCTTATCTATCGATTCACCAATAGTAATTTTTCTTTTCATTTTGTAATAACTTTTTCTCCTTTTAAAAGTGCCTTAAAATGTAAGGGGTGGTTTTTTTTGGGTGGATGATAATGGGCCGGATACTCCCTCCCTCCATTCACAAATATAAATATTTTTAGCGTTTAAATTTCATTCATAATTTGGTTTACACCATCAGACGTTATTTTTCCGAATCAAGTAAACTTCATCAGTATGTCCCTAATTTCAACTCAACCTTAATTTGTGTTAAAAAAAAAACCCCCTTGAAATGCCTTAGGATGGTATTTTGTTACTTTTTAGCTGTCATATTATTGTAGGCATTGCTACGGTCACCACTGTCACTTCTGATCATTGTCGTTTTAATTAAGTAAAATATGTTAAAAATTCAGTGGTGAGTATTTTGTTGACCAATTAATCTAGCAGGATTTAGAACTATCATTTTCCATGTGACATAAAAAAAAACTGTGTTGTCAAAGTGTTGGGATATAACGGTATATATATGTGTGACAACGGTCTTCATCGACATTAGTACATCACATTACATCGTTCTCTCTTTCAGATTATACGCAGCTGCAAAATTCAAGACATAAATTTTACTACGATACTTGAGTAATGTGAAAGTTCTATGATCTTAACAGGGCCTCAATCTTGGCGCGGCTGGAGACGGACACTGTTGAATAAATTGGAACTGATCGAAGGCTCGAAGCACAGATTATACTAGTATACACGAGTTCTAGATGGATGCATGTTGTTAGCCTCCAGATATCGTGTTTATGTTCTTCCTGTCTCTACAAAATCTTTTCTCTGTATCCTCCAATGTACAGTTATGCTTTTTTATTTAATTTGTTTTGATTTCTGTATGTATAAGGATTGCCTCATGATCACAATAGTGTATATGTTGTATATATCTATCAACAATGTATACCAAGTTTTTCCACATAACCTTATCTGAAGCATCCTTTAATAATTCAACTCATATCCCTGATGATATACACATTGGTTGTTCTTATTATCTGCTTTTAGGATGAACTCCCAGAAATTGGCAATTTGCCAGAGATATCGAACTGAATCAAATTAGTGAGCTATGTAAACTCTGAGATAAGCCGTCGGTCAAAAGGGATTTCTTCAGAAACCTATCAAAGCTTCGACATCAGCATGCTCGCGGGTGAATTTTGAGGGGGAGAACTTTGCCTGTGAAGCTCCTGCAATAATCAAGATACCATCAGGGATATGTATGTGATCATTTTTGTCAGAATCGGAAAAAAAAAGTTGTTTCATCCAGCTATTTATATTTGATATGGATTTTTCAGAATGTTCCTTCCTCATTCTGCTAATGATCATAAATATGAGTATCTATGCTATCATATGGTTGTTTTTTTCCAATTTCACCTTTTCCTTTTGCTTAAGATGTAGAAGAAGTTAATCGATAAGCGATTGGATTTTTACCTTGGTATTGGAGGTCTTCTTGATGAATCCTTTGTCTTCCAGGGACTTCACTGCTTCATACAGGTATTCATGCACAGGTGTGAACTTGATGCCTAGATCCTTCAGAGGTTGGTTTGTGAACTTGTAGCCCTTCTTTGGTGGATTTATCTCATCCCTGCACCTGTAGAAGTAACATGTAACAGATTAGATTGGGCATCAACCAGAATGTATTCCACTAAGTATAAAAACATTGTTTAGTAATCTACAAGGAATTGCGGAGTTCAGACATCACATATGTTATATCTTGAAAACAATCGTGTTATTGTCTTTCAAGCAAAGGAAAGCTATTGTTGTGTCTTCAGAATTCATATACCACTTTCTATTTTGTCCACAACAATAAATTGCCATCACAAGGAAATATAGGAGGGCTTTATTACGCACAGGCGCACAGTAAAAGGAAAGAATAATTTCCACTGCGATTCATAGTTTGAGTTATCCAAAGTACTAACCATGGCATTCTAAAATGATCTTCAAGCCACTGACTAACCTGAGATTCAAGTACCTCATGGCAAGTCACTAGTGCAGTAGTTCTTCAGTTTCGATATTAAGAATTTCAGAATACTATCATATAATGCAGAGGTAGAGTTTTGGAGAAAGACCCATGTCTTCCCTTTTCTTTTTTCTAGATAGAAGGAAAACTATCATACACCCAACCAAACACATCCTAATTGTGCAATCCAGATTAGTTGACTACTGGCTTTCTGACAAAGCAAATTGCAAACCATGGGAAATACTAGTTCTCAAACTCTCTAGTCCCTACTGCCTTTGGTAGTACATAGCTGTCAGCATGAGTGCATATTTGGCTACTTGACAAGTTGACATTCTGCAATTGCTAAAAATCGAGCAACCGAACATAGCTAAAAAAAATTGATCAACAATCACAAAATTCCTTATGAATACAGCCTTGGTATGAAACAGAAAGATCAATCAGAATTGCTGTTAGTACCAGTTTGGATGTAGAGGCCGGTTTAATCCATTATCAAAGAAAACAAAAGTACCTTGTAGGGATCGGATACTCCGGGAAGAGGCCGGCGAGGATCCGGCAGAGCTCGCCGCGGTGCAGGGTGCGCTCGGCGCAGATGTACCGGCGTCCGCCGGCCCCCGGCGCCTCCAGCACCCTGACGTGGGCCTCGGCGGCGTCCACGACGTGCACGTAGGCGTGGGACTCGTTGACGTACGTCTTGGCCTCGCCGGTGAGGTACTTGAGAATGTGCTTGGTGCTGGTGTTCATCCCTGGCTGCAGCAGCTCGCCGAGCACCACCACCGGGATCACCACCGCCATGTCCACCCCCCGACCCCTCGCCACCTCCCACGCCTTCCTCTCCGCTATCGTCTTCGCGTAGCAATACCAATTCTGCCATTCCATCATCGCAATTTGCACATTTGTTGATTCGCAGGTGATCGAGAAATGGGGATTTAAAGTATCCAAATCTCAATCTTTGCAATGCAAGAAATGGGGATTAGAAAACCCCAATCTTTGCGAGGAATGGGGATTGAAAATAAAAATTCAGAGTCTTCTGCCATTTCATTCCATTGCACAACTTGTATGAGAGAAAAAAATGGGGATTGAAAAAAAAAATCAATCAATGGAAGTATGGGGATTGCAAAAAAAAAAAAAAAATCCCATCTTTGCAGGTATTGGGGATTAACAAAAAATAAATAAATCTTTGCAAGAAATGGGGATTGAAAAAAATAAATGTATTCATTGCGAGAGAAAGGGGATAAAAAATGTAGCGTTGGGGTGCAGACCTTGGTGTTCTTGCAGTAGTCGAGATCGCTCCAGAAGGAGTCGTCGAGGGGGGAGTCGGGGTCGCGGCGAGGGTCCATGTACATGGTGCCGATGGTGGAGGAGAGCACCACCCGCCGCACGCCGGCGTCGGCGGCCACCTCCACCACGTTCAGCGTCCCGGTGATCACCGGCTCGATGATCTCCTCCTGCGCCACCACCATGACGTCACCATTTCTTTGGGGGAGAGAGAGAGGGGGGGGATTGGTGGTTTACCGGGTCGTCGTGCATCGGCGAGGCGGTGTGGATGACGCCGTGGCAGCCGGCGAAGGCGGCGCGGAGGCTGCCACGGTCGAGCAGGTCGACGCTCACCATCGTCAGCCGCTCTGCCGCGCCGTCGAGCGCCCACAGGTGCGCGTTCTTCGGGTCATCTGCGCAAGAATCCAAGAGCTCGTCACCTCCCAATCCACGCCGCCGCCGGCGACGGCGAGGCGGCGGAGAATCAAAAAGAAAAAAACCCATACCGGCGCGGCGGGATGTGCCGCGGACGGCGTAGCCGCGGGCGAGGAGGAGCTTGACGATCCACGACCCGATGAACCCGCCGGCGCCGGTGACGCAGACGACGGCGGCGGCCATCGCCGGGAATCGAATTCCTCGCAAGAATCGCGCGAGGATGAAGGCGAGATCAATGCCGGGGGGGGGGGGGATGTTGGTGGATTCGATTTGGAATGAGCAGAATCCGCGTCAGATCGAGAGGATTTATATACGAGCCGCGGGGTAAAGCTCGGCGAAATGGTACAGAAGAAAAGTGTGAAACGCGAGGTGCCCAAGACCAACGTTGACGACGGCGACCGGCGTGTGTTTCAGAGTGTGAATTCTGACCGACCGACTCTCACTCGAGACCAGCATGAAAACGGAAGGAAACGGGCCAAAACAGTACTTCCTCGGTAGTATCATAATATTATATTATAGCAAACAATATTGGATTAGGCATCACCTATCTACATGAATCTGGATAAACTGATATTTATAAGGGGTATGTCTACATTCGTAGTACTAATTTGTATCTTATATATTTCTCCGTTCAAAATTATCACAAGGATCCGTCATAATCTGTTTAGAAGGAAGGGAGTGTATTTTATGAAAGAGTAGCATCTGTTTGGAAATGGCTAATTCAATTATTCAGTATCAACAATAATTATATATTAAAAGAAATTAGAAGAATCAATGTTTTTATATAGCTAGATAGAAAACATAAAGAGAGGTTATATTTTAGGATTGTTGTAGTAGTAGTACTTGCTTATTTAGCGTGTTAATCAATTGCTATAGTAGAATTATAAATTGAATTTGGCAGCCAAGGGTCATGTGCTCAATATAATGCCAACAACTATTATGCTTTGCTACTCGTTTGCTTCACGCTAGATGTTGCAATTTCGTCCCTTTCCACAGCTCCAACAAATTAATAATGGCCGCAGATATTACTACGAGTAATTATTTAAAATACTAGAGCACGTGGTCATTTGATTAAGTTAAAATAATATCCTTGCATACTCCCACAAACTTCCCAAGATAGATACAAGAAAAAAAAAGAGACAAATGACCAAAATGCCCTTAATTAATAGTAAACTTATATTGATGAGGGGGTTGGTGAGGGGCATTGAAAAGACAATTCTTGATTTGCCAACCAATGGTAGGTAAAAAGGTATAAATTGATTTATTTTAAAATAATTTTAAATCTTAAAAATTGGTTTATTTTAGGACCGAGGAGTATGCATTAGCGTCACAGAACTCTAATATACGCATCAGATCGGGTACTCCTAATGGGCGGGTGATCGCTCCCTCCCCTCCCAAGCGATCACCCACCCCTCCCCCTTACTACTTTACATCCCCTTCTTCTCTTACTACTACACTATACAAATTTGAATTAAAATTCAAATTTGAAATGGGTATGTAAACTTTTTACTTATAAACTTTGGGTCTATAAACTAATATTTGAATTCAAATTCAAATTTAAATTTGAAACAGGTATGTAAACTTTTTACCTATAAACTTTGGGTCTATAAACTAATATTTGAATTTAAATTCAAATTTGAATCGGGCATGTAAACTTTTGACTTATAAACTTTGGGTCTATAAACTAAAGTTTATAAACTTTAGATGTATAGAAATACTATATATAGAAAATATTTGAATTCAAATTCAAATTTGAACGAATATAATTCAAATTCAAATTTGAATCGGGTATGTAAACTTTTGACTTATAAACTTTGGATCTATAAACTTTAGGTGTATAAACTTTAGGTGCATAGAAATACTATATATAGAAAATATTTGAATTCAAATTCAAATTTGAATCCCGATATAATTCAAATTCAAATTTGAATCGGGCATGTAAACTTTTGACTTATAAACTTTGGATCTATAAACTTTAGATGTATAGAAATACTATATATAAAAAAAATATTTGAATTCAAATTCAAATTTGAATCGGATATATAAACTTTTGGTCTCTAAATTTTAGATGTATAAACTTGAGGTGTATAAATTTTAGGTGCATAAATTTACTAAAATAGAAAAGTAATGTGGTGCCAAAAAAGAAAATCAGGTTTAGGAGGGAGGGGGATTGATCGCTAGCCCTGTGCCCAAGCGATCGATCCCCGATTAGCACTTCCGCATCATCAGATCGGTAAAATTTACGAGTGGTAATTAGAGACGACACGTCGGCGCTGTTGTTTCAGCCTCTCATCCTTCTCTACTTGACAGACGAATGCAGCAGGTACATGTGACTTCTGCATTTGCACAATTTCAAAAAGTTTATTAATTGCATGCTACTAGTTCTGAAACTTCGTCCCCAAATATTCCCCTAATAATTTTAAAATATAGCTATCCCATACTACCAATCTGAAAAGAAAAAAATAGTACAAATATTTCTATGCATTTTTAATGAAATGTCCAAATATATTTAAAAACCACAAAAGTATATTTATATTATGAAAAGGAGGTAGTAATACTTACCATTTGCATATCTGACGCTGCACATCAAATGTAAGGTTATACGGAATGGTAATTAGGAGCTGATCAATTTGTTGCCAAACTCAACCCTATTTTGGCTTTATGAAATATTAACAAGGTGACAATTTAAACGTTATAAGAACTGTCTTCATTATCAAAGTTCAGTAATTCTAAAATCTCTCTTATAAAAACTTGACAAAGATGGTAACCTAAATAGTCAAAGTTTTTTAGGTTTTACTAAGTTTATAAAAAAAATAGCAATATTTACAACAATAAATTATTTTCACTAAATTTAATATTAAATATGTGTTGATAATATGTTTGTTTTGTATTGCAAATGCTAGTATATTTTTTAACAATTTGGTCAAACGTAAAAAGTTTGACTAAAAAAAGTCGGACAACTAAGGAAGTACAACCTACACATTTCAACCACACTATGCAGTACCAAATTTTAGTAAGACTATCAACATTCAACACGTGGACGCCATTGTTTCAACCTCTTATTATAGTGGCATGGATCCAATTAACTTTTTCTAATGACATCCGATTGCTGGTGCTAGGTGGCTGACTTTTGTGTTTGCCAAATTTCAATGCACTAATTAATTGCATGTTAGTACTGATTTACTCCCTCTGGTTCTATAATAATTGACGTTTTGGACAATGTTGAGGTTAAACTTTTATAACGTTGACCATCAATAACTTTAAAAATATTTAGTTTAAAGAAACTAGAAAAACATATATAGATTTGTCTTTCAAAACACTATAATAAAAATAAACAAGTATTTATTTATTGTATATATTATAATAGAAAAATAGGGTCAAAGGTATATTTTGTAGAGCGTGTCATTGTCCAAAGCGTCAATTAAAATAAAACTGGAGGGAGTAGTACACTATTTGCATGCCCGTAAGCAATTGTTTTTAACCTCTCGTCCTTTTCTACATGATATACAAGTAAAAGTTTGACTTTAGAGCTTGTTTGGTTTGATACCAATTTATTACCCTACTAAAATTTTGTTAACTTCAATAATAGCAAGTGCATGTTTGGTTTGCTACCAAATTTACCCACAATAGTTTAAATTGAATACTACTCCTACTCAATTTGGTAGTATCGAAATTTGCCAACATTTTAGTACTACCAAAATTTTGGTAGGGCAAAAATTGGCTCAGAACCAAGCAAGCCCTTTTTGTGTGTGTGTGTGTGTGTTGGGCCATGCCCAACAAATTAATTAATTGCATGCTACTAGTACTTAGTAGCTACACTCTCAAAAAAAACTTTTAACTACGAACTTAGATATAAACTATGTCCAGATTAGCATACTCTCCATCCTTAAAACACGCTTATAATCTTCTCATTCAAAAAGACCTAACCTATATTGAAATGTAAAATTTCAGAATGTTGTACTGCCACATCTGATTTTAATGTAGGTTTTTTTTTTAGAGAAAATCTATTCTATACCACTGAGTTTGTTCGAGTTCAACAATTTGTCATCGGCATTGTCTCTTTCTATAATATACTGACGACTTTATCAATTGGTCCACAATACATTGTTGGGCTGGACCTTCTTTTCAAAAATACCCGAAATACCCTTAGAGAGATATAAGATTAACAATTGATTTATCTCATAAAAAGTTTCAAAAAAATATAAAAATTTTATGTGGCCTCCTTACACAATATGGAAGTTTATATACAAGTTTTAAGTTTTTTTTTTATATTTATTTTTTAGAAAAAAAATATTTTTATGGGGTATATGAGAGAGAATTTGCTTATACAAGACATAATAGCACAAAAATATCTTATGTAGTGTTATGAAAGATGATTTATATTAAAAACAACAATAAAAAGGTATTTTATATAGCATATAACAAATAAGTTATATCTTTTATAAAAAATAGAATAAAAAAGTTGAAACTTCTATACAAATTTCCATGTTGTGTAAGGAGGCCACATAAAAGTTTTCATATTTTTTGAAACAACAAATTAGGTAAATCAATTGTTAACACTGTATGTCCATAAGGGTATTTTGGGTATTTTTCAAAAGAAGGCCTAGCCCAATAGTGTATTGTAAAACAATTGATAAAGTCAACGGTATATTATAGAAAACGACAATATTGATGGCAAATCGTTGAACTCGAAAAAACTCAGTGGTATAAAATAGATTCTCTCTCTTTTTTTTACGGAGGAAGTACATCATACCAGTCAAATAGCAAAATATAACTACAACATTATGATTTTTTTTAACGGCGCGTAGTCCCTTCTACTCGAGGAGCACAACATGGTTAGGCAGTGCATGATCTTCGCATAACACTATGGTTAGACTATCATACTTCAAGCTACAAACGTGGAGCGGTTTCTTTCGGATGTCGGAGTCGGTGAAGACCCAGTTCAAAAACAGATTATAATTGTTGGATGTTACATGTATATATAATCAATATAACATTAATTTAGCAATACAATAGGCAACACTATATTAATTAATGGATAATATATCGTAATAACTATATACTTAAATGTTAAATAACATGAATACATAGTCTCCATAATATAAAAACGTAGCTACACAAGTGTGAGATGAGACGATAAGAGCCTCAGACTAAGGAGTCTAGGTTAATTGATAAATGATGTGATGGCTCGTGTTGTATGTAACCAGATCTAGCGGTTACGTGGGTTGACAATTTTAAATTATCCGGCATATGGCCTATCGGATAACCCGGTAGAAATATCTAATAATCTGGATCACTGGATCTAGAGATACTATATTCGTATTCCTATTCACACCATTCTATTTGCATCCGCATTCATATCCATCAGATTTCTATACAACTATACTATATCCGTGTTTCAGACATATTTGAAGGGGGAGCGGAGCAGATATTTCTTTTAGATTTTGACCTTTATTCCTAGTTATCTCCCTAACATTTTTTTTCTTTTGCCCGCGATTGATCATCAGAGAGTGATAAGTGACTCAATAATAAAAAAGATTGATTTGGTTTGCTACATATACCCTATTCCCAAAAAAAAAAGTTCTGCCTACAAATATGAACATAGGTTATGTCCAGATTTATGGTTAGAAGTTAGGCTTTTTCTCTTGACGGGGAAGTAGGAAATATTAGTAGGTAGGTAAGGATTATTTGAGTAGAGCAGATAGCAATCATACCAAACTTTTGCGCTTAGCAAATGGAATAATGTCGAATCAACTCAATTTGGTGATACATCCAACTAACACACTCTACCAAGTTCTGGTAATGCAAAAAACTATTCAAGTATGGACACTTCAAAGATTTGATAGCAACGCGATCGAGTTAAACCAAACTAAACCTTTTGACATGTGCAAAGTACTAGAATAACATTATATGTGTTTTGGAACGGAGAGAAACTAATTACCAAATCTTTTAACGACAATTCATTATTTGCTTAACAAATTGGCCTAGCTCCTTATTGGCCCCAAGTGAAACATTGCTTTCTACATGCGTGCACCCTGATTCCAATTATTAACGGGACCAATAGACTGTTACTCAGTTCATCTTTTCAAGGCATTTTCATCTATTCCTGAGCAAGTACTATGATTATAGTAAATATATACACACTCATCGATGCAAGTTAGAGGGATACGTGTCTCTGACACGTGCACCCATGAGAGTGGGTCCTACCTAACAGGGATGGATGTCCCTTTAACTTTACGTAAAAAGAACTACTTCCATTTACATTATGAGTGTTGGTAGCCCTAAAATTTTAAAAATAATTTTAGGGGCGGAGTTTAGAATGGAGCAGTGGAGTGGTCCAAACTCTACTCTATCATTCTAGTTTATTTTAAGATTACTCTAGCTTGTTCCACTTCGCTTTTAGATGAAATTAAAATTGTTTGGTTCAGTTTTAGCTAGAGGAGAGATGAAGCTAAAGGAGAAGCTTTGCCAAATAAATCCTATAGGATGGGAAGACCCCAAGAAGTACAATGGCAAAGTTTGGTTCCTTGCCAATATTTTTGACATCAAACCAAATGGACCCATTACTACTTTGCCATTACCAATTTTTCCTTTTTGTTGTTAAGGTTGAGAATGGATGCAATCCACAAGCCCCCCTAATCCCAGGTCCCCGCAAGTGCACCTTTGATTTGGCGGAGAATGATTTGGTTGGTTGGAGTGCTGTCTCAGACTCAAATTCTCAGTGCTTGGCGCTGACAGTGAAGGAAACATCATCCAGATGTTTGTTGGTTGGCTTTTTTGGTTTACTATATATACTTTGGTCACTTTGGTGAGTACTAGTGGCAAAGACCAGAAAAGTGCCTCATTTTTTTCTTTCCCGAATTTATTTTACCTTTTAAATATTAAAAATAAACATATCAAATTTTATTTTTAAAAATATGAACATTTTGCCACACTATCCTGACGTGGCAAAATAACACGTGTCAGTTTTATGCTGACTACTTCAGTGTGAAAAAAAAAGTCAGATTTAAAAATAAGTATTTTGGGGGAATTTGTTTTTTAAACTAGTTGAAACCCCGCGCGTTGCTGCGGGGATAATAATAAGTAAAAATAATGTGTCAAATAGCTAAACAACATAAGATTATGTAAGTTAACATGGTTTATGATAATTTAAGTTTAAATAATATATAGAATGATAATTCAAATGTAAAAGTAAGATGCTATGATTTTATGAAAGTAGAAAAATGTTGAGATAGTTTGGACAGTATATTAATCATCTAAAGGCTAAAATTAATTAAGGTGATATGGATTAATGAGAGAAGAAAATGAGAGATAAGTTGGACCATAGATTAATCTTTTAAGCACTAAAAATAATTGATATGATATATGACTTAATCAGAGAAAAAAGAAATAACATTAACTAAGAGAGGATGAACTATATAGGTACATAGCATATTATAAAAATAATGAAGATATATATTGAAATATAATATGAATTATGTGGGATGATGATTTAACACGCTTGCATTTTGAAAGCTCTAAAAATTTAATAAATTATAAAATTATAGATAATATAGCATGTTTGCATGATGTTTAAATTTAATGATTGTTAGTGGATAGTGATATGACATCTTTGCATATTAATATTTAGTAGTTAGTGGGTTACAACTTTATAATAAGAGATGATAAATAATTATTAGAAAGTTTGAACAAATAAATAAAAAAATCGCTGCCATGTGAACAACACACTAGGGCTCCCATCGGATGACCTATTCAGCCAAAGAAAAAGCAAAAATTTAAATTTTTAAACTTAATTTTGACATTGATTTTGAGATATTTTTAACGTAATTTCTTTTTCAGCATTGACTTTTAAGTCACCAAGAACACATATATAAAAGTTTTACCTATAAATTTATTTTTATTCTTTAATAAGTCGTTTTGGCTTAATACGAAAAAAGCCAAAGAGGCCCCTAGGAGAGTGGCACCACTGGCAAAGCAGAGTGGAGCTGTGGAGGATCAGCAGCAGCAGCTTTCCCTTAGCTCGCGAGCTCATCAGTCATCACAGGGCGGATCGAGAGATCATCGATGGGCGAGGCGGAGCTGAGCCTGGCGGCGGTGCGCGACGCGCTGGTGCGGGAGGAGGACTCCATCGTCTTCGCCCTCATCGAGCGCGCCAGGCGCCCGCGCAACGCGCCGGCATACGCGGCCGCCGCCGCCGCCGGCGGCCGATCCCTCGCCGAGTTCTTCGTCCGGGAAGCCGAGGTTCTGCACGCCAAGGTAAGCCCGCCACCTCTCGTTGTTCTTGAGTCTTGACTCCCCATTGATTCATGATTCAGTATCCTGCCCAACTAGATCCCCTTACGTTTTCTTTACCAAAATCGATCCTTTTTATACCATGTTGTAGTGTAGCATAGCCATGATGAACTTGTACAGGAAGATTTTTTTTTGCCTGGTGAAATTTCTGAGGCCAATCTTTCTATTCAGTCACCTTAGTGATTAGTAAACTCATGGCTGAGGAATTCGTATGTGAAATTCAGTCACACAGATCTTACAGGCTAGGCTTGTATTTCGTTACCACATTGTTTTTTTGGCAGTAGTTTATCTACCTTGGTCTCCACTGTACCATGATGAATTGAAAGATAGCATCGGAGGGTAAGATGCTGATATGTCCATTCTGGTAATCATGCGGCATTGCGGCTTATGTTGGCTTGACGAATTCATTTTGAGTACCTCGAACGGACACACAGTATCGGATGAGATTTATATTAACAAAAGAATGGCTATGCTACATGTGTAGGTAAATCATGTGTTTTAAAGGCACTTCCATTTACGGATCATTCAACAAGTGAAAGTGATCAGAAGGGAAAAATAGTGACGATGGAGAAAAAAAGTTTGAACCGTACCATCCCCTATTAATAATAGAAAACATAAATGATTTACTATTATTTTTCTTGTACTTTACTAAATGGGAAATTTTGTTATGCTATTTTTCAACTTGTATATCTTATCCAGCATCCTATTAAAACTGTCAAAATCAATCAACATAAAATACAGCATTGGTATAGCTATGTTGACAGTCAGATATTAGCATATTACCATTTCCAAGCATCCCTCTACAGAATCTAATTACATCTGTGAAATCTGATAGGCCGGACAATACCAAAAGCCAGAAGATGTTCCATTCTTTCCCCAAGATCTCCCTTCACCTCTATTTCCTACCAAAGATTACCCAAAGGTAAATACTAAGCTTTACAATATTAGTTACAATGAACTGATGACTAATGATTGTTGAGGTTCTGAGTTTTTATTGCTTTGTTGTTAGGTTTTGCACTCTTTTGCATCATCAGTCAGTGTGAATGATGCAATATGGAAGATGTATTTCAACGAGTTGCTTCCACTATTCACTGTGGATGGAGATGATGGTAACTATGCAGAAACAGTTGCATTAGATTTTGCATGTCTGAAGGTACATGTTCTGTGTTTATTGTTTCTTTTAGATATTCCATCAATTTGGTCGTTCTTTAAAAAAAACATAAATCTAGTTGCTACTAGGATATGTTCTTTCAATCTTTCAGCACGCGAAAGCAAAATTTGCACAAATTATTGCAAATTAATGGTAAATTGTTTCCAATCAGTGTATATCTGTGAAATGTATTGATCATTTCTTTGTAGGCCCTGTCAAGAAGAATTCATATTGGTAAATATGTTGCTGAGGTGAAGTTCAAAGATGCTTCCCAAGATTATAGTCCACTAATCCGTGCAAAGGTTGTTTTTAGTTAACATCTCATACTCACTACACCAAATTTTCTTAAACATCTTGCAATAAACGGTTGATTTATAGAAATTGTGAATACTCCTTGGTCTTATTCTGATTAGCTTCATTCTTATCTAGCTTCTACTTAGTTTCATGTGTTAGATGTTTAACTCCTGCATACACTCCATTTCTTGGTAGGAACTGCCTGCTAGGCTGCTAGCATTGGGCCTTTAAATCTTTAATTTATTTTTTGAAGCTGATCTTTAATTTATTATATCCCTCTCTTTTCAACAGGATACCAAGGCTCTGATGAATCTGCTAACATTCAAGGCGGTTGAAGAGAAGGTGAAAAGGAGAGTAGAGAAGAAGGCCAGGATATTTGGTCAGAATGTCACTTTGGAGGACAATGCTGACAAGCAAGAAGGCAATGCAGGTGACAGTGAGTGCAAAGTTAATCCTGAAGTGCTATCTAAGCTATATGATCTGTGGGTAATGCCTTTGACGAAGGATGTTGAAGTTGAGTATCTTCTCCGCCGTCTTGACTGATTCGCCAAAATATTTTCAGCTGCAAATATGATGAACACAATTATGTAAGCACATATAAATAGACTTATTGAATGTGGCATGAGGAAATCCATCAAGAACAGCTAACAGCGGTGACTTGCTGTAGAATTTCCGGTACTGTATCTTGGATCTTTCTTCATCTCCGTTTTCGGAGCTGAGACATATAGGGCCTGTTTGGTACAGCTCTAACTCCTAAATTTAGCTCCAAGAGTTGGGTCTGGAGTGGAGTTGTGGAGCTGCCTAAACCCAGCTCCACAACTCTAGTTCATTTTGTGAGAGAGCTCCACCCAGCTCCACTCCCAGTTTTGGTGGAGCTGAAACTGTTTGGCTGAGCTCCAGCTCCAGGAGGGGTAGAGCTGGAGCTGGAGCTGTGCCAAACAGGCCCATAGATTGATGGCAATGATCTGCAACCCAAAAGGTTCATCCTACCTAACTGTGGTGGCTGATACTGAGGGCCTGGTGAATTCCCAGCAAAGATGCTGCAACTCCAGTTTCTGTAACAATCTGTAACTCCTGTTATTATATCACCATAGTTTTGTGCTACTTCTTGGTAGTAGCATTTCTGTTCAAGCTTCCCTTAACATCAACTAAGTTTTTCTTGAATAAATATTTCAACTTGTTCATCTGAGTTGTGTACAAGGCAATTGAATTTGCTTCTGATTTGATATGCATATCCAATTATCCATTCCATCCTCCTGCATGATGTGGACAGCAAATTGAAATGCCAAAAAGTTTTTTCTTCCTCCTTAAATTGGGCCGTACTCTTGTTGGGCCTGGGCCTCCATGTCTCCCCCCTTCTTCTCCGACCAGCAACGGCCATGGCAGCGGCGGCGGTCGAAGCTTGGATCGCACCGGGGATGCAGGTCTTCGCTGCGGAAGACGCCGCCGCCGGAGAGGAGCCCGGAGGGTGGAGAGGAGAGCAGCGACGCCACCGGCAATGCCAAGCCCAGCATCCAGGTCCGTTTCCCCTCCTCTCTGCTCCAAGATTTCACCTCTCGTAGAGGTGACTTCTCTCATGTGGTTTTCTCATGTGATTCCATGGGTGGCCTTCCTGCCCTGGTCTAACTGATGAATATAAATGCAAATGAAAATTGCACACAGTTGATTATTTATTTTTTTTGAACGAATCGACGAGGCTGCCAATTTCATTGAATAGAGGAGACGAAAACTGTACAAAAAGGATAAGGTACAGGAAAAAAAAAACAGGGCCGTGGCCCTAACTATAGGCAGTTACATTGTCAACCAGGCGGCGAGATTTTTTCCGCCCGCCAACCCCCATGTTTTTCTTCCTCCTTTATCTTGGCTAGCAGAGTTAGCGCCGGCAACTCCTTGTGCTGGAAAGTCCTCCGGTTACTTTTGTTCCATATCTCATAGCTAAAGCACACAGTTGATTAGAGGTTAGCTCATGTGGACTATCGTCCTGCCTCCTGATGGAGACTTATATTGTCGTTAAATGCCCTGCGATATGAATATCAGCATCAAATGTGCTTCTTGTTTACTGTTCAACTTGGTTTAAACATGTTGAATGCTGACTGGACAGGACTAGATATGAGGCATTCCAAACTTAGTTGACAGGCATTGCTTTTGACAGCGTAGGTGGTTTATGAAATAATTTATCCTTTTCCTAATGTTGACTGCCACTGAACTATTTTCATTCTTTTCTTAATGTTGACTGCCACTGATCTAATTTCATCGCTCCACGTTGTGTCAAGACAGATGAAGTGGGATGTGACAGGAGGGGAGTTGTTTTGGTGGTGAGTTTGAGTACCAGTGGTATATATTTTTGCATTATTGTGAGTAGTCTTCTCTAGTAAATTACTGTTTCAGAAAATAGTTTATTTATCTGTTTGGGCATAATTTACAATGTCTTGGGACTAAACATTATCATCCACTGTATAATATTTCTTTAATGATGACTTGGTGCCACCTTGGCACCTTCTCATTTTCCTGATTCTTTCCAGCAAATCTACTATTTTTCCTAGTCATTTGCTTTCTTAACTTCAGTACATTCCTCATGCACCAGCAAGGCCAATTAAAGGGTATTGTTGTTGCATCTTCTTTTTTGTCTAACTTTTCTAATAAGATCTTTTCTTCTTTGCTCAAGTGGATCACTAGCTGATTGGACGTTTTTTTTTATCTCTGGCAAATTGTAGTTTTTAGAAATCTAGAATTCAGCGCATAGTTTCATGCAGGCAGATTGGAATGATTATGCGTATTCCATGTCCACATTGCGGTCTTCATTAGGCTTAGGTATGGTGTCAGGACCTAGTCATAAGTTATTCTCAGTCTGCATATGAGAGCCAACAACAAATATGCTTTTGTGTCTTTAATTTGTAGCCTCCTATTTATGTTAGTTCTTTAGACCAAAAAATATCAAAGAATGTTCTTTGAATAGTTTGAATAAATTTTACATGACATCTGACATAAACAATTGCACTTTTGTCTTGATACAAACAGAATATCTTTTATTCTGTTCTGATGTCACTAAGAAAATGATTTATATGCACCTCAATGTTGACTTTTAAACTTGTCCTTTTGTCTCTACTAATACTCCCTTATGTCCTTTTGTCGCTACTAATACTCCCTTACTCCCGGTGAAAAAAAAATGTCATGTAGTTCCCCTTAGACCATCGCATTTCCTCGCTTGTTTGATATCGTATTCCTAACCATTTAAACATCATATTGTTATCTAGTATCTTTCATACAGGTTATTTCATTTCCTCCAAACTATCTCTTGTTTTTCTTTGCTATTCTTGGCTACACTCTGTGGACGATGCTAGAGGAATCAATCTGTCAGTGGTCATGACTTTGCTTCTTATGATCTTATCCAGGTTTTAGAGGAAAAATAGGAGGACACTAGGTTATGAACATAATTATTTGTTCTTTTGTTTGTATGTTGTTTGTATCTGGTATTATTGTCTGAAGAAAATCCAAGTTATGATTAGGTTTATGAGGGCCTTGTCCAGGGCCTACTGATTAGAATTTGAGTTCCTTTTCATGCCATATGGGGTTGGTACGATGTGATCCTAAAATGGATATTTTTCTTCTATGGACTTAGTTTAACTGGCCCCATCAAATTGATGTCTGAAAGTTTCTTTTTTTTTAAAAAAAAATCCTGGGATGTATGAATTTAATATATCATATGTGATCTTGTGCAAGATGAAAAAATTGCTACAATATAAGTAATCACACCCATTTTTTATTATCCTTTGCTTTCTGAAACTTTACTCATTCAGTCAATGATAGTTCTTTTTTTTTTTCAGACCAGAGAATTCTTCAGATGTAATTGTTCCCTTTGAATTTTCTGATTGATGACAGCAAGAGAGGACCCAAGCACAGGCTGTCTGAATCTGTGATTTGCACATGTGTTATTTTTCTCTTGTTACACAGTTAATCTGGTCCATTTTGATGATGGAATCTTCAGGGTTTAGACTTAGTAGGAGGCAAGTGCTAATTGAACTTACTACACTATTGGGGTGTAATTTTTTTTTATCTATATTCCAAGCTGCAAATTTGCAATGAATTTCTTTTTTTTTTTTTGCATCCATTTGCAAAGCTTGCAGCTCACACACGTCATGTATGGTGATGTATTTACAACGTCGTCAGAATACCAAAACTGAATGGAGTTTCAGAATTCCCGAGGGTCCACGAACAGGACGGACGACGGCGGCGCCGTCGTCCAGTCGTCGTCGTCGCCGGCGGCGGGGGCGGCATTGCCGTTGGCGGCGACGGACGTGATTTTCTTGATGCACCAGACGTCCTCGTCGCATGAGAAGCGTCGCCAGTGCGGCACGGCGGCGGCGGCCGGGTCGTCGGGCGCGACGTCGGCGGCGACGACGGCGCACGCCGGGTTGTTGCGCGCCACGTTGTGGGCGTGGCGGCAGAGCGTGCGGAGGAGCGCGGCGCCCGCCGGGCCGGACATGTGGAGGCCGTAGAGGAGGTAGGCGCCGAAGGGGCGGAAGACGTCGGGGACGGAAGGGACGCGCAGCCACGGCGCGCGGCGGTCGAGCGCGCGCGCCGCGGCGAGCGACGCGCGGAGCAGCGGCGGCGCGCCGCCGACGCGGAAGCTGAGGGAGCGCGTGGCGTCGTACACGCTGAGCACCGCAAACGACGACGGCGCGCCGGCGCCGGGGCTCCGCTCGACGGCGAGGTACGTGCCGCGGGTGAGCTTGTGCGCGAGGAGCGCCGGGAGGTCGGCGGGGACGAACTCGGGCGCCGCCGCCGCCGCGGGGAGCAGCGCGGCGTAGGCCGCCGCGGCGAGCGGCGGCGGCAGCTGCAGCACGCGGTGCGCGCGCGGGACGCGCGCCCGGTGCCGGTGCACGGGGTGGCCGAGGAACCGCGGCTTCCGGAACAGCGCGTACTTGAACCGGCCCTGGAACAGCGCGAGCGACGCCGCGTTCGACGCCGTCGTCGCCATGGTCGCGTACGCCGCGCCCCTCGCCGCGCACCACTCCTCCGCTCTCCGCACCAGCTCCGTCGCGATCCCGAGCCTCCTGCAAAAGACCGAACACCTCGTCGTCGTCAGCACCAGCTAGCTCGATCGCCATCGCCATGGCACGTACTACAAAGCTTAGCTTGGACACGCATGCATGGTCGTCCATGGCGGCGTGGATGATCGATCACCTGTGAGACGGCGACACCCTGAGGCCAAGAAGACACGCCGCCTTGACAAACTTGTTCGTCTTCGTCTTCGTCTTCCTCAAGCTGCTGCTGCTGCCTCTGGTCACCATCCTGACACACGCCTTGATCACTCCCACGACCTCGTCTCCACACTCAGCGACCTATACACAGATCAAAGCAGCCAATGACAGCGCATTAATTACGCACGCCCAAGCAACTAATCACATCAAGAACATCACTGTAAGATTAACACAGTGCATGCAACAACACAGTGTCAGGCTGCCTGTCGAGATTCGCTGTACTAGGACATATTTCATCTGGTCCTAAATTTTTATATTTTGGAACGGATGGAGTAGCTAATTACCAGGATGACGTGGTCCGGAGCATGGCGAACCCGGGCGAACGGGTCGCCGATCTGCTCGGCGTAGAGCGACATGCCTCTCTTCTTCTTCTTGCCGCCGCCGCCGCCGGCGCCGTTGTCGCCGGAGAGGCCGGCCTGGCAGAGGCGCTCGAGCTCCTCCACCGCCGGTAAGTCCTTCTCCATGATGAACTCCCTCACTCTCACCATCTTCTTCCCAGCTGCCATGATCTTCTCCTCCTCACCCATCTCAGTATATACTTCTAGCTAATTGTCTTGTGGTTTTGTGACTAATCAAGCTTGTAGCTAGCTTATTAGCTAGCTGATCCTGACTGATCTTGCTGGGTGATGAATTCTCTGCTGCTGCTGCTTTCTTCTCAGATGGGAGGGAAGGAGCTGGGAATTTATACACATAGGTTGGCAGGTTAGGGATGAGAGTGGCAGGTTGTGTGTATTACATGTGGGGGCCATGGGAGGAGAAACAATTAAGTAATTAAGTAATTGGTTAATGGGTGATATGCAAAGTAAGCATCAGAAGGAAACAATGGTGGCCTTTTGTATAATAGCTTGTGTGAGAGCTTGATTTGATCATTAGGAGGATTAACAAGTGTGTGTGTGTGCGCTTGTGTATGATGGCATGCAAAGCTAGCCCTGGCATAAAATATATATCTTTGTGCTTATCTAATAATGTAGGACCTAGCTAATGCTATCTCTCACATCTCTCTGCAGTCATCCATGTCCTATCATTAGCTTGCATCTCTCCTAGCAAATGTGTTAACCTAGATGGAGATTAATGGGGCCTAATTAATTACAAGTTTACAACTAGTTAGTGATCCATGTTAGCTTTTAGCTAGATGCATGCATGGTAGAGGCATGCATGCATCCTTGAATTATGGATTATGTTGTGTCAAGTTCATGACACCATTGCAATTAATTTAGCTACCAAGCTACAATGACATATACCATGATATAGGAACACTACTCTTTAAATAAATGAGATTCTAAATGTGTAACTTTGCGTTTTCTATATAGACTAGCTAAGATCACCTAGCTTCGATCCTGTATATCAAATCAAATTAATTAGAACATTTTTTTAGGGTGAGAAAAGTGGCATAAATTAATTAGATAGAACATAGGCCAAAACCTATCAATTCTAGGGCATCAATCCAACAAATATTCTGGACAAAGCAAGCATTTGTGATTATGTACTCAGGATATAATCTTAGGGCATATAATATATGTCTCTCCTACACAAGTGAGATATATATATACATGGAAGAACAAAAATAATAATCAATCCAGGGAAAAAAAACACTTTGCTAACTAGAGAAACTTTAGATGTGATCTAATTTATTTTGGCAATTGGCATCTTTATTAGATCATGGCAGCGTAATGATTGTGTGCATTCTCTCGTTAATGCAGAGACAAGAAGTTGTACTTTCATTATATCTTTAAGGGGAAACATAAGAGATTAACTTTGGATGTGTTTTTCTCTTTCCTCATAAAACCAATGTGCTCTGGAGGATGATGATATATGTTGGATGGTTTCTTTTTCGTGAGGGATACATGCATATAGATGAAATTAAAGATTCAAATTAATTAGTGGATTTGTCAGTTGTCACAATCAAACTTAATTTTTTTCTCCTAATTTCATTTCAATTATAAGAGAGAAGAAGTCTCAATCGGTTGATGTGTCATTCTGTCATATATATAGGCACTATTTGGGACAGAATCTCCACAGGAAATCTCAAGGAGAAAACACGCTGTTTTCCTGAAAAATTCCCTGTTCTTGCGTCTTTCCAAATGCAGTGGTGATGTGGTGATTGTTACATAAGTCTTGTATATTCTGATGTGTTTTTTTAGACAATATAATACTAATTAAAAAATAATCTGATCAGTATATGCTCAAGCTATTTCGTACTGGTCAGTTAAATAATTAGTATGTAGCTGCAGGTCTCTATTAACCCCAATTAGTTAAGAATAATTACTAGTACTTCACTTGTGGACTTGTCGCTGTGCGTGTTCAACAACTTTTGGTCGATTGATGCTTCCTTGATCCTCTAGTAAATTGCACATGTCTTCTTCAATCATATATAGCTTAAATTGTACTAGTGTTAAGATATAATTAATTACCGGGAACTTGCTAATGACTTGCTGAGTGTTTTCTTGTCCAATCCTAGGAAAGTTTCTGCCCTATATAATACTACATGCTTGGGTTACAGAGTAATTAAGCTTATCGATGACGAAAGGTTAATTTATTCTATACACGCAGTCAAGTGAATTCTGAATTAAACAGGGGACAATGTACCTTTCGTAAAATCTTGTTTAGGTGATATCATACAAACTAATATATACAATCATTACACATTCGTGCACATTTAGCGTAAATTTATGTGCCTTCCCACAATCTATAGGATATGATCGGAATATTTGATGTATTTGGAATTTTCGAGCTTGTGTAGAGAAGACCATATATGGCGTTCACGAAAAAAGATGTGTTCGGGAAAGACCATATATGGTTGTAGATGTAGTAAATATGCGCGTTATACTTATTTGTCGAAAGATGTGGTCTGCCTATTAATTTTTCTAGAATTAACGACAAATTACCATTTAACAAAAAGATTTAACAACTTGACGTTAAAATGCTTTCTCTATCGACAGACATCTGACGCGAAATCTGGATCATGGTGTAATCAACGTAAGCATAAATTTGAGATCAAATTAAGTTAAATCGATCAGAGAGTGTATTTCAAGATATGTATTTACAGTCGCGTTGAAATATTTACAGTTGATGGAGCATATTTATACTACTTTGAGCTAGGGACGTATTTACAGTACAGTAGATCAGAGATCCAGTGGGCGAGGGTGCAATTATCGCCTCTGTTTTAGTAATATGGTAGCGTAAGTTAGAAAAATTAATGGTCGATTAGCCAATGAAATCTTGATCAAGATATAGTGAAAAGACGATGAAAAAGAAAATATTGGAGAGGAGTATATTTGTACAACTTGTGTAGCTTATTAGCTAATGAACTACCAATAATGCTAATTAGATATTGAGCATATATGAAAGCACATATTGACTAAGCTAGTGGCGTGTTAATAATTAAGGTTGACATCGTCTTGACCAGGCGAGCATACCGGGTTCATTTCCAATTAATTAGTGTGACATGTCTACAAGTGTAGTACCATTAACATATATACAATCTCCCCTCGAGGAAAAAAAACTTTATAATCTATACATTAGAGGAGGTCAAAAATAGTTGTGTTCACATTGAGTGAAGTCTATATACAAAATTAGTTAGCCTGTGTACAATGCATTCTGAATTTTATTGCCTCCAGGAGTGCTATTTAATTTAGCTCACTGTCTGTTTGTATGCTACCAAACTTGGCCACATAATTTAGAGGTTGCAGTTTTCTTTCCAGTAATGACTTTGTGCAGTGTCATGTGTCTCATTATCTTGGGTCCAACTTGTGCTAGATAGCTTATTATTTAGAATCATTCGAGTGGCTAAACTTGGTACACATATATAACTAGCAATGCAACTAGTTTAATTTTAATATTTGGTGAAGCATGATGTATTAATGAATAAATGATCGAGATGTATATATGTGAGAGAATATTCCAGTCAAATATGCAAGTCAACTTAAGAACATTCATGCGGATGTCACTGTTTTTTTCTTGAGCATATAAGAATCCATTCAAACTAATTAGGTTATCTAATCATCCATATATAATATATTATATATATGCACTGAAAATAAGATTTGTTCGTTTCTGTTGCATTCCAAGTCGATCAGGGACTCTAGCTATTGACTTCGATCGTCAAGTACTCCATATACACTTGATGAAGTCAATGACCAAGTAAAAGACCATTTTTTAAAAAGGTAAAGACCTTGCAAGACGTGTCTACATCGATACTGGTATTATTTGATAGGTGCCTTGCTTAGAACTAATCATAAGCTTTGTTAACCAAAACAATAAAATGAGATTAATTAATTGTTAATTAACACAAAGATTAACTGTAAGAATAAATTGCACACAAATAACGGAGCATGTTGTTTCATTAACCTTATGTATGAAAAAAAATAAAGGTCAAACTTAGTGATTACTCCCTTCGGTTCCATTTTAATTGACGTTTTAGATAATGACACGGTCTACAAAATATATTTTTAACCTTATTTTTCTATTATAATATATATAATAAATAAATATATGTTTACTTTTATTATAGCGTTTTGAAAGACAAATCTATATATGTTGTTCTAGTTCCTTTACGCTAAATATTTTTTAAAGTTATTGATGGTCAAAATTATAAAAGTTTGATCTCCATCTTATCCAAAACGTTAATTAATATGGAACCGGAGGGAGTAATTATGAGTTGCTTAGCTAGCTATATGTTGTACATACAGACATGTGCTCATGGTTCACATTGAGGATTATTTGTAGCAACTAATATAGATTCTCCTATCTCTCCACTTGGAGTGTACATGGAATCAACAAAACCAATTAGTACCTACTAAAGATCATGTCACGAAAAGGTAGGGCACATTTCGACATAGCATCATGATCAGAAAATATACATTTTGGTTCATAGATAGATTGAGCTACTGCATGCAACGATGCGTATCTAACCAAACTATTTTTTTTCTGAGATAAAGCCTGGACCATGCATTAGCGGTTAGCCAGCTGCCTGCACATAGGCTCTCTCCTACTCAGGTTCTTGTCGGTCCACAGGTCCATCTAAAAAAACACTATGGTTCATGTTCCATAGCTAGCTAATTAAAGATTCACATTGTCCATGATCCAAGTAATTCCGTTTAAAAGAATGCACGCCAATATATTAGAAGAAAATAGAGTTTTAGTTATACGACATAACCGACTAGGTGGCCATTGCTACAGGACAAGAAAACAGAGTTTTAGTTATATGACACAACCGGCCAGGTGGCCATTATATTGCTACAGGAAGCTAAACTTGAAAAAACTGCTCCTACAAAGGAGGGGAGGGGGGGGGGCTTAGTCCTACTAGACTCCCAAAAGCCGTGATGCCTGCAGAAGACCACATTCAGTCTTCTGCAGCTAATTATTTTCTTGTAACTAGCTAGGGACCATGCATATATTTTTTTTAAAAAAAAGAGGGCAAAACTTTGCCTCGTATATATTGATAGAGAAGAGGACCATGCATATATGCGCGCATACGCATGGTTATATTAATTACTCCCTCCGTACCAAAATAAATCTTCGAGTATGATAAATCTGGACATACATAGATATGTCACATCCTGTACGATGTTGGTTTATTTTGAGACAGGTGGAGTATGTGTGTTCATCAATATCATTCATACATTTAGATTGTTTGTTTGGAATCTGATCCCAGATATGCTGTGATCAACCGCGATTTAATTCTGAAAACGTGTACATGCATGTCGCCTTCAAATTTTCAGGCAAATCATGAAAATTAATTCATTTCATACAGTTTGATCCGGTTGTTGCATTTTGACTTGAATATATGGCTTGCCCACCAGTTAGAGAAGTATCTATGTATATACTTCTTTAATATATAGTTTTAAAAATTTTGTCTTAACGTAGCTAATCATGGTAGGCACGTACACACCGACTTTAAGTAAATTGCTCCCACTTACTCAAGGTTTGGTTGTGTGTAATTAATCATGCATGCAAAGCGTGTATTATATTTGCATTCCTTAATTATCATCGAATATACTTAACTTATATACATATTTGTGTCAATTAGGACACTTAATTACGATCATGGCATGCACTTATGCATAATTAGTCTGCTAGTGATCAGCTCATCGATCTTAGTTGGTTTCTGAAACGTAGTATATACACCACCTCTATCTCAAGAAAAAAAAACGTACAGAGTACTAGCTATATATACATATCAAGGTATATCTCGTTCTGGTACTATTGAGAAACAATTTTTGAGGTATTCTCTGCTTAATTAAGGGGCCATATATATGTGTACAGAAAACATATATAGTGTAATTATTTGCACGATATGTTTCTTTAAAGAGAAAAAAAATCCTCCATGCAAATCATTACATCATATTGACAATGCATGGATATATCGATATGATATATCATGCAGCTACAATCAATTCCTAAATATCTGTCGAAAGACTAGTGTTAACAACCAAATATTTCATGAGATATTTAGGGTGTGTTCAGATGAGCAGGTTGGGATCTACTCATCCCCTCACGATTGACGAAATGACTTTAATTAATAGATTAATACGATTTTTTAAAGCAATTCTATAGATTTTTTTTAAAAAAAACACACATTGTTTAGTAATTTAGGAAGCGTGCACAAAAAATGGGGGAGTCGAAGTTGAAAAATGGTAATGCCGAACAAAGCCTTAAAATTTTAGATTGCCCTCAGATTATCCCCCAACGTCCTCCTCGCTGTGTGTTAGTTTCAGTATTAAATTTGTCCTTATTTAAATTTACTCCCTTGTCCCAAAATAACTTTATATTTCTCTCCCATTTGTTCCACAAAGATTTTTTTTTAAATAGTTAACACATTATGTCAACGTTTGATAGTCACGAATAGGGTATTTGGATGGTATGGGGATCGTTGGTACCAGGGTATATGCGAGATTGAGGTAAAAGAGATGGAGACATGGATTTTTATACAGATTCAGCCCCTTATCTTACAGGTAATACTCCTACATCCTGTTGGCCGAAGCCGGTCGTTACTTTTATTCATCATAATCATACCAGTACAATATTTGGGGTAGCCTATCTAACTGTTGTCGACTTGGCGGTCTGAAGTGCTGACTCGTAGTCGACAGCAGGGTAGCCTTCCTCCTCGAATCTGCATCCGGCGAGATCAAAGACAGCGCTAATGCGCTATGTCTCTCCTGACAGTATCCATAGATACCATAGGGGACTAGCCATGCTTATCTCTGAAGTCGATATCCGGCGTCTTGTCTTGGCGCATGTTGGCTTGTATGTTGATCTTGTGTCTTGATCTATTGTTCCATGTCCCATCTCCTCCTAGGGGGCCTTGTATTTATACCCATAGGTGTCTCCATGTTCAAGTAGAACTAGGGAAACTAATATAGATACAATCCGAGTAGTCCTTGTCGTTTCCATGTAGAACTCTATTTATCCTTCCTTATGCGGAACTCCTTCTATATCCGAAGGTTGTTTCCGTATAAGACATAGTATGTGGTGGGTGCTGCCGAGATTTAGTCAACTACTATTAGGTATGTGGTATTTATAACCCTGACATATTATTATTAGGATTTGATAAAATTAGGGATAATACATTCTTCAAAATAACTCAGTTAGAGGGTATAGATGTCATGACAAACCTAATAGTATAGTGATGTTCGATGACTATGCTCATAAAACTAGGCTTGTCATGACCATCTACCTTTTAACTGAGTTATTTTGAAGAATGAATCGGGGTTTTTACGCTCCTTCGTATCAGACCTGTAAACGCTTTATAGATAAGTGTCAACCTAACTTTATAAATTTGGGGGACTAATACATCAGGAATTGGTAAAGAAAAGACATTCTAGTCTTTTAATTTTATATTAGTATGTGTATATACTAGTACAACAATTAAGTTAACTTTACAAGCGCTCTCAAGGAACTACAGGAATGCTTAAATAAATGTATTATGGTATTTGAATTCGTCTCGAATAATACTTAATAAAATTGGCCTAATATTGGATATTAGATTTATAAAAATTGCTAATCTTGTGTGCTTAAGAGAAACTGCCTAGCTTGTAACGGACGAAGTGACGATCGTTGTAATCAATATGTCCCTTGCAACAACGTGGGGCCTGTGTGGTAGGGAGAGAAGCGTATATATATATGCATATGGTCTGGCAGCTAAGGTAGTACCGCCGTCATAAAATGCTATAACCTAGGACGAGATTTGACCGATCTGAATAGAACTTTGGGTATGTTTAGTTCATGCTAAAATTGAAAGTTTGATTAAAATTAGAACAATGTGATGGAAAAGTTAGAAGTTTGTGTGTAGGAAAGTTTTGATGTGATGGAAAAGTTAAAAATTTGAAGAAAAAGTTGGGAACTAAACAAAGCCTTTGTCCAATTTCATTGTTTTAGAATGGGTCAAATCTCATTCTAATCATTCTAGGTTGTTATATTTTAGAACTGGAGAAGCAGCTAATTAAGGGTGTCCCCACACTTTTGCAGTGTCAAAGACCAAAGCAAAGTGACCAATCAAAACACACTTTATAACTACATGCCTGATCGATGCATAAATATATCAGCAGCCATGTCTCATATCTTGCTTAAGGTATATGGGTTTCACCTGCAACTTCCTGCAAAATTCCAAAGAAAAAAATAAAGATGATTTAATTTATATATACCAACTAAGGGCTATGGTAGTAGCATCATGTGTATAGGAAAATATAAAGAAAATCAAGTAGCTAGTAGTATACATAGTACTATTTAGGAGCCAAATAAGCTGTTCCTAAAATTTGAATTTTTAATTTTAATTTTGGAATTGATTTTGTGAGATATTATCATAGTTTATTTTTCAGCATTACATTTAAACCGCGATAACATAGATATAAAAGTTTTAGCCGCAGATAATTAGTGTTCTGCTTATATGCCATTTACGGCTTATCAGCAGTAGCCTGTAGCTAGGCCAAACAATCAACAGAAGAAACATGAGAATATTTAGTGTGTATAAAAGCTATTTTTATTTGCTTAATGAAATCTTCATTATCTGAAAAGAAAAAACAGATATGCCATTCTTGGCGAATGTAAGTGTTGCTTTAATTTGGATTTATAAATTTTGATATGCATGGCTACTTGTACCTCGTCTGGATTCGTCCTAGCTATCTAGAAAGCTAGTTGGTACGGCTTAATTCAGTTGAGCTTGCTTTTACCTTTAATTTGCTAGTTATTTATCTAAGAAAGGATGTGAGCTTTCATGGAAGGCCTCACGTTTGTCTCCATCTTTCTGCCAAACTCCAAGCTATACGTGGAAGAAGAGAAGTTAATAAAGGTGGTGGCTCAAAAGGAGATTTGCAAAAGGATCACTTGGGATATGGTATTTTACACAGGACATAAAGTATTATGTATAAGTGATAATACTTTTTTTAATATATGACACCATTGACATTTTATCTATATTTGACATTCGTTTTATTCAAATTTTTTATGCAAATAAAAATTATTCTTAAAAAACATTTGATGATAAATAAAGTCATTATAATTACATATTTGTTTATAAGACGAATGGTCGTCAGATGTATCTTACAAAATCAACATCGCTATACATTAAAAAAACAGAGAGAGTAATATATAAATTAATAGTCATACATAGAGGGTCTTGATCGTACTCCGTAGGAGATAAGCCTCAGATATCCATGGGTGCTCTACAACTCAATTGAAATCTTGGGATCAGCTTTTTCTCTGTGTCGATCGGAGCGCAAAATATTAATTGTACCGCGTGCATTTTTTTCTTAGCAATGCAATAGAGATAGCAAAACAATATTCTACAAAAATAAGTACATGTTTTGGCCCTCTTCTCTTGTCTCAGACTGGATTTAAACTTTTAAATACGAAACATTATTCACTTTAACAAACCGTAGACCTAAATGATGTGGTTTTGTCGGAGATGGTGCAGATATATTGTAGTGTGTTTGGCTGGAAAAGAGTATTTATTAATTCTCTATTTGCTAATAATGCTTTCGTGGTGTAGTAAAGCAAGTGCTAACCAAGTGCAACGTCATGGGTAACAATTTTTTTTTCCTTGGAAATAATCAAATAAGATGTTGGATTTCTAATAAGGTGACGACAGGCTGGATTCAATTCCATTAACGAAAAAATTTGGTGACGATCGACATGATTAACTTTAGCGCCTATAATACGACATTTGCTTGCCAAATTGCAATGTATGATGGATACGATTAATGTAAGTAATTAAGCACTTATATAGAGACAAATTGCTCTTTAATTTCTAGCATTCCCAAATATATAAATATCCTTATACACACTTGGGAAGATGTACAGGGGGACACAATTCCACAAAGAATTACTAGTTACGCAATATATGTTTCATGGAAACTAAAAGGGCTAATAATTAATAATGTCATTGAGATCAGCATTCCCCCGACAGGCTTACATAAGTATTACTGTTTATTATTGTTCAGACAACTTATAGTTGGGTTGTTGAGAATTAAGCACTAATTAGTCTTTTGAATGGTGAAAACTTGCCAAGGTTAAAAACAAATGGTTTTAGACTTAATAGTCCCCTAACCTCATTTGCTAGCTAAGCCAAAGCTTGTTGTTCCTCTTGGATGCTAGCTAGGTTGTCAACTGGCAGCAACACTGGAAGTTGGAAGATGACTTCATGTACTATGAAACATGAAAAAAAAATTGACATCTAGCTGGCTACCTCATGATGACAAGTGACAACACCTTGTTCCAAGGTTATCACAAGCAAATAACCTAGCTAATGGCATATGCGCCAATTGAGATAAAATGCTAGATTCAGCGCCAATTTCACATGGTTTTCGGAGGAATTTTTCAGAAAAGCAACTCAATTTCTGCAGGAAGATGAAATTTTAGTCAAGATGTAATAGGTAAAGTTCCTATACCATTCTTGTGTTTTCTTTGTTGTTTTGTCCGAGTGCACTTTGCACAGAAGCTAAATGTTTTTTATTTACTTAATGAAATTAATGTCCACTATCTACATGAGGAAGATGAAAATTTTCCCGACAGCTCAACTGTAGCCTTCAGAAAATGACCCAACTAAATTCAAGCACCCAGAGGCAACTGTGCACACACCATAGACACATCATCAGATATATGGTATTAATTGTTTTGTTTTTGAGATGCAGAGGCAAGAAGAAAAGCATCAGTGCTGACAGCTGGTACATGTTGCCCATTGTATGATTGTATCCTGATCAGTGTGATGACTTTTCAAGTTTTGCCCAGTTGAGTTTTCTAATCCAAAGGCTGACTCAGATGCACTTACTGAATGTCATTTTTCTCTTAAGAAAATTATTTTCCTGTCCCCTGCTGATGTGCACGCAGACTGCAAATCAATAGGTTTGCTGATTGGGTATATATAAACACAATAACCAGCCTAATTAACCTAAATCTGTTTTACTCCCTCCATCCCAAAATATAAGCATTTCTAGCTATTTCTAACCAACAATCTCATCTTTGCTATTCTGATTTCTGAACATTTCCAGGTGAAAGTTTTCATGCAGCAAGATGAAAGGTAGGGCCTATTGTCGAGGGACAAGAGCTGGCACAGCATTGGGTCCTTAATTAATTATGTCAGAAACCAGCATTAGCATTTTTCAGAGTGTGATCGATCGATGATCGATCCATCTGCATATGGACATTGAGCTTTGCTGTACTACCCTGTCCCAGCCAGACGCCTACTGCGCCCTAATCTGAAGGCAACTTATGCTATTCATGGATCATCTCATCTCTTCTTCCCCGCTTTAAAACAAATTATTGATCAGATTATCTAGGAGTACTTGATTATAGAGATAATTTGTTTTTAAAAATAAAATTAACATATAGAAGTAGCTTAGAATAATTAGTGTAAGCAGAAGAATTTTTTAGAAAACGTATTTTTAGAGCCATTGATCAAATAATCTGCGACTATAATCCGATGAAAGTAGTAGAGAAGAACCGCTCAGTTTTTCTATTCAAAAGATGCAGACTTTGTCCTATCTGTTCCATCCAGTGATTGCAATTTCGGTTCGAAATTTTGGTAATTTCAGACCTCTTTGGCAAGTCACTATCTCGATCGAAATTTTTGGTTTTTCTTAAAAAAATTTTAATTTGGTCAAAATTTAGTCAAATTCAGTTAAATTGTGTTAAAATTTCAGTTGAAAAAGTTCCGAAATTTCGGGAAGTTCAGTTCTACCAAAATGACCAAATTTTTTTGGCGAAATCAAAAGTGAAAACCCTGATTCCAACTATTTGATCAGAAATCAACGCTGTACGTCAGAATGTGTGTTTCTAAAAAAAAAAAATTGTTGTTATGCTTCTTGTTCTCAGATTGGCTGATGGAGAATCGATCCATACAGTCTCCCCTGGACATTATTGTCGATTATTTTGCAATTACTAGTAGGACACTAGTACAGTAGAGGACAGTAGTAGTAGCTAAGCTTGTCATCAGAAACAGCTGCAAGGTAGCTGGTTTCCTCTGAAGACGAGTTGAATCTGCACAAAAAGAAAAGAATTATTGGAGCCCGACATAACCCCTAGATCCATCATTAGTGCTTTCCAAATTATGTATCATTTTGTATGTATATACATGCATGCATTTTGAGTCAATGTCAATCTGAATATTTTTATGGATGTGTGTTGGGATAGGCTCACTACTACATGTTCAGAGTAGTAATCAACACACTAGAATCCTAAAGAGCATGACTGTCAACTACACTTGTCCCCAAATTATTCCCATGTCTAAATCCATATATCATGCATTAGGTCATCAAATTTTGATCTACTAGGAGTGTGCCCTCCATTGTTAAGTAGTACAAAGTTCTATAGCACCTGAAATGACAATATGCATGAGTAATCAACAAGCGTGCTTATTATATATATGCAGCCACTACTGCTGAAACTAGTTGACTCATCAGATCCAAATCATGGGGTATTAATCAATTGGAGCAGCAGAACACTCCTAGAATCTACTTGAAGCATTAGCTTAATCAAGTGAGGCTAACAAACTCCTGAAAAGAATGCATTTATACCAGCAGTTCACACTTCACATTGAGTCTTCTCTGGGAAAGCTCAGGGCTAATCAGGATAAGAGAAACATCAACTTCAGATATGACACTGTCCATCCTGATGAACAAGGCACGAAATTTCAGCACCAAATCCAGCATTATGCCAATTACATGCATGAGTAGTACTAACTAACACTACACTGGCCAAGGTCACCTGTGACGGGCCTAAACCCTCATCTTTGACGGCTTCACGCATGGTCAATGATAAGTGGTCACTGGTGAGTTCAATCACCTTTGACGAGTGGCCGGCCGTCACAGGTGACACCCACCTCTAACGGGCAAGTTACTAGAAGGCCGTCAGAGGTGTAGGTCTCCGCTAGCCTAGGACGAGTTGGGACCCGTCACAGGTGACTCATCTCTGACGGCCCTTTAAATAAAGGCCATCAGAGGTTATGGTCTCCGTAGTTAGAAGCTGTCACAGGTGATCTACCTGTGACGACCCCTGTGACAACCCCAAAAGTAAAGGCCCGTCACAGGTAGGTCACCTCTGACGGGCCTTTATTTGCTAGTCCGTCACAGGTGAGGTTACCTTTGACGGATTTTTGTTCCAACCCGTCACTGATGAGTTAATTCCAGAAAAAAAATGCTAAATATTGGCTAGCCTCAGGATTTGCTAGCCATGCCCTCTAAAACACAGATATATTCTAGTCATCCCCTCAATATAACATCACAGATCCATCTCAAACATCACAGATCCCCAACAACACAGATCCATATCAAAAATTGACATCATTCACATATGCAGTTCAAATGCCACAATTTTGCACAGCAAATTCACACCCCTTGAAAGCCACAATTTCGGTCGTTGCTCATAGAACCGCATATATACTTACCAAATGGATTAAAGCCATAATGTCCTCAACCTCCACAACCTGTCAATAAGGAAAAAAAAGGAGAAAACAGATGAATAGTACAACGTAAATTGTAGTTGATCAAATTGGATGACAATTTAGTAAACTACCATAAATATTGCACATATGAAAGTAAATTACATTGCACTCCATAAAAACATATTTTTTTACATCACAAGAAATTATAAAAACATCATTTTTTTACATCACAATAAATTATCTAGCTAAGTTCATGAGTCTATTTGACGTGAAAACGTCCTTTCTTGTTCATTATTTCTGCAAGAATGAAGGCGCACACTTAGCCTCTGATAGCGCGGGGGGGGGGGGGGTTGATGGGTGAGATCTTGAAGCCAGCTCTACCTTTCTGTTTAATAAATAAGAGGTTAGCACGTTTTGAATAGCAATGTTGATATTGAAATGAGCTTATTCGCCATTAGCAACAACCTCAGGGTCAAAATCTTTCACCTCTCTTAGAAGTGTTGACATGTTATGGCACACGTGGAAACCACATTGGTCTCCGATCTGTTGTGCGCATGCGAACTTGGTGTCATGATAAAGTTCGTCCTTGCCCTCCTTGTGCCTACCACCCTTTTGCACATATGGGCCCCAAGCCATATTTAAGGCCTTGGTGATTTCACTGAAATCATAATCTTTGGACTTATTGGAGTTAAGGTAGGTAACCCTACTCCACTTAGGTACGATGACTAGGAGAATCCAATGTCACCTGCGCAGTGGTTATGTAGCGTTAGTACTAAGAACCTTAACTTCAAAAACAATATACACGAAGGGTATTGTCTTCTTACTCTTGGTTGTGTGCGCACATGATGTACTCCTTGTCTTGATGGGCCCATAAACACCGGTTGACATAGTCAACCACCTCAGTGAAGCTCTATCGTAAATTAACCTCGTTCACCATGGATGGATCAAGAAACCCAACCTGATTACCAAGGCGACGACTCTCGATCCAACACAACCTTAAAACATTTATGTATTAGAACTAATTTAATTAGGAGATATAGTCCAATCATATCACAAGTATAGAAGGTATGCACTTACAAGGAGTAGCATTTTAGAAGACCAGTGTCCAACTTCCGAATCCTGAAAAGGTCGAAGAGGTCATCAAAGCCTATAGTTATATAGGCAGGCGACGATAGGAACGGCTGGTGGTCGTGATGTCCAACTATGGATGACTCCCTCATTTTCCACTTGGCATTGCTTAGCTCCATGTATTGCTTATGTAGCTCTCGGCAAGCAATACCCATCACGGCTAACACATTGTCCTCCACCAATGGCATGCCTAGCTCAAATTGGGCTGGCGCCCTCACGACCTTCCCCGCTTTGCTCACCGGCATCGATGTCGCTGCCTTGCCCCTTTTTGGCTCCGGCGCCAACTCCCCGACCTTCCCCTTGCCGCGTTCACGCTTCTGGCCCTTGACAAGTGGTGGGGAGCTATCGGCCTTTCTTGTGGTCTTTATTGGAGCCAAGCTTTGAGCTATATCTGCCAAGTCCATATCAGCTCCACCAGGAGAATGAGGTACTGACAATGCCGGTCCACGGGGAGCCTCAATTGATAGCTTAGACTTGGGAGGTGTAAGCTCCGTCGGTCGACTTGGACGAGGAGTCATCTTCACAACTATGTCTTCTTTAGGCCATTGTATGAACGTCTTGTGCGCATCGCCCAAAGTCATGATTTCATCATTGGGGGGCACGAGCAGCGGATAGCCTGACCAGGTGTCCTTTACTGTATCGATGGACACCTTGGCATACCCAGCTAGCAGGTCTGCACCGTGGACCTTGTCTGTAACCGAGGGCTTGAAAGCCATGCCCTCAGCGACTTCGGGAGCGAAAGTTGGGTGGACCCTCGCCAGTAGGACACACTGTGCTACGCCCTACATATGTGAAAGTTTGAATTTAATATTGGAACGTGTAAAGGCTTTTTTATTAGATATGGATCAGATAACATCAATTACCTCTATGTGGTCCACTGCAGCTAGTGGTGCGACCGGGAGACCAGGGGCCAGCACCTCTGTGGATGCACAACTACTCCTATGCTGTGACGGACTCGCGTCGTGTTGTGCACGAGGAGTTGGATGCACAGCAGGTGTTGTGCCTCGGGGTATATTCATGTCGGCGAGGACCTTGTTAACCCTTTCTTCCACCCTAGCGTTCATGCTAGCTTCTAGTTCTTGAATGACCTCAACCTTAAGTTCGGCCTTCAAACGAGCGTCCCTCTCTTCCTTGGAGACTTTCCGTTTCTTGTATTGGGAACTGTACTGCGGGAGTCCATGCTTCCAGGGCACATCGCTACCAATTCCCCTAGTCCGGCCAGGATGTTCTTTGGTTCCGAGCGCCTTTGTGAGGATGTCATCTTCGCGCCTCTTCGGCGCGGACTCAACCTTGCTTTGTGAAGCTTGTTCAGCAACCAAGCCCAACTAGAAAAAAAAGAGTCATTTATACGAACTTCTACTTTATACGAACGGAAATTAGTTAGGTTAAGTAGTGAACTCACCAGTTCCTGATAGACGACGGCATCTCTTTTGTTCTCAAATGTGACAGAGCCATCCGGGTTGACCTTACCCCTTGCCCGCGCCCAGTTGCGAGCTCTTTGTTCAGGGATGTCTGAAAACGGGGCATGGACATTCGCTGCTGCAGCGGCTGCATCTTCTTGGGCCCATATTGCCTCCTTGCCGATGTACCCTGCGGTGCCCAGCCGATGCGGGTGCTCATTCCGCTGTTGCAGTAGGCGATGTGTCTCGCTTGATTCCCTAAACTCTTAGGTGTTCTTGAGAGAGCATTTGATATTTTGTTGCATTTGATATTTTGTTGTATAGGAAATTCTTCTGGCAAAAAACACAGCATGATTTGATATTTTGTTGTATAGGAAATGCTTTTTTTTCATGTAACAAATGTTTTAATTTGCATAGTATATATGTAATTCTTGGAAAGAGAACTTTTCCCTTTTTTCACATATTACCCACTTCTAGAACATTGTATTAGACCAAGAAGAACGGGTGATATAGATATGAGAATATATCGCTTTAACAAGATCACGGCTTTTCGTCAAACTATCAGCAATAGTTAATTTTATATATATATATATATATATATATATATATATATATATATATATATATATATATATATATATATATATATATATATATATGGTAGCTTAGCTCTCATATGCTTATATAAGGCAAATCATTAGCCCATTAAGAATCAAGTTGAGTTATTTGGGAAAGCATGCGGTGTGCCCCCCAAGATATTTATTTAGGCTACTCATCAAAAGTCTCAACTCATCTGTATATATCTTAATATATTGCTAATTAATATTAATTTTATTCATAGTACATCTTTCATTAGGTTTAACTCCCAAATAATGATGAAATAAAGCTTAACACCTTTTTCTGCTAGCTACTCGTACATGTACTATCTGAAGAAAATACAGATTAAAAACAGAAAGGCATCTAATTAAGCTAGCTGTTTGCCATGTGTCCATCTCTTGTTTATTTCCTAGCCATCTAAGCAGCCTCTTAAAACTGGAAACGTGTCCAGTTCAACACAGAGAAGACTTTATACATGTCACCCAACATTCTCCTCTCACATCAGTACTAGTGAGTAGTACTAGCTCAGCATGAACCCTAATTTAATTAGCACAGGAGAATATATTATAAGCCGTACTGTTATCTCAAAACAAAAGGAGCCAAAAGGGAATCATCCATTCCATTGGATGACAAGGGTATCTCCTTGCTTGGGTATCTTGAAGGTGTGCATGGTTTTAAAGGCTAGCTGCCTAGCTAGATGGGGAGGAATTGAATTTACTTGGAGTTGGAATATAATTAATAGCTTTGGCTTTTAATCAAGGGTTAATTAATTTGGGTGATGATAAGCTAGAACTAGAAGAGTTGCAATTAGCAAATCAGATGTAGGTGGCAAAAGATGCTAAGCTTCTCAAACAAAGTGGTTTTGATTTGATCAGAAAGGTGGATGTGCAAGATCTTCTCCACTTTTACCATGATTAAAGTGAGTTTAATCACTGTGGGTTTCTTTTGTTTGTTGTGTTTATATTTAACTGCCACTAAGATTAGGCTTACGTGCCCTATTACCACAGCTACAAAATCTAGCAGGCGGTGGAAAAGAATGTGGTTAATTAAATTTTGGGAAAGTAGATTTGATTAAAAGGTTTGTGTGAGCTTTCAGTGGAAGTGTGGTTAATTTCACCCTTTTGAGATCTGATAAAAAGGTGAGTGATACATCTTCTTTTCTTTTCTTCTAATTTTTTGCTTACCGTTGGACTATATGTGTAGAGTGTAGACTCGAACTAGAAGGTTCCATCTTCCATGGAAGTTCATGAAAGAGCGAGCCTAGTACTTTAGGCTGTGTTCGCCATTTATTGTTCTAGGAACAGTACGCACGGAAAACGGAGCGAGCTAGTACTTTAGGCTGTGTTTGCCATTTCTTGTTCCAGAAACAGTACGTACGGAAAACGGAGCGGTCCATTAACGTGTGATAAATTAAGTATTAGCTTTTAAAAAAAGATTAATTTGATTTTTTTAGCAATTTTCATATAGAAACTTTTTGCCAATAAACGCGCCGTTTAGCAGTTTGAAAAGTGTGCGTACGGAAAACGAGGAAGAGAGGTTGGGAAAAGGGTGCCAAACACAGCCTAAGACAGTAGACAGTTTCATCTCATGCTAACACTCACAGAAATAACAACTGCTAAGTTGGGCCTAACATGACCTTGTTTGGCACATCTCCAACCAAAGCCATTATATACTATTGACCCCAACAATGGCCTTAATTGGGCCAAACAAAGCCATTATATACTATTAAGGCCTCTGAAACTATATAAAGCTCAGCCAAGTGCCAAGTGCCCCATGAATTAGCCTCCCCACATCCACCCATTTCTCTGTTTGGAACAGATTTCATTCTGCACATCAACAGCAGTTGTAAAACAGCACACTTGCGTCAATGCATTATGGTGTGCCAATGATTAAGGAAAACAGGATCAGATGTTCTCGATTACAGTTCTTACACAGCTAACAGTACTCGCCACGAATTTTAAACTGATGACTCAATACAGCTAGTATACAAAATTGAGATACACTTTTTTTTTTATTGAAAAGCATTCATGTACCACACTATCACTTGAGTCCATCACCAAGGCCTGCTGGCATTCCTAAGCTCTGTGCCAGATCAGCCATCCTCTCCTTCATTGCCTGCAGGTTTTAAGTACAGTACCGTGTTAGTATAGAACGCAAGTTTCAATTTCTACGCAAAAAGTAATAGCAGGATTCGCACCTGGACACTCCTCTGATGTGCATCCTTGTAGGCGTCGTTCACCAGCTCAGAAAGTTTCTGAAAGGATACTATATATATCACACTTTGAACAATTTGGTTTTGTTTTGGTCTGCTAACGGGTACATACATAAGGTATTTATCAAATTCATGTGTGAACATTGAAATGGTTGACTCATGCCAAAAATCATGCGAACATGCAAGAAATCGTCAAAGAAAATGATTAAAATGGTAGATAAAATACATACTTCAGCACCCACTTCCATTGCAGCTTCGGTGATTTCAACTCTTACAGGCTGCTGGTTCCCAGAAAGTGTTACCTGGTTAATGAATCAGGTCAAATACTTGCACCGGAAGTATATGCATGTGATTTTCTACTTTCGAGAAAAGCAAAGGAATGTAATAATCGGATAGTCCTGCTAAACTTATAAGAAACAAATAAGATTTAGCAAACTTTGACAGCATATGGCTCTACAAAATATACCAGCATAGCACTTAGCTCATGGGAGAAAATGTCAAGGTATTGCAACGTTATTTTTGTCATTTGAAAAGCTAAGACATTATTAACATGCACATTTTCAAATGGCTTTAAGAGTTAAGACAGTGACCTTTTCAAACGGTAACAACCTATGCCACCATAAATCATTTGATGACTTATAACCACCTCCCTGCCCACAGATTTGACAGTGTTCTTGTGCCAAGATGGTACCTTTTCAACATAACTTTATCTAAGCCAAAGCTAAAAGAGATACCAAATGATTTTAATTACTTCATATAGCGATCAACCTAATTAAGATCATAAAAAATACATGCCATTCTTCAGTATAAGAACATATAAGGGAATATATTTGGTTTTACTGTAGGAAATGACCGCCCTTTCTCAGTGAAACAAAGATCAATGTTTGTCAGTGATAATATGTGATCTTTATAGCCTGGCTCAAGTTCAACAGGCTTTTTCAACAATGCTAAAATGTCAGTCATTTAACAAAGAAACCCTTCAATGTTCAAGGCACAATGAAACATACAGCTAGCAAGAATTCAGTTAACAACAACATTAATCAACTAATCCAAAGCATACCTTGATTAGTTCCCCTTCACAGTAACCATCGATCTCAGTCCTAAAACAAGAGGAAAAAAGTCACACTGCTGTGCTATTTAGCGATAACATATCAAATATTACTCAGATATCCAAATGCATACGCTGCAAGCTCCTTTTGCACCCGGACAGCCTCAACTTGGACAACCATCTGGGCCTTCTTCACAGTTTCATAAAGATTTTGCATATTTCCGAAAATTCCTGCCTAAAAGTAAGTACAAAAATGAGAACTACAAGATGTTTACAAACAAAAATAAAAATGCCTACTATACTAGGTATTTGTGCACAAACAAGGGAACATAGTGAATACAGCTCATGCATCTTAGTCAACTATACAAATACCCAAATAAAGTAAAAGTTTATCATTTTAGAAGTGGCATCATTCATTGGAAAGAGAAGAAAACTGAACATAGAAGCTATAAAGTAGAGGTGATAACAAAAGTACATATTAGTTAAAATATTTTATATTCCCTTAAAATTATATGCAGAATTTAATTTCAGCACGAACTGAAATATCAACATGATGAGTTACACTCTTAACTATTTTCTACAGGAGTTTAAGACTTCAACAGAATTTGCAATGAGCAAGGCATTATCTTGAGCATATTACTATTCAGATAAAAGTATAAAGATATGAATAGCACATAGTATTGAACTGATTAAGGTAGACATCCACCTGTGAATTTGCAATTGTTTTCATTTCAGGCATCCATGAAGATACTCTTTTAGTTATTGGGAGTACAACAGAAGTTCAAATTGAAAGAAGGCATCTAATTTTCTTACCTTTGATGGTGCTTCTTCACCATTCTCGTCTTTGTCCTTTTTTCCCCCAAATAAACTGTACACGCGAAAGGATCTATTGCTAGCCTTTTTCCTATTGTAACATGGCAAACAGAATGCACCTTCGACATTTATCTTAGAACCTGAACAACAAAGAAACAACAGGTGCAAAATGTTCAGGTGTTGCTATAACATAAGAAAAATAATCAACAAGGACGCACTGGTCAACAAAGATCAAAGCTCCACCGATCAAAAGAAAAGGGGAGAACGGAAGCCCAAGGACTAAGCTAATGTGTAATGCTCCATTTTATACAATTCCCTGAATAAACAGATACTACTACAACAGAAAACTTACCATAATGAAATAAATTACCTACATGCCAGAATCGTATGTCCACTAGAACTAAATGAAACCAATTCCTAACATAAAAAAGGAACATCTTTGTACATGGTTGAAATGATAGAATTGTACAAGGACCCCGAAAACCGACGAAAAGATTATTGTCAAACCTAAAAACAAACCAAATATTTCCGGCCGTCACCTAGAACAGCACAAACGCAACAATCTCCCCCCACACACCGCCGCAAAAACATTCAACTAAATTGAGACTTAATGAATTTCTTTTTCTCTCTTTTAACGCCCAGTGAAACCCTAACCGCAAGCACAGCAACCCAACTCGCATCCGCACTAATTAGAGTTAAGAGGCCACCCGATAATACGAACGCCAGGCAAAGCGGTGGGCCGCGGCGGCATCGGAGACGAGGCCACCCCGATCGAATTGGGCTCCGAAGAATACCGCCGTGGAGGATTCCTCCGCGCGCGCGCGCGCGCTGGCAGCGGCGCCCGACGACGGAAAGCGCCCGGCTACGGCTGACTCCGCCGCGCGGAGAGAGAAGGATGGAGGGAGAGGATGGCTTACGGGTCGGGTTGAAGAGGAGCGGCGAGAAGGAGGACTTGAAGGCCACCGGAGAGAGGGCGGTGGAGGGAGCCATCGGCGGCGGCGGCGGCGGCGAGATGGGCGGCGGTGGAGGAGGAAGGGGGGAGGAAAAGGCTCGATTTTTGGGATAGAGGATATCGTTGAAGAGAAAAGGTAGAGAGAGAGATGGGTAAATGACAAATTGAATAATCTGAGGATACATTTTTTTTTTTGGCATTCTTCTCATCTCAAAATATGAGACATGATAGTAATTTTTTTATGTTTCATAATGCAAAGTACACATGAGTAGTACTCAATCCTAGTTTTATTTTTTTTCATAGTTAATATTTTTTTAGAGTAAATTTTATAAAACTACATATACTTTGCACAATCTATCACAAAACTACATATTTTAGAACTAGTTTCACAAAACTACAGATTCAATATCTTTGTTTATCACAAAACTACATGTACTTTGAACAATATATCACAAAACTACAGATTTAAAAACTTGTTTCACAAAACCACAGGTTTAATATCTTCATTTATCACAAAACTACAGATTTAGTGTCTCCATTCTCATAAAACTACACGTTTTAACAATGCTAAAACCTGTAGTTTTGTGAGAATGGAGACATTAAATCTGTAGTTTTGTGATAAATGAAGACACTAAATGTGTAGCACTGTGATAAACGAATACACTAAATCTATATTTTTGTAAAACAAGTTCTTAAATCTGTAGTTTTGTGATAGATTGTACAAAGTACCTGTAGTTTTGTGATAACCGAACACACTAAATCTTTAGTTTTGTGAAACAAGCTCTTAAATCTGTAGTTTCGTGATAAATTGTGCAAAATACCTGTAGTTTTGTGAAATGTACTCTGTTTTTTAAGTTTGACTAAGTTTATGGAGTAAAAATGTAGCAATATATTTACACATAACAAATATATTATCAAAAATATATTCAATGTTACATCTAATCAAACTAATTTGATATTGTAGATGTTGCTAAATTTTTCTATACATTTAGTCAAACTTAAAAAAAATTGACAAAAAAATCAAAATAAGTTAAAATATAAAATAGAGGTAGTATCATTTCAGAATCTGGGCAGCCAAGATTTATATGTTAGCTTTGACCATATCTATTGTTTAGATTTGTGTAACAAAAATAACATGGCCAAATTTGTTATAACAAAAAAGCTTATAATTTTACATATACGTGAATGTAATTAACCAGCACCTCTCTCCTTTAAATTTGTTTTTTTAAATCCTTTTTAAGGGAGTTTTTTTAATCCTTCACCCTTGATATCTTTAATCACATTATATTTATTGAATTGATCCAATAATATTTCTTTTTATCTTTATGCTAATCGTGACTATATAAGATTGTGATGGTTATAGATACCACATACCTAATAGTAGTTGACTAAATCTTGGTAGGACCCACCACATACCATGTCTTATACGGAAACAACATTGGGATATATGAGGAGTTCCGCATAAGGAAGGATGACTAGAGTTCTACATGGAAACGACATGGACTACTCGGATTGTATCTATATTGGTTTTCCTAGTTCTACTTGGATAAGGAGACACCTATGGGTATAAATACAAGGCCCCCTAAGAGGAGAGGGGACACGGACAACATAGACGCCACAAAGCCACAAGCCAATACAAACCTACATACGCCAAGACAAGCTGCCAGATATCGACATCAGAGATAAGCCTAGCAAAGCCCCATATGGTACCTACGGGAACCAAAGAGAGGAATCTAGCGCTGTCTCTAATCTCGCAGGGCACGGATTCGAGGAGGAAGATTACTCTGTTGTCGACTACGCGATGATACTTCAGTCCGCTATATCGATAACAGATAGATAGGCTACCCTAAATATTGTACTGGTGTGATTATGGTGAATAAGAGCAACAACCGGCTTCGGCCAACAGGATATAGGGCTATTACCTGACAATTCAGGGGCCCGAACCTGTATAAAATTTTTGTCTCCATCTTCTTTTACTACAATCTCGAATATATCCTAGTACCAACGATCCCCATACTATGCAAATACAGGAATCGCGACATCAAACGTCGACAAAGATATAGAAAGTACTACTGTTTTTCGCTTTATTCCTCCATTTCAAAAATGCAAACCCTCACAAATCAATCACGCATGAGCACATGGCATCAACTTCACATAAGGAAAATTGAGGCTGCCTTTCAAACTGAAATTCTACTATAAATTCATCCATCCTCGAACAAAATTGCTTGGAATAAACTCAATTTTTACTAAAGGGGTGCCAAAGTTCTCATTGCTACTTCATCCGTTACATCCCAATTCCTAAAATATAGCTACTTTTAGTGTTTAAATTTTTATGGTGAGTAAGTCGAGTCCCCTTGTGGCCTTCTCTCTACTGTTGGATAAGAGAAGGGAGAGATGGGGAAGAAAGGGGATAGGCAGCGAGAGGTGGAAGTCTACTACACTTGAGCCCCATATGTTTTTTTTTTCTAATGCCACGTCAGTCAAAACCACACATTCATATTGGCTTAGGACTTAGTACTTCATAACTTGAATGGTTTTGTGAATGGTTTTGCAAAGATAAAGGGTGAAGATTTATGGGATTACGACTTGGGACGTCAATTAAACTTGACGTGAAGTTGAGGGATTGAAAACGGACTTTTTTTCTTTCATGGGCCCGTGCCCTACTCCCTCCCGTGAGGCCCAACCATCTCCGTCTCTCTCTCTCTCTCTCTCTCTCTCTTCTCTCTCCAGTCCAATCTCACCCATCGCCGACGACCCACGCACGCAGTCCACCAACGCGCCGCCGCCGCCGAATCCGCTTCGCTCCCTCCGCCGCGCCGCGCGCCACCTCCGTCGACGCTGGCCCGACGCGCGCGGTTCGTGAAGGAGGAGGAGGAGGAGGAGCTTCTGCCGGGTCGGACCGTCGGTTTCTCTCGTTGGTAGGGGAAGAAGCCCTTTGGTTGGATTTGTTTCTTCTTTCGTCTAATTTGGTTTAGCTCAAGATTTGGTTTCTTGCAGCAGCAGGCAGCTCTTGTTTCTCCATAACTTCTTTGATGCTTCAATTTAATTTGATACGCGAAATTATATCTGCAGACCTGCAGGAGGGTGCGCAGGGTTTCTTCTTCGACATGTCTTGGGCTGCAATCGAGAATGATCCTGGTAAAATTCAATTACCTTTATGGAGTAGAAATACAAAAGAAGAGATGGATTGTAGTATATGAACAATTCAACTAGGCTTTCTCTGCGCATCCGTGGAGGAGTTTCGCTACCTTCCATTTGTGACTTTCATTCAAATTCTGAATTTTCGGCGACTCGACTCTATACATTGTTTTGTTGTTTAGAATTTGTTTTGTGTTTTAATAAACAACTACTACCAGTAGTAAGTAGTACCACTTTACTCATCACAAGATTGGAGAGAACTCCTCCTGAAGTTATGGGCCATTTTTCTGACTACCCTAAAGAAACATCATCTATGGTTTAAGTAGCATATGAGATTACCAAGCTTGCTGTTGGACCTTGGTGTTCTGAGCTGCCGGTTTAACTGTTTAGTGTTCGATGGTAATAGCGGATTGAGATGTGGGCAGATACGCCTGTTTCACAGCTTTTCTCTGGTAATTTCTAGTCCAGTAGTCCTAAGGGACACATTGAACAGGAGGCGCAGTCAATTAGCTGTTATGGAAGATAACTCAAATTTCATTGGAATTGGAAAAGGCTAGGTCTATCTGCCATGTTACACCTTCTTATTCAGTGTTAAATTCCTTGCTTCCCCTGTAAATGTTGGCCACTTGGCTTTTTTTTTCCCCAATGAAGTAGGCAATAACCCTTCTTTTGTATATCTTCTGTAGGCATTTTTACTGAACTGTTGCAACAGATGCAACTGAAGGGTCTTCAAGTAAGTAATCATGTAACCCATTTACTTAAGTCCATTCTTTGTTATGCTCTAAAGTTTGCTGAAAATATATGTTTTTGCCTTCAGGTATTGAACACTTTGTGTGTGATGTTGTTTCTTGAAACTCTATTTTTAGCTTAGCTCACGAATAATAAAAACTATGCTTTTCAAATACAACCTTGTTGCCAAATTTTGTTGGTAAAACATATGGCAAAACATGCATGCAATGTACTGGCATATGTTTTTGGAGATCTTGTTCTACTTTTGCTTATATCTGTGACACTAGAATTTTTTTTATGACCTTGAATGGTAATATATGACATTCTATGTTATTCCTCCTTAACAGGTTGATGAACTCTATTCACTCGATCTGGATGCCCTCAATGATCTTCAGTATGTAATCCTAATACCTGCTAGCAGTATCATAAATTTCATTCTTTTCTAAACCAACTTAACTTGGTGCTTTCCAGGCCAGTTTATGGGCTCATTGTGCTGTACAAATGGCAACCTCCAGAAAAAGATGAGCGTCCTATCAAGGACCCAATCCCAAACCTTTTCTTTGCTAAGCAGGTCAGAGCTGTTTATATGTTTATTTTTGTGTAGCCTTCACTCCTCTGCATCCTTTTATGATCAACTCAATGCTTCACTTACAGATAATTAACAATGCATGTGCCACCCAAGCTATCGTTTCTGTTCTATTAAACTCTCCGGGTATCACCCTTAGTGAGGAGCTCAAAAAGCTAAAGGAGTTTGCAAAGGACTTGCCACCAGATCTCAAAGGATTGGCTATAGTCAATTCTGAGAGCATCCGTTTGGCCAGTAATTCATTTGCAAGGCCGGAAGTCCCCGAGGAGCAGAAATCATCTGTCAAGGATGATGATGTCTACCATTTCATTAGCTATGTTCCTGTGGACGGTGTCCTGTATGAGCTTGATGGGCTAAAGGAAGGGCCAATAAGCCTGGGGAAATGCCCAGGTGGCGTTGGCGACATAGGTTGGCTGAGGATGGTGCAGCCTGTCATTCAGGAACGCATCGATCGGTTCTCTCAGAATGAGATAAGGTTCAGCGTCATGGCTATCCTAAAGAACCGGAGGGAGAAGTTCACTTTAGAACTCAAGGAGCTTCAGAGGAAGAGGGAGAACCTCCTGGCACAGATGGGTGATCCTTCCGCCAATAGGCACGCGCCATCTGTTGAGCACTCTCTTGCGGAGGTTGCTGCTCATATTGAGGCTGTAACAGAGAAGATCATAATGGAGGAAGAGAAGTGGAAGAAGTGGAAGACAGAGAACATCAGGAGGAAGCACAACTATGTGCCATTCTTGTTCAATTTCCTCAAGATTCTTGAGGAGAGGCAGCAGTTGAAGCCCCTGATAGAGAAGGCGAAACAGAAGTCTCACAGCTCTGCTAATCCTAGGTGAAATCAACTGTTATTTGTCTCGATTGCCGTGGTTTTTGTCAATGTAGAGATGGCTGACTAGCCTTTTGTTTTCGCGGTAGTGTTTGAACCATGTGATGATTATTATCTTTAGTTATAGATATTCGGTCGAATTTAGATGAAATTCAGGCGAATGTCCCTTGAAATAGACTGTCTTATCAGACTACATGTGTACACTGGAGGGTCATTCCCTATTGCATCCGTGTAGATCTTGTCCTTCCTTTGTCACATTATAAATAATCTAATTGACGGCCTAAAGCCTCACATCATGCCATAATCTATTTTTTTTGTCAGATATTATGCTTTCACATACTGGGTTTGAGACAAATTTTATAATATGAAATGTAATTGCATTGCCTCCTTTTTGCAAAATCCCCAAATTGTTCCATACTTCCATATGCATAACAGGCATACATTTTCACCACACCAGGGCAGCACCGCAGCAGCACGGCACTGAACTAACCAACAGATATCACATGATAAACTGGATTCAGATTGGACATGATCTGAAGCAATAACCCAAATGGGGCATGAATTGCAATTGACATATCTATCACACGCACACACCCAAAAAAAAACAGCAGAACAAAAAACTCGCCCACGTTTACAGCGTATGCAAAGAACAGAAAACAGCAACTTGATCAGTTCTAATTGTCGACAATTGTGATCATATCCACAATCAGGACGGTCAACTTTTTGGCATGACAACGAATGGTGGATGGCGCACAAAAACTGCGCATTAGGTTTTCACAGTTGCTCCATTCAGTGCCATTTATCTCCGAGTTCTTGAGCAGAATGTGTGCAGATACATCATTTGACAAACAATTGAGATATATATATATAGATATATATATATATATCTATATATATATATATATATATATATATATATATATATATATATATATATATATATATATATATATATATATATATATATATATATATATATATATATATATATATATACACACACACACACACACACACACAGTGACTGCTGCTCCACTCGGCCTGCTTATGAAAGCAAATGTCTGCATAATCATCGGCGTCAAGAACCATTCTCCTCAGCAGCACTGGTCACAAAGCTTTCGAGTTAGTGCACTGACAAGGGGTTACATAAAATGATTGATGAAAGAAAGATATGGTGGCATGAAGGTCTACTCACTTGATCTCAGCCTCTTCCACACCTTTCACAGATTGCTCCCCTACGTCGGCTTTTTTATTCTGAGTAATAGGCTTTTTGAACTGCACCAGAACCATGGTCATGTTGTCACATCCCTCTCCACCAATTGTTGATGGAGCTAGGCATCTGTCGAGCACTCTTTCGCACACTGCAGAAAGACTGCTCTCCTGCATTTTGTTTTTTCACACGGCAAGTACTGAATTGGTAAGTACTACAGCCTCCTCCAAAGTTCACTGTTGGTATTTGGAATTAGAAAAGGAAAATTAACTTACCTTCTGTATATGCTCGTGGATGAAATCCACCAGCTGTTGGCTTGACATGCAGTCCCTGTTCATCATACAATCTTGTTATTTATGTCAGGAACACTAGGTAAGTCAGAAGAAAAGTACTTTTAACTGTGGCTAGAGAATACGAATAATGCACTTCAGCTGCGTGCAAAACAGTACAAAACAGTAATGAATGATATAACAAGTGTATATAAAAAATTGCAGGTAGAGATTCTCACCAAATGCCGTCACATGCTAAAACAAGAAAGTCGTCGTCGTCGCAAAGCTCAACCTAAGAATAATAATTTATGATATTATGGAAGGATTGATTGATCAAAGCCGATCATGATTAAGTGCAGAAATTGAAGGTAGGTACATCATTCAGAACCAGAGTGCTTACAACGTTGATGTCAGGATTTGCAGTCACGATTTGCTTCTCAGGAGGCAAGAATTTGTTCTGTTTAAATTCCATATCTCCTACAAGGAGGTATGCACACGCTTAAGACACCGAGTGATATGTGGCTTATTAACAGATGAGCAAGTAAAAATATATACCAATTGCTCTTGTCAAGTTTAAACTTCCATTTATTCGTCCCATATGAATGAAACCCCCTGCTTTTACTATTCTGTCTCTCTCAGCTTCAAGCTCTGGCTTGTGGTCTCTTGACAAATTGTATGCCTATTACACACTTAAAGAAAAGTCACTCAGACTGCCATACATACGTTCACAAGTAAACATAACTAAAATGATGAAAACTTTTAACAGACCTGGCCAGCCCTAGAAATAACACAACGGGAATCACCAGCGTTCGCCACAACAAGTTGGTTATTTCTTATTAGCGCTACACATGCTGTGCATCCGCATGTTGGCCCAGCAAAATCGGAGTGGGGTCCCTGATAATGGAATATGATGTGAGATAGTAGCTTGTTTTGGGGAGATAAGTTTGTTGATGCACTTGTGTTGCATAAATACCTCTTCGAAAGACCAATCATCTTGTCCATTATTCGAATCACTGCCTCTCGGAGACCAAATCAACCCTTCAATCATACCACCAATCTTGTTTATCTTATCTCCAAGTGCAGATAGTTCTCTCCAGCCTCTCTGTCCTCGCATCATTTCGTCCATCCTGAAGTAGTACATCAACAGAATTAATCATTATTATCTTCATGTTGGCAATAATTAAAAGTAAGATTCTAATCCTCATATTATCTATTATGGTAATCTAATGACCCATATACCTGAAGAAAGCTCTATGAACAGCAGTGCCTAAGTCACCAGCTGAATAGGCTTCACTTCTGAGAACTTGAGAGTGTAAATATTTTGCACAGAATTTGGCAACCACTCTTCCTGAGGGAAACAAGGAATATGAGGATAATATGTGCAACATTGAAAGTATGGATCTATAAAACATAGGATAGCTCACACGAGTACTATGAGCAAACATGCAGATGATATTTGCAACTACTGCGTACCTCCATGGCCATCAAAAACACCAAAGAACGATGTCTCATTGTCAAGATTTAGCAATGCTGAATGCTGCAGTAATTTGCAAAACATCAAGCACTCCATGAGAGGGGATTTCAGCAAACTATGATTATTTGAAATGAACAATATTGCAGTATTTTAAATTATTATGAAGAATTCATGCTTTACTGCTGTAGCTATGTATAACCAGCTCTGTACCACTGGGCTAATGGACCAGCACAGTAAAAATCAACTCTACTATTATTGCGAAAATAATTAATTTGCAAACTAAATTTGAAAAATATGGACAGGTTGGTAAAAGAGAGCTTATGCATAATGACTGAAACTATGATAAGAAAATTAGACTGCAGCAAACCTAGAACTATGATTTATTTTTTAGCAACAAACTATAATCATGATACGAAGTTGGATATCCATATTTTCAAAATGTTATAAAGGTTTCGTTAAGCAAATGAGGTATTGCCCAAACTGACAATGATGTTAGCGTTCTAGTGGTAAACTCACAGCATCTTCCATGTTTGCACGCCATCCTTGCATAGACGAAAGACCAAGTTTAAGCTTATCATTTTCCCCGTCTTCAGAGAACTTATCGGTTTTGGGGGTACTGAGGTAGATTCCCATGTTGATAAGCTGCACATAAGAAGATGAACTCATGAGGAAAGAAACAGGCATATCACTACGAAATTGAATTAACAGAGCAATCAGAAACCAGAAAACAGTTGAGTACTCAAATGGCACATACACAAGTAAGCACACCTGTTTATGACAGAACAGGAGTTATATCAGGTAGCTCTGAGCCTTCTTATAAACATGAAGGTGCATCCAAACCGCAAGCCTCAACCGTAGTTTCTCCGAGAGCTAGTAAATTCCTAAAAAAAAAATCAAGATGGCAAACCATTATCGAATTGAGAACCAAAAGAAGAACAAATGTACAATGAGTCCAAAACAGCGATGAGCCAACAAGACATCAATAATGGCAAAACCAACAATATAAACCAAACAATCAAGAGCGCAATCGCCCAAATTGCTATGTACCAGGTATGCAAAGCACCAATGCTGATGTAACAGGATGGAGAAAAACAGAAACAAAAACCTAACAGACATCACACAAGTGTCTGTACTACTACCATGTAGGACACAGAAGGATACAGTCTCAAGTCTCAACATCCACTTCTCTTTGGCACATTTCAAGCCTTTGTGATAACAAAAAAAAAAACTCAATTATTGCATCATACTTCAGCAATCACAGGACACAACCCCCAAAAAAAAATAAAAAAGGTTATAATTGCACAGAATCAGGAATAAACTAGGACAAGTTTGGCCAACCAACATCCATAATTGAACATCGGTATTTGTCCTAAATCAAAAATGTAACAGGAGAATAAAATGAGACTAACTCGGAATTCAAAACACACGATTCAAAACGAATCAAGGGGCTATACCTATACCAACAAAGATATCTTTTTTTCTTCCCCTTAGACCACCACCTGAGTTGGGTGAGGTTTCACTTTCACCATCCAACTCGATATAAAAGATAACTTCCTCTAACTAACCCCCAAACCACTCACCTGTACGAGATCCGTGCAAAATCGACTGCTCTGTACTGTACACAATGGAAAATGACGCGCGAAATGACAACACAAGAAATTAACCAACCCAGCAAAACCGAATTCCCAGACCGAACAAAAGGACACAGCCGCCACCAGAATTACAGCAACAAGAACCGCAAAACCAAGCAGAGCGAGCAAAGAAACAAGAATTTATACCTTGTGGGAGAAAGGTGGCGAGATGGATGGATCCGTCGCGCTGCGAGGCGGAGGTTTTCTGGGAGATCGGAATCTCGAGGGCTTCTGGTGCGGGGGGGATCGGCGCGGCCCTTGCGATCGCGGAGAGGCGGGGAGTGATGCAGCTGATGCTGAGGCTGCGAGTGCGAGATCACGCGCATTCGGAGAGAGAGAGAGCGGAAAAATGGATGAAATGGATTTCGTGAGGGGATGGGATATTTTTGTGGGTTGGGTTGGGCTGTTGTCACAAAGGCAGCTGGTTTATTATTATTATATTATTTTTCTTTTGGCTTTTTTAGTGTATTTGCTAGGTGCACTGCATGCCATGCCATGCCAGTGTACTTGGAGACACTGGCCGTGGTGTAAATGTATTCCATGCTTATACCAATCTCTATTATTTTTTTCATAATTTTAGAGAATTTGTAAGTCCAATTTTCATGAATATTTACTTATTTTATGGGATGTTTTTTAGTGTGACAAGTGCAACAGGTTTGTTTTTTATGGGATGGAGGGAGTGTGATATTGTCAGTCATAAACGCAACATTTAATATATGGAAGATTCTTGATCTTAGTTTTAGATGTCAAAACTTTCAGAAGGGCATGTAGATAGGATTTCAGCTGGATTTTTGTGAGATCAAGTTAAAACATGTATTGAGACATTCGTGGGATGTAAGTGTGCCTTTGCATATGTAGTGGTGTATATATGTGTGCATTTGCCGTGTAATTAAAAAAAATATAATGGCACAATCACCCAATAACATGCTATTTGGGTTGGCGAGCAGATAGGGAAAGCCATTCAAAATATCTAATGCCTTAGATTTCCTCATTTTAGCTCGTGTACAAACCGGTGTGAGAGAAGCATTTTGGCCAGGATGAAAATTTATAGTACTATAGTAGTGCAATATGAATGCAAGCCTGAATCTATGTGCCGCTGATTCATGATCTGATGACTTTTCTCGTGCATATCTTATCATCTTGTGATCCATTTATGCTGAGATAGCTCGCATTGCCTTGTGGGACCTGAACGTTGAGGAATCGCTTTTTTTCTCTTCGAATGACAACATTTGTAAGTAGTAATCTCGCCACCATGCAAAGACAATAAGCAACGAAAACTGAAGCTGACGGGCAGCGTGTAACATTCATCTTAATCTAATTCATATCCATCTCTAGCCCGAGTCTTCAGTCTAGAAAGAAGTTTGCGATGGCGAAAGGTGGTGTCGGATCAGTTCAAGGTTCATATGCTAATTAATTTGTTGCTATTTGTTATGTATAATTGTTTAATTCTTTGACATTAGTTGTTTAATTCTTGACATATGAAAACCTGCTTTGCCTCTTGATTTATGTATCACCGAAAATATAGCTAGATTAAGTGAAGATTCCCCTTAACTAACACGATCAAACCAGTGGGCTGCTGCGGCTTTAAAAAGGTGTTACCTCTGAATTCGCTGCCAGAAGCCTTTGGGTTTGTTTGTTGCGACGTCTCATTCGATCCGGGACCTAACTAGTTTAGCATGGGGCATCACCCCCATGTTTTGGTTGTTATCTCCTGCAGTTGCGTGCTCTTTACTTCCCATTCCTGGGCTCTTCTTGTTTTCTTCTGGTAGATTTCAGATGCTCATCAGTGATTCACCAAGCATTCATGTGCAGACATCCATACATTTACATGCATACCAACATAGCAACTGTACTAGAGAACGATTTGTTCAGTTTGTGTATACTGGATTCGAAGGGAGGTAAAAATAGCAGCATAGCTAACCTGACCAGACTGGTAAGATACAATTATACAAACGCAAAGGATGAGAATAATGCACCTTCAATCTGACAAAACATACCCAGTTTGACCCCTACTATCACTATACTACCTCTACCATAGCAACTAAACTAGAGCATAGCAGAAATTGTAAAAAAAAAAAAGGATTACTTAGTCAACTACACTCGTTGATTTCATCAATGAATAAAAATGGACAATGTCGCCAAAGCAACTCTCTTGACTTCATTTGTCACCAAAGCAAAGTTCCTAGCTGCGGTCGTCCACCACAAGGCGGAGAGTTTCAATGCACTACTTCCGCAGTTCCACTTGATAATATTCTATTTTTCACACGCTGTCCCTGTTTTTCAAGCTACATGAGTAGGGCACTCAATACACAGGTTCTTCAAGCCATGCGGCAGGTGGCAGGCCAGATACTCTTCATATATGCAACAGATTTTAACTGATGCAACCTGGCACAGGATATCACACTGCACCTTATTCAGGCAAGGGGATGAATGCAAGAGATTTTGCAGGCATCAATCACCTTCCCTTTCTCCTGTCCTTCTCCCTGTCTCTGCTTCTATCATAGTGATCATCCCTCCCTCGGCTTGCGCTTTTTTCACGTACCCTGTCTCTCTCTCGTCCAGCATCATTACCATGAGATCTGTCTGTGTCTCTGTTGCGATTGTGCTCTCGATCTCTTTCCAGTGATCTCCTTGGAGGACTACGGCTCCTGCTCAGGCTTCGATGACGCTTTCTTGAAGAATCATCATGCCTATCTCTCCGCTCCGACGATGTCCTCTCTGAAAAAAAGGAAGTGATGCTTTTCATGAGGATATATCACGCAGATAATAAAGGTAGCCAAATATCAAAAAAAAAAATATTCTTCACTAGTATCAGAATTCAGAAGTGAAGGATGTATGTTCAAAAACAACAAAAAAGCAATTATCCAACAAGCAGAGGATATGTCATTGCTGCCTTCTTACATACCAGAAGAGCGCCTGCTGTTTGCACCATCATTTGAAAATGATAAACCATATTCAGACTGAAGACGCCTACGGTGGCTGGCAACCTTCTTCTCAATCTCTTCTGTGTTTCGCAAACCCTTCTCCTCAAGAGATTCACGATACTGCATAACAGCAATTTCAATCTGCCTTAACTTCTTTCTGCAGATCACAAGGCATGTGCAATTACATTATAAACTGTATGAAGTAATTGGCTAATACGGAGTACATGATTAAAAAATGTAATTGAATTGCATGCTAAATCATGACAAAAGGTACCTATGCTCTTCATCAAGAATCGTATCCTGGTGATGATTCGAGTGATCAGTACTAACTTCTGTTGCATCAGCTTTCCCAGAATCACCAGCAATATCGCTACCAGATGAATAGCTTAATCCTAAGCCTCTGCCACCTTTTCTATCTTCATCATCGCTGACATCATCCTCTCGACTCCATTTTGAAGCGGGCAAAACAGGGTCAACTTTTGGCTTCTTGCTTGGAACAGGTTCAGCGGGTGTGGATTCATTAGAGCGTTTGTACCCTGCTTCCATAGCATAATGAGAGAGACCCAACATGTCTGATTCACCACTATCAGTACCTTCTCCAGGTCTAGAAGCATTACGAGCATTCACAGCAATGTCATCTCTTCCAGTTCTATGCGATTCTCCTTGTCCATATTTAATGCCCGCGTCCTTCTCATATACTCGTTCCTTCTCAGCCTCTTCCAAGCTAAGCAACCTGGCAACCATCATCTCTTTACCACCACATAGCGAGAGGCCATTATGTCTGCAACGGCGTTCAAGTTCAGCTAGCGGAAGCCCTAACAGCTCCCTTGTTGCCGCTGCCTTTCCTGTGGCCAAGGCACCATCTTCGTTGAGCCTAAATCCATCACTGCCGTCCTCAGAGCTAGCTTTCTTTTCAATTTCTGGTGTATCACCACATAGAGAGTGAAAAGGGATGACCCCTAAGTGGCTTGATCTAAGAAAGGTAGCTCTTAGTCCATTCAGATATGCATCGGAAAATAAGAACCAGTCCGCCCATACTTGTAGAACTTTCAAAACTCTCTCCTGCAGAGAAACAACAAAATAATGCTATCGTAAGGTAACATCAAGAAAGGAATAAAATAAAGGACTCAAAAAACAGAACAATACAACTTACCTTCAGAGCTTCAGCAGTAATCCTTCCAGTGATACTGCGGTATAAATCATTGAAGCTTTCTATAACATCAGGTAGAGCAGCCTCAAACTTTGTCCGGAATGCAGAAGCATTCTTCACTGGAGCGCTGCTGTTATGAAGAATATCAGACACTAGCATAAGCCGAGCAACCTTGGTTGGGATGGGTGTCTCCTTGAGTGTCAAAGATTCTGTAAGAACTTCAACAATCTGAACATACAAGGCAAAGCACTAATGAGTACTCTCATGTTATGTGATTTACCAAAAAAAGGGTGTTTTATAAAAAATCTAAAACAAAAAAAGAACAAGAAGAAGGCAACCTAAACAAGAATGAAATAATACATCCTTATTTAAAAATAAAGAAAGAAAGGGAGAAATTGACTGATCAAGTCAAATCTAGCGCAAGGAAGGATTTACCTCTCCAGCTGCATCAGCATTATCCAATGCAAATCCCATAGCCTCCTTTATCTGACTTCTCTCCAATGTCAATGCACGTAGCATGTCCTCAAATTCATCACGCTGTGAATCAGTCAATGTGCGCTCCACTTCGACACGCTGAAGAGAAAATGTGAATTCGTATTTGTAGTAGGACAAAAACATTCACCGTAACAAAGCAAAAGGCCTTCAACAAAATGCAGCAATCTCTTACCCTGCTTCTACCAGCCGCAAAAGTAGATTCTTTTTCACGCTCAGGACTTCTGCTGGATGGCAAAGCAGGTGGAACCCATCTGGAATATGAATATCATATTTAATACAATATCATGGCATTACGTATTCAATGGGCGGACGCATGACCAATACATATTGGAATAAAAATATAATTGTGTGATCTCTCTTACCTTCCACTTCCTGTAATCATGATAAATGGTTCTGTTCTCCACCGCTGCAAAGTATCACCCTGCATTCCAATATCACCATATGCAGTTAATGCTACCATCCTATCACTTCAACAATTGACATTCAGAATAATGCATAGATGCAAAACACAAGTGATAAGTGGCTAGGTGCAAAAGAAGATCATTTCAAGTCCAACTCTAGGAGAACAAAAAAAAATTCTAACAAGAACTCCGATAAGTGACAAAGATAAATAAATTTATTCAAACTAAAAGAATTTTCATTTTTGCTATTAGATTTTTGTATTCCAAAACATATATAGTGGAAACTCAATGATAAATCTGCATTGCATAAAAGATATCAGAAGACAGCAATTAAGACAAACCTCTTTACTATCACAGTTCACTTCCAACAAAATACTATCACCACTTCCCTTTAGTAGATCATAGATATAGAGATTGAAAATTTAACAACATCAATGTATTTTACCTGAGCAAATGAGTATAGCCTCCAAACATAGTATGTGTGCTCCTTTGATTTAAGATCAAACAAGAAACTAAATAAAGAATTTCCTCGGCCTCTCTCCATAACAGCTTGTTCAAAAGCACATCCCCCGTCAAGTACATGCAGAGCCATTGTGTCAATCACATGCCGAACATGTGCATCATCTGGCGGAGCAACCACTATATCAGGAACATTTGGTGTGAGGACCTGTTAAACCAAATGAAATTAGAATAATAACCAAAATGTTGGTTAAAACTTATTAGATATCATTCAATTTCAAGCTAACTGCAGATATCCTCATCCAAGACAGAACCACTTGCAATGCCTACTTGAGTTAAATTTAAGGCTTGAAGCAAAGTATCTTAGCATTTTTTTTAAGTGATAAGGCAGGCCCTAACACCTCTTTTTTTATCATTCCTTTGACTACAATTGTTCTGTCCCTTAGCATCCACTTTTGTCTCTGTGGAGGGATTTATTCACAGATATTAAAATCTAATCATGATAACATCATTAAATATATTTGATAAAAACTGATTGTATTCTCCATCTTATGATCAGTTAAGCTTTTTTTCTTTTTTTGGTTATAGCAAATATTAGTTCGATAACCTGCAAAAAAACCATACTTAGCACTCATTTTTGTAATTGGTTAGAACAACCAGTGCAAATACGAATGGTGCCTTCTGTTGGTGGCTGGCATGTAAATAAAGAACATAACCAACAAAGTTGAATAGAATACAAGGATCGCTATCACAATGGAAAGGCCTACATAAATGATGTGAGTGGGGAAAGATGGAAGGATATTCCATATAGTAATCTGTACACCACAAGGGAAGTGGTAAATGTTTTTATTGGTCTATACTAGACTCAAGCACTTAAAACATTCAGAAAAAGAAATCAAATGGAAAGCAGTGTATCTTGATTTGTTAAAAGTTCATCCATTAAAGATTCATCAAAGCAAAAATACAAAGACAACAAGGAGTCAAGGATAGATGCACTTTGCCAATATTACAAATCAGTAAAGCACAAAAGAAAGGCATTTCGTGACAATAAACAGCTGCAGTAAGAAAAGATCCCCTACCAGCTCTGAGGTCTGTGGTTTAACAGATGCAAGAGGTGGACCACCAGGACCAGATAAGATGACAGTACCACCCTATATAAATATAAGAGTAAGGTAATCAATGCCAACTCATGCAGGCAGCACCAATAATAAAAGGTTATCTCAACATAGAAACTTTGACACAACGCAAAAGAACAAACAAAGCACCTCCTTATTCCGGATTGCCATGTGCCCTGGTGGAGGAGCAGGCAGTGCTTGTGAAGGAAGAGCAACAGATTTGCCCCACCCTAGTTTCAGTTCATAGTCGTACACAACAACACCTGAGATGAACCATAAGATTATAAAAAACAAGACCACTGAAAGCAAGAGTGCTAGCTCCTGTACAAATGGACAAAAATGATCCCTGCACTACATGAAAATGTATTACCTTCCATTTCATCCTTGGCTGCTTGTCCATCAGCCCTATTCATGAAGGCAACAAAACCACAATTTCTTTGCCTTCTGCGTTCCTCTTCTGTTCGAGGCCACATAATCTTGACACTAGCAATAGGTCCAAAACGACCAAATGTCCTCATAAGAAAATTCTCGTCCACCTGTCATATAATATAATGCAACCATCAAGTTAATCATGATGTAAAGTTAACCTTATGTATAAACAAAACAAGCGCATTGGAGAATGCCAACCTTAGGAGAAAGATTCCCAACATATAAGTTCGTGGTTTGTGGATCCCCATCATCAAATGATCCTGGAAGTTTCCCAATGGGATCTAATTCATCTGGTAGTTCATCAAAACGGCTAGAGGACTGCAGGACACAGTAACAGGCATCAATTAATAAATAGCAAACTATTAATAATGCCACAAAGATTTCTACAGAAAAAACTGCAAGAAATCATTATTTTTCTTTATTAACTACTCGTATTATATTAAAAAAACAGTTATAGAGTGCAGACAGGAAAAAAACAGCGTTCTACAACCTAGGCAATTAAAAAAAAGAATATTTCATCATCTTTACTCTTCTAAAAAGAGGAGTTGGGGATGATGGTGTGTTCTACACCTCATTCCCCCTACCCCAGAGGATCTTCTGTGGCCATATATGTGAAAGCACTGCAATCTTTGTTTTAAAAACAAGGGGTGTTTTTTTGCAGGTGTCCATATATAGGTTACTAACTGATATCATGTGATCAGGTATATTTTTTTCATATTTGAGGAAAGTTGTATTTTTGCTCTTTTGTTTTGGGTCCTATAGTACATATATAGGTTACTAACTAATGGGCATTAATGCTAGCCAACAAACTAAACATGATCTAAAGCACTCCGAAGTTCTTTTGGAGTGCTGTCTAGTGCAAGTAAATAAAGGCCTATTCTGTCAAATACTGAAGTGCGTACAGCAGATGTGTCAGTGTGTCGACCCTCACGCCATTGCTCGCGTTCCTGATTACGCTTTTGTCGAAGCTCTTTCTCAAACTTGAGCTCCTCCATGAACTCGTCTATTACCCGTGGCTTTCGTCTTTCCTTTTCCTTTGGACGCTCCTCTTCTTTCTGCACAGCAAGATAATGCTTAACCAGAAAACCATAGTGACTACTGAGACAGCCATAAGAATATTGGAATTGTACTAACCTTTTTGTCCGGCTCTTTCCCAAATGACGGCGGCAAAAAAGATGGAACATACCTGGATAAAAGTACGCTACGTATAAGGTATCTATCATGTATACACCTAGATGACACGGGTATATGAAAAAGAAAACAGAATCAAGCAGTGTGCCCAAATGGCCAGCATGGTGAGTTGCTAATAACCCTACAGCTTTCTTGACAAATAGCTGTACTTTTCACCTTTGCTATACTTTCACAAATTCTCTTTCTAAAATCATGTTAACCAAGAAACTATATAGAACGTTCAGTTAATCATAAAGCTTACACTCGACTGCCTGCAATGATTTAATGGAAATTCTGACTTATACTAGCATGATTGCACAAGAGGAATCCAAATACGGAGTATTACAAAACTAAGGCTCCTTTCATCCTTGCCATGCCATAGGTTTTCACAAGCATGCACATTTTTCAACTTCTGGACGAAAATAGTTCAGATCATCTTGTTTTGGAGAAATAACAGCAGAAACGTTGATGAAAATATGGAATTAGTAAAAACTCCATAAATCTAACTAAATAAAGTTAGTTAGTTAGTTAGATAATGGTTTCAGAGGAGAGAGAGAAAGAGGATTACTAAAAACAACCCTACTTCCTCCACCCCAAAATGTTACGTAGCATTTTTTTAGGTGGGCACGGGTATTAAGGAAGTAGGTAGAAATGATTGAAGGAAGTTTGTGATTGGTTGAGAAGAGAAAGTAGGTGAAGAAATTAAATGGAGAATGGTTGTGATTGGTTGAGAGGGTGTGGTAGAAATAGCTACATTTCAGGACGGATGTAGTACTAAATATACCAGTTGCTCAGCACATGTAAATCATAATATTCTAAGACCTCTTTTAAGATTCTAAAAGTTATAGTCAGCTTCACTGATAACTGAAACTTCTTCCCGAAGGAACGAAGTATGATGAATTTGGAAATGCTTTTAAGAAAACATATAACATGAGCCATCATTATCCTTATATGTCAGACAAGTAAAAGTCATCCCAAAATTATTTACACTTCACTAGATGGAAATATGGCTATCTGTGTGCTTTTCCATACAGTCCACAAGCAATTAGTCAAGCAAAATTATTTACTTACTGGAATAATTATTGAATGCGTTTGAATGCGTTTTGTCAAGCAGAAATTTGTACAACCCTCGTGTCTATCAAACGCATTCAATAGTTGGTATCAACTTTGTAGATACATAAGCAGACAATTCACAAAACCATGATGCTAGCGAAAAGTAAAATGGTGAAAAAATATAGCATGAATCATTTAATGCTCGTGGTTGGCCTCTGGATTCCGATTATATTGGCCATATGGCCATCTAAGATGAAGCAGCGGTACCACAAGATACCCTCTTCTAGAAATCAAGTATTTTTTTTCGTTTACCTACTGCCCTTCTTTGGAACAGACCCCCCATCTTTGGACTTTCCACCTGCCATTGCCGAATGAATAAAAAGGCCGGTCTCTTGATTAATTGGAGCAATAGAAGAAACAATGTATATATCCATCATGATTTTCAATCTACAAAGAGTAAAGCCAACTACAACAAGGTATATGAAAATGTAAACCATATCACTAACCTTCGGAATCAATCCTCAGCTTGGCATTGGGATCAATCACACCTCCTCGGACAAACTTCGACCCAGATGTGCTATCACCCTTGAATGACTCCACAAATTCCTCGTACACACGTGCCGCTTCATCTTGCTCTCTCTACACAGATCAGAAGCAGTTAAAATCAGATATGGATAGAATGTGCGTGCAAAAAAGTATAAGTAGAGGTGTCTCCAGAAAGAGATTTGAAAACCCTTACCTTCTTCCTCGCCTCTTCGTTCTCCTTATGTCGGTGGAATGGAACCTTCTTCGAACTCATCCTAATCCTAACATAAAATTATCAACAGATCATCAGAATATGAGTAGCAAGCACTTGAAAATCTTATTACTCTACCACCCTGCATGCCATGGGCGGATCTAACATGGGACATGGGGGTTCATTCAGTTCAACCCCCAAACTTTTTGGGAACAAACAAACTGTTATTAGTAGTATTAAGGTTAAGGCAAATTTCTAGAACAGGAGCTAGGGTTAACGCAAATTCGATAAAAAAAAAAAGTGCGTGGGTCGAGAGAGATGGGAAAGAGGATGTGCTAACCAGGATGCTCGCTTGCGGGATGGATGGGGATCGGCGCAGGCGGCGGCGGCGGTGGCGGCGGAAGCAGCAGGATGAGCGACGGCGGCGCCTCTGCTCGCTCGAGGGACGGATTGGGGATCGGAGCAAGGCCCTGCCCTGGGACGACCTACTGATTTTTGTTGCCTCTCTAAACCCGACCGACCTGTGTTCCAACCGGTGAATTATAGAGGTGTCTCCCGGCCCGGCACGAGGTCAGTCGAGCCGGCACGGCCCGACCGTGCCTTGCCAGCCCACAGGCTGCACCCACGGCCCAGGCACGGCCCAATAAAAACGGGCCGGCCCGAGGGCACGGCAGCCCATCGTGCTTCTCTATAGAATAAGTCTATTTGTACTCCCTCAACTCTTTGGGCTGTGTCTTACATGGCTGCCTGGCTGGAAAAAATCTATTTTGTATTCCTCATTTTTTTTTGGCCTTGCCTTATATGGTTGATTAAGTCTAATTTGATCCCTCTACTATATTTTCTTCGACCGCGCCATGCTGGATCGGCCCACCGTGCCGAAGCATCGACCTAGGCATGACCCAACTATCGGGTCGTGCCGTGCTTGGACCGGGCCAAATGGTCGTGCCTTGGGCCGGGCCATCAGGCCTCGAACCTTATGGCTATAATAATGTTATACTATATTTTATTTACTCTATGCTTTGAAAAAATATTTTGTATAAATATTTTTATATGTCACTTGTTATGTTGATATATGTTAAGTTTATTTTAAATTTGTTCTAATGCCAAGTAGATACTCAATCTGCTCAATAAACTGTTTCATATTAAGTATTAGACTTTCTTCGTTTTCTAGTGGATAGGCAGTAGCTTATCCCAGCAACACAGCAGAACGTAGCCTTAATCAGCCAAATGAGTATCTTAGCTTCATGGTGACTAACTTGTGGTTTTACACGCTCGTTGAATTGCCCTACCTCACATAGCCTATTCATATGCCTCGCAGTTTAACATAGTAATAAAAACATGGTTAAAAACACATGCATCTATAAATTACTGGTGAAAGTCTCTTCGGTTTTCACGATAGTGTTGACATTGGACTAGCCTGATTTATATGGAATATACATGTGGCTTTTTTGCCTTTTTTTTCTCTTACTCCTAGCCTACTAGTAAAAAATGCGGAGTTTAAGGCTTTAGGCGACAACATGATGACTTCTTCTGCATGCACAAACTAACTACTATCTTGTTACTTGATGATGGAAGTAAATTGATAATTTTATTTTGAATTGGTCACTCTATTTTTTTACTTGAATATATTGGACGCGTTCGCTAGTTATTGCTACAGTTGTGTTACATGTTGTGTGTGGCGGCGGCAATACAGTGCATGCGCAATACAACCAATCAAACATGTTCATATATTAGAATCAAACTCATTGGTAATGATATGATATTTATATTTTTTGTATAGTAAATAAATAATATAACAACAAAATTCATAAAGTCACATCGAAAATAATTATAGTTTAGAGAAAATTGGACACTCACGTGAAAAAACCGGAGGGGAAGAAATCCACGGTATTCTATTCCCTACGCCGCTTACCCTTCCACCGGAAGCAACACTCTCCTCTCCTCCAATAATTAACTCCAACGTAAATTCTGTAATCTACAAGGACCCATTCGCAAAAACATCCCCGCAGCAATTCTGTATACTACTCCCGCACGGTAAGCTAAGCCTAGTCCACTTTTCTATTCAACCCCTCGACATCTCCCTTTATTTACTTTGCCTCCTTCCCCTTCTCGTCCTCCTCTTCCTCATCCTCCTCTCTCTCTCACCCCTCGGTCTCGCTGGTTCTTGCTAACGCCACGCACGCTCGCTGCTGAATCCGTCTTCCCGGCGAAGAAGGAGGAGGAGGAGGGATCCCGGCGAGGCGGTTGTTCGCGCGTGACCCGCTCGGTGAGGTGACCCTCTCGGCGGAGGAGTCGGATTGCGTCTTGGAGACCGGTTCCGTCTTGTGGATGGTCTTGGTGATCGAGAAGAAATCCGTGGCGGGTTGGTGAACCGGAGACGGGGAGGAATTGGGGGAAGGGAAGGGGGGAGGAGGAGGAGGAGCTGTGTGTTCTTGGGTGGGCGCGCCGCGCGTTCTTGCGAGATTGGGTGGTTGGTTTTGATTGTGGTGGTATGGTAGAAAAACTGCAGATTTAATCTGAACTGCGTTGGGGGGAGTGGAAGAGGAGGAAGAAAGATCGGGTTTCGAGGCGGGGGGGGGGGAGATGAGTTCCGGGTCGGCGGTGACGGGCGGCGGCGGCGGCGGGGCGGAGGACGCGGCGGCGGTGGCGCTGGGGCAGAAGCTGCCGGTGCACGTGGCGGAGAACGGCCACACCTTCGAGTTCAAGTGCGGCGGCGAGACCCCCGTGGAGGCAATCCAGCGCACCATCGAGGGCCTCTGCGGCATCCCGCCGGCCGACCAGCTCCTCCTCTGCGGGAACACCTCGCTCGACGGCGCCCACCATCTCGCCTACTACCAGCTGCCCCGCGACGACCGGGAGGTGTTCCTGTACAACAAGGCCCGGCTCCACGACGGCGCGCCGCGCCCCGCGCCGGAGTCGATCGAAATCCCCCAGCCGTCGATCCCGCCGCCGCCCCGGCCACAGGATTCCCCGCCGCTGGATGTGTCCTCCGACCCGGCGCTGAAGGCCCTGGTGTCCTACGAGACCACGTTCAGATACCACTTCCAGGTGGGGAATGCCGTGTATCAGTCTAGCGTGGCGAAGCACGAGGTGTGCTGCCGGCTGCTGCGGGAGGGGCAGGTGCAGGAGCGGGCACTCGACACCGCCCGGAGCAACCTGGAGCACACGGCCCGGAAGCTCACGCAGCGGTATTCGGATTTCGTCAAGTGCTTCTCGCAGCAGCATCGTGGCCATGCCGAGATGCTGGCGAATTTCGAGAGGGATGTGGAGAGGCTGCGCGCCGTGAGGCTTCACCCGGCGCTGCAATGCGAGGGGAGGCGCTCCTTGATTGACCTCGTTAAGGAGAATGACCTGAGGAAGCTGGCAGATGGGTGCTTCAGCTCACATAAACAGTTTGATGTTAAGGTCTCACAGCACAAGGCCAAATTCATGGAATTGAAGAAGAGGCTTGAAAATTTGTTTAATATTATGAGCTCGACTGGGTGCAAGGATCTTGAGGCGATGATAAAGGAACACGAGAAATTCATCGGTGACCAGAAAATCATCATGCAGTCTCTAAGGTTAGACCTAGGCTTTGAACATGTTTTTTACCTAGTTATCTTGCTGTTATGTTACATGCCCTCCCTGAACTACTATTACTAGTGAATTCCCTGAATCATCTAAATTTAATAATTACTAGTGAATTCCCTGAATCATCTAAATTTAATAATTTACGCTATGCCTTTGTTCTATGGCTTCACTAAACTACTTAGGAGAAATTTGGAAAATTGTGCTTCTATTGTGTCACTACACGTTAAGTGTCACCTTCCACTCGGAACTACTTTTACTAATGATTGATCTGGATCATAGGTGCGGCGTGTTTTGTGCTGTAGATCTTCATGAAACTACTTAGGATGAGGAAATGTTTCAGCATGGTTAGTTGATGGTTTTGCAAAAGGAATAGGAAATCTTTCAGCGTGGTTACTTGATGTCTGCAAAAGGAATATAGCTTGTCATCGTACTTACTTCATTTGTTTAATTATTTCATGCACTACGGTTTTCTACACTAATTGCAATGTGCTCAGTATGACCAAGTGTTTTGATGCTTATATGATTATATGTTATATCCCACTCTAAGCTGGAATATCTTGTGTCCTGCAGTAAAGATGTGACTACTTCAAAAAAGCTTGTTGATGACTGCTCAAACTGCCAGCTTTCTGCATCTCTCCGCCCTCATGATGCGGTTTCTGCAGTTGGCCGCATCTATGAAGTACATGAAAAGGACAACTTGCCCAGTGTCCATAATATCGATCGCTTGTTCACAAAGTTGCTGGAGAAATGCAAAGCCAAGAAGAATGAAATGAATACCTTGGTACATGTTAGCATGCAAAGGGTCAAATCTGCTCAGATTGTTATCAAGGAAATGATGAACGAACTCCATGCATTCCAAGAGGTGATGGGTCATCAAGATAAAATTTTCGATAGCCTAAAACTTGCCAGTGGCATGGGTCATGCGTACAGGGCTTGTCTTGCTGAGGTCGTACGAAGAAAGTCTTCTTTTAAGCTTTATACTGGCTTGGCAGGGCAGCTTGCTGAAAAGCTAGCCACTGAGCGTGAAGCTGAGGTAAGAAGGCGAGAGGCCTTCTTTAGGACATGGAGTAAGTACATTCCAGAAGATATCATGGGTTCCATGGGACTTTTTGATTCCCCAAGCCAGTGCGATGTAACAGTTGCTCCATTTGATTGCAATCTTCTCTCAATTGATGTTGATGATGTGGAAAAACTTGCACCCCAATCTTTGGTCGGGTCTTTTCTGAAATCTGAGAGATCACAACTGCCAAAGTCCTCCTTGAGCAATTCTGGTACCAGTGGAAATTTGAGTAAATCCGAGCAATATCCGCCGAATGCTGATGATAAGATGGATTTCCAAGACTTTCTGGGGGGTTTTGACAGTGTGGATATTGCTGGAACTAGTAAATTGGAAGTTGAAAATGCCAGATTAAAAGCAGAACTTGCTTCTGCAATTGCAGTTCTCTGCAGTTTTGGCGCCGAATATGGATATGAATCTATTGATGAAGGGCAAATTGATAATGTACTGAAAGATGCAAGGGAAAAAACAGCTGCAGCACTTTCTGCAAAGGATGAGTATGCTAATCACCTGCAGGCAATGCTTACAGCAAAGCAGAATCAAAATTTGTCCTATGAGAAGCGCATCCAGGAGCTTGAGGAGCAATTAGCAAACCAGTACATACAAGGGCACGTGATTTCTGGAAGCAAAGATGCATCTGATTCCCTCCTTTCTGCATTTAAAGCTAATGACTGCAACTTGCACATATCTGGAGGGAGGCAAACCCAAGTACGCGATGAATCAAGTGTGGCCATGGATGAGGCCTCTTCAACATCTGAGCAGCCATCTAAACAAACAGAAGGTGGGGATGAGAATATGACCGACATTTCAGGTGCACTGAACTTGCAATTGCTCGATCCAATAGCACGCACTAATTTGGATGCTTTCATGGCAGAATTGCCACCTGATAGTGAACATAAAATTGTTGATTCTGATAAGGAAGGGCAAGTATTGACACAGTTTACTACGACTGATACTTCTGGGGTTCCTATAGAAGATCCTCTTGGCATCTTAAACTCCAGAACTAACGAGCATCATACCTCAGAGCTGAGAAACAAAGAGCTGCTTGTGTCAGAGTTGCAAAGTACTCTGGAAGACAAATCAAAAAGGTTAGATGAAACTGAAAGCAAGCTTAATGCCTTGGTGGATGAGGTCAACTCTCTGAAGAAAGAACTTGAACACACCCAGGGTCTGCTTGATGAGTCTCAGGTAAGTCAAGTGGGAGGTAGAATATTCAGCAATAGTTTTTTTTTTCATGCTCAATTGAAATTGCTGCTTACTTTCTTTTACAAATTTTAATATAGATGAACTGTGTGCAACTGGAGAACTGCTTACACGAGGCAAGAGAAGAGGCCCGCACAAACAAATGTTCAGCTGACAGAAGGGCTGTTGAGTATGATGCCCTGCGTTCATCTGCTCTGAGGATACATGGTCTGTTTGAGAGACTAAATAACTGTGTCACTGCACCAGGCATGTCTGGTTTTGCGGACTCACTGCGTGCTTTAGCTCTCTCATTAGCAAGGTATCTTACTGCTCTCATTCGCTTAAACTCATGTGTAGTCAGTTCTGCATTTCATTTACAAACCACCCACCCCCAAGTTCGTTGTGCTGTTGGGCTTGATCCATGCCAAGTCTATGGAACTGATAAAATAAACAAGAAAAATAGGATCGAAGGAACTTCTAAGATTTGCTGTATCTTGGTTCAACATATCCAAGTTATTAGTGATTTGTGAGTTGGCAGTCAGTGAGACCGACAAAATAAACAGCAGAATAGAATTCATGGTAGCTTCCAGGAAGTATGTCCAGATTTTCTGTATCTTGGCTCATTGTTGAGATTTAGAGAGGCGCTGGATGTTATTTTAGCGAGACATTTTTGCATAATTTGTAGTAAACAGAGCTAGGAAGATGTTAGATGTTATTTAACCTTGGCATGCTTTCTACAGTGAGTAGTAAACTGTTCTTATATTTTGGGAGATGTTCTTATATTTTGGGACGGAGGGAGTAGTAAACTGTATTTTGTGCTTACAGTGAAATATTGGTCGTCAAAATAATTTTGTGTTCCTTCAGATGATTGTATGTTTTTGGTCTTTTTGCTCAGAGTAGTTTCCTTTGCATAGAGTTCTGTTACTTTATAAAAGTATTAGCATTTTCTTCCTTTGGATCCCCTACTGCTGTAGAGTTATCGAAACAGCAGATTTACTGGCTGAGTAATACTTTTTTATTGAAACAGTGCAAAGAAGGATGAAGGTGATACAACCATTCAGTTTCAGCAATGCATCAAGATCCTGGCAGACAAAGTTGGTTTTCTATCACGACAGAGTGCTGAGCTGCTAGAACGCTACTCAAGGATTGTAAGAGTGTTGGAGGAGAAGAAAGAGTCGATTAAAAATTTGTACAGTAAGCTTCAACTGGAAAAACAGGTACGAGTCGTAACTTCTTAAGCCACTGTTTTTATTAAAATAAATGAATTCATAAGAAGCCAATTACTTTGAAATTGTTTTAGTTTAAATTCCGCGCTAATCAATAATAAGCACATATTACTCTATGGGTTAGGTTGAGTCTGTTAAATTTTGTTGATTGAAATAACAAGACAGTATCCTCGGTTGTCAATACTGTTCAACAGGCTAGTAAGGAGAAGATATCATTCGGCCGTTTCGAAGTTCATGAGCTCGCGGTCTTTGTTCGGAACCCTGCTGGGCATTACGAAGCAATCAACCGGAACTGCTCAAACTACTACCTATCAGAGGAATCAGTGGCCCTATTCACGGAGCAGCATCCACGGCACCCAGCTTACATAATCGGGCAGATTGTGCACATCGAACGGCGCATAGCAAAGCTGCCCTCGCACGGTGACCAGATGGAAGCTTCACGCCTTGATAGCGGTGGCCGCCGGTCGCCCGCTTCCATGCTGAACCCGTACAATCTGCCTGTGGGATGTGAGTACTTCCTGGTGACGGTCGCGATGATACCTGACAATATTCGTTGAAAACGCCTTCCTGATCATGCCTATGGCTGCTGAAATGAAGGGAGAAACTCTCAACTGTAAATATACTGAAACTGAAATTTATAGACTTCCTTGGTTGCTTGTGGCTTCTTCATCCTTTGTACATAATGATGATGATCAGGTTCCTTTGTAAATAGACTCTCAGCTACCACTGATGTTATCATCTTCGTTCAAGCAGACTGAATATTCTTTCATATCATTGTCTTGCTTTTGTTAGTGCACTTGCTTGGTTTGATGTTGAGCATATGTTCCATTGCTGTGCTGCTGTTGGACCATATGATTGATCTGTTGATTTCTCCCTGGCATTTTTCGTTGTGAAATCTAGGGGCTGTTCACTTCGTTCCCAAAATAAATCAAACCAAGTTTTGGGTTTACTAAAATTTTTTTGGCAAGGTAAGTAATCTAAAGATTACCAAAATTTGTCTCCATTATCAAAGTTTGGTAATTCTAGAATCTCTCACAAAAACTTGACAAAGAGAACAAACTAAACAAGCTTACACTTTTCAACCTTATACAAATTTTGGTAATGTTGATTTAGATATCAAAGTGAATAGCCCCCTAGTTTAGTAAATTTTAACATATATACTACTAGGCCCCTGGTAAGTGTATTTAACAATGCTAGTATGTGCGAACAATTGTTTCTGCAAGAACAACTTATGTAAATACCCGCCAATTTGGCCATCTAATTTTGACCGGGACCACTTTGGCCATCTAATCCTCTCGGGCACGATAGAAAATGGCAGCTGAGGCAATATCATGTGATTAACTCTTATAAGTCAAAATAAACCTTTTCTTTTTTCCTTAGATGGAGGACACATATACACCCTCCGTTCCATAAAAAAAAAATCTAATTATATCTATAGATTCATAACCAAAAGTTATTGTTTTTTTGGAGGGAGTATGTCACGCTCGTAAACAAACCATCTGACTTTGTGCAGTTTGCACATGTATCACTAACATGTGAACTCTACTTTACTATAACCCACATGTCAATGGCACAACTGCCAACCGTATACTCATAGAAACCTACCACACTCGTGTAGCCGTGAAAGCGTCCTCTAACACACACTTCATTAATACCCCCTCCGTCCCATAAAAACCTAATCCTACCAACGAATCTAGACACATGTTTGTCCAGGTTCATAGCCAAGATTGGCTTTTTTTAGAACAGAGTAGTAGACATCAAGATTGAACCTACTGGATGATGTTACGTATCCACTGCTCCTCCACCTACAATAATACCGGTATTTTCAAGTAAAATCCATTGTGCATTGTTCTATTGTTCGAAATGTTGAATGGAACAAAATGCTATGTTGAATAGCCGAATGATTCGAGGGAACGAACGAATTGAAAAAAAAAATCAATTAATACGTACTACCTCCGTTTCATCAGGTTATAAGACTTTCTAGCATTGCCTATATTCATATATATGTTAATGAATCTAGACATAATATACTTCCTTCATTTCACAATGTAAGTCATTCTAGCATTTCCCACATTCATATTGATATTAATGAATCTAAATAGATATATGTGTCTAGATTCATTAACATCAATATGAATGTGGAAAATACTAGAATGACTTAAACTGTAAAACGGAGGGAGTATATGAATATGAGTAATGATAGAAAAATCTTATATTCTGAAACGGAGGAAATATTATATAAAAGTTATATGTGTAATTTTTTTTTAAAAAAAATCACCATGTTACTCAGAAATTAAGTGCACGAATTCTCAAAGTCATCCCGTTCTCGCCTTCTCGGAAAGAATGATGAAGTCCAGTCTCCAGATCTGCAACGCTTGAGTAGGGGTGGAAACGAGCCAAGCCGAGCCAAGCTCGGCTCGGCTCGTGAAAGCTTGCTCAACTACAGGCTCGGCTTGGCTCGGCTTGATTAATTGAACGAGCAAAAAGTGCAGCTCGGCTCGGCTCGTTTCAAAGCTCGAGCCGGCTCGAGCCAGCTTGTGATGTACAGCAGCAAGTAAATACTTCAACAATAGAGCAATCAATTAGCAAGCCAAATCAACATGTACGATCAACAAGACAGCAACAACATATTATACATTTCACAAGCTGACAAGATCACAACTTCACAAGACCACAATTCCACAATCTCCATCATTCATTCACAGCCTCACACTCACAGGACATGTCCCAACATGACACACATAATCTTAATAGTCATGACCACACCATAATAGAAGCATAGAGTAATATAGTTATAGTCTTATAGAGAGTACATAACTTAGAGTAGACCACATTCCAAAAGTCCAAAGTCTCCATTCTCAAATTCACAAAATAATTATAGAACATCTAATTATTATTTCGCAAAATATTAAAAGGAACTCTCCAAATCTCCAACTCCTAGACTTTCTCCACACTCCACAGCAACATGTTCCAGCCATGAGCCATCCATTTGCCTACATAAATGATAAATCATCATGTAATCACAAGCGAGCAAATGATAGTAAAGAAATAGGAAAAAAAATGAGTGAAGTACTCCATTTACTTACTAGTTGCTTTGCACTACACTTTGAGGAAATGTAATACTCTCAACATCCTCTTCTTCTTCTGCTGCCTGAAATTCAGAAAAATCAAAAGTTAATTCAGCTACTCATGTCATGTGTTAAGAAGAGAATATGCATTAAATATGCATGGCATAATAGTGAGTACCGTAATCATTGGAGCGCCTCTAATCCAGCTAGAAGCACATATCAACGCCTCAACCATTGTTGGGCATAGAGAACTACGATAATCACTTAGAACTCTTCCCCCAGCACTAAAAGTAGATTCTGATGACACTGAACTGGCTGGTATAGTCAAAAAGTTCTTAGCCATTCAACTTCCACCACACAAGTAGATCAAAAGCTTTGTTCGCTAAGTCCTCATTTCGTTCATCAAGATATAAAAGCATCTCAGACTTTGATGCATCTTCAGAAGAAGATTGCAAATAAGACTGAAAATTGCTTGAGACAGAGGGTAGAGACTTGTTTATGTCAGAAGTTGAAACTGATGATGAAGCTCTCAAGCTCCTACCTTTGCTAGCTGCCATCTTTTCCCTATGCTCCTTCTCAAACTTATCATAAAGTGTATTCAATTCAGTTCGAACTTCAGCTAACTCCTTTTCAAAATCAGTTGGATAAATCTTCTTAAAACACCATTCAATGAATCTTAACTTGTACCTTGGGTCTAGAACAGTAGCAAGCACCATTGCATTGTTTTTCACATTCCAATACTTGTCAAATTTATCCAACATCGCTTTTCCCATATTCTTCAAATTAGCATCTTGTGAAGCACAAGCATCTCTCAAAGCAACTTTCACATTGACAATATGGGGGTAAAAAATATTTGCAGTGGGATAGGTTGATCCTGAAAATGCAGTAGTAACCTCAGCCAAAGACCCAAGTATTGGCTCAATTGATGCATACAAATCCCACTCTTCTGGGCTGGGCTTCCACTCATAATTTAAATCTGTTTCTGCATATGAATCTAATGCTTGCTGATATGCAATGCAAGTTCTCAACATATGATAAGTTGAACTCCATCTTGTGGTCACATCAAGTTTCAGGCCCTCTCCCAATTCCATTGCAAGATTTCTACAGATTTCTAAAAACTTGTGTATACGAGATGGAGATTTCTTGATGTACTTAACAGTAGACCTTATGTTCTTTGTCAAAGATGCCAAGGGTGCTAAGCCATCATTCACAATTAAATTAATAATGTGAGCACAACAACGAACATGGAAGTATTTAGCATTGTAACAACTTGATCGTCTAGCTGCTAGCTTAGCTTTTAAACCCTTGACAGCTGTATCATTGTTGGAAGCATTGTCAAGAGTAATTGTTATAACCTTGTCTTCAATTTTCCATTCAGCTAGACAATCAAAGATGGCCTGACCTATGACATTCCCAGTATGTGGAGGATCCAACTCTGCAAAGTTCAGCACTCGGCATTGCATTGTCCAATTTTTATCTATGTAATGGGCAACCAACGCCATGTAGCAAAGGTTTTGATTTGATGTCCACAAATCACATGTTAAGCTAATCACTTCCACACTCCTAATACTCTTCATGAGGTTTTCTTTCTCAGAATGAAAAACCTTCAAGCATTCACTTCTTATGGTCTTTCTACCAATAAACTGATATGAAGGGTTTAAATACCTCATCACGACATTGAACCAAGTATGCTCTACCATCCTAAATGGGTACTCATGAACAATTATCATCTTAGCTATCAGTTTACGAGTTTCCTCATGGTTATACTCACTAGGGGTGACAATGAGAGGGATATCTGAGTCACCTTTCTCTGCCGTGAAGTTGAGAACAGCTTGAGCCCTCTTCTTGGCCAACTGGTTCAAGTAAGGCGTGCACTTGTTCATGTGCCTCACAAGATGTGTAGTAGCTCCCCCAGCCTTGTAAGCATACAATGAATGGCAATACTTGCACTTAGCCTTTGTTTCTGTCTCCCCTGGAGTTACCTTGGAAGTAACTTTAACCTCGGTGAAGTTATTCCAACAAGTTGACCGCTTCCTCCCCTTTACAGTAGCAACTTTGGGTGAAACCTTTAGCTTCTTTCCTCTTCGGCGTCCACCCAATGAATCCCCTCCAGAAGCATCACTAGTACCACCAGTCGCTGCCTCATCACCACTTGGCATTGACATTGACATGTCATCAATGTGATCAAAAGAATTATCCTTTGAATTATCGTCATCAATCTACAGTTCATAAACAAAACAGAATTTAATCAATGCATATCGACATGCAATTCATTTATTCATTTTAGAACTAAGGTCATGTAGGGCAAGTACTGTACCAAGGCTATTATTGGAGATAATGGTACATCACAATCTTTGTATGCCATATCACTTGTCGTAGACCCTACAACTGCTTGGGAGGAGGCACCAGTAGTAGAGAATGCAGAAGCACCGACGACGTTACCATCTGAAGCACCAATTGATTTGGATTTGGATCTATCAACATATTTAAAGATGAGTCAAAATTATAAACAATGGAAAAACAAGAGTGTGAAGTATATGCAGTGCAGTATAACAACTAACAAAGAGTCGCAGACTCGCAGTCTCACTCTCATATATAATATACTACACAAAACACATGGCTCAAAGCCTCAAACTATAGTATTGGTACAACATTTTTGATTTATTTGCCTCATTCTTTCTGTAATTGAATCATTGACAGTTTGACACTGACACACACACACACACGCTACTCCACTGACCACAACAATCTACAGCTACATGCCTACATGTACATGCATCACAAAAATGAGAAAATACATCACGAACCTCTTCATCCTAGGCTCGTCGTTGCGGTGTGATGCATGAACTGTCGTCGATCGGTTGGCGACATGGCGTCTCGGCGAGGTCATGATGGACGGCGTCGAGTCAGGGACGCCGGCGATGCAGGGGGCGTCGAGCTCGGCTCGAGCGGCACTGGGGACGGTGGACGGAGGCCGGAGGTGGTGCAGGGAACTAGGGAAGGGAGGCGGCGCCGCGGTGGGCCGACGGCACAGGGGGCGTCGCCGGGGAGGGAGGACGGAGCCGACGCAGCCACAGTAGGGGAGGTAGGCGGCGCAAGGAGCGAGGCGGCACGCCCGCGGCGCAGCCGCGCAGGGAAGGGAGGTGGCGGGCCGGCGGCGGCGGCACAGAGGGGGCTTCGAAGTTCGAACGGCGCTGCCGGCCTGCCGCTGGCGGTCTGGCGCTGGGGAGGGGATGGATGCGGCGGCCGGCAACTCCTCTTGCCAGTCACCGCCAGCGCCACTGCGCTAGTGGCTGAGGAACGGAGGAAGGGGATTAGGGGAGGGATCGGATCTGGGGCGTCAGGTGCTCACGGCTCGCGCTCGGCTCAGCTCAGGACTTAGGGTTTCTCTCTTTCATGGGCCAGACAATTGTTAATGGGCTTGGGCTCGCTTAGGGAACTCAGTTTTCCATAGGCTTGACAAGCCTACCGAGCAGCTTGCGAGCTAGCTCGGGCTCGGCTCGGTTTGGAAACGAGCTGTGGAGGGAGCTCGGGCTTGGCTCGTTTAGTCTTCGAGCCGAGCCGAGCTTCGCGAGCTCAAGCCAAGCCCGAGCCGAGCTCGCGAGCCCGAGCTTTTTGTCCACCCCTACGCTTGAGTCACTAGAAAGAAAAACAAAAAGACGACAGCTGTTTCAAACTACAGTAGAAAACACATAGTCTTTCGATCACGCTACATGTGCTCCACGACGAGAAAAACAAAACCAAAAAAAAAAAACGAAATGATCCTTGCCCGCCACGGTACACGAGTCCTACTATCCATACACACCCGTCCTATGCCGGTTCATTTTTTTTTTATTTTCTCCTTTTTTTTTTCCCTTGATACGCTAATGTCGGTTCATTTCATCCATGCCAACTTGCCGAGCACTACCGACCTAGACCGCCTTGGCTGCCACGAAACCCCTCCCTATATAAGCCACGCGTCCTCCTCCACCAACACATCCACATCAACCCAGCGGGCTCAACTCCAAAGCCCATCCACTACCCAGCCCAAACCCAGCCCTCTCTCTCTCTCTCTCTCCATGGCCGCCACCGCCATCGCCACCCTCCTCGGCCCACCGGAGGCACGCCGCCCCTCCGCTGCGGTGGCCGCCGCGCCGGCGACGACCACGGGCGACGCGTTCCTCGACCTGATGGACGCCAACTTCAACAAGCCGGCGCCGAGGAAGGCGCTCACGGAGAACCTCTCGCCGACGTTCGTGTCGTCGGGGGACGCCTGCCTCGACTTCTTCTTCCACGTCGTGCCCGGGACGCCCTCCGCCGCCGTCGCGTCGCTGCTCGCCGCCGCGTGGGGCGCCGACCCGGCGACCGCGCTCCGGCTGGTGGCCAACCTGAGGGGCGTACGCGGCACCGGCAAGTCGGACCGCGAGGGGTTCTACGCCGCCGCGCTCTGGCTCCACAGCCACCACCCCGCCACCCTCGCGCTCAACGCCGCCTCCGTCGCGGCCTTCGGCTACCTCAAGGACCTCCCCGAGCTCCTCCACCGCATCGTCAATGGTGGGTTGTCCACGAGGAAGCCCGGGAAGAAGGCGCGCCTCGCCGCCGCTGATGGCATCGGCTTCATCGCCCGCCGTGGCCGTGGCCGTGGCCGCGGCCGCGGTTGCTTCCGTGGCCGTGGACGCGGTTTCGCCCGCGGCTACCACACCAGCAGCAGGAAGCAGTCGCGCGGCGTCGGTTCGGCGGAGGAGCGCATCGCGGCCAGCCTGGAGCGCGACGGGAGGCTAGCGGCGAAGGCGGCGGTGGAGCGGCGGTGCAGGCGGGCGGAGGCCGCGGCGAGGGCGGTGGAGAGGTACAGCCGCGACCCTACCTACCGATCCCTGCACGATCGCACGGCCGATCTCTTCGCCGACCTCCTCCGCGACGACATGCGCAAGCTCGCCGAGGGCAACGTCCACGAGTTCTCGCTCGCCGCCAAGTGGTGCCCGTCGCTGGACAAGTCGTACGACCGCTCCACCCTCCTCTGCGAGGCGATCGCGCGGCGCCTCTTCCCCAAGGGCTCGTTGCCGGAGCTCGCCGCGGACCTCCCCGACGCGCATTACGCCTACCGCGCCCGCGAGCGCCTCCGCAAGGCGGCGCTCGTGCCGCTCCGCCGCGCGCTCAAGCTCCCGGAGGTGTACATCTCGGCGCGCGCGTGGGAGTCGGTGGTGTACACGCGCGTCGCCTCCGTGGCGATGAAGAACTACAAGGACCTCTTCCTCAAGCACGACGCCGACCGCTTCAACGCCTACCTCGCCGACGTCAAGTCCGGCAAGAAGAAGATCTCCGCGGGCGCGCTGCTCCCGCACCAGATCATCAGCTCCCTCGACGACGACGGCGGCGGCAGCGGCGTGGCCGACCTCCAGTGGCAGCGCATGGTCGACGACATGCGCGCCCTCGGCAAGCTCCGCAACTGCGTGGCCGTGTGCGACGTGTCCGGCAGCATGACCGGCCTCCCCATGGACGTCTGCGTCGCGCTCGGCCTCCTCGTTTCCGACCTCAGCGACGACCCGTGGCGCGGCCGCGTGATCACCTTCAGCGAGAGCCCACAGCTCCACCACATCGTCGGCGAGGCACTCTCCGACAAGGCGCGGTTCATCCGCGAAATGAACTGGGGCATGAACACCAACTTCCAGGCGGTGTTCGACAAGATCCTCGAGGTGGCCGCGGGCGCCGCCCTCTCGCCGGACAAGATGGTGCGCCGCGTGGTGGTGTTCAGCGACATGGAGTTCGACCAGGCGTCGGCGCAGCCGTGGGAGACGGACTACGAGGCGATCGTGCGCAAGTACACGGCGGCGGGGTACGGCGCCGCCGTGCCGGAGGTGGTGTTCTGGAACCTGCGGGACTCCAAGGCCGTGCCGGTCACCTCCGGCCAGAAGGGGGTGGCGCTGGTCAGCGGCTTCTCCAAGAACCTCCTCAAGCTGTTCCTCGACGGCGACGGCGTCGTCTCCCCGCGCGCCGTCATGGAAAAGGCCATCTCCGGCCCGGAGTACGACAAGCTCGTCGTCTTCGATTGAGAAGATGGCAGCCCCTGCAGCCCTTTCCGTCTCGTGTTCTTCATCTTTTTGTAAAGTTTGGGGAAGTTTTGTAAAAACTAGCAAATCTTCTCTAAATAAAGGATCGGAAAATTCGGTGCATACCACAAATCGTCCTCATATCAGTCATCGCCGTCGTTCTGGCCTCCTTTGGAACGGACGAATTTCATATGAATTTTGTGAAAATTGAACTAGTTAATACAAAATTCATTTAAAATTCATGCGTGACAACCCCTTAAATTCAGATCTCGCATTAATAAACGAAAAGGAAACCAGAACTTCCAAATTGAAGGAAACCAAAACTTCCAAAGTTCACCGGGATTTGGAGGCACGACCTTTTTTGTACTGTAAATCAATTTCTTCATCGTCCTCAATTCATCACATATAGATGTTCGATCGATCGAATGACACAAGGTCACACACCCTGATCCTGAATCTCATCTAACACTGCTCCATTCTTCTAAATTTGAATATTGTTTGAATCATCAAAACGCAATGAGCAAAATGCCTAGGAGAGGAGAGTCGCCTACGACGTCGCGCTGCACGCGGCGGCCACCGTCTCCCGCCAGTTGAGCAGCACGTCGACGGCGACGTAGTGCGTGACGGCCCCGACGAGCACGAGCACGTGGAAGATCTGGTGGCTGTGGCCGACGACGTCGAAGACGCCCGGGCGCCACTTCTCCGGCACGCGGCTGACGTAGAACCAGGCGCCGGCGGCGTAGGCGAGCCCCATGGCGACCTCGAGCGAGAGCGCCAGGTAGCAGGCGGCGTGGCCCCAGTTGAGCCACAGCGCGTGCAGCGCCGGGACGACGCCGGAGAGCCCCATGGCGAGGAACAGCGCGGCGCGGAGACGCCGGAACCGCGGCGACGAGCAGGGCGGCGAGAGCAGCGCGCCGACGACGAGCGCGCCCAGCGCCGAGATGGCGGAGAGGTAGGCGACGCGCGCCGGGCGGTGGCACAGGAAGGCGTAGTACACCGGCGGGACGAAGGAGGCGACGATCATGGCGGAGATGCCGGCGTAGTCGAGCTGCCAGAACACCACGCTGGCGCGCCTGGAGTGGCACGCCAGCAGGTGCGCCGTCGCGCTGATCGCCAGGCACGTCATGGCGCCCACCAGGAACACCATCCGCGGCCACCGCGGCACGCCGTGCCCGCCGCCCAGCACCGCCGCCGCCGCTGCCGCCGCCGCGGCGTCATGGCTCGCCGCGCCCTGCATCCAATGCCACCTTCATTCACATCACTGTAACAACTGCATACTACCATGATGCTAAGTGCAAACACACCAACTCATATGCAAGCATAGTGCCACTTAAAAATAGTGAGCACAATTTTCAAGTTTCTTTTGAATTTCATCGTAATTTCTCAAAATAAAGAAGAAGAAGAAGAAATTGTTGAAGATTCATAGACGGATTGAGTCATTGGTCATCACAGAAATCAACGGCAGGATAGATACAAAGATTTGCCACTTGGTCTTGTCTGCTCATTGATCTGGGCCAGATGGCTGACAAAAGCTAGTGCTCATGGCAGGTGTCACTTCGTTCATTGTATCATTTCAGGAGCATTCGTGAAAATGCTGCAAACTATCTAGCAAATCTTAATTTGCCAATGATAAAAAGAAGGGACCAGCAAAGCAAAAGCCAAACGCTACATTTGTTTCCAAGAAGAGAGGAGTGTCTCCATCACAAGGTGAACTGTCTCACATGGCACCAAAAACACCTTGCTGCTTGTGATTGCAGTGTACAGTTTTTTTGTTAGAATCTGGCTGCTTTTGCTAGGTCTCCTTTGGAACATTACTAAATTTTTCGCAGGAGTTTCTGTTAAACTTCTACAGAAATCTGGGATATATTCTCGTGTTTCCAATAATCCAATGAGGTCCAAAGAGAACTCAAAACCGAATTCAGAACTGGCCTGCCAAGTACTGTACTACTACTCCAAAGTGTAAGTGTGGATAGATGCCGATTCATCAGCAATCATCATCATCCCTGTGGAAGTGTGGATAGATGCCTGGACAATTGTACCAGTGATACATGGAAAGCAGCAGAGGCATCTCCAAGACACCAAAGCTGATGAACATGTCCTCTCCTTGCAGCTTGCAGAATGCAAGGACAAGGATGACATATGTGTGTGTTCCCTAGCTAAGACCCTAGGTTGGCTGCAGCTCATCACGGCCGTTCATGTCCCTTTCTCACTTGCAATGGATGGTGGGACCCGGCTAGATTAATTCGTTAGCTTAATCAAGCTTTACTAATGGCGGTACGGCATAGTGCACCTATCTGAATGAGCAATGAAACCCGTCCCATATTGCCAAACTATGTCGTTCGTTACCTAGTGTCAAACAAAATTCTATGCAGTAAAGTTCCAACAATAATGGTGCATAAATAACTGCAGTTTTCTTCAGATATGTGCAGAGTAGCAAAGATTGCGAGCTGTGACAAGGGATATAATCTGCTGAGGAGTAAACAATTAAATAATTAATGATTGTTATTTCTTCTAGAGAGTGGATGTTTGTTTCAGCATCTCCGAAAAGTAATATGATGAGTCATGAAAATAACTAGTATCGCCGAAAGTAATACGAAAACAGGACATATTCATATATTCTTCGATTCGTTTCTTACCGAATGATCGTTAGTCTGCCAAGAAGCATTGGTTGATCCTACCACAAACCTGCAAAGAAAAGATAAGGATGACACAGAATTAAAGGGCCTTTGCGTAAACAGGAAAAAAAAAACCCTTCATTTTCTGGAGAGCTCATGACGAAGAAAAGGATTTAATTACATGAAGAACTAATGAGCATCCCATGTTCTTACTGAAAACCCCCCAACAAACTTAGAATTTGCACAACCAAAGCCATTGCATTTCCAAAGAGATACTCCATAATTCCATATTGTATTATAGTGGAGTACTATTTCCTTCATTGCCGACAAGAAAGGTATAGAGAATGAGACGATAATGTACCCCAGCTAGGAGTACACGTCCTGACCTTATTCTCGGACCTTGTTTGTGCGATTCTCACAATCTTGGACAGTGAATTATTCAGCTTATCCAGATTAGCATCACATGGGCAGCATGCCAGCATCTATCTTTTCCTGACTACTATGATACACTTGCACACCAACAATTCATAATCTATCTTGTCACCACAAATTTTCAATCTGCTGTATGCTACTCCATATCTCCAGTGTGAATGGTAATTTTGCAGTGGTATGCATGTAAGAATGCATTTGACCCTTCTGTAAATGTTAATAGTATTACATTTACGACAGCAAACATGTGCACGAACACGAACAGAAATTGTTTGGGAGTGGTTGGTAATCCCTACTCTAGGTGGTCCTCTATAGCTCTAGTGATACCACCAAGAACTTGCTCCCAAAAAAAGGGGTGTGGCAAACTTTGCGTGATTGTCCGTATGCGAAAGTTTGTCGTTTTGATTTCGACATGGTTATTAATAGCATAGAACTAATTTACAGAATAATCGTTAAAAAAACCAATATATAAATAATACAATAGCAAAATTGCGAAAGCATGTGAAAACAAGAACAATATAGGAAACTAAGCGGCAACAAATCAGTCAGTGGTAGGAGCTTATTCATTCGCAGAAGTAATCAAGTAACCAAAGCAAATATACTCCATATTTGAATATTTTGGGGTAAAAAGTAGTAAATACACATAATCTAGAGGGCACCACAGCAAAAGTCCCAAACATGAAAGCATCAAAGCAAATAGTATACACACTAGATAGACCTTTTCAAAGATACCTACTGGCACCCGGAAATCACGCGGTTATTTTTTTCTATTTGTAAGATTAAAAATGAATTAGAACAGCGAAGAGGATTGCATTTTAAATTGTGGAACAAGAAAGGAATAGAAATTGGGAAAAACATTTTTGAATAAGACTGTGACGTGGGTGGGATGTGATGTGTGTGGATGCAATGTATTTACCTGATGATCCCCGGCGCGACGTCGGCGGCGGCGTCGCCGGCGGCTCCGGCGAGCGCGAGCGCCAGGAAGAGCAGGAACCCACCGAGATGGCTGCATGGCATGCACAACAAACAATCGGCATGAAAATTGAAAAGCAAATCATCCACCGATGAGATGATGAGAAGGAGAGATTGAATGGAATTGGGAGGGGGATTGGGGGCGCGCACGTCCAGACGTTGAGGGTCTCGTTGTGCCAGGAGAAGGCGCTGAGGGCGGCGTCGCGGAGGGGCCACTCGGCGCGGTAGTAGCCGCGGATGAACTCGTTGTCGCGCAGGAAGTCCGGGAGCTCGTCGTACCCCACCAGCCGCAGCCGCCGCCCCCTCTCGGCGGCCGCCTCCGCCGCAACCACCACCCCCTCCTCCTTCGCCCCCTTCTTCTCCCCGCCCCCGCCTCCGCCGCCGCCGCAGCGGCCAGTGCGCCTCATCTCCGCCGCTGCCGCGGCCACCACCGCTCCCATCGCTCTCTCTCGCGCGCGCCTGCGTGCCTGGATGGGGAGGGAAGGGAAGGGAAGGGGGCGATGCGCTCCCGTCACGCGTGCGGCGAGGTTATAGGCGGAGGCGGAGGTGGTGGCGTGGCGTGGCGAAATCTTGGCGGGGAGCGCGCGCGCGGGCGGGCGCGCGGGCGACACGGGCGACGAGGCGAGGACGAGGACGCGGACGAACACGAGCGGGCGGCAGGGCACATGGGAGGGATGGGATGGGTGGGCAACTCTTCACCTGTTCCGTTGCACTTGCACAGCCTATTTTTTATCTGAGAAAATTCAACAAATGTAATCGATCCAATTACAAGAAATATTATCGATAAGGCTGTGTTTAGTTCACACCAAAATTAGAAGTTTGATTAAAATTGAAACGATATGATGGAAAAGTTAAAATTTTGTGTGTGTAGAAAAGTTTTGATGTGATAGAGAAGTTAGAAGTTTGAAGAATTATTTTGGAACTAAACACGGCGTAAGTAGAGTTCTATGAAATTGCATTATACAAGTGTTTTTGTTCTTAAAAATGCTATCTCCGTTAGGGTTCCGTTAGAATGAACGGTGCATTTAATGACACGGAATGGATAAAATCATAACGGCGATTGTATTTCTGGGACAAAAATCACTTGTACGATGGTATTTTTATGAAACCTGTACTCGTCAATAGTATTTCTCGGATTTGGGTTTTTATCAATGACATTTCTTAAATGTTCTCTTTCTATTTTCTTCTTGCGGAGAAGCACCTGACAGCTCAGCCGTCGGATTGTGGATCAGATGGTCTAGGATAATCGTTACGATATTTTTTTTTTCTTTGTGAGCGGTGCTTTGTGCTTTTGAGCTTATGGCTGTGTTTAGTTCAGCGCAAAGTTTGGATTTTGGTTGAAATTGGAGATGATGTGACTAAAAAGTTATGTGTATGACAGGTTGATGTGATGGAAAATGACCAAAGTTTGGATCCAAACTTTGGATCTAAACACAACCTATATTTTCCTGTGTGGAATGGCAATACTTGGAAAGAGCGCTGATACGTACTAAGATGTTTGAATCTCCTGATGATAAAGATGAAGATAAAAATTAAGTGTTTCACGTAAAACGAGGTGATAATAACGTGTGATTAATTGAGTTTTAATCGTTACAGACTTAAAAATGGATTAATCTTATATTTTAAAACAACTTTTATATAGAAAGTTTTCGTATGAAACACACCGTTTAACAGTTTGAAAAACGTGTCACGAGTATCTAAAAGCTTATCCAATTTTTGTTAGAGAAAACAAAAACAGGGCGTAGATTGGTTAAATCAAATTGATGTTGAAGAGGGGTTTGTTTGGCTTAAAGTGTTTGATACAATTGTGAACTGGGATAGATATGATGTTTGGTGATACATGCTAACATGCGGGTGCACATTTGGTAAGTGGAAGAAAAAAAAAAGCAACACATCTGGATGGATATGTGCGAGAGATAATTCCATTAAACATGGGTTACTTGCTTGCGTCTTTGAGATACAACGTGTGTTCCTATTGATAAGCATGATTACGCATGATTTGTTTTCGAGTGATGCATGCTTAAATTGTGATGGCCATATACATTGTACAGTGCAAGACGTCCACGTGTATGTTCTTTTATGAAAATTAAGAAAACCACATCTTAAAATAGTTCTCATGATAAATGCCTACTCATAGTGATCACTTCATAAAAAATCACTTATGTTCAGATTTAGTTCCTATTTGTTTCAGCTTAGCATTATTACAATCTGAATTATTAGAAGTAAGCTGAAACAAACAGAAAGCTTATTATGATATGTTATTACGATCTAAAAGCCAGATTACTATAATCTAGTAATCTGTTTTTTTAATTATTGTGTGGCTAACACCTAACAACCAGCTAATAATCCAGAGAAACAAACGGCTAACACTATGTCAACTTATTATAATTCATTTTATGGTAATATGACTCAATAATCTAGATTACAATAATCTTAAACTAAAACAAACATACCTTAAACTTAAACTTAGAAGTGTTGTTGTTGTTTTTTTTAACGGAGGATGTGTACATGCTTGGAGGTGCGCGATGTCACTTCGTTTCCTGATAATTCAAAATATAACATCTTTGGTTTTTTTTTTCAACATAGCTCACTGAATGCCAAGTAATACAAGTGTGTGATTGTGTACTTCAGATTTTAGTCACGCACGTTCAACCCGGGTATGAACTATGCCCTACGTTTTTCCTTTTTACAAAGGATACCTTCCTCGCAACTTGTTCGTAAAACTGGTATGATAAAAATTTAACTGTTTTTGTTATTGTTTAGACTGCCAATTTGCTGTTAAATTATCTGAGACGAACAGGACCGGTACATCGTTTCAAAAGGTTAGGGCCGTTGGGCCAACCACCAACCGTGTAGTTTATCACACTACTTTCTCTCGTACCACCAACCGTGTAGTTTACCAAATGGAGAATAATTAATTATTTATCACTCTTACGGATGGTGATAAATGATTTGCCACTAGACCTACATGTCATAGACATATGAGGACCCATATGTTATAAACAGCGAGTGGCAAATAATTAATTGACACATCTTAAAAGTGAATGTCCCCGTAAATGGAGTAATAACAAGTGAATTTTCTGGTTTCGTCAGGGTGGGTGGCTTGCACGCTTGGAAGAGACGGTGAGAGACGCTACTACTATACATGCTTACTTGGCGGAAGGAAGAGGAGGAGGATTCGTGAAAGATTGATCTCGTCAGCTTCGTTATCTCAAACTAATTAATCTTGTTTTTTTTTGTCAAATGCTCAAATGGCACGGTGATTTCATTTGCGCAGAACAGTTCGAGAGTTTTTTTTTTCAAAGAAAACCCTAGACATGGCCCGTTTGAAACATATCATTCACCAAATTAATTATTAATGCAGATTACCTACTTAATTATAAAAATAAATTAATTGTTTAACGAAATGAATACGGTGCAAAAGTTGTTTCTAAGAGAGCTTATACTTAGCTTTGTTGAGTAAAGGCCGAGATGATTATTCCATTATCTTAAAAAAAAGAGAGCTTATGTTTAAGACATGGAGCAAATAGTCCATGGCAACGATTTGATAAAGCGGCCAAAAATGAATGGAAAAACGCCGGTAATAATATGAGAGACAGTTTCGCTTTTTCCGCGATGGCCCAAAAAGTATATATTGGCTAGGTCCATTTCTGCCATGTGGGCCCATCTGGTGCCAACGCATGGCCAATTTATTAGTGGGCCGGGTCCACATTTTTAACATATGAGCCCAACCTACCAACAAATTAGTACTCCCTCCGTCAAGGGATTTTGGTTGGATATGACATATTTCTCTATACAGATTCGTTGTACTAGGATGTGTAAGCCTGTCAAGATTCGTTGTATTAGGATGTGTCACATCCAAACAAAATCCCTTATATTTAGAGCAAGTTTAATAGTATAGCCAACTACTAGCTCCAATTCATCTATAGCCAATCTAATAGCTCATTCATACAATAGTTACATACTACACTATTAATAGCTGGTCCCATATGTCATACGTACAATGTGTCTTGGAGTCTGTGCTACAGCTGGCTACAAATGTGTAGCCCGCTGCCCTTCTCTCTTCTTATTTATCTCCTTAAAATATGTGTATAGTTAACTTATAGCCCGCTATTGTACCTGCTCTTAGGGACGGAGAATGTACTCCCGTGTGGCTGTGTTCTTCTCAACAAGACAACAAGTTAGGAACTCTTCTACACACGTAAAACGGAACAATTTATTAGCACATGATTAACTAAGTATTAACTAATATTTCTAAAAAAAATAGATTACTGTGATTTTCTAAACAACTTTTCTAAAATAACTGTGAACATTTAGAAAGCATGCGGGTGAAAAAAAGAGTGGATGGAGCTGGGAAAACCAGCCCTCGTCTCCATAGAGTGGAGATTGGATGGAGCAGACCCCGATCACCATGCACACCTCCGCCGCTCCGTCGCCGCCGCACGCCGACGATCGCCGCCGCCGGAGAAGGGGCACCCACCCACCGCCGCCGGCGGCGGCGCGCGGAGGCCAAACCAAACCACCCACCCAATCCATCCCCGCGTTTAAATTTGGGTGGCGTTTTTTTTAACAAGTTGCACTGCATCCGCAAAATTCGAGCACCCTGATGATTGCTGCTTCCAAAGCTGGCGTTTGCAGTTTGCTTCGTACTTGCGCATTAAACAAAAGCGGCTCACATGTTTGGGAATTTATTGGAACCGCAGCTTTATTACGGATGGATGGAATGCGTCAACGTTACGGCCCCGCTGTTCATCTTATCCTTTTTTTTTATCAGTTCATTCATTTATTGTACTGTTCGCTGCTGCTGCTCGTCCAATTTAAGCATGCCATGGTTTTCTTTTGCGGGAAAAAAATAGGTAGGAGTAATAATTTTTTGCAGAGTCAGCTTTTAAATGAGCAAATTTGAAATAGATGAATTAATATACCTCTAGATTTTGAAACAACTTTTTGATAGTATAAAATAGAAATCAATCCAATCTACTCCCTCTGTCCTAAAATATAAGTATTTTTTAGCTAGTGTGTCCAGATTAATAGTCAAAAGTTGCTATATTTTGGGACGGAGATAGTAGTATGGAGTACATCAGGATGTATCCAACCAAGCACATTTGAAAAAAAATTGAATTTCAACATTTTTTGTATAATGTTTAAATGATCTGGATTCTGATGATGACGTCCGCGTGTTCCATTCAAATGAGGGGGGCACACAGTACATGAGGTTTGTACTTGTGTCACCGAAATGGCAAAATCCAAGGAAGAAAAGCTCCAAAAAGGAATCAAATCAATCCACCCCAAAAAGTCCAACCCCCAACCAAGACGGCGACCGTTACCACGTTTCAAACCCAAACCCACCCCCCTCTCGCGTTTCAAATTTAAATCCTCCCTCCAAATCACCACCACAAATCACAAACCCAACCCCCACAATTTGAATAAGACAAACACACAACCTCTCTCTCTCACACACACAGAACTCGCGAGCTCTCGCGCCTCGCCTCCCATGGCGGCCACGAAGCGGGAGCCCCTCCGCCCCATCAGCTCCAACGCTGGCACGGTCGAGAGACGGGCTCGCGGCGGCGCGGCTGCGGCTGCGGCGGCGAAGGAGAAGGAGAAGGAGAACGAGGTGCCCACCGAGATTGGGCGGGGGAAGGATGGAGGGGAGAAGAAGCCGCCTGTGGTGGTGGCGGTGGTGGTGCCGCCGGCGCCGCCGCTGAAGCCGTCGTCGCTGCAGGTTCGCATGAAGGCCGAGGAGGAGAAGGAGAGGGAGGAGGAGGAGGAGGGGTCGTCTCCGGCGGTGGCGTTGGTGGCGGGGTTGCAGGTGAGGATGGGGCCGAGGGGGAGGGAGCTGCTACTTCCACCGCCGCCACCGCCGCCGCCGCTGCCGCTGCCGACGTCGTCGTCGTACGAGGCGTGGGACCTCTCCGACAACGAGGCGGCGCCGGCCTCGTCATGGGCGACGCTCCCCAACCGCGCCCTCCTCTGCCGCCCTCTCCCCCTCGACGTCGGCAGGTGCACCTGCATCATCGCCAAGGAGACTCTCGCCGCCGCCGCCGCAGGCGCCCGTGGCGTCGCGCTCTACTCCCTCTACACCAACGTGAGCCTCTTCCATCCTTCATCCAAATCTTCCTCTCTGGTTGCTTGCTTGCTTGAGCGAGTCTAATCGGCGGCGGCGGCGCAGGAGGGGCAGGGGCGGCAGGACAGGAAGCTGGCGGTGGCGCGGCACCGGAGGAGGAGAGGGAGGTCGGAGTTCGTGGTGGCGCAGAATCTGGACGGCATCTTCTGCACCTCCGACAAGAACTTCCTCGGCACATTGAGCTCAAACCTCGTCGGATCCAGATACCGAATCTGGGGCCAGGTACAACAAACCACAACCTCCTCTCTCTCTCTCTCTCTCTCTCTCTCTCTCTCTCTCTCTCTCTCTCTCTCTCTCTCTCTCCTTCCTCATGGTGATAGTTTGATGGAGAATTGGAGATGAGCCGCCATTGATGTGGGTGTTCAACTGTCCATGGTTGCAAATGCAGGGGAACAGGGTGGATGAGATCAAGAGCCAGTCGAAGCGGCTCCTCGGCGTCGTCGCGTGAGATTCGATATCCGTTTGGGGTCATTTCATGCAGGAATTGTGAAGGTTTTTGAGTGATTTTTGTTGAATTTGTCAGGTTTTGGTTTTGTGCAGGTTTGCGCCTACTGTTACTACGCTTACAGGGAGCTTCAGAAGCATGAGGGCTTGGATTCCCAAGAACCAATCCATTCATCTGAAGAACAGCAATTCAGCTCAGGCAAGTGAATTTCCTGTTGTGGAGGTTGGAAATTCAGTGGAATAATTCATTAGGCTAAGAATGTGGTTTTTGGAATGTTCAATTTTTTTTTCAGATTCAGCACATCAGTGGGCTTCCAAAGGATTGGCAAGAGAAGAAGATCAAGGCTGATCAGCTCTGCTCAAGATCTCCTTTCTACAACAATGTATGCAATTTCTCTCTTAAGATTTTAAAATGACTCTTGTTATTTGATTGATACTATGCCAAGATTCAGAGTAAGCTGATAGCAAGATGTTTGTCCTGCTGCATTCATCGTTCACAGATGACAAAACGGTATGAACTGGACTTCAGAGAGAGGGCAGGGAGGATGGGATACAAGGTGCAGCCATCGGTGAAGAACTTCCAGATGACTTTGGAGGTAAACAGAGCAACCTTATGCTGTTGCCACACTCCTGAACTCTAATTGTTGGATCTGATTGGAATCTCATGGCTATCACAACGGAACAAACTGTGAGTAATTTTGCTTTGTTTGGCAGGAGAAAGGAAGGCAGACAATATTGCAGCTTGGTAGGATTGGCAAATCCAAGTACATTATGGACTTCAGGTAAGTTAAAAAAAGAAAGCAATAATCTTCATCATAGCAGGGTGTAATTCTGAATTTTTTTATCAGTCAAAGAGCAAAGATTCATTAGCATAAGCATCGTTTGTTGTAGGTACCCATTGACTGGCTACCAGGCATTGTGCATTTGCCTGGCATCCATCGACTCCAAGCTATGCTGCACACTATGAGATGATGTATCGGAGATGTGAGGGAACCTCATTTGGATTGGTGGAAATTCACAAGAATTTTATAGGATTTAAACTAATGTCCGTAATAATCCTGTAAATTTCCAACATTCCAAAGGAGTCCTGGCCTATTTTGAATTGAGTAGCGATTTTGTAAGAGCAATTGTCCCATTCTCGCCTTGAGAAGGGGCTAATAATGCAACGGAGCTCTGTTCTCGACAATCGCAATGTTTTCTGCACACTATATTTACTGCTCTAGAAATCACGAATTGAATAACACAAACAGGACAGAAAATGTGGTCAACACAATTCACATCCATTGAAATTTCTGGCTAAAAACGGATGGACAAAAGGATCCGTCCCTCAGACAGCTCGAATAAATGTTAAGCCATGTATTTGAATGCTAAGCCAGCAATTAAATAAAGCAAGTATTGTACAAGAGATAAATCGATGCAACGCGGTGTTAGCTCCATCTCAGCTTGTTCAATTTGGATCCAAAGCACCCGCAAACTTCAAAAGTCTGATAAATTGCAGGGCAGGTGTACAGAATAAGCTGTCATGGCCCCCACAAATAAAACATAATCGTTAGTGCATGGTTTCCTACTGAACCAAAGACAGGGAAACAGTCGGCCAGGACATGGCAAGAGTTCTCACCGGGTTTAAATAATTCCATCTAATCTTCATCAGCAGCATGTTCAAGAAGGTAATTTGCTGCGAGTTGCTCGTTCCTGTCACAGGCGAAGAATGCTTCGATGACACGTGCTCTGTCAAATCCCATGCCTTCAAGCTGAAGCATGAAAATAATTCAAAACATTGTTGTTATGTAATGTTATGTACACTGTATATACTTCTGTAACAAGAGGTAATAAGTGAGTTAACTATGTTGTACATACCCGTCCAATCGCCTCTTGCTCTTCAGGTGTGACATTGATAGAATGGGGCATCTCATCCTGGTCAGGTTGGTCTAAGAAGTCCCTGTATCATCAGGAAGCAGGCGAGTGCAAATGAATACCGGAGTAATGCACACGTACTACCACAGAAAGTCCATAAAAAGGTGTAACCATATTGTACAAGTAGCACCGAGGAAAATCCATTGAAAGAAGTTATGGGAGTGTGCTGAAGCAACACAGAGAACATACCAATGGCATTTCAAGTTTATAATTGATTTTTTTTTCATTTCGCATTAACGAATCCTATAACCCTATAACAAATCAAATGAAACCAGAATTGAATCAAGCAGATGAACAGTTCATACCCATCAGCACCATCAAAGGGCTCATTTATTAACTGAAGGAACTCATCATGGTTCTCCTGAATCAACCTCAGAAGTTGAGGATTCTTCTTGCTCAGTTCCTGGAGCATAGGCTATAACATGATACCAGCACAAAGATTAGGCAGGTGATACAAAATAAGCCATAGCAGGCTATACAAGATAATCCATAGCATGTAAACATGTCAAACAAGATAAATGACCTGCAATATTTGTGGGTTAGTATGAACCATTTCCCGAAGCGCCTGAAACTGCAAAATAGTGAAGATAGCGGTGTTATACTTCAACAATTCAAACAACGCAACGTTATACTGAATGGAGGTATACCAAAATGATGCTTTTTTTTCTCGAATACGCATGAGGGTACCAAAATGATGTGAACATTAGGTCCTGTCTCAAAAAAGGAAAACATGATATGGAAGTTTCACTAAGTTGATGCTCACACCATACAGGGTGGTGCGCTGTTCAAGCACAAAAGATGACAGGGTATGCTATCAAAATAACAATAATAAATCAGAAACAATGCTAGCAGCATCAAAAGCATCTTATCATGCATACAGTGGCTCCATTGCTGGCTATGAAAAGCTAAAAGGTAGTTATCCGGTACCAGACAAACAATGGCAACATAATTTATATATTCAAGAAACACTATATTAAAAAACCAAATATTTGCTCAGGAAAATTATACTGAACAAAAAACAAAAATAATCTTATATGGCAAAACAGAGAGGATGACAACCTGTTGGTTATGTCTAAGGAACTCAAGTGTTCCACCACCAGCACCACCTCCATCATTTGCATCGCCCTGCTAAATTTCAATTGTTAAATACATGCAATAGTAGGCGATGGTAATGAATAACCAAGATAGCATATAAACCTGTGGGAAAAGATTTAACGGGGATGCGTTTGGAATTCCAGACAGACTGGCTTCCCTAGTAGAAGATGGCTCGGTTGTGTTTGCCCCTTGACCACCTGCTGGAACAGCAACCTCCGCTGTAATTGGAATGCCCTAATGTTTGGGAGAAACAAACATTATCTATTAACGTTAGAAAAAAAAGAATAACAAACATTTACAGGAGGAAACAGAACATACAGAATATAGATATTCAACAGCACGCTCTGGGTTGTTATAAGCTGCACGTAGAGCTCTTTGGACTTTATCTCTGTCCCAACTGCCACCACCCATTTCCATCAGCTGGTTAATCGTAGTGTCAAGATTGCTTCCCGACAATAGATTTGATGCTGCTTGACCATATGCGTTTGAAGGGGCTCTAAAATAAAAATAAGTTTTAGCAAGCATATAAAGTATATTTCATTAGAAAGTAAACAGTGGAACCCATATTCATAAGACCAATTCAGATCTATCTTCCATAGCTATTAGAATCCCAAAATTGATCAGGACTAAAGCCTAACTTCCTGCTGATAGCTAGCAAGTGTGTTTTTTTCCCCTCCTCTCTCGCAGACCACAATTTATTAGTTCATCTTATCACGTATGCGTGTATGCCAGTCTTCACAATGGAACCTTATCAGATGTGGTAATGTATGAAATGTTGAATGATTTGAGTGTGCTATCAAATTTAAAGAAAGGAATTTTCCTTCGGAGTGACCACGTCACGAAACAAGGATATTAGTGGCAAAAAAGGACATAGCACAAATATTGATTGCAGACTGGAAACATACTCCGCAGGTGGCCTTTCGGGCTGGGGTGTTCTTGTAGGTGCAACTCTGCAAGAGCACAATACATCCACCTAGTGAGTAATACCTTATATGAATGGGGAAGATGCAAAAAAGAAAGTCAATAGTGCACTCACAGGGGTTGAGGAGCTGCTCGTGAAGCATCCGCAGGAGTTTCTTGCCTGGTCAAAGGGGTGCTTGAAGTCTAATAACGGATCATGCAGTCAGTAAATGAAAAAAAAAAACATTTGCATATACATCTAAAAAGTAATAGTATTACCAGTGAACTTAAAGCTCCACTGGAACCAGAAGCTTTACTCTGCAGAGAATCAGAGATTAAGTAAATAATCATGTCTTCCAAAGCAACACAAGAAGAGTACAAGCATGAGAGGAAATGTCGGATAATGTGATTATAGATAATGGTAACTGTAAAGCCAGTAGATAGAGAAGCGACTGTTGACAGGTCATGAAAATTAATCATAGAAAGAAGCATAAGAACGATTCAGGTGTCAATTAAGTTTGGTACTGTGGCATAGAAGAAACTACCCATAGTATAGCTGCTACGTGGAAAGGACTATTAATCATGTTCCTTATTCGCCCATGTCAGATTATCAGAAAACCAACATGCATTAAATGAGGCCAGAGCCAGGCATATTCATCGTTTATGAATATCCACAAAATGATTACGTCTCGCAAGTTATTGTTTAACTGTTTATGCTATTAACTCCCTCCGTCCCATAAAAACAAACCTACTATGGGATGTGACACATCCTAGTAGTATGAATATGAAGGATGTGTCACATCTTGTACTAGGTTTGTTTTTTATGGGATGGAGGGAGTATATGGAACGTCATCGTGTTTTCCTTAACAACTAAGTTTGCTGCACCGTTACACCCAGCATCCAGTCAGAAAAGAATTAAATGAAGCGTAATAAATAACATCACCATTTAAATTATATACAGCACATACGCGGCCTACCTTACTAAGCATGACAACTAAAAACCCAACTTCACTGACTTTGTTCTCTTCCAATGTACTTTCATCTTTCAAAACCTTGCCATTGTGAATCAGCAACTGTTGGCCCCATGGGTAGCTATCCTTTCCTTGTATCTCTTCAATGATCTTCTTGACAGCCATAATCTGTTCCATAGTGTACAAACAGAAAAATCCTGGAACGGTTATATATGTAGCAGAGCCATTTTTGCTATAATTATAGAAGACGTAGCAGACAAGAAATAAATATCTAAACCCCTGTTGCACCCAGGGTTTCAAATACTGGTTTTGGATGGAATTATCATCCCCCAGTGAAACCTGACAAGTTTTACTTTTATCCAGTAATCAGCCAGTACAATGCTATGCATTCAATATTTCAAAGGAGACGATAGCTCCTTTCGGACAGTAACCACTTGCTAACATTGCTGCGCCTGAATCATCATGAACACACTGTAAAACTATGAGTCCAAAGCAGACGATAGCTCCAAGCCTGCAGCTTAATCCATCCATCCTCACGAACACAGCTCCGAGGGACTATCATCATCCAGGCATATCCACTACATTACCATATAATAATAAATAACTAAATAACAGCAAACAACGAGCCCTCCAACGAGGTGAGCCATACTTGCTGAAACGAAACCCTAGCGGAGCAGGACTCAATGGCTACCTCGCATCTACATTGGTGGAAACCCTAGCAAAAATTCTCCATCTCCCCACTAACGAAAGCTACACACGAGACGGGGAAAAGAAAATCGAAATGGGCGTAGGGGGGAAAATTTCTCACGGTGTCGTTGGGCTGCACCCGGATCTCGAACTGGGTGCCCTTGAGGGTCTTCACCGTCAGCTTCATGGCGCCGCCGGAGAGTCGAGCACGCCCCCACCCCCACCCAACCCGCAGCCTCTCTCGGCTAGGGTTTTAGGCCCGCCGGTCGATCGGCTCGGTAGCCCTAACGGATCATGCAGAGAGGAGACCCGCTCCTACGTCGCAGCACCGCCGAGCGGCGGCTAGGGTTGGGGATGCGGCGTCGTCGTCGTCGTCGGCGGCGGAGGAGGTGGCGGCTCGCGGAGTGGAGGGGAGGGGAGGAGGAGGCGCGTGGCGGTGTTGAGGTGCCACGCGATTGAAGACGATCTCTCTCTCTCTCTCTCTCTCTCTCTCTCTCAATTAAGTGGGCCACGCGGATGGTTGACGGGCCGGCCCATCTGAGTTTGTGGATGGGCCCTGTGCGGTATTTTTTCATTTTAAATTTTTATTTTTTAATATTTATAGAAATATTGTACCGGCGTAAATATAAACATTTACAGAAGTGACGTGAGGGACGGACAAGTTGAAAAAAAAAAAGAAAAAATGCATTTTTTGGCAGGACAAAAATTGCATTTACCCCCTTGCAGCCCTTGTAGAGGACGGCAAGGGACCTAAGTGCAAAATGCGTACACCTTGACGCCCTCTACTTGGACGACAGGGGCCATTTGTGTAAATATTTTGGATGGTATAATATTTCTATAAATATTAAAAAAATTAAAATTAAAAATGAGAAAAATTCGGCCTTGTGCTTACCGGAGTACTCCCTCCGTAAAAAAAAAAGTCTAATTCTACAGATAAATCTGGACACACAAAAAAAGTCCAATTCTAGAGATGAATCTGTCACTGGTGGAGAAACCATCTTTCGTCGGTCGGCCGATTTCCACAATAGTCCCGGATGCAATAAAAACCGGGACTAAAGATGATCTTTAGTCCCGGTTCAAAAGGGTAACGGGCATATTTGATCTTTAGTCCCGGTTGGTACCAACCGGGATTAAAGATCATCTTTAGTCCCGGTTCGAATGCTGTCAGGGCATGTCAGGCCCCCCCGGGATCTTTAGTTACCAACCGGGACTAAAGATCGTAACTTTAGCCCCGGCTGGTATTACCAACCGGGGCTAAAGATCCTGGTGATCTTTAGCTCCGGTTGGCGCTACCAACCGGGACTAAAGTCCCACCCCTATTTATATGTCTTCTTCCTCCTCCAGCTGCCCGAGCAAGCTTCAAAATTTCTTCAAAAAAGAGGGGAGGTCATGCCAAAATTTCTATTGAATTTATTTTGGTGATTACATACAAATCGGAGGTGCCTAAAAGGTTTGCAACTTCATCCTCCAATGTTTTTTTTGTCATACTACATTTGCACCTATGTTTTGCACACTTTTTTTGTCTCCAAAATTTATAAGTTGTAAGTTGATGAGAGAGAAAATGTGTGTGGGGAAGAAAGAATATATAGAAATTTAGTTCATTTGCTAAACAAGGTATTATAAAATAGTTGAGAAGGAAAACTCTAGTGAAAGTTAATCTTAAATAATAGAAAACAAACTAAAATAAAAATTAAAAGAAGTAAAACACATTAAAATTAGTTTAAAACTTTACAAATAGTTTTTAAGAATTATTTGGTGTAATATTTTATGATTTTTGTATGAATAAAGATATCTTATAATTATTGTATGACTGTCATTATTGTAAGAATAATTATTTGTGTACGGTTTTTTTTTGACTCATGTAGATGGATCGGCAATGGATGTACGCTGACCGGCGGTCCAAAGAGTTTATTGACGGCGTGCACTATTTTTTGAGAGTGGCCGAAGCTAACAGGCAAAGGGGTTTTATTTGTTGTCCATGCAATAAGTGTAAGAATCAGAAGGAGTATTCTGCATCCAGGACTATTCATTTCCACTTGTTTGAGTCGGGGTTCATACCAAGCTATAATTGTTGGACATCCCACGGAGAGCAAGGTGTTGAAATGGAAGAAGATGAAGTGGAAGACGACAATATTCCGGACTTTGCTCAGTATGTTGGATTTGAAGAAAATCAAACGGGTGAGGAGGAAATAGCTGCTGATGGTAACGACGTTGCGGATGATCTTGGTCAGATGTTGCAGGACGCTATGGAGGACTGCGAAAGTGAAAAGGAGGCCCATAAATTGGACAAGATGTTGGAGGACCACAGAACTTCGTTGTACCCAGGTTGCGAGCAGGGGCACAAAAATTGGATACCACTCTGGAGTTCTTGCAATGGAAGGCAAAAAATGGGGTTAGTGACAAGGCATTTGGCGATTTATTGAAACTCGTCAAGAACATTCTTCTCGGGGGAAACAAATTGCCCGAGACAACGTACGAGGCTAAGAAGATAGTCTGCCCGTTAGGACTGGAAGTTCATAAGATTCACGCATGTCCGAACGATTGTATCCTATATCGCGGTGAGGAGTATGAGAACCTAGAAGCATGCCCTGTTTGCAAAGCACTACGATACAAGATTAGACGAGACGATCCAGGAGAAGTTGACGGGCAGCTAACAAAGAAGAGAATTCCTGCTAAGATGATGTGGTATTTCCCTATGATAGCACGGCTAAGGCGTTTGTTCAGGAACAAGGGGAATGCTAGAATGTTGCGATGGCACGCTGAAGAGCGTCAACAGGACGGGATGCTGAGACACCCCGCCGATGGTTCGCAGTGGCGAAACATCGACAGAAAATTTAAAGAATTTGGAAAGGACGCACGAAACATACGGTTTGGTTTGAGTACGGATGGCATGAATCCTTTTGGAGAGATGAGCAGCGGCCATAGCACTTGGCCCGTTACGATGTGTATCTACAACCTCCCCCCTAGCTATGCATAAAGAGGAAGTACATAATGATGCCGATTATTATTCAAGGCCCCAAGCAACCTGGTAACGACAACGATGTGTACCTAAGACCACTGATCGAAGATCTTAAACAGTTGTGGAAGAAGGAAGGTGTCCCCGTGTGGGACGAGGACAAACAGGAGGAGTTTAACCTACGAGCGCTGCTGTTCGTAACCATCAACGATTGGCCTGCACTTAGCAACCTATCCGGACAGTCCAACAAGGGGTACAAGGCTTGCACTCACTGTATGGATGAAACAGAAAGTACGTATCTTAAGCACTGTAGGAAGGTTGTATACATGGGTCATCGTCGATTCCTTGCAGCAAACCACCTGGTACGGAAGAAAGGCAAGCACTTCGAACATAAGGCCGACCACCGTACGAAGCCTAAACATCGCAGCGGGAAAACAATGTTTGCTATGGTTAAAGATCTTAAAGTAGTGTTCGGAAAGGGGCCTGGAAGCCAGCTTATAGAGAGCGAAGATGGTCACGCGGCGATGTGGAAAAAGAACTCTATATTTTGGGAGTTACCATATTGGGAATTCTTGGACGTACGCTACGCAATCGACGTGATGCACCTCACTAAGAACCTTTGCGTAAACCTTCTTGGCTTCCTAGGTGTATACGGAAAGTCGAAAGATACACTGGAAGCACGTAATGATCTGAAGCATATGGAACAACGCGGCGACCTTCACCCGGAACCAAAGGAGAAAGGAAGCCATTACTTGAGTCCAGCCAGCTACACTCTTAGCAAGGCAGAGAAGGAAAGTATGTTTGAATGCTTGGAGAGCATAAAGGTACCGTCTGGATACTCCACGAATATCAAGCGAATAATAAGCACGAAGGAGAAGAAGTTCACAAACCTAAAGTCTCATGACTGTCACGTGTTGATGACACAACTGCTACCAGTTGTAATAAGGGGTATCCTTCCAGACAATGTCCGGGCAACAATAACAAAGCTATGTGCATTCATGAACGCAATTTCGCAGAAGGTCATCGATCCGGATAGATTAGAAGCCCTTCAGAATGAAGTGGTGCAATGTCTCGTCAGTTTTGAGTTGATATTTCCACCTTCATTTTTCAATATAATGACGCATCTGCTTTGTCACCTTGTGAAAGAGATCCGTATTCTCAGGCCTGTGTACCTACACAACATGTTTCCTTTCGAGAGGTACATGGGCGTTCTGAAGAAGTATGTTCGTAACCGTGCTCGTCCAGAGGCAAGCATCGCCAAGGGTTATGGAACAGAGAAGGTCATCGAATTTTGCGTAGAATTTATCGAAGACCTTCGCCCAATCGGGGTACCTGAATCACGCCATGAAGGGAGACTACGGGGAAAGGGAACTCTCGGAAGGAAAGCAATAATGACGGTAGACAACAATTTATTCCGTAAAGCCCATTTCATTGTTCTGCAACACTCTTCATTGGTAGCTCCTTACATCGAGGAGCACTTGGCTCTAGTTCGCGCCAGGAACATCGGTAAGTCCGATGCATGGATTACACAGCATCACATTGATACTTTCCCCACGTGGCTACGACAACATCTCATGGGTAACGAGTCGATCAACCAACAACTTGTCTTCCTGGCGAGGGGACCGTCTGGGTCGATCGCGACATTCCAGGGATATGAGATCAATGGGTACACATTCTACACGAGAGCCCAAGACATGAAGAGCACGAACCAAAACAGCGTTGTTCGTGTCGATGCCATGGGACACGATGGAACAACTGCCACGTATTACGGTGCCATCGAGGATATATGGGAACTTGACTATGGTCCTCTCAAGGTTCCTCTGTTCCGGTGCCAATGGGTTAGGTTGACTGGTGGAGGCGTAATGATTGATGACAGTGGTATGACAATTGTTGACCTTAACAAGGTTGGATACTCGGACGAACCTTTTGTCCTTGCCAATGATGTAACGCAAGTCCTTTTCGTGAAGGACATGTCTAGCAAAGGAAAGAAGGGCAGAGGGCCTGACGAGCCTAAGCGTCAAGTGGTTCTCCCAGGCAAAAGAAAAATCGTCGGAGTTGAGGACAAGACTGACGAGGATTATGATCAGTTGGATGGGCAACCCCTTTTCACGGTGACGATTGACCCTAGCATCCTCCTATCAAATGAAGACACACCTTACTCACGCAGCGATCACAAGGAGGGAACAATAGTGAGGAGAAAGTACGTGCGGTCAACCGTCACCGCCGATGTAATGCCGTAATTATTGTGTACACGATGTAAACTATTTTGGATGTATTGATTATCCATATAAATCAATTGATGTATGGCAAAATTTACTATCATTCATATGCTACATTTAATTGACTATCATTCATATGCTAATTATAATTGACTAGAGAATTTTTAAAAGTATTAAATCATTCATGTGGCATTTACAGATGTTAATTAGAGTTTTTCACAATTTAATTTACTATCTTTCATATGCTACTTATATATGACTATTCGAATTTTTAAAAGGTTTAAATCATGCATGTGGCATTTACATATGTTAATTAGAGTTTTTAACATTTAATTTAATATAATTCCTACACTAAGTATATATGATGATTACAATTTTTATTCATTTTAAATCATGCAGTATGTACATACATATCTTAATTAGAGTTTTTACCAATTTAATAATATCATTCAGATGCTAAGTATATATGATTATTGGAATTTTTATTAATTTTAAGTCATATATTTTCTTATTAAGATTTATCCACTTAATTTATTACAGACAAAAATAATTTTTCGAAGTAATTGTCATTAATCTTTGTACTTTAAATAATGTTAATGCATTAACTTCTATTTTAGAAACACATATGTAAGCGAAAATAATATGCAGTGCTATAATCTTTAGTCCCGGTTCTTAACCCTAACCGGGTTTAAAAAGAATTTGGAAATAGCGGGAAAAGATCTTTACTCCCGGTTGATGAGAACAACCAGGACTAAAGATATCTTTAGTCCCGGTTGTTGAGAACAACCGGGAGTAAAGATCTTTTCTTTAGTCCCGGTTGTTCCCCGATGCGCGCCCTCGTCTTCTCCACCAACACTTAATGTTTTTGGCCGATCGATCTCTCTCGGCCTCTCTCCTTCGCCGCCACTGCCTAGGGTAAATCCCCGCGCCGACGCCGCCGTATCTCGCCGTCGTCTCGAGCTCGTCGTCCTCGCCGCCGCCTCCGCCTCCTCCGCCGCCGCCGCATCTCTGGGGTGAGAGCCGCTGCCGCCTCTCCTTCATCGATCTCCGATCTCGATCTCTCTCTCCGTCACGCCGCTCGCCACGAGACGCCGCGCCACGACGACGCCGCGCCACGACGACGCCGCGCCACGCCGCCGCCGGCACGCCACGCCGCCGCCTTCGCCGCCGCGCAACGCCGCCGCCGCCACGCCGCTGTGCCAAGCGTCGGCCCGATGCCGCCACACCGCCGTTAACGAACACGTGAACAAGAACGAACACGTCAACGTACGTTGCCGCGAGAACGTGAACGAGAACGAGAACGATCGAACGAACGAGAGCGAGAACGAGAACGATCGAACGAATTAACGTGAACGAGAACGACAACGAACGTGAACGAGAACGAATGTGAATGAGAACGAGCGAACGAACGTGAACGTGAAATGCAATATATATATATGTTACTTCGCATTTATCCTAATACATATTTTTTTGTATCTTGCAGAAAAGACGTGTTGTCGGAGTCGTTCCTCAAGCCGGAGTGGAAGAGCTAGCCCTAGAAGGAATTCGTGCAGGCAAATGACGTAATAATATAAATGATTGTTATATTTGTAATGCAATTAAGAATATTAGACTTGTAATTAGACTTAGCATATAAGAATGTGTAGTGTTCTAATATTATTTGAGTTTTAATATAAGATTATTTTATTGCAAATTAGACTTAGTATGTAATTATTGACTACGGAATTGGTGCGACTCCTAGCAATTGACTATTATAGTCTTAATTAGACTTAGCATATATGCACGAAACACTTAGCATACATGACTATTTTAGTCTTAGCATGTAATATTATTTGAGTTTTAATATAAGATTACTTTATTTGTAATTAGAATTAGTATGTAATTATTGACTACGGAATTGGTGCAACTCCTAGCAATTGACTATTGTAGTCTTAATTAGACTTAGCATATACGCACGAAACACTTAGCATATACATGACTATTTTAGTCTTAGCATGTAATATTATTTGAGTTTTAATATAAGATTATTTTATTTGTAATTAGACTTAGTATATAATTATTTACTACGGAATTGGTGCGACTCCTAGCAATTGACAATTTTAGTCTTAATTAGACTTAGCATATACGACAGTTACACTTAGCATACATGACTCTTTCAGTCTTAGCATGTAATATTATTTGAGTTTTAATATAAGATTACTTTATTTGTAATTAGAATTAGTATGCAATTATTGACTACGGAATTGGTGCGACTCCTAGCAATTGACTATTGTAGTCTTAATTAGACTTAGCATATACGCACGAAACACTTAGCATATACATGACTATTTTAGTCTTAGCATGTAATATTATTTGAGCTTTAATATAAGATTATTTTATTTGTAATTAGACTTAGTATATAATTATTTACTAGCTAGGGTTGTATAATATACGTCACCTAGACTTAGCTTATGTCATGATTTGTAATTAGACTTAGCACGTAAGGTTGTGTAGGGTTCTAATGTACGACATTTACACTTAGCATACATGACTTAGATTGTTAAAACATAAATGTCTCGTGACTTAGCAGATGTTTCTTGTATCAACAGATGGCTGACCACGATGAGGAACAGATATTGTATGATACAATCGCGGAGGGAAGCAGCCAGTACTGGAATAAAGAAGAGGGGAATGGGGATCCAAACCAGTACTTGAACGAGGAAGGGAACGTGGAGAGGGATGCGGAGGGGAACCAGCAGGGGCACGTGGAAAGTGATGTGGAGGGGAACCAGGAGGAGGAGGCTAGTGGTAGTCAACCCTCCGTTGGACAGAAGAGGGCACACGGGCAACGAGGTGCAGCGAAGAAGCTTGAGGGTCGGCACATCATAACGGAAGTGGAAGAAGATGGACGTCCTAGTGCCCCGGCCGAAGCCGCCAAGAACTATGTACGTCACAGCGGTTGGGTTGTGCGGGATAACGTGCCTGTTAGTACGGTGTACTGGCGAAGAACAAGGGCACGCGGAGATCATGAGAGCTCTGTCCCAGATTCGGAGAAAGAGATGCTGTGGACCACAATGCTCGAGACATTCACCCTTCCCGCAGGTACAGAGGACAAAGTGAAAAGGTGGACTCTGAAGAAAATGGCAGAACAGTTTCAGAGCTTCAAGGGAGAGTTGTACAAGAAATATATCCTGAAGGGGCAGACACCGAACTTCGACACATTCCCAAAGCTAAGGGATCACTGGGACGAGTTCATTGCATATAAGACAGGTGAACAAGGGCAGGCGATGATGGAAAGAAACAAAGAAAATGCCGCCAAGAAGAAGTACCATCACCACTTGGGGTCAGGAGGCTATAGCGTCGCGAAGCCGAAGTGGGAGGAGATGGAGGCTAGCTTGATTGAGAGGGGTTTCGAACCGGCAACCGCCAATTGGTCGGAACGATCGAAGTTCTGGTATTATGCTCACGGTGGAACGCTCAACCCAGCTGATGGCTCACTGGTCTTCGGCGATCAGATACGAGAGGCTGCGCGACGACTAACAGATGCAGTGGAAGCCTCATCTCAGGGCACGTTCTGACCGGACAGAGATAGGGACGAGCTGACACTCGCCCTGTAGACTCCAGAGCATCCAGGACGAACACGAGGGAAATGGGTGATTCCTTGGAAGATTGGTTTCAAGGAGGACATCCACACGTACAGGAGTCGGATGAGGAGTAAGAGAGATACCGAGGCGAAGATTGCAGATCTAGAGTTCCGGGTATTGAGCTACGAACTCAGCATGCAAGAGGAGGTGGCAAGGAAGGTTGATGAACGCATGGCCGCACATCGGTCCCATGATCCCCAGCCGACCATTCCTCCTGCAATGGTGAGCCCGTCAGGAAACTGTAGCAGCTGCGCCTCAACGGGGCAAGTAGGATCACAGAGCATGGACGCCATGCAAACACAGGACGAATCGACCTGTCCTGTTGATGACATCACTCAGCGGACACCATGTGAGCTGCATATTCCTTACAAGAACTTATCAATAAAGGTAAACTCGTAGTTTATATATTTTAGATTTAGCCATTCCGCTAGTTGCTGCTTATATATGTTGATTACTAATAAATAATCTCTCATAACATGAAGGTGGCGTCGGGCATGGCCATCCCAACGGACCCTTCAGGTACTTACCACTGCAGGCCGATTCCAGCAGGATACTCGAAGGTCGAAGTTGAGTTGGTCGAAGGCGCGTACGAGGACCTCGAGCTGGATTACCCTGGAGGAGACGGTGAGACGCATCTACGAGACACAAGCCATGCCATTATTCTATGGCGCAGGCGGTACATCATCCTCCCTGGGCGACAAGCGGCGTCTCGTGTACCATATCCTCCGGCTCCGCCATCTCCTCCTCAGGATCCTGCACCGTCTCCTCCTCATGCTCCGCCAGCACCATCTCCACCTCAGGCTCCAGCACCGACTCCTCCTCAGGATCCTGCACCGACTCCTCCTCGGGCTCCTACACCTACTCCTCCGCAAGCTCCTCTTCCAGCACCTTCAAAGTCAAGGGCCCCCCAGCTCCACCGCCTGCCCACACAAGGGCAACGAAGAAGGCGAAAGTTGACGCCGCCAAGAACAAGGACCCGGCGTACGATTGCACGCAAGAGGAGCTTGACACTTACGTTGCATCAGAAGTCAAGAGACAATTCAAGCCTCGAAGTCCAGAAAAGAAGATTCCTATAGACCCCAGTGTTAGGAACTTCTTCAGGGGTATGTCTGCATCTGTCAAGGAGGCCATCAAGCTATCGGACTATGAGCGAACGCTGAAGAAAGCATCTTCTAGAAAGTCCAAACCAGTCCCTCAGCTTGGAGAGCAACCAAACCAGGAGATAGAGCCGTTGGTGACCGGTAAAGAAATGACGATAGAACAATTTATTATTGATACCGGTCTAACTACGGATCAATTGCTAGGAGTCGCACCAATCGAAAAGGCGGAAGTGAAATACATGTACGAACTCGGTAAACCGCTTGTCAAGCCTGAGCTGCTGCAGTCCCTACCCACACAAATGTACAAGTTCCATCAGCTGTACATGGAGATGAGCGCCACCGGTAGAGAGATGATCGGAGCGAGGATCAGGGACACGGACTTCTTGCAAGGAGATGACATTCTTTGGATCAATTTCAAGGGAATCTACGAACTATACCAGCTGGACGCCCTCGACGTCTCTATTATGAGTTGCTGGATTTTGTAAGTATATCGTTCAGTTAGATTTCTTACTATACGTCTCCTTTAATTAATTAGGTCCTTGTATATAAGTAGACTATAGAAAATAATATACTCCCTTTTATCATTGTAGAATGGAGATTCAAAGGGCCCGACGGCGGAGGGTTTTCGATACTGGATTCATCGACCCTCGGAGAGTAAACGTCGCAATGCTCGACCAATATCCACAAGAAACAGAGGACAATCTCGTCCATCTCCTGAAGGCGCAGCATTACAAGACGTTCATACTGTTGCCGTACAACACAGAGTTAGTTTAATTTTACTGTCTTTCTACATACCAAATTTCATTCCCGTACGAACTTGCTTAGTGTTTCATATGTAATGCATCCCACGCACATTGCAGATTCCACTGGGTGCTTTTACTCTTCGACCTGTCGGCCTGCACCGTCAACGTATATGACTCAATGGATAAAAAAGAGTCTACGTTTGATAAGGTTTTCGAACTTATAGACAGGTACCGTCATAAGTTCCTCTATTAATTAAGAAAATCTTGTTATGTTAATTGCTACTACGAATCATAGCTTTAAACTCCATGTAGGGCTTGGTATCGGTTCCGTCATTTGATCCGCGGCAAATGGAGAGAAAGACTTAGGCGGAAATTCAAATTTCCTGTGAGTACACATGCTCTACATTTATATTTCTCCGATTCAAATACATACAAGTGTATATTAATTATATCTCTCGTTGTTTGTCATTTATTTGTAGTGCGCAAAGCAAAAGCAGGGAACTAACTTGTGCGGCTATTACGTGTGTGAGTATTGCCACTGCCTTGCAGACCAAATCATCACCACAAGAGAGCTCGATGTACGTACAAATAAATTCAAAATTTCATTACGTAACGATTTCTTGTTTAATTACTAATCAATTTCATACATTCATATAGTTTATTCGCATGAGGGATAACCTGACCACACACAAGGAATTTATCGCGGCGGTTCAAGACCAACTCATGGGATTCATCAACGAAGAAATCCTTGATCCCAAGGGTGAATTCTACTACGACGGAAACACAATTCACCGATCCTTAGCTTCTGAGCTAGCAGCGAGTACTACTACTACGTCGAAATCGTAGCTAGCTAGGACATATAATGGATTGTAATTAATACATGACTACATATGTTTCTATATGCATGTGTACACATTTTCTATAATGTAAATATATTTTGGTCATATATATATATATATATGCATATATATGCATGGTTTATATATGCAGCAACAGGGCCATGCAAAAAAAAAAGGTCAGCTCGATCTTTAGTTCCGGTTGGTAACACCAACCGGGACTAAAGATCGATCTTTAGTCCCGGTTATTTCACCCGGGACTAAAGATCCTATCTTTAGTCCCGGATTGGTACTCCCGGTTTGGAAACCAGGACTAAAGGGGTTACAAACCGGGACTACAAAGGGTTTCTCCACCAGTGTGTACACATATGTGTCTAGATTCATCTCTAGAATTTGACTTTTTTTGGGATGGAGGGAGTACTAAAAAAAGGCTCGGTCCAAATGGTAAAACCGTATTGTTAATTCCGGTTAGGTAGAGAAACGTGGCACCCGTTTATCTCGTGCTCAAAATTAACTCCAGCATATCTAATCTGGCTCTATAGAACAGGCGACGACGACCCTCTTAGCGTCTTTTTTTTTTTCTTGGAGGCGTTGTTTAGAATACATGTTATGTTTCTATCATTAGAATCAAATGTAGACACGTGGCATAGTTGTATTTTCTTTTCTCCTGACTATAGTTTTACACTTATAGGACTATAGACTTATATTTTATTATTGCTTTATCAATAAAAACATCTCACTATTTTATACGGGTTGTTTCAAAAGAAAAAAAAACGAAAAGATCGACATTGTCTATGTTCAAATTAGTTACTGATTATCTCATTATTTGTTTAATTGTTTATTATTCAGACAATGTCATGTGATTCAGCAGGCGATTGAGACCCGATAATGCATGGACACGTCCATCAACAGGTAGACTGTTACACACCACTGTTATGGATCTCAGCAAGGTCCTAATCGAGCCACAATGATTAAATAAGAAGGCAAGCAAGCAAAGCAAACGTGTTTACCTTTGTGTTTTTTTTTCTAAATGTATCTTCTTTAGTTACTTTTGATCTGGGCACAACATTGCTTTTTCATTATAAAATTATAGCCCCTCTACCAAGCATATATATATAGTAAACATATAATGCAGCCGTCAAAACTATGTACTTCCTCCGTTTTATATTATAAAACTTTCTAATATTGCCCACATTTATATAGGTGTTAATGAATCTAGACATATATATGTGTCTAGATTCATATATATGTCTAGATTCATTAACATCTATATGAATGCGGGCAATGCTAGAAAGTCTTATAATATGAAACGGAGCAACTAGTAATTTAACATTCGTGCAACAGCTACATTCGTACATCTATACCATATTTCACCTGGTAGTCTCAATTGTCATTCGCATACTCTCTCAGTTCTGAAAAAAACGAATCTAGAACTGGATGTGACATATTCTAGTATAATGAATCTGGACAGAGATATGTCTAGATTCGTAGTACTAACATATATCACATCCAGTACTAGGTTGGTTTTTTTTGGACGGAGGGAGTATGTCATTATCATGTTGTATTCCGTCCTATATTTACCTCCGATACCAATCCTCTTAATGTACTGAGCGTGCTATTCAAAACATAACACCTCCTAGTATAATGAATCTGGACAGCCTTTTATCCAGATTCGTTATACTAGTAGGGGTCACATCCCTTTCTAGGTTGGCTTTTTTTTTGGACGGATGGAGCAGTTCCTTAACCTCTTATGGCATAAAACATGTGACTAGACATCTAATCATCATTTATTTGACTCATGATATTATCACCAACCTATGTGTAAAGACACCACCAACTGGGTTGTGGTAATCCCTCCTCTCCGCACACAAAACGGAGCGATAAATTAACGTATGATTAATTATGTATTAGCTATAAAAATTTTAAAAATAGATTAATATGATTTTTTTAAAGCAACTTTCCTACGTAAACATTAACGTACCGTTTAGCAGTTTGAAAAGCGTGCGCGCGCGGGAATTGGGAACTCATGAGAAATAACACAAAATAAGAATGTTTTTTTCAGCTTATATATGTTCTTATTTTCTAGCGAAGATCAGTACGTCTATTCCAAGTTCGTTTTAAAAGCTATAACTCACATCTCTCCAAAGACTAAGAGTATGACTTCTTTTTCATATTTAACATTCGTGCAACAACTACAACCGTACATCCATCTCATATTTCACCTGATCTCCTTAAATTATCATCTGCATATATATGTCATTATCATATTGCCTTCCATCCAGTGGGCATATCCCATGCCGGACCTCTTCATACACTGTACTGTATGCATATAGATCTATAATAGTCCCTTAACCTCCTATCACTTTAAATTAACCATGTACCATAGTATAGTAATTACTCGACTCCTGTTGTTCTCATCAACCTATTTCAAGAAAAACCACTCACTACAAAACTTCAAATCTCAATTCAACTTAAGCCTCTGGGTGTGTCTGACTTAAATTAAACACTAAGGATGCATTATTTTCAACTCATGAACTTATTTTCTAGCAAAGATCAGTATGTATATTCCAAAAGCTATGAAAAAGGGTAAGATCATTTTAAAAGCTATATAAATCATATATCTCAAAAACTAAGAGTATGTGTCTTCTTTTTCATATTTAACATCCGTGCAACACCTACAACCGTATTATCTCATATTTCACATGATCTCCTCAAAAATTGTTATTCACATATATGTCATTATCATGTTGCCTTCTATCCTATATATGGACACCTCTCCCAAGACGTACGTACTCTTCATATACTGTGTATATAATAATCACTGACTCCTGCTATTCTCGTCAACCTATGTTTACAAAGCTTGAAATCTCAATTCAATTTAAGCCTTCAGGTGTGCTAGACTTTGAACCCTAACGTTGTATTCTTTCAGCCTATATGAGCTTATGGATTATTATTACTACAATTTCTCGGAAAAAAAAGACTTTCTTATACAAACAATTAGTGTTACAATATTCAATCCATCAGCATTAGCAATTGCCTATAACATGTCCAGTCATCCGTAAAGAAAACAACATAAATAAAAAAAACTAAGACCCAGTTCAATCGAAATGCCAGCCAGCTCAACAACGAATAACAAATTATATAAGCCGAATCCACAGTTAATTCCACACATACATGCACGCGTCTATATATACACGCTTGTTCTGCTAACTAAAACTTTATCACGCGCATGCTGCAGAACAGTGTAACACGGATGGATCCCCATTTCGGCGGAGTTTAATAATGCGCGGCAACCCCATCACGTGTTCCACACACCCGACCGCGACGCGTCGCCGCCGAGCTCCTTATACACCATGCATTCTCGCCGGCAATTTCACACTACAGCTAGCTAGAGCTCGCCGCCGGCAACGTACTACACACAGCTTAGTCCTGCTACCTCGCCGGCGCAAACGCACTCGATCTCCTCGCGATGACGGTGGCGGCGGCGGCGGCGAGCGGCGGCGTAGGGGGGAGGAGGTACGCGCTGCTGCTGGCGCTGAACGACTCGGAGTACGCGAGGAAGGTGTACGGCGGGTACGGCAACGTCTTCGTCTCGGCGCTCGGCGGCGGCGGCGGCGGAGGGGAGGAGGAGAGGTGGGACTGCTTCCGGGTGATCGACGGCGAGTTCCCGGCGGCGGAGGAGGTGGGGCGGTACGAGGGGTTCGTGGTGAGCGGCAGCCCGCACGACGCGTACGGCGACGAGCGGTGGATCCTCCGCCTCTGCTCCCTCCTCCGGGCGCTCCACGCCATGGGCAAGCGCATCCTCGGCATCTGCTTCGGCCACCAGGTTAATCTACCAACATATACTCCTCACATTCAAAATAAAAAAAAACAACTTTTAGCCTTTAAAATTTGTTTTAAAATATAATAACTTATCCGCCTACATTTGTTTTCTTTAACCAATCGAAACTTTCCACCATTCAAAATTTATATTCGCCTTCTCTTCCCAACCAAATTTCACCAGCTGTTTTAATACCCGTGTTCAACTCTAAAACTTTTTGAGACGGAGGTAGTTATCATTTTCATATATATCAATAAATTGTACACAAATTAGTGTGTTATAATTATTCCAATTTTCATATTCTTGGAGAATATATGAAAGACAGCGCAAACAAACAACTTATGCAGATGTAGAAATGCTAATATTTTGGAATGAACTGGGCATTTGAAGGTTAATCTTCATGAAAATATTAATAAATATTGAGAATTAAGTTTTTTTTCTTGTGTGTGGTTAATTAGGTATTGTGTCGAGCATTGGGTGGTAGAATTGGCAAGGCACGAAGTGGATGGAACATTGGGGTGAAGAAGATGACCTTTGTGCGTGATTTTGAGGGGTCCAAGTTATTTGGGGATCTCAAGGAAATTCCCCAAAGTGCCTCCATCATCGAGGTTCACCAAGATGAGGTGAGAGCACACTTATCATATTTTTTAAAAGTTTCCATAGAACGAATATTGGAATAAATCTTGAAATGATATGAAAGTAATAGTTTTTTTTCTCCTACATGGCTGTTAGATATTTATTATATAAAAACAAAATTCTACTTCTCATCATCTACATTGATTTAGATCAACTACATTAATTGTTGTAGTCTAGACAATCTCCACTTTCTTCCCATATTATAATATGATAATTCTTGTAACCAGTAAGAGCGACTGTGATGGCCCTTTTACGCTATATTTTAATAATATAATAATTATTACACAGTTTGATAATATCATATCGTATATTTCGTGTTTGCATTATTCTATAGCCATTTGCACATGTTTTAAAACCTTAATTGCGGACACTTGGCTAGATTGGGCGGTGTTTGACTTAATTTTTGGAGTGCTGATTTGAGCACCACTCCTACCTCTCAACTTGACACTGAAAATATTCTCAAAAAAAAAAAACCTTGACACTGAAAATGTGTACTTCTGGGTTAATGCATGGCATAGCACTGCATACTAATCATATGCGTACTATTATTATTTCTCCCTGTGATCACTTTCTCTTCCTGGCCAAGTAACAAAACAAGTGTCTAGTATTTTCAAAAGAAATATTTAGATATGCAATACCTAACAAAAGATATGTTTGTACCTTAATATATAATTAATCAATCGATTGACCTGAAAATGTAAGTTGATGTGTGCTTAATTACTTAATTGAATTAGGTTTTGGAGGTGCCTCCAATGGGCAGGGTGTTGGCCTACTCCGACAAGACGCCGGTGGAGATGTTCGCCGTCGGCGACAATGTGTTGGGCATCCAGGGCCACCCGGAGTACACCAGTGACATCCTCCTCAACCTCATCGACCGTCTTGTCAATAACAACACCATCACGGTAAGCAGCATCAGTGCAAAATTAATCACCATCTCTAAACATTTGAGACCTTGATATGAAAAAAATATATGCGAAATTAAATGAGGCTCTAAACCAAAAAAGAATCATATAACCAAAACGTACTTTTAATTAAGGCCTCTTTATAGAGCACTGGTGTGCAACATATAACAACACATACATTACACCTAACGAGCATATAGCTTTTGGACCGACACGTACAACTCATGTACCAAATCCCTATAGGGATATATATAGAATCTTACTTGACATAACATTGTACTCCCTCTCTTTTTATATTATAAGTCATTTAATTTTTTTCTTAATCAAAGTTCTTTAAGTTTGACCAACTTTATAGAAAAAATAGTAATGTCTACGACACCAGACTAGTTTAATTAAATTTAACATTGAGTATATTTTGATATAATGTTTTGTTTTGTAATGAAAAAAATATTATTATATTTAGCTATAAACTTGATCAAACTTAAAAGAGTGCTCATAGGGGAAGTGTGTATGTTTATAGGAGGGGTGAGCGTATGTGTTGTATTGTGTTTCACCAAAAATAAACTTAAAGATGCTTGATAAAGGAAAATGTTAAACGACTTATAGGGACTGTTCACTTTGATGCCAAAAAAAAACCTTACCAAATTTTGGCATTGCCAAAATGGTAGCTTGCCAAAATTTTGGCAGGATTTCTTATGTAATTAGCAAAATTTGGTAGCAAACTAAATGTAGCCACTTTTTTTTGTAACTTTACCAAAATTTGGTAAGGTTGAAAATGGCATCAAAGTGAACCGGCCTATAATATGAAATGGATGGAGTACCATATATACTATAGATATTTCCTTCTCTTTATATTAATTTGATTTTCTTGGTTGCAGAGTGGCATAGGCGAGGAGGCGCGGCGGACGGTAGAGGCCAGTGAGCCAGACCGTCGATTCTGGACGGGGTTGTGCAAGGGCTTCCTTAAGAGACCGACCGCCGCCACCACCGTTGACATGCCTCCACGGGAGGTGGCGCCGGAGATGATGAGCTGCAGCCATATCATCGCTGGTGGCCATTTTGTCGCAACTACTCCGATCGGCTTGTAGCTAGCTGCAGCTAATTAATTTCGCTGGAAGGCTTATATGACGTTGGCTAGTATAAATTTGAACTAGCCAACTTCATTTAAAAAAAACTGGAGGGAGTAATTGTCACCTACTCCGTATGCTGTGTGTACTACTGCAGCTACCGTTTGCACCGTTGCTCGTGGCCATGCATACCCGTACAAGCTAGCTAGACAACTGGCAGCCATTTTTTATTGTCTTTTTTTCCTTCCCCTATATATATATATAGAGGAAGATGATACATTTGTAAGATGTTTGTCTCTTGCCAACTAGCAAGAGATGCTAAAGGAGTTCAGATCTCACACAATATGATAATCATATGATAATCTGTATATGGTGGGTTTAATCAAGTGGAAACTTTTTTTAGAAACACAATACAAAGGTAGACGCTCACAGCACGCACACACTTATCCTTATGAACATACGCACGCAACTCCTATCTCTATGAGCATCTCTATAAGACTTGTCAGGTACATCTTGAGATTAATGAAGTTACCACGGACGGCTCACTGTTGACGAATACTCTGTCTACCATTGAAAGACTAATTAGCAGTAAATACGAGCACCCTATCAAATTTAGGACTTGAAAATGTGGCCACAAGAACAAATTTAGAACTTGAATGTGGGTAGGTTGGTTCCACCACAGGAAACCTAACTAGCTGAGCTAATTTAGGACTTAGGAGTGGAATCTATCCTAGAAGTACTTATTATGGGATAAACTAACCAATGACATTTCCCTGATATTATTAAAATCCTGCTGAAAACTCACTTGTACGTGCTTAATATTCGTGGACACCAAAATTTAAACCCCGCTGGTTGAAGTCGAGCACCATCAAATCACATGCTTCCCCATGTCTAAATCAAATTAGATGCACAAAAGCAGATATTTTTCTTAGCTTTGAATTATCAATTCTACAAACAAAGACACGAAATACAATTGTCAACAGCGACTGCAGTGAGGGGACACTGTACTTTATTCGTTATAGCTTTTGGCCAACACTATCAAACGTGTCACATTACAGATTACGACCCACTCTTTTGGAGTATTAGAGCTGACATGACATTATTTATTAGAGTGAATAATAGTATGCTTTACCCATACACATGCTCATATAAAATTGTTAAAAATTGCTAGTTGGTCAATTAAAGTTGGATGATTTTGGTTCAAGCCTCAAATGAAGTAATTAATTAATGTGTGGGTTAATTAATTAGGTCGATCCTAACTAACATCTTACTATTACTACTTTGATCGAGAATGAGTTAATTAGGGTAATACCGACATCTCTAGAATGAAATAAATCGAATGAGGTGGTGGCGTAACCGTAAGAATCACTATTATGCCGATAAATTAAACCCCAACAGGTCGATCCAAATCCATCTTTGTATGACTGTGACTATCATGATTAGACATTGCAGAATTAATTTTGCATTAATTAGTAGGGTGATACACGAGGAGATTTAAAGAAAAACATACTCCCTCCATTCCACATTATTAAAATATAGAACCAGATGAGACATTTTCTCGTACTATGAGAAATGTTCCATCCGACCCTAGATTTTTTATAGTTGGGATAGATAGAGTATGGTTTTGTTTAGTTCCTAAAAAAATTTACCCAAAAAGATCACATCGAATCTTTGGACATATGTATGCATGAAACATTAAATATAGATAAAAAAACTAATTATACAGTTTATATGAAAAATCGCGAGACGAATCTTTTGAGCATAATTAGTTCATGATTAGCCATAAATGTTACAGTAACCCACATTTGCTAATAACAAAATAATTAGGCTTAATAAATTCGTCTCACGGTTTCCAAGCGAATTATGAAATTAGTTTTTTTCATTCATGTCCAAAAACCCCTTCTAATATCCGGTCAAACATCCGATGTGACACCCAAATATTTTCTTTTCCCCGAACTAAAACACACCCTATATAAGATTAAAGAAAAACATACGTAGGCCAATCTATTCATAAAAATAGGTTCAATTGTTAATGTACGTACGGTACCATCAGTTTCGTTTTCTCCCCACTTTACAAGATGAAATTTATGCCATTTTTTCTACTGCCAACAAAAATGAAACGGCTATGGATTTCAACAAAAAAACGACATGGCTATATATATCTTGAAATCTGGCGAAATTATTTCCATATGTTGATATAGAGAAAAGAGATGAAATCATTTCCAGCTTATTTGGTCCCAATCTTCATCGATGCGCTTGTCTTAGTGCATACTACCGAAATAATTGGAGAGAGAGACTGGCTCAGTTAGGCTTGATATATTAGCGACGTGTAAAATGGGAAATACATACGGTAGAAACTTTCATAGGGAATACATTATTTAGCAGTTTGAAAAGCGTGCTAATGAAAAATAAGAAAGTTACCACTACCAAAATCACTTCCAAACAGAGCCTAAGACAAAAACATGAATTGACATGACAAAAGTATGCTGGCTAATGAAAGGTTTAACAGTATAAGGGGATATATTTAGTTAGCGACCACAGTTCGTCCTTATCTAAAACAACGATTCAAATAGCAACAATTGAGACGAGGAAACTCGATTGGCATAAAAACTGAATTAGTTGATTTTACATCACAACAACGAGGACGGCCAATAAGGCTTTCCTAGTGAATCAGCATCCCGGAGGCAGGCAGGTGAGCTACAAGAACCCAGCTTAAGCAAAAAAAAACAACTAGCCTCTGAAACCAGCTGATCTCAATTCTCAAGCTCTAAGCATCGGGTCCAAATGGCCCAGAGCTAACAAAGTCTTTAAGGGTGAAGTTTAACAGAAACCTTGAGGTTATCTTTGGAAAAGAAACACCAAAGGGGGCCTGTCAAATGTCATGTGATTGGTTAATTTCACTTTCTTCTTGATGCTACCTCTGCTGCCCATGCTTTTCCAACGTCTGTCTGAAATTTCCCTGCAAAGCAATTAACCAAAATAAATGTTAGGTCATTAGTCAAATGGTTGCTATAAAGATATGTTGGAAAATTAAGAACAAGTGCAAGGAGAAAAAAACCCCCAGAAGAATATAGAAATTCATGAGAAAACAAAACTTATGTCAACAATAACCACTCTGGTGCAAGCATGTTGTGATGTATTGAACAGTTAAGGCCATTGCGCAGATTTCAATTGAGTATACCGAATGCTCATGCAAACAACAGAACATAATTTGATGGAGGGAAATCCCAAGAATATCTTACCTGCTGTTGACTGGAAAAACTCTTCTAGGTCCAGCCCTTGCTCTGCAAAATTTCAGATACATAAGCATTACTGATACTGTAAACTCCATTAATATAGTCAAGATGTTCTGAGTGCCTATCAATTTGTACACTATTTAGAGTTTGTCAGTGCTTTGTGAAACAATAATGCAAAAGATATTCCACATTTGATCTAACTTTCCTTGATCCTTGCATATCGACAAGAATAATTGACAAATGTATATCTGTATAGTTCATAGCTAATTCAAAAAGGAAAAGGATGATTCTGGATACATCAAAATATTAAACTAGCAAAATAAGAGCTTACCCTTTTCATACTCCAATGCTTGAAGAATCATCTCAACCTGAATAGAAAGAAGAAAAACAACTAATTATAAGTTAAGGAAAACAGTGATCCAAATCTCAAGTCTCTTGAGGGTTACTCAATTGTCTATAGTGCTCACCTAATGTTAACAATACTTTTTAACTATGGCACTTCTGACATCTAATAGCCTGGAACAAATGATGCCAATCATGCCAGTATTTTTATTTCCTTACATAACTTCTTATCTTCTAAATGATGAGTGCAGACATCATGCCTCATTAGACTAGCAGTTGATAGTGCAAGTGCAGGAGCATTGATATACTGATATACACTTATACAGGGGTTGGCGACCCCCGTGGGGGCACGTTAGGGACAGGGTACAAACTCCCACATCCATACTAATTACTTATTAGACAAAATCTCTAACACTTAGGACTTGTTCGGTTAATCATGTTGAGGAAGGGATTAATTCCACACCTCAATCCCCTCCAATCGTTGTTCGGTTAATCATGTTGAGGAAGGGATTAATTCCACACCTCAATCCCCTCCAATCGTTGTGGGTAGCAAGATAAATAATTACATAGCTGGACAAAAAAAACTGTACCTTGTCAAAATCTTTCACAACCTTTGCTTCCAAAGTGGCATTCTGCTCATATTCCATCCAAAGTTCACGGATTTCTTCAGCTGAATAAAATGACACAGAGAATAGGCATATGTTTACTGTATATCAAATATTGTAGGACAAAGAACAACACTGTTTGTATATTCTTCAGTCTGTCCTTTACACAACAGTATTTTATCTATCTTGCTTCCTGCAAGAAGAACAATTTCTCCAAATGGTAGTCTTTTTTTTTGTTTCAAAGTGCTTCCTAAAGGACTTTTACGTTATGTTCCAAAGTGTGAGAACACAACCTGTTTAGGGGATCTCTAGGTCCTGAACTATTTTCCTGATGTCAGCAATAAGTAATTCCTTGATGATATGATCTGGTTGTCAAGGGAACATCACTAGAAGGATGATGAGTATTAATTCAAGGCTAACAATGGATTTCAGCTGGAACCAATATTTTTAGCATCTAAACAATATCGTAATTGTTCTCTCAGGTCTTCTCGTTGGACTTTCAAGCATAGTGGGGAATAAGGCATTAAGTTGAACAGTTGGATCATCTTGCTGGCATGCTAAGAATATTGTTTACGGTCACCAGGAAGTTTTCAGCAATTTACGCTAGCATCACAGTTACTTTAAATAAATACTCTCTCCATCCCATAATATAAGAAGTTTTAGAGTTGAATACGGTTATTAAGAAAGTAGGTAGAAGTGGATGGTGAAGGGTTGTGATTGGATGAGTAGTGGAGCCGGAGGTAGGTGGGAAAAGTGAATGGTGGAGGGTTGTGATTGGTTGGGAAGAGAATGTTGGTGGGTAAGTTGTTACATTTTGGGACAAATTCTGAGGTCTAAAAGTTATTATATTTTGGGACGGAGGGAGTATATGGTAGTAAAAGATAAACAAATATTATTTTGACAGGATCGAAGCAGATTTAACTCCCATGGCAAAGAATGTTAATATGTTGCTTTTGCATGTAGGATAATTACCTCTCGGACCACCACCGAGCAAACTGCACATATGGTCCAATGCTTCTTGCTCTCTGCGGCTCTTTTCTTCCTTCGGCACGCCATCTGAAGGGGTGATATCACCAACAATAGCTGGAGAACAGGGAAAAAAGGTTTTAAGTGAGACAAACAACCCAGCATCTTCGCATCACAGCCAATCATTATCAAAAGTTGCAAGAATAAAGAAAATAAATGCAAGTACTTTCATTCAAACTGCTTATAACATGGAAAATGTGCATGCAGCTACAAGAAAGTTTGTAAGGGATAAGTCATGGCCCATTACAAATGTAACTAGGAAAAGTTTACACCAAATCTATAGCATTTTGCATAAACTTTGATTACCATCTAATTATGCAAGCAACGCATCATCACTTTACCAAATTTGTGTAACATATAAAACACGCACATTATAACAATTCTGACAATTATAAGCACTTGAATGCTACAACATCCTACTCCACCAAATCAAATCCCCCGCTTCAACACAACCCACCCACGGCATGCACATGTCCAACACAATCACCGTACAGATCCAATTCAAGCAAACGAAAATGTTGGATACCTTCGGCTATGTCGTGCACGATCGCCATCTTGACACACCTGCAAAAAAAACAATGAAACTCGCTACCAAGACATGAATGACGCTAGGAGCCAAGAAGGAAATGGAATCCCCACGCTTGACCTGTCGCGGTTCACGCCGCTGGGCAGGTCGGCGGCGACGAGCGCCATGACGCCCATCCGGTACATGTGGTCGGCGACGGACTCCGGCCCCTGCACCCCGCGCCTCACCCACCCGGCCCTCTTCGTCGTCTGCACACACCAACGGCGTCACGGGCCAATCCCCATGGCGGCACAAACAGAGGAAGCATACAGAGCAGAGGTCGCGCGCGTCGGCGTCGGCGTCACCTTGAGGCGGTAGCAGAGCGTGAGGAAGTCGATGGCGGAGGCGGAGGCCGGAGCAGCGGGAGAGGGGGAAGGGGACGACGACGACATGGAGGCGGCGAGGCGGAGCGGGAGGGGGCGGTGGTGGAGGAGGGGGGATTTGGTGGCGGCGGCGAGGAGGGAGGAGAGGGGAAGGGCTCGGCTCCCACCCATCGCTGGGGTTATTAGAAGGAGGAGGAGCGTGAGGTGGGGAGGCGTCCGGGAATGGCGGAGTGGTGGTGGGGGTGGCCGCGCCGAGAGGTCCGGATGGATTCACGCCATCTTTTATTTTTTGTTGGGCCGGACCACGGCGGGGAGCCCATGTCCCGGCGAGGTATGGGCCGGTGGCGTGGCGAAGCTGATGATGGGCCTGGAGATTGACCAGGCCTGAATCTCTAGGTTGGGTTACTAGTACCGTGTGTATAGGAAAAAGTTCACTTGGGGTCCCTCGTCTTGTCCTCGATTTTCGAAATCGTCTCTGGACTGGAATATCAGATACAGCGTATTCCTAATCTTTGTGAAACCGGGTCGTATTGGGTCCCAACTTTGGACTCTCAAGGCAGTATTGCTCTTGGTGTTGACTGATGTGACGACTGAGATAGCGTGGGAATCATGCGGGCCCCATGTATTAGCACATCTACCTCTATACACCTCTCTTCTTCCTCCTTATCATCCTCCCCAACCGTTGTCCTTGCCTTCTTCCCGTAATGGTAAAGAAGGCGCGTGCACGGGACTCTCGCCAGGCAGGGTGGTGATGGCGGCGAGAGGTCCAGATGGATTAACGCCATCTTTTTGTTGGGCCGGAGCACGGCAGGGAGCCCATGTATAGTGAGGTATGGGCCGGTGACGTGGTGCAGCTGATGGGCCCGGAGATTGAGGCGGCCTCGGCTCGGTCACCTGAATCGCTCGGTTGGGTGCTATCTTGGTGAAAATCTTAGAGCAAGTTAAAAGTAGAAACCAGCTATCAGCTATAAACCCATATAAAACTGACGTATATAATAGATTAGTTATAAAGTTGTCTCTAATTTTCTTCTCCTCTCTTTTTCTCTCACCTATACATTTAGCATATTTATTTCGCAGTATGTGAAGAGTTAGCTTTCGAATGAGAGCCAACATTCTTTTTTTTTCTAGTTCTCTCACCTTCACATGAGTTTACAATTGGTTTATAGCCTTTTACTAAACTTGCTATTATGAATCATTTTAAGGCCCATTGTTTTCATATTAAGATGTAGATTTTACCTCGATTTTCGTTAGCACGTTTTTCCAACTACAAACAGTACTTTTTTAAAAGCCTTTCTTTATATAAGTTGCTTTAAAATATCAAATAAAATTATTCTTCCAGTCTTTAGTAATTAAAACTTAATTTAACATACACTAATGGTTTTCCCATTTTGTATACGCTAACTTCAACTTCATAGAAGAAAAGAACATTAGAATTCAAAATATAAGTATTATATTACTCCCTATGATATTGATTAGTTAAAAATGAACTAACCAACATCGTACATTTTGGGATGGACGTAGTATTAAATTGTAATGAATTGCGCCCCAATAAAACCCAAACCCTAAGCATCAAGAAAAATTAAAGGAGAGATAAAAGACCAAAATATCCTTGATTAATAAGAAGGGTAATTTTACCATCCTTTATAAAGTACCTAGAGGTACCATATTTTATAATGTAAAAATTTGGTACCTCTAGGTACTAAGTATCTCAAGGTACCAAAAAATTTTAGTGTAAAATTTAGGTACCTTAAGGTATTTTCTCAATGACTATAAAATTCCTATAATAAGAAAGTTGTATTGGTTGTAGGGTGGGTAAGGGGTATTGAAGAAATAAAATATCTCAATTTATGGATCGATGGTAGATAAGAAGATAGGCCTTGGTTTATTTTGCGACAAAATTCAAACACTAGAAGTTGGTCTATTTTAGAACGAAGGGAATATGTTGCAACTTGCATTGCATGCATTGTCTAGTGCTAGCTTGTAAGGAACTAGGTGGGAGAACAAGGAGTATATTTAGGGAAAAAAGATATTGCCGTGGAAAATACTGAGCGAGATTTTTTTAAAAAAACAAATATTTTTTGATAATTGAACTATATTCAAGATGGAACAAGCTTATGAGATGTTGTTCAAGAAAATTCAAACCCTATCCACAAGTAAGATGCATGTGTCTTCGGTGACATATCGTAGGGAAACATGCACATAAATAACAAGCAAATAAGTTAGCCTTCCACGTCAACATGTGCTCTATTTTAGCCATGTGCTTGACCAATGATCATAAACATCAAATTTGCACTCCTAGATCCTTTTCTTCTAGATAATAATATGTCTAATTTAGACACAATAAAATAGAAGGTGAGCTAAGATTATAACTAAGACATAATGTCATAATGTTTTCTAAAACTATACACTCTCTTATGACAGCTAGAGCATTTGACATTGCTCAATGTTATGCCAAGAACCACCTAATAAGATAGAAATTGTCTTGTACTTTTTCCAGACTAACTTGGGTTGTACTTGGACTTTGCTACTGTAGCTGTGGGCATGACATTGCTCCTTTTATCTCTGCAAAGAGCATGTGGAACAAAATATAAACTGTGAATCTAAAGTAAACCTCTTAATCTCTGGGAAGTATAATTTTAGGACAAAATTACAATTACCCTTTTCTCTAAGCCTCTGAACCTCCTCTTGGCTATCATGGAGCCTACAAAGATATATGGTTACAAAATATGATGTTATAAACAAATAAATTACTTTCACTTTAAACTAGAGAATTATATGTTAAGATAGTGAAAGTTGTTTCAAATAGAGGCGTACATTCGCTCCAAACTAGCAATCCGTTCTAATAATTCCTTTTCTCGTGGTGTAGCCACTTCCAACTGCCACAAAGAAGATTTCAAATGGTTACTTTAAAAATGTTCCTATCAATGTTTAACAATAGCATTTATACGTTAACTAGTTCATAAGCCTATTGGATTGCAATTTGTTAACAACTAAAACTAGATATGTTGAAGCTACAAATTAAGAAACATACATAATATAGATAATCATATGACCAAGATAAACTAAATTGAAGATTATGGCATTACATAACTTAGGGTGCATGCAAAATGACTTTATACCCTATATATGAAATGATATATATCAAATATGATGTTCGTCTGATAGTTCTTTTTTTTTACTCGGCGAATATACTCTACCAAAACATGTAAATTGCAAGAGAAGGACAAATGAATTGAACAAAAATAAGCACATAAACTAGTAATTATGATATAAACTAATTCAAAATGAGTACCATGTCACATATAACTTGTTTTACCCCTACTTATAGTTAGAGAAAATATCATGCAATAAACAAGTCAAAAGTAATGCTTTAAAAACTTGATCACATATAGAAAATTTTCGTATAATAAAAGACTTACCTTCTCAACCTCAGCACCTTCTACCGTCACTTTAAAACGGCCTTTCTGAATGGCCGATTTAAGATATTCATCAAAGTCCTTGCAATTTGATACTGCAAAAAACAAATCATTCTTACCTTGCTCTAATGTGTGTAAACCACTCCAAAATTTATACTATATTCAAAATGCAAAGTTTTAAAATGTGTGAAACAATAATAAGCATAAGAAAATATGAACAATACTAATTACCCAATACTTAATTTAAAACTATTATAATGCATTTAACCGCCACTTTTTTAGTTGGGATAAGGAAATGTACAAACATGCCTGCTCTTGTGATTTGCTTAGTAGGTGATTTGGGTCGATGTTGAAATGACTCGTGGCGCACGAGGCCATTAGGGCTTCCTTTATTCTCAAGTTGTTTCACACTGACATAAACAACTAAGTTAGATATGATGTATTAAACTTTTTTATGCTTGCGATTACATCAGAATCTCATGGAATCATTCCTAAATAAATCATGTCCAACCAAAATGATAGAGCTTGTATGTAATATAAGTAGAGGGCAATGATATAATAAAACACAATAATGGTCAAATAACCACACAATGCATTGTAAACATCTTATGAGAGTTGTTACATCAATAACATACTTGGCTCAAAAAAAAGATTGTGGCATTAACATTGAGCATTTATTGTTAAAGAATACATATTTGGAACACCTATTATTGTGAAATGATTTGCATAATTATTTTAATGAAAATTATTATTGTATTAAAAAAATGAAACATTGTGAAAGGAATGAAGTCGATGATGAACCTTTGAAGTATGGGCGTCGTATCTATTTTCTCATTTCTTGTGATTTCATTGCTTTCCTTCTGAAAATGTGACTTTTATTAGATATATGTATATATTAACATAGTCACTAAAATAAAAATAAAAAATCTCAAAAATAAAATTACCTTCTCATTTTCATTTTTAGAGTAATCTCGTGATTGAACGTCATGTATGGGAGCACTTTCACAAATAGTATCAAGTTCAAAAAGAAAACGCAAATACTCATCTTCGCCGCCATCATTCTCATCTGGGTACTAAACATTGTTCAAAAAAAACTTTATATAGTTAATAGTTAAAAGGTTGTTACAACCTTTGCAAAAAAAAGTATACTCGTACCAGTGCAGCTTGTGCCTTTAGTTCTTCTATATCAAAGTTCCACTCACTAACTCCTCTCATATACTCATCCTGTACGTAAAAAAATGTTCAAAGATTGTTACAATAGTATCGATTTCTAGATAATGACGGTTACCATAAATTAAAATTATATAACAACCTGATCTCACATAATCTTAGTTAATGTTAGCACCAATTTAGATGCATTCATTAGTTCTAATAGCAATAATACAATTTATAGGTGTGAACAAGTAATAATTGCACTAGCAAATGAAAATTAGAGAAAATGCATTTGTCATAACAATGTTGTTAGTGTAACAAAAATTGCAAAGTATATTTTTAGTACTATAAACCTGTGATGCCTTCTCTTTGCATTTATCAAGAGGTTTTTTCTCAGCTTGCAGCTTTGCTTCATTCTCCTACAGAAAATAACTTATAGAATTTAATATTATGAAGGGATGAATATTTGACTATGATAGGACGATGTAGGGATCATACCTGTATACTTTGCATCCGATCACCCAACGATGGCAACTTATTTAGCACGGATTTCAAAACATTGTCTTCAAACTTTACCTTTTTGAAAAATGGGAGTTCCAATAAATGTTGTGCGGTTGGCCTTTTTGATGGATCTTTCATTAGACAAGTGGCAATCATTTGCTTAAAGGACTGCAAAACAAATGTACAATTAAGGTAGTATAGTTAAAAATACACATATTGAGCCACCATATAAATATTTATGAACCTTTGAAAACTTCTTATCCTTTGTATTGTGAAGTGATGGAGGAGCATGTTGTAATGTCAAGAGAAAGACCTATACAATATTTGATAAAAGGTATTAAGTTATCATGATGCTATGAAAAAAAATAAAAAATTTAGACTAAACAAATACCTTCGCTGGAGGTTGAGTAGAAAAAGGTGCATGACCATGAGCCAATTCAAGTGCGGTTATCCCAAAAGACCATATGTCTGCCCTACAGTTGACTTTTGTTTTATTGAAAAATATAAAAATAAAAACACTCATTCTTAACTGAAAGATGATAAGCCAATAATCAAAATTGATAAGTACTTGGCATCATATTCCTTTTGCTCCATGACTTCAGGTGCCATCCTAAAGGGAAAAACAAAATAAATAGTATATTAGCATTAAATTGACTTGGGTAGTTTAAAATTCACAAATAGTTCTTTTCTGTTCTTTAGAAATTACCAGCAAGGAGTCCCCACAAGAGTCTTTCTTTTACCATGTCTATTAATCATTGGGTCATAAAGACTAGCCGAGGCCCCAAAATCAGCAAGTTTCACTCCTTTGTGTTGATCAAGGAGTATGTTGCCAGCCTAAGATCACGTATGAAGTATATGGTGTGTTACCGTAATACATGTTAGCCATATAAATTATGAATTAATTCATATTTATTAAACTCTGCATGAGAAAGATTCATACCTTCACATCCCGATGTACAAGTGCATAGCGATGAAGGTAAGCTAAGCCTTCTAATGTTTCGCGTAGGACAAATGCTATAAATTTTTCGTCAAACCCTTTTGGATATGAAGATTTCATCAAGTGAAAGCATGACCCACCAGCCATATAGGGCATAATAATCCATAAAGTTTCACCTTCTGTAAATGAACAATATGCACCAAGGAGATTGTCATGGTCAATAGTACTCATCATTTTAACTTCCTCAGAGGCATGATTCTGCAGAAAGTAAAGAAATATAGGTGTCTCTCAATACAACTGACGAGTAATATGTTCATAATTTCATTCTTGCACACTATGCATCTAGAGGTATGCACAACCATGTTATTAATAAGACTACAATTATCTACAAATCAACACTCGCATCTACTGTTTCGTTGTGAAGTCATCTCCAATGCAATACTATAAATTTAATTAGTTATTATGTCTAAATCCCAAACACATAGCAGATTTAACTTAGTAAGAAGAAGTAAGTTAAGGCCAGGGTGACGGTCACCCAAAGACATATATTAAATTCATTATGCGAAACAAAGAGTTGATTACGTTGCTTATTTAGATACAATGTAGAGATATTTGTGTTGGGAAAATGCCTCATGTGCATTGCTTAGCTTGCTATCATGAATGCTAGCACCATCGCTTTTCCAGGGACAGAGGGAGAGAGGGGCTAATGCTCACAGTATGCATGTCGTACGCAATTTTGTTATGTATGTATAGGTTCTAGTCCACTTTTCGAAATAGTTGCTCTTTTTAACCCGAAGACTTCAAGACCTCTTAATAAGTAAAACTTATACTTAAGTCTTCTTAGTTGTTTATGTACCAAGTTTATTTGATATTCAGTAATGCACGCAGTATGCATGATATACACAATTTTGTTACGTAGATATTATATTCCATTGTTAGAAATAGTTATTCTTTTCGACTCGAAGACTTAAGTATTAGTTAAGTAAATAAACTTATACTTAAGCCTACCTTCAGATTCATTGTCTAATTTGTGTATCAAGTTCATTTGATATTCAGTAATGCTTATAGTATGCATATAGTATACAATTTTGTTTTATATGTCTTCTATTCTACCTTTGGAAATACTAATTACGTTTTTGACCTAAAGACTTAACTGATCATTTTGGAAAACATGCATAAACTTAGAACCTTCAGGGCCGTGATAATTCCTACGAAAAAAATTATAATCCACTAAAATTTATGAAATCATCATGCAACTAGATTACTAGAAATTACTGATGAACTTAAGTTTGCATGAGTTTGGATGCTGCATGCACCAATGACACGACACAGTCGACTCGCATAAGCAAGTATGCATGATCCAGAGACGACGAAGAAGAAGAAATGGACATACGTACGTACCACATCGTCTTCAGAGCGCTGCGACATGTTCATAATCTTGACGGCGACGACCTCGCCGCCGAGGGGGAGGCACCGGGCCCGGCGAACGACGGCGGTGGCGCCATCCCCGACCGGCTCGAGCAGCTCGTAGTCCTTGGCCCGGCTGGGGAACTGGTCCCTCTTCCTCGCCACTGCCTGTGGCCCCGACGACGACGACGACCCTCCCCGCCTCTTCCCCTTCTCCATGGAGATCGATCGATCGATCGAGCCCCCCACCACGACACACAACAAATTACCCTAGCTATGTGTCTCGATCGGCCATGGACGATAGACCTCGTAGTCTCTCGATCCCGATCTCTCTCTCGAGAGGCCAAGCTGCGGAGATCGATTTAAATCGATGGATGGATCGATCGCAAGAAGGGGGATTTTCCCGAAAATGCTTACCATCGGCCGTCCGGCCAGAAATAAAAAATTGGACGTCTCAATCTAAAATAACAACAGTGTAGGTGCATGGTGAAACGGTTGGTTAGGTGTACGACAAACCAACGGAGCATGCATTCAAACATGTTTTAAAATTTAAATGATTTTTTCTCTTAAACTATTTATCCGAATTTCAAACTAATTATATCATTGGATTCGTTACAATTAAATCTTTATAACAAGATATCACATGACTATATTCCGACGACTTTTAAATTTACTTTTCAAATGTTGCACACATTGTTACTGAAATGTTCCAACAAGCATTGTTGATGTTTCACTAATTCATTAGCAATGTTTCATGCTATCCCTTTTTATATGTTTCAGCAAATACATTTATTATGTTTAAACATTAATTATAATACGATGTTTCAATCTAAATATAAAAAATGTTTCACTAGTCGGGACTTAATGTTTCATGTAATAATGATTATTGTTGCCGTCAATACTTTTTATATGTTGTACCTCTTTGGAACAATTTGTGAAGTGGGTTGAAACATCTCCACAAGTGATGAAAGAATTATTTTTAAATAGTTCAACATAAGTTTGTTTTCTTCTAGAACGCATATATATTTTTATCAAAATATATTCATGTGAGATCTTGTTATAAATTATAGATTGGATATATATTTTAGAATAAAATTTTGTTTAAAGTTTGATTAAGAGAGAGAAAGTAATGGCGCCTCATGCCACCTTGGCAACTGTTAACAGTGAAATTTGGTAATCGGCAAAGACGTCATCGGTTTAGAATCATTATCGGCTGCAGCATCTCGGAATCAGCCGATGGGAGTTATCAAGTCGCCAATAGTCGGATTCCTGCTATATTCGGTTAAGGAAATCAATCTACTAAAGGAAGCTTATCAATAAGTGACCGAGTTTAAAGAGGATGTGGTATGGCAATTTATCTATTAATTAGGAATAGTTTGTTAGTTTCCTTTTATCTTTAGGAAAGTGTGTTTAGTGTCCGATAAAGACTTTATGTTTTCCTTTTATCTTTAGGTTAGTTTCTTTCTTGTCCGACAAGGACTTGTATCAACCCATGGGTATAAATATGTACACCCGGAGTCTATGTAATCTATCTTCACGATCAATACAATTCGGCGCATCGCCACCCTTTTTACTTCTACTTTTGTTTTTACGTTCCGACGGAACTTGGCACCCGACGTGGGGCTGCATCGTCTTCGATCTCCGGCGAAGGGATAAGTCCAATGTTCCACCAGTCCAGGCAATTGTATCGTCTACGTCGGCGTCGTTCAAGGCTGCATCAGTACATTCGACCTCTTGGATTACTCTGGTTTGGATTACTCTGCATCAAAATATAATCATGCGATATTTTGTTGTAAAGATTTAATTACAACGAATACAACGGTGTGATCGGATCATAGATTGAATAAGTAATTTAAAAGAAAAATCATTTTGAAGCTTGCTAAAATACATGCATGTATGCATGCATGAGGTGGAGAGAGAGTAGTAGCAGGTAGATTCAGGAATTTTGTGAAACACACCGAAGACACATATTGAAACATATCACTATCACGTATGAAACATTTTGTTCTAACGGTTTGAAACACATGTTTTTCTTTTGACATAATATAATCATGTGATATCTTATTGTAAAGATTTAATTACAATGAATACAACGGTGTGATCGGATCGTAGATCGGATAAGTAATTTAGGAGAAAAAAATATTTAAAGAGAGGAGGAAAGAATGAAAAGAAACATCTTCTATGCACATACGTTACAGTGACATGGTTCGTTCTCACATGCGCTCGTTTAGACGTCCGATTTTTGGTGTGATGCCGGACGTTCGAGCCGTAGCACTCTCCGGATTTTCCTTTTCGCATGGCTCGGTGCTCGCATGGATTCCTTTCTCAATCTTTCTCGTGGGCGCGCGCGGGCGATCGGGAAAGGAAGGGGAGGATAGATGGTCGGGAAAAGGAAGGAAGGAGGAGGAGAACGAGACGAGGCGTCGCCGACGCCCGCGCGCGTCAAGTGCGAGAGATATTTATATCGGATCGGAGACGGTGAGATCCGCGCGCGCTGGTGCACGGGATTAAGGCTGCGTTTGTTCGGAGAGAGCTACAAATCGGACATCCAAATCGTCCGATGTTGTAAAAAAAATCGGACGGACAAATGTTTCAGTTGAGCGTTAGTGCAACATTAAGTTATACATGGTGAAATGGAAAAATCAGCCTCTGAAATATATAAAAATTTTGTGAAACACAATAAAAACACATGGTGGAACATATTTATATCATGTATGAAACATTAAGTTTTTATGGTTTGAAACATATGTTTTTCTTTCATCAGAATATAATCATATGTGATATCTTGTTGTAAAGATTTAATTATAGCGAATTCAACGGTGTGATCGAATCGCTCATAGGTTAAGTAGTTTGGAAGAAAAAAGATTTTTTAAAATCACTAAATAGTTGCATGCATGCATGGTGTGGGGAGAAAGACAATAAAATGTATGAGAGAGAGTGTGTGTGTGTGAGGCATATGCGTCTCATACTTTTTCAGCGTGAAGCATTGTACGTGGTGAAACAAAAAAAATAAGTTACTGAAATATTTAACTTTTCTATGAAACATAATGAAAACTCACAATGAAACATATTGCTACCGTGTCTGAAACATTAAACTTAACGGATTGAAACATAAGTTTTTCTTTCATCGGAATATAATGATGTGATATCTTGTTATAAAGATTTAATTATAATAAATATAATGGTATGATCATATCATATATTAGATAAGTAGATCAGAAGTAAAATTATTTTAAATATCATTATAACATGTATGGATGTGTGGAGTGGATAGGGAAGTAGTAGTTTGCCTGTCCAATTTTTGTTTGTAGCGTCAGACGTCTGATAGGAAGCATTTCCGCGTTTGTTCCTGCTACTCCCTCCGTTTTTTAATAGATAGCGCCGTTGACTTTTGAACATATGTTTGACCATTCATCCTATTCAAAAATATTTATGTAAATGTATAGATATATATCATGCTTCAAGTACTTTGAGTGATAAAACAACTCATAACAAAATAAATTATAATTACGCAATTTTTTTTAATAAGACGAATGGTCAAATGTGTGATAAAAAGTCAACGGCGTCATCTATTAAAAAACGGAGGTAGTACTTTTCAACACGAACAGTGCGCACGGAAAATGGAGCGGTCCATTTAGCAGTTTATATAACCGATCTGTCACTTGAACCCTAGCGTGCAATGCATAGCCACGTTACGTTGTGCTCTGGTAACGGTAACTTAACCGCATAATAGCTAATATTACGACTAGTATATAGTGATTAAAAAAATCTAATTCAACTTTTAGTTACATAGAATTTTAAAAGAATCGCACCCTGCCTTGTCAGACGATTGAACCATTTTATTATATGACACATGATCACTACGCACACGCAACACACCACACTCATACATCCTTGATTTGCATTCCCTAAGACGCGCTCAAAGCATAGGCCGGATACACCTTGTACTCTCAAAAATTTCTTAAACACATTTGGATTTGTTAGATATTATGTGTGTATATGATTTAATTTGTCGAGTTATAATAACTATAGTTGATTCTAAAATGTAACCAAACCAAACAACTATATTTTATTATAAGTATTTCCTTATTATTTTATAACTTTTACCTAGTTTCTCCTCTTTGGTAGAAAAGCTTTAATTAAGCTTTTTCATATGTTGATGTTTCCCTTCAAGTTTGTACATCTGTCTTTATCACTGGCTCAAAGAGATAGAAATCCAGCACATCTGTGATTTTGCTAAAGTCGCATTGAAAGCTTTCACTTGCATTTACGTAATAAATCCATAATTTGAATTCTGATGGATGAGGTCATGCATTAACAACTCCATCACTACATTGTTGGTGCTTTCCCGCACCGTCGAACCAATCATGACCGTTGATTTCTGATCGGACGGTCACAATGGCATGATGGAAGGCCGATCTATCAGATGGAGGGTAAGAAATCAGCAAATGTTTGCATGAAAACGAAATACTCCATTTAAAAGAAGATGTACCTGCGGCTGCACTGTGCGGAAAAGTGCGTGGACGGTGGATGGATGGCATGAATGAGCTCGAGCTGTCAACGGAAAGGAGACGTACGCTTTTCCAGCTTTCCAATGGCGAAGGAAAAGGGGTTATTCACGGGCAAACTTGGAAAAAAAGATCGCCACTTATATACTCTCCGTGACTGTACTGCTGAGCTCTACTGGGCGCGTGCCATCCGTGTTATGATCTTCACCCAATCACATCGGCTTGATGAATTTTGTATGCATGCATCTGTATACGATTGTAAACCATACACAATTTTAAAATATATGGCATTTCACGGCGTATATTTCCTTTCCATGTGTGTGTTTCATTCCCTTCAAAATCTTTGGCCTATGTAGGATACGATTCTAAACAATACAATTGTAAAACATATAATCCGTGACATGGAAAAAAAAGAAACATTGACACTGGATAGTTGTACTCCATTAACATGTAATCGGTTGTAGTCTAGCTGGTTAGGATACATTGGATAGTTAATGTGATTCTTTACAAACATCAAAATGGATAATTGTACAGCATCAGCTTGTAATCCGTTGTAGTCTAGCTGGTTAGGATACTCGGCTCTCACCCGAGAGACCCGGGTTCGAGTCCCGGCAACGGAATTTTTTTTCTCCCCATTGTCTCACTTTTTTTTTTTAGTTTTTTCCATTGGCTCTCACGGCCTTTGGGCTAGAATAAGCTAGTATACTTTTTCAATTTTTTTGTATTGGCTGTCACGGCCTTGTTCTAGAATATTCTACAGGACGGGCCTGGGAATGGGAGTGATCCAACCACCAAATTGGGCTCACAATGCAAGAAGACACGCCACTACCTCCAACACAGGCCGGGCCCACCAAACAACAGGCCGGAGAGGCAAAATCCCTCTGCATCTGCATGTCCTCACGCAAACCAGCACTGCAAATCATCGCAATCGCAACCAATAATTAACTCCACTGCAAATCATCGCAACCAACAATTACTGTAGCTTTGCTTTTTTTCCAGTGATTAAGTGATTAATTGCCCTAGCAAAGTACGCCTTTTTGCAGTGATTAAATGGTTAAAATTGCCGTAGCCACAAGCTGCTAGCAAGTACTACGCCGTACGTGCTTGCGATCACTGTTCGATCTCCCGTGAGTGTTCTCCTCCGTGGGTACCTTAATTAATTACTCCATCTGTACGGCTGTAAGCACGTCCATAAGAGCAAGTTTAATAGTATAGTCAACTACTAGCTCCAATTTATCTATAGTCAATATAATAGCTCATTCATACAATAGTTATATATCACGCTATTAATACGTAGTCCCACCTATCATACACACACTGCATCTTGGAGTCCGTGCTACAACTGGTTACAAATCTGTAGCCCGCTGCCCTTCTAATTATTTATCTTCTTAAAATATGTTTACAGCTGGCTTATAGCCTGCTATTGTACCTGCTCTAATTGGGCGCGTATATGCACACAAAGGCACCACACGGAGCTAGAGGAACGAACTACCATTGCGATATGGGTTAGTTTTTGATCCATGCCGTTTTAATTTGTCGATGATATTACTGTTCACGATATCAGCAAAATATTATTAAAATTTTACAAAACTAGAATCGTGTTATCATTGTCACATTTTATATTTTCTTCATTCTCTTATTTTCTTCTCAATGGCACGGTTTTAATTTTGTAAAAGTTTCAGCGACATCCAACTGTGATACGCGGATTAATAATAGTTTTTTTTTTCAAACTGGTAAAGTTGAAATCATGGTCTCGTGGATCAAATTAAACCTTGCGTTATAGGTAACTACACTTGTATATGTAAATTAATGTTCGTCTTGTTCGGGCATCATGTAGGCCCTGTTTGAGGATGTTTCGGTGGCTGTAACATCTTCCATAGTAATGTATTCAGAAGTTTTCTAAAACAGTTCAGATAATTTTAGAAAATAAATTAGTAGCAAGAACCTGATAAAAACTCAGGACTTGTTCACTTTATTACCATTTTCAACTTTACCAAGTTTTAGTAAAGTTTAAAAAAAGTGTTTACATTTAGTTTATTGTCAAATACATATAAAATCTTGTCAAAATTTGGTAACCTTATCAAAATTTTGACAAGCTTATCAAAATTTGATAATACCAAAACTTAGTAATGTTGAAAATAATAGCAAAGTGAACAAACCCTCTGTTTTTCAAAATTTTATCCGCTGCTTCTCAGCATATATTGCGCGCAGATCAAAAGGACACGTGTACGTCTGGTCCATGTTGTTTTTTTTGGCGACAAGGCCTCGTGGATATGCATCGATCTGGCAGAGCAAAGCTAAGCTAGCTAGCCTGTCAGCGAGCAAACACCATGCATATGAAAACGGACAGATCAAAACAAATCCATCCATCGTGTAATGTTGTTACTGAACCTGTGAAGAATCACAGAAATTACAGTACATGCGCGCAGCCAAATCCATTACTGGACGGTCAGCGAGTCAGCTGGGCAGCATTATTCGTCCCCTTTCATGAGAATCGATAGATCTCTCTAGCTAAATCTAGCTGTTCACCATCTCATCCTCGATCAATGCTAGTGTACCTACCCGTTAAGGGTATCTCTCTTTAATACTATCCAGCTAATATTATCGGTGTAGTTATGTCCTTGTTGCCTTATTTAAATCATTATAAAAAGGATTGTGTTCAGTTGTATTGGATATAAGCATGCGACGCACCCATAAATAATAGTGTAACCAAATAGAAAAAAAATATTTTAGTGTTATCAAATTTTAATAAGATAATTAAAGTATGGTTGAGTAGTATTTGGTTTGATATCTTATCAAAATTTGATAGAAATTTTGAGAGTAGGAAGCTAGTTTCGGAATTACCAAAATTTAATTAGTATTTGTTGGTAATATAATGTTATATATGCATGCATGTTTAGTTTGTTGGTTTATAAGAGCAGGTACAATAGCAGACTATAAGTCAGCTATAAACATATTTTAAAGAGATAAAAGAAGAGAGAGAAGAGCAGCGGGCTACAGATTTATAGCCAGCTGCATCACGGACTTCAAGACGTAATGTGAATATGATGGGTGGGACCATATATTAATAGTGTAGTAAGTCTCTATTGTATGAATTGGCTATTACATTGGCTATAGATGATTTGGAGCTAGTAGTTGACTATACTATTAAACTTGCTCTAAGTTTTCGTTATCGCAGCGCAGTAGCTAGCGCATTTGATCAAGGTCGGAAATTTAAAAGGATTGGATTTTGTAACGAAGTGAATAAGCCCATAGTCACTATATAGTGTAATATAGTTCCAAAAAAATATATATGTTTATTTGTGTTTAATATTTTGAGTAACAGTTTATGAGAATCTCAAGGAGCTAACAATTAAACACAGCATCTTACTTCTACCTTGCACTTTATTCTGTAGAATATATAACCACAACTTTTTAGCATCTAAATAAAAAGTTAAACAGTTTAGGAAAGCTTAAAAAAAGCTATAGCTATCAAAATCTCACTAAATATGACTACAATGTCAGATGGCTCAGGCAGCCGGCGAGCTGGTCGACGATATACCGTTGGTGAGCAAGCTAGCTAGCTTAGCTCGCCGACATCGTATGCATGGGTACTCGGTAGATCATTCATGGCGAGACAGCGGTACGCAACGCCCCGGTGCTCACCCACACACGTTTTGACTAGCTAGCATGCATGTTGAATCCTACTTTGTTGACGGCTTGACGTACGCGCATATATGCATGGGTACATGGGGTTGACAGTTGAGACGACCAACATCGACACGTTAATTACTCTCTCTACCCACGTCCCTCCTGCAGCTTATTATGCTTCCCAACCACTGAAGCACTGTTTAGATCCTCTAAAATAACAAAAGTTTTATTATTTTATAGCACCTTTTGCTATTTTGGATCTAAACACTAGTAGCAAAAGTTGGTAATTTGGCATTTGACATTTGCTAATCCATAGTAGCAAATTGTGCCAAAAAGTGTTTCGGGACCACTCCCTCTTTCTTTCTCTCTCTCTCACTTTAGTGCTAAAATGGCAAAACTTTAACATGCATCTAAACACCAACTAGTACTTTTACAATACCAAAACTTTTGCCACCAAAACTTTTGCCATTTGCCATTTAACATTTCAAATGGATCTAAACATGCCCTAAAACGTATACTAGTGGCAAATAGATATTCTCCTCATTTATCTACTATACTATGTTGTGCTAATTAAGACAAAAGAAAACTAAACATGTATTGTGCCACATCGTTCGCAAAACAAGAACCATTGAATCATTTGCATGCGTCGTCTCGCAATCATCCAATAGATATTATACATCGACAGCTATTATTTTTCGTTGATTATGAGGTAACTCAATATTTATACATCACTTACTATCGCTGTGTTTAGTTTCAAAATAATTCTTCAAACTTCTAACTTTTCCATCACATCAAAACTTTCCTACACACAAACTTTCAACTTTTCCGTCACATCATTCCAATTTCAACCAAACTTTTAATTTTAGTGTGAACTAAACACAGCCTATATTAGTTAGTACTCCACTATACTGTTTATAGTGCTTTGACAATGATGTGCTTCTGCCCGGCCTGTGGATTTTTTTCCCGCCGTTTTATACATGTCGTACGTCTAAATAGCTATCACGAAAATTAATTTCTCTTAACAAAACAGATAAATATGTAAGTTAAACTAGAAACACAAAACAACAAATTTGACCGCGAATAACGATTTGCAGTAAAATTTATTTATTTTTGTTTGAATTTGCACGACGAACTAGTAATTACCACAGTTGCATCTTGAACCATTTTTTCACTTTTACACCGAATATACACTTTCACTTTGGGTTATCTCGTTGCCGACGAACTTGCACCAAGTAGATGGCGTTGGAGGATTTCGTCAGGGAGCTCGCCAGTCTCCACAACCAGGGCTTTCCTTGGAAGCCGTTTTTTGTTCTCATATATAGACGATCTGACAGCTGGGCCATTGGTCCAAACCAAACCCAAAAAAATGAGTAAACAAGGCTGGTCAAAAGTGAAAAAAATGTGCAAGAGAGTTCAAGGCGAAACCTTTGGCAAATTAAGAAAACTAATCCAATATGCAGTTAATTTACTCTTTTTGGCGTTTCTACTCTCCAAATTGAATTTGAATCGTTTGTTGAGTGACATATCATATATCGACATGCCTTATTAAAGTTTTCTAGACTTTTTAATGAATTTTTAAACGACATGGGAAAACGAGAAGATAAAGTAGTAGTATGAAAGTGCTCTGTTCGGCTACACCACAATGTACCCCTTATTGCTGCAGCAACAAACACATAGGACTGTTCGAATTGGCTACACTACAATTGAAATAAGTGCAACCGAACATAGTCCTAGAGGGTTCAGATTAATTTTACTAGTCTACCAATAAAGAGCACCGTAGAATTACTCTTTTAGTAGCAGTATAACAAACGGCACATGGAAAGAGCTCCGTGAATGATCCGGCGGCAGGCAGGGAGGCAGAGGCAGACTCAGGGGGCCAGCGAAGAGCCAACTGCTCTCATGCACAAATGCACAACACCTATCTATCACTTCATTCATTGCCGGCCTGTACTTGCAACCTGTGTACTCCTGCAACAATGGCAGCACTAGGACTACACTACTTCTCTCCGTCGTCCTCGCCGTCGTGCCGTTTATTAATTGATTGCTAGTGCTACGACTCCTAACTTTGCAATCAATTCTCGACCCACCGGCGCCCAAACAGGCACCAACCAAACGAAAGCTAAGTTGCTACAGCCGCTGTTTCGGGAGCTGCAGATTCTGATAAGCCGCTTACAATTTAGTATTATCTAGCATGATGGCCCGTACAGATTACGCGACTAGTATTATTATATTTTCTCTCATATAATAGCATATATGTTTTCTCATTATATTATTCAAATATATTAAAATTTTATATTTAAACATAATTTTAAATTTTACAATAACTTTACAAAACTACTAATGTGTCATATTCATATTGTATTTTATATACGTGTTAGTTATTAATTATTTTTAATATCAAATTTTAGTTATTTGTAAATTATATATATTCCTATATGGAATCTAGACTCGTCTTTTAATATTTATTTATTTTAATTCCGAATTTTCTGTAAATTGTATTTCTATATGGACTCTATTCTCTACTTCTAATATTCCTTACTTTTTAATTCCGAATTTCTATTTTTTTCTTAATTGTATTTTGATATGTACTCTATACTTTACTTCTAATATTCATTGTTTTTAATTCCGACTTTCTTTTTTTTTCTTAATTGTATTTCTATATGGACTCTATACTCTACTTCTAATATTCCTTATATTTAATTCCGAATTTCAGTTATTTCCTAATTGTATTTCTATATGGACTCTAGTCTCCTCTTCTAATATTCCTTATTTTCTAATTCCGAATTTCACCTATTTTTAAATTGTATTCCTATATGGACTCTGTTTTTTCTTTTTCTCCGATTAATGTGGGAATTTCTAGGCCATAAGAGTGAACGTGGAGGCTCCTTTTTCTATTCCTTTAATAATATAATAGATTAGCCGACCAATAAAAATAAAAAAAGCTAGGATTTTCAATCTCTAAGTTAGTTCATTTTTATATTCTATACTATATTAATTCTTAGAATTTTTCAATAACATAAACTACATAGGGAGAATGATTTGAGAGCAACTGCCATAAGTTGACCATATCCTCCAACATTTAGCTAAGGTGGCTGTTATTTCTATTGAAGATGAAATTAGGACACGAAAAACAATGAAATTATTAACGTATAATTAATTAAGTTTTAATTATTATAAATTTAGAATAATTTAAAATATTTTTTATATAAAGTTTTCGCACAGAATACACTTAGTTGTTTAAAAAACGTGGTACAAAAATCATGATAAAAATTACTACTATGGCCAAGTTTAGTTCCAAATTTTATTTTCAAACTTCTAACTTTTTCATCACATCAAAACTTTCCTACACACAAACTTCCAACTTTTTTGTCACATCGTTTCAATTTCAACCAAACTTCCAATTTTAACGTTAACTAAGGCTGTATTTAGTTCATGAAATTGAAGAGAAGTTTGGGGAAAGTTGATAGTTTGGAAAAAAAAGTTAGAAGTTTATGTGAATAGAAAAGTTTTAGATGTGATGTGATATGATGGAAAGTTAGAAGTTCAGATAAGTTTTGGTATTACTAAACAGTGCCTAAACGCACCCTATATGATAGGCAGAAAATAAACAGTGTACCACGCATGCATATCACATCATCATATCCGTCCAAAAAGAAGCAGACACAGATCGGGGCCGTCCATTCGACGTGCTACTAGTATGCCGTACAGCTCGTCAACGGCGGCATTTAATTAAGGCTGACGCGTGGCTGTTGCTGCAACATGCACGAATGCAACAGGCCAGCACACTACTGCTGCCTGCCTGAATCCTGAAATCTGTTCTGAGCCCTGAAAAAAATCTGGCACGAGTCATGACGCCGCATGCATGCATTGGATTGGATTGGATTGGATTGGATTGATTGATCGATCATGGTTGCATGATTGGATAGGTCCATATGGCAATTCCGGTATTAATTTTGACAATTTGACCTTTTTAAAAAACTAATTTTACAAATAAACCGCCGTCAAAACTTATTTCAAAAGTGACCCTTTTTTTTAGCGCCAAATCGTGTGACGCTGAACTTACACACTTCAGTGCCACATCATCTAGTGCTGAATGTCGTGCCATCGTGGATGGAAGGCTGAGTCAACGTGCCAACGTACATTCAGCGCCACGCTATTTAGCGCTGAGGTATCTAAATTCAGTGCCACGCTATTTGGCGCTGAACAAAAGGGTCATTTTTGAAATAAGTTTTGGCGGCGGTTTATTTGTAAAATTAGTTTTTGCAAAGAGTCAAATTATCAAAATTAATGGCAATTCAGGCTGGTTATGGTGTGCATGTGTTCAAGGTGGTATGGTGGTGTGAGGGGATAAATTGTTACTATATCAAATTCGTGTCAAGAGTTTTATATGAGAGAAAGGCTACAACATCTCTAGCCAACTATATGGTCTGTTTGGAGGAGTTTCTAGCTGTTGCAGTTTCTCCTATAATCAGAAGCTCCCACAAACAGTCTAGCTTTTAGTCCAGATTCTGAGAAGCTGTAGTTGTAGAATTTAGAAAATGAACTAGAAGCCAGAAACTGGGAAACCCGGCTTTTCCAGATTCTAAGAAGCTGACTACCAACCAGTTGCTTCTTAAAATCTTAAGCTCCCCCAAACAGGCCCATAGTATCCTCATTTTTTCACCTATATTTATACTTATTATTGATCAAAATTTAAATTTTTAAGCTTAAATCTGAAGTTAATTTTGAAATTTTTATCCTTATTTTTAGCCTTTGCTTTCAGATCGTTAAGAACATTGTATATAAAAGTTTTATTCATAAATTATTTTTCATTTGCAAATATGTCTTTTTACTTTTTCCTCCAATACTTCAACAATAAGCTTTATGAGAAAAATAACATGGCTATGCATTAATAGTGTCCATATGTATATGGCTATTATTTTAGTTTCATAATTATTTACGTTTTAATATAATCTTACATGCCAATACATGATTAATTGAGGTAACTATTTCTATTTTACCCGTATTAAATCAACCAAAATATCATACCATACGGACCATTAATGAAGTTGAATAGTCATGCACTACAGTACTCAAAGCATTGATATTGAAAACAACAATACCATTAAGATAGTACTACTCCCTGTGGTTTTATTTATTTGACATTCATTAGTTCATTTTTAAACTACTAACAAATTGCTCCACAGGGAAGGAGAGAGTAATTAACTACACAGGGGCAAATTCGACATAAAACCTTCTCAGAAATGTTCAAACGCCAGGAATTATATATCATCCACAAAACACATTTGCTATAGCTATATTATTCATTTTGGGACTTTGGGACACTTTGGGTGTACTATATATTAAATTGGTTATAAATAACGTGACAAATGTTAGTTATAGCTATCAGTTATCTATACCATCGAAGTTACTCTTGATCTGTGTACTGGTACTACTAGTATTATGTTGTCAAGAACAGGAGGAGAGAAGTATACTCCATCTGCATTTAGTAGCATTGTCTGGCCGGCGCGGCGCAGGTGTCAAAATCTCCCCTAGCTGGTGGTGTGTGTGCATCGGTTTGGCATGCACTTACTAGTTAATGTTTGTGTTTATGGACAGTTAGTTTGCAGTTGCAAAATGGCACATACCGTTCTCAGAGTTGGTCCTCAAAAAGAGGAAAAATGATATTAATGGGAGTAACACATGTACTCCTATCTATCGTCTACCTGATATGCAAACACGCGTTTTAATTTGCATGTTTCCATATTGTAAGAATTTAACGCAATGGACATGGTCAATTATAGCACAGTAATATTTCTAGCTGGACCGGTATACCATTTGCATCTGCCATTACCTACTTGCTCCGACTAGTATAGTAGAAGATATACTAACATTCATCATGAATCATGTATTCAATCCTTTTTTAAAGATAGTGGATAATAATTATACACAGTCAAAATATAAATACCTCTTTGGTTTAGATTATTAAGTGAATTATTGATCCAGATTATTCACTTGATTACAGAGATAAACTAAATATTTTAAGAAAAAAGTAAACTAGGCAAATAGTTAAAAATGACTGGTCTAAAGCAATAGGAGTACGATAGAATATTTTTTTTAAAAAAAAGGGACGTAATTTTCTAAGCGTAAAACAAATGATTCATTAAAAAAACCCGATGAATAAGCTGGAAATTAAGACCACGGCGCGGTAGATCAATAGATGCACCAAATCAGTTTCTTGTACAACCGTTCGGTCTATTACGCAATAGGAGTATATATCTGGTCGTATTTTCCGGAGGATATAGTCATTAATTAATTAGTCCATATATATATAGTACATATTTTATCATCATATTGTTTTAATTAATAATCTAGTTAATTAGCCGTCTCCGGAACAAATACCCTAATTACTGTACCTAGGTGGGGGCCAACCTAATATGGCGCATGTAAGTTTCGTCGTCGTCTCCTACACGCGCGTCGTCCCCTTCTTCTCCTTCTCTCGGATCTCTTCTTATAAGTAGAGAGGGAGACGCAGCGTGTGGCATCCAAAGCTCTCTCTCTCTCTCTCTCATAGCTAGCTAGAGCATGCAGCTACTAGCTAGCAAGCTTAATTAGCAGCCACACATTAGAGTCACAAAGTGAGAGAGAAGGAGGAGCTTCACAAGCTCGATCGAGAGAGCAAACTAAGCAAGCAGCCATGGCTGCTCCTCCTCTCTCGTCGTGGCCATGGGCAAGCCTCGGCTCGTACAAGGCATGCATATAATCTCTCTCTTAAGTCGTCAATTAATCTCTCTTTGTTAGTTTCTTCTTCTTCTTCTTCTTCTTCTACCTTATTAAGCTAATTAACGTGTGCGTGGTTAATTAATGGGAGATGGGTGCAGTATGTGTTGTACGGGGCGGTGGTGTGGAAGGTGGCGGAGGAGTGGAGGCAGCAAGGGGCGGCGCCGGTGGGGTCGTGGTGGCTCCACCTGCTGCTGCTGTTCGCCGCCCGCGGGCTCACCTACCAGTTCTGGTTCTCCTACGGCAACATGCTCTTCTTCACCCGCCGCCGCCGCGTCGTCCCCGACTCCGTCGACTTCCGCCAGGTCGACGCCGAATGGGACTGGTACGCCCTTCGCCGTCTCTCTCTCTATCTATCTCATTCTCCTCCGCCGTAGCTAGCTAGTCGCCGGCCGGTCGCCGACGGCGTGCATTTGTGTCCTATTCATTTTTAGATTGATTTTTTTGAGAGGGAGAAAATATGGCTTTGCATCCAAGGCAAGCAGTGGTCACCAAGCCCAGAGACAGTACTGTACCATCCAGTCATCCACTGTTAGATCAGATCCCAGCTTCAGCCTTCAGAAGAGTTCAGACAGACAGACGCCATGGCTGCTCTCTTATCTAGAATCATCGTAATTACTACTCATATATGTCACCATTTCTACTGCTTAAACCAGCACCAGCAGTAAAATTAAGAATGAATCTGTTTTATGTAGACCTCCCTCCCTCAATCCTAAAATAACTATAAGTATAGTTTTATACTGTCCTTATCTAACGTTTGACCGTTCGTCTTATTTAATTTTTTAATTATTTTTATTTATTAGATGATAAAACATGAATATTACTTTATATGTGACTAATTATTTTATAAAATTTTTAAATAATACGAACGGTTAAATGTTAGAAACGGATATCCACGGCAACACTTATTTTTAGAATGGAGGTAGCAATATGTGTTTTTCTTTTTTTGATGGGATTATTTTGCATATATATGCAGGGATAACTTTCTGCTGCTGCAGACGCTGATAGGGGCAACGTTGGTGGGGAGCCCGGCGGTGGCGCGGCAGCAGCTGCTGCTCCCAAGCCTGAAGCAAGCGTGGGACCCACGCGGGTGGGCCATCGCACTGCTGCTGCATGTGTTGGTCGCTGAGCCGCTCTTTTACTGGGCCCACCGGGCCCTGCACCGGGCCCCACTCTTCAGCCGCTACCACGCCGCTCACCACCACGCCTCGGTCACCACACCCTTGACAGGTACTCTACACCTGTACTCATCATGTACTGTACTCCATACCATACTCCCCAACAAAGTTTAGGAGTATAAAAAGGGAGTGTATTTATTCCTATCTATGAACTGTTTGGTGTACCAAATTTGTTTTGAAAATTCTCGTTGGAACTGTGAACCAGTTTATGTATGATGTTTTGTTGTCTTAATGAGTTGCAGCAGATATTTTGAAACTTAATGTTGGTTTTGGGATAGATTTTGAAGTGTTTTATTTGTCGTAGTTTGTTTTTTCTAGCATTGACTTTTAAACAATAAACAATAAAAATATAAAATGTTATGCATAGATTATTCTTTTTTCTGCTTCATTCATACTCCCTCCGTATTTTAATGTGTGACGCCGTTGACTTTTCGACTAACGTTTGACCATTCATTTTATTCAAAATTTTCGTGCAAATATGAAAATATTTATATCATGCTTAAATAACATTTGATGATGAATCTAGTCACAATAAAATAAATGACAATTGCATAAATTTTTTTTAATAAGACGAATGGTCAAACGTTGGATAAAAAGTCAACTGCGTCATACATTAAAATATGGAGCTAGTATTTCTACATTGATTAACCCATCAGAGTGGTACAATTTATGAAGATTAAATTAATCGAGACTAGCCTGAAATTTTAATTTTAAAACGTAATTATGAAGTTGATTTTAAGTTTTTTTAATCGTGATCCATATTTTAGCAAGATTTTTTTATATATATTTTAGCATTGTAGATATAAATATTTTATCTATAATTTATTTTTAATTATACGTCTCATACGGTTATACGGTTATAGCGTTGTAGGAGTACAATTTTGACTGGCTGATGATAAGCTTTTCCTGTGTTACGTTGGTCTGCAGCTGGATTTGGGACGCCACTGGAGAGCCTGCTGCTGACGGTGGTGATAGGGGTCCCACTCGCAGGGGCCTTTCTGATGGGGGTAGGGTCCGTGGGCCTGGTCTATGGACACGTCCTTTTGTTTGACTTCTTGAGGTCCATGGGCTACAGTAACGTGGAGGTGATATCCCCTAGGGTCTTCCAGGCTGTTCCTCTTCTCAGATACCTCATCTACACCCCTACGTGAGTGCAAAAATAAAATAATAGTATAATGTATTTGTTTTCTGATAAATACTTCTCTATTCATAACTTTTGGTAAATTGGATTGAAAATTATTTTAGTTGACCACCGATATCTTGTAAATCGTTTGATTCAATTAATGGGAACTATATGCTTATATTTTTTAATAGCTACCAGTTTATTTTTAAAATAGGAGTGATCGGACTAAAACAATGCAAGGTCAAAATTATCAAGTATTGTAAAATGGAGAAAATAAGTAAATTATTTTTGTCTAAGACAGTTAGTTAAATAAATAAATAACTACTTTATAAGGTTGAGATACAAGTAGTACTAATTATGCTGCACTTCATTGTATGGACCGTGCTGCTATCTGCTTAATTGCATCTGTCATTTGGTCACTATCCTAGTGTTGTTAGCTGTACTGCTAATTGGTTGTTAGAGAAAAGTTGATTAATTAGTCGGTGTTGTATGAAGAGGTGATACAAGTAATTAAAATCGATTTGATTGTTCTAATGCATTATGCATATGGATTTAATTGCGCAGGTACCTGAGCCTGCACCACAGGGAGAAGGACTCAAACTTCTGCCTGTTCATGCCTATTTTTGATCTCCTGGGGGGCACCCTCAACCACAAGTCATGGGAGCTGCAAAAGGAGGTCTACTTAGGTAGGGTGCACGCCTAATTAGTGCATTTTATTATGCCTTTTGCTTCAAGAAACAAGAATTATATTCAGTCAGTGTGCTACAAGACCCATAAGAAACATTAACATTTGGAATTGATTCCTGCAAAATTCCCAAGCCCCAAAAATCTTGAAGATTTTTTACAATTAAAACAAAGAGATTTGGAGGGAGAGACATTGCTCCAGACATTAACATTTAGAATTAATTCATGCAAAATTCCCAAGCCCCAAAAATCTTGAATATTTTTACAATAAAAAAACTTTTTTAAAGAAGAAATTATGAGCGTGCGGGGATTGAACACATGACCTCAAGGGTTGAAATCACACATCTATTATCATTTCACTATCGAGAGCTTGACGGTTTTATAATAATATTATTTCGCGAAAAATGGCAATTGTTGATGTAGGCAAGAACGATCAGGCGCCGGACTTCGTGTTCCTGGCACACGTGGTGGACATCATGGCGTCGATGCACGTGCCGTTCGTGCTCCGGTCGTGCAGCTCGACGCCGTTCGCCAACCACTTCGTCCTCCTCCCGTTTTGGCCGGTCGCCTTCGGCTTCATGCTGCTCATGTGGTGCTGCTCCAAGACCTTCCTCGTCAGCTCCTACCGCCTCCGCGGCAACCTCCACCAGATGTGGACTGTCCCCCGATATGGGTTTCAGGTATAATCACAATAACCCCCCCCCCCCCCCCTCTCTCTTCTCGCCTAGCTTAATTCCAGAATAATTTAAAATTATATCATATCTCATGTCGGTATAACATGAGACAATATTTTAGAATTAGTATGTGATCTCACCGTAAATTTTTCACCCCGTCACATCGAACGTCTAAAGACATGCATGAAGTATTAAATATATGCTTAAAAAATAACTAATTGCATAAATTGCGACTAATTTGCAAGACAGATCATTTAAGCCTAATTGCTCCATGATTTGATAATGTGGTGCTACAGTAAATATGTGCTAATGACAGATTAATTAGGCTTAATAAATTTGTCTCGTAGTTTACTGACGGATTTTGTAATTATTTTTTTTATTAGTGCCCGAACACCCCATACGACACACTATATAATACCCGATGTGACACACCAAAACTTTACACCCATGAATTTAAACACTCTCGTACTGACTGTATCGAGAGGACAACTGAGATATCATGGATGGATCATAGGTTGTCCATCAATTAATTGGTAGAGGTGTTGTGGTACCATACTATTCAATGGCACCTCTCTCGCAAGTACTTGTACAGTACAGTAGTGACAACAGTGGTTAATGTGTGGCTTTAACTTTGCAGTCCCTATAGAAAACTGCATGTGATTCGGTTTTGTGTAGGCCATCTGAACTTGTGAATTGATTCTGACATTGGCGCCATGTATGCAAATTCACAGTACTTCATACCGGCGGCGAAGAAAGGCATCAACGAGCAGATCGAGCTGGCCATCCTGCGTGCAGATCGGATGGGCGTCAAGGTGCTCAGCCTCGCCGCTCTCAATAAGGTCAGTTGTTTTACAAAAGATCTGGTTCGTTTCAGCTTTTTTTTTCGATTATTATCACGAATTATTTATTTATTTATTTATTCATGTCACCAAGAATACATTTTTTAAATATTTATTTATTAAAACATTTAATTTATGTATATAATCATATAGATAATCCGTTACAATAATAGTCCAATAATTTATGTATATTTAATATTTGCTACCTGTACATGTCTTGTCTCTTCCATGCCTCAACTTTTTTTTCCTTTTCCTTTATCACTTTCTTGCAATGACACAGACACGTACATGTCTCTTTCTTTGATCATAATGTGCCGTGTTATGCATATAGTTGAGCAGTATTGGATATACAGCATGTATAATAAGATACTTGTCCATTAACTAGTACAGTATCACTGCTGATGATTCAGTAGGGGTGTTCTGTTTTTCCTCATCTTTCTTCAACTTTCTCCCTGTCATTTTCAAAAGAAAAAAAAGGAAAAAAAAGAGAGTATGTGATGTTCATGTCAGTCTCTTTGCTGTTCATGTGTCGCCCATACAGTTGGGCAGCATTGGTTATCTAGCACAGACTACCGGAACCAATTCATCATCATTTATGATGGGCATGTGAAATCCTTAACTGATTCAACGTTGAAATGGCGGCGAAGATGGAAATGCGACCGTGACGCGTGTAATCGGAGTAGATGCAGCGGTGGCTAGCTCATAACTAAAAAATCTGCGTTCATTGTTCAGACAGTTAAAAAGTTCAGGAATTTCATCTGATCAGCACTGTAAACAGAATCTTTAGGCTAGCAATCTAGCATTACTCAAAAATCAAAATGCAGTGCAACGATCTGATCTTAACTGAAACTCTTTGAATCTTCTTATGTTTTGGTTTGGTTTCTTGTTTCTGTCAGAACGAGGCACTGAATGGAGGTGGCACGCTGTTCGTGAACAAGCACCCGGAGCTGAGGGTGAGGGTGGTGCACGGCAACACCCTGACGGCGGCCGTGATCCTCAACGAGATCCCCAGCAACGTCAAGGACGTCTTCCTCACCGGCGCCACCTCCAAGCTCGGCAGAGCCATCGCCCTCTACCTCTGCAGAAAAAAGATCAGAGTCCTGGTTCGTGCTCTGCTGCCTGTCTGAACTCTGAACTGAACCCCAAAAAAGGAGAAAAAAAACTCTGTGTTAATTCACAGCATGATTAGATGAGTATGTTAAACAAGAGGATGATTGCAAGACTGGGATTGATGGTTCTGTGTGCTAATCTTTTTTGGTTTTAGATGTTGACATTGTCGTCGGAGAGGTTTCTGAAGATTCAGAGGGAAGCACCGGCAGAGTTCCAGCAGTACCTCGTGCAGGTCACCAAGTACCAGCCTGCACAAAACTGCAAGGTAATTCACTCGCTGGAATTTCAATAAGTTTCAGTAATTCAAGGCTGTGTCCATGATGTGATTGTCCACATTTTCTTTCATCAGGTTTTATCCACCAACCAGTTAACCTATAAAACATAGACTTTTGTCAGAGTCATATTGTCCCGCTGACCAATTAACCCAGAAAAAGTTACATTTTTTGTCTCAGTTGTATGCACCGACCAGATCACCAAAAGTTTACTTTAGTGTTTATTTTGGGTCTAGCTATATTTATGGCGCCAAGTTGTATGCACTAGCTAGTTCGACGGAAAAGCTTAGGGTAATTTTACCATCTAAGAAGGTACCCGAAAGTTACCGTATTTTCTGATGTAAAATTTAGTACTTCCGAATACTAGGTATCTCAAGATAGTAAATTTTTTTAATGTAAGATTTAAGTATCCCGGGTTACTTTTTCAAATACCGTAAAATTTATCAGAAGCTAAAGTTGGATGGATGGCATTGTTGCAGACGTGGCTGGTGGGGAAGTGGCTGTCGCCGAGGGAGCAGAGGTGGGCGCCGGCGGGGACACACTTCCACCAGTTCGTGGTGCCGCCGATCATCGGGTTCCGGCGAGACTGCACCTACGGCAAGCTCGCCGCCATGAGGCTCCCCAAGGACGTCCAGGGCCTCGGCTACTGCGAGGTACTTCCTCCGTTTCATATTACAGTCACTTTAAACCTTTTTTTATAACAAAACTCTTTTTAGATTCGACTAAATTTATAGAAAAATTTTGTCCATTATTATTATTATTATTATTATTATTATTATTATTATTATTATTATTATTATATTCTTCTTCTCCGAGTTCGCTGACATGGTCGGCCGGCGATCGCCGGGAAACATATGTGTGCAGTACACGATGGAACGCGGGGTGGTGCACGCGTGCCACGCCGGCGGCGTGGTGCACTTCCTGGAAGGGTGGGAGCACCACGAGGTGGGCGCCATCGACGTCGACCGGATCGACGTCGTCTGGAAGGCGGCGCTCAAGCACGGCCTCACGCCGGCGTGACCGCCGCCGCCGGAGGCCAGCGGCGAAGCCAACGAGAACGGCCGGCGATCTTGTGGGATTTGGTGTGCTGTAAGATAGAAGAAATGTACGAGAAAAAAACGATTTGCCGTGGGATTTAAATTAATTAAAATTTAATCAAACTCCCTATAGCATCTCTTGGTTTGGAAATAGTCGAGTCATCTCTTGTGGCAGACGGATGGTGGCAAATTCCCCTATTGCTTCTGGCCATCTTTGAAATTAGGAATATAGGCCCCGTTTGGCACAGCTCTAGCTCTCAACTCCAACTTACCTAGAGCCGGAGTTGTGCCAAACGGTATAGATCCACCTTTTTTTGAGTGGAGTTGGCAGAGCTACTCCTAGAAAATAAACTACGGGGGTGGAGCTAGGTTTTCGCGCTCCACATCTCCACTCCACCCCAAAAAACCCAATAATATAGTAAAACACACAACTCGTGGTCTTCTTTGCCGCGCAATAATCATTTCAATTTCCATAGGAGCTGTGAAAAAAAATGTCAAACAGGACCCGAAAAGAATTGGGCAATGGTAGATTGACCATTGTTAAAATACAGTGAATTGTACGTTCTTCCTCGGCCGCTTAAACTTTGCGTTTAAATTGGTTGGCACATACAGCTTAATCTTGCCACTTCAGAGTTCAGACATCACATGATCAAGAAATGAAAAGCCCACTCTAGAATGGCCCATGATCGACACAATCAAAATTAGTTGGAATAAGTTCACTTTAGGTCCCTCTATTTGTCGCCCAGTCTGATTTTCGTCCCTGAACCGCAAAACCGGGTATGACCCATCCCCTAAATTACGAAAACCGGACAAACGAGGTCCCTTAGCGGTTTTGAGGGTGGTTTTGGCTAACGTGGCACCTATGTGGCCATTTTGACTCGGTCTTCATCTGATGTGGCACTGACATGGCGCTTACGTGGCAATCCGATACAGAAAAATAATAAAACCCGTGGGCCCCACATGTCAGTCTCATAGAAAAAATAATAAAAAGGTGGGACCCACGTGGGCCCCACATGTCAGTCCAACTCATCCCTCCTCTTCTTCCTCATCTCTCCCCATCTCCCCTCTCTCCATCTCTCTCTCCTCTCCTCTCTCTCCAAGCGACGGTGGCCGCTCCTCTCCCTCCCACCTGCGGGTCGCCGCACGCCGCTCCCTCCCACTGGTCCCCGTGCGCTGCCGCTCCTCTCCCACCCTCCCACCGGCCGCCGACGCTCGCGCACCACCGCTCCTCTCCCTCCCTCCCGTCAGCCGGCGTGCGCTGCCTCATCTCCTGCCGGCCGCCCCGACGAGCTCGCCTCCTCCCTCGCGGCGACGGACAGCGCATGGCCGGCGGCGGGCGACGGCGCGCGAGGCGCCTGGGGTGGCGGCGGCCATATCTCTCTTGCGCAAGCGCTCCCCTTGTCGGCCATATCACCGACACCCTCCCCTCGTCGGAGCTCCGCAAGTGCCATGGCGGCTCCGCTGCTTCTGGTGGTGGTGGTGGTGGTGGTGAGGACGAGAAGCTCCACTTGCTCCGCCGCCTCCTCGCGCGGCCCGACGTCACCATCGACCCCACGCGTCTCGCGCGCCGCCGCGCGCGCCGTCGCCCGCCGCGCGCGCCGTCGCCCGCCGCGCGCGCCGTCGCCCGCCGCTGGCCATGCGCTGTCCGTCGCCGCTCCGCCCGCCCCGTGGCCTGCTGCCGCCGCCGCCGCTCCGCTGCAAGGACGAGGGAGAGCCGAGAGAAAGAAGAGGAAGAGCCAAGAGTGGAGAAGGAGAGGGGAGGGGAGCCGGCGAACTCAGCTTGGGGGGCGGCGGGAGCGGCGTCGTCAGCGTCGCTCCGCCCACCGCCCGCCGCCGCTCCATTTCGTCCCACTGCCACTCCGCTTCCTCCCGTCGCCCACCACCCGCCGTCGCTCCATTCACCGCTGGCCGCCGCGCCGCTTCGCTCCGTCGCCGCACCGCCCATCGTCGCTCCGCTTCCTCCCACCGGCCGCCGCGCCGCTTCGCTCCGTCGCCACTCCGCTCTGTCGTCGCTCCGCCCGTCACCCCCTCGGCGCCACCGCTCGCCCTTTTCTCCTGGCAGTGTAGGGGGAGAGAGAGGGGGATAGAGAGGAGGCTGACATGTAGGACCACATGGCCCCACCTTTTTTTAATTATTTTTTGTGTAGCTGACATATGGGTCCCACTATTTTTATTATTTTTTCGAGATAAAATTGCCACGTAATAGCCACGTCAATGCCACGTGGGACGAAGACCTAGTCAAAGGAGCCACGTAGACGCCACGTCGGTCAAAACTGCCCTCCATACTGCCGAGGGACTTTGTTTGCCCGGTTTCGTAAGTTGGGGGACGGGTCGTACCCGGTTTTGTGGTCAAGGGACGAAAATCGGACTGACCGACAAATAGAGGGACCTAAAGTGAACTTATTCCAAATTAGTTGGGCTTCTGGTGATGCCAAACACCCAGCCCAAATTCAGTTCAGTACAACAAGTTTCCATGTGAGTCTCACTGTAGCAAGGAGACCTGCAGAGCTGTTGCTGCAGTTCAGGGACAGCACCAAAATCATTTTGCCTTTTTCCTCTGTCACAGGCAAATGCCCATATCTGCCTACCACTGACAGAGAGCTAGGGACAGGTTACAGGCATGGCTGCATGGATTGGACACCAAGATCCAGCATCCACATAATGTTTGATTCTGAATTACACATTCTCCCCTGCATTGAGTGTTTGAGATCTCTGTATCTGTATAGATTTAACAATTTTCTTTGCCCCTAGGGATCATAGCTTCCCCTCTAATTCAATGAAATAGCACAAGCTCGTGCTGGTTCCCTTAAAAACAAAAGTGTTTGAGATCTCTCAGTTCTACACTTTTTTTTTTTGCGAGGAAGTTCTACACATTGCTGTTGATACTACAAGCTTGCAACAACTATGGTATGAAATGCGGTTCCTTAATTGTTGTGAAATGCGGTTCGCGTGTAAATGGCAGGTGGTTCAGGCATAACTGAAACATGGTTTAAAGAAACACAGTTTCAGAGTTTTTGTGGACTGAAATTAACATCTGAAGTTAGTTAATTCTTCAGAAGTATTGGGCTGAAGATTAGCTTAGAACACAGTTTCAGACTTTCAGGTGTACAAGAACATGAAGTTAGTTAATTCTTCAGAAGTATTGGGCTGAAGATTAGCTTAGAACATAATTTCAGACTTTCAGGTATACAAGGGCAGTAATTTCAGTACTATCTCTCTGCATTATAATTAATCAATTTCACTTTTACTTCTGGTACAAAAGTGGCTACTACAATTAGTACCACCAACTTACAAATTTCCTCTCATTCATCTTTGAACAGTACGAATCTTGATTACTCTCCACCACTCTTCCACTTCTATTTCTCCGGGCACTTCTGCACTTGCTTATCAAGTGTGATCAGGGACATAAATCTGATCACCCTCTTGGATATTTCTCCAATATCTGCAACACATCTTGCTCCTCTTTTCAGAATCACATCCTACTATCTAGCATGGGTTCTCCGTTTCACCAGAGATCTGAACCGTCCGTTCCTTCAATTGTGCAAGCCCACCTGCATGATGAACAAGGACAAGTCACAAAAACAACCCAATACAAAATACCAACAAAAAGAGTCAAAACAATTTCAAGAACATCAAGAAGATCTAGCTGCAAAAAAATTCAGCAATCAAACAAACCTGAAGAAGAAGAAGACGCACTGGATCTCCGCGCCACGGCGGCTCTCGAGACGCGGCGGAGCACGTCGACCTGGGCGTGCAGATGAACGACGTAATCCATGGCCTCGTGCAGCAGCGAGATCTCGTCGGCGATGAGCTCGCCTCCGGGTATCATCCTCCTCAGCACCTTGTCCCTCTTCTTCACCAGTCTCCTCGCAACCTCACTACTACTACTCATCAATGGCGTCCTCCTCCTCACGATGCTCTTGCACCTCCTCCTCACCTTCCCTTGCATCATCTTGCATGGAAATGTAGTTCTCGGCATCGACGATGACGATGAAGATGAAGATGAAGATGAAGAAGACGATGATGATGATGCCAAGATGGCATGTGGCCACCGTGCTGCTCCGGCGATGCCGGTGCGGGCGGTGGCCATGGCGATGTCGGCGGAGGACTTGATGGCACGCTTCCTCTCACTCAGGGTCGACATGGCGGCCTTGTTTTTGCTGGAGCTTTTGAGGCTCGAGAGGAGGTTCTTGAGGAAGCTTTGCTTGAAGGTGGCCATGGTGGTGGTGCTAGGGCCTCTCATGGTGGCTTCTGGTGAGGAGAGAAGCTAAGAAATGGAGATGACTCCTCTAGGCTCTAGCTAAGCTAGGTTGGCAGAGGTAGCCATGGACACCATGGTTGCTGCTTATATATGTGCGTCCATGGAGAGAATGGAGAAATGGCGCCATGTGGTGTGAGCTAGCTAGCATGCAATTGCCACCGTTTTTGTGGTCCTCTAAATTACATCTTTTCTTTCTCCTTTTCTGCTCATGACACATGCTACATTGTGGTACGATTGAATATTTGGACACCCCCATTTTAATTAATCAGTTTCAAATCAATCAATCAATTAATTAATTAAAACAGTTAAATGGCCAAAAATCAAGATAGTGCACGGTGCAACAGCTAGCTAAGCTAGGCATGGTAGCTGATAATTAAATGATAAACATGTGCAGTAGTAGCTACCTAGTAGTTGATCATGCTTGGAGAATACAAGGTATATATATCTTTTCCATTTTTCTAGTGCAAGTTATGTACTCACATGACGAAAATACGTACAATGACAAGTACAAGTGTGCACAAATGCATGTACTTAATTAATTAATTGTTAATATATAGATTTTTTTTCTATGACACACTAGCTACAGTATCTGACAGTATTTTGGTTGAATGATCCAGATAGGAGAGGGTCCCAATTAAGCTGAGAGAGAGAGAATTAGAATAGGGGCAAAGCAAGACGCACATGGCGGCACATGTAGCGTCGCCTCCCGAGTTGGCAACCTTGTGGAGTTATGAAGCGAACGTAGGTGTGTTGGCATGCATCTTGTGTGTGTGAGTGTGTGCTGTCTTTGCTTCACAGGCGGTTTGTAGACTTGCTATGCAGGCATCGAAATCGGGGAAACTATTCTAAACTTCCGAGATGTTCTCTTGTTATTTGCATGTCACTCAAATAGTTATGAGAGAATTTGGAAAATTTTAAAAAGATGTATCAATATGTGATATATCACTTCACAAATATGTTACGTAAAATTCAACTTCTACATATCGCAATTTTAAAAAAAACAAATTTGACTATGAATATGCGTTAACTAGCTGTAGTAGTTTAATTTGTTTTTTTCGTTACGACATGTAGAAGTTGATTTTTAAGTTACATGTTTATACTTTATCTAAAAAGTTTGATACCTCCCAAGTACCTAAAATTTCGCATTTAACAATGTTCAAACAAGGAGTGTCTGACTATCTTGAAACAGTTTCACCCTAGTTAATTATGATGGTTTCGCATTGAGGATTAATTTTCTGGCAAACAAAATTGTGATAACTTAATTTCAGACAACGAGCCAGGATTAAAACGCAAATATTCGGAAAGGACCTAATATCAAATAATTAGAAGGGGTGATGCTTTGAATCCAGGTAGACTAGCCCACCACCTTGTGAAGCTAGCTGGAAAACCCCTGGACGTAATTCAATATCTATAACGATCGAATTACCCATATATATATATAATTCCTTGCATCTGAACAATTAATTAAGTACCTAAATTTGCAATATATAGCATGATAAATTGATCACTACCAGAAAACCAACTTTTGCCTACCGTTCTTCAATACATGAGTACATGACCAGCTTGGCTTGGCCTAGCCAAGCTAGCTTTTTGTGTGTTTTAGCCGGTAGTAGTGTACATGCTTTGAGAAAGAGGAGAGGATCAGCTGTGTGACCTACCTAGCTAGCTCACATGACGGCCACATGGGTTTCCTCTCCAAACTCGGAGCGAGCACATGACCCTTTTTCCAATCACCTCCTACCTCGATCACTTGATCGATCGTGCAATAGCTGTGCTTGCATGGTAGTAGCTAGTACCATGTTGACATACTATATATCCTTGGACTTGCACCATTTCGACATTCAGGTGCAGTTCTCATTAACAAATATCGTGTTTTGATATCGTCATCAGTACGTTTAGATCTTCTATGATGTTCTTCTTTATAACAAGTGCGCTCATCTCAATATATATGAAATCTCTGAATTAATGCCTCCCAGTTCATGCAAGGTCAGCTTGTTCTTCTGATGAATCTTGATGTGCTGATCATGCAGCAATTGCCACTGCAAATTGATGATGTGCAGCATGCAGCATATGGGGTCTTGCAGTTGCAGGCATTATGGAGCATGCACCCATGTGATGTGATATATTGTGATGTGAGCTAAGGTTTTAATACGGCTACTGGAGAGAGAGATATCTGTCCTGATGTCGATCACATGAGAGAACCGAGCCAAGCAAATCGCAACAAAATACTCCCTCATTCCCTAAATATTTGACGCCGTTGACTTTTCTAAACATGTTTGACCGTTCGTCTTATTCAAAAACTTTTATGAAATGTGTAAAACTATATGTATACATAATAGTATATATAATAATAAATCAAATGATATGAAAAGAATTAATAATTACTTAATTTTTTTTCAATAAGACGAACGGTCAAATATTTTTTAAAAAGTCAACGGCGTCAAACATTTTGGGATGAAGGGAGTAGTTTAATGAGATCGTTGGATACATCATACATGCAGTGATCAACTGATCATACATTATCACCATCAATGCAAACTCTGAACATAATGGTACTCGTGTTCAATCAGAAAACGCGGTTGTACTAAAATTGCGAGATAATTTCCAGAACGACGTTTCTAAAGAAAGAGTCATTCTGATTTCAGCATTCAAAGTATTTTGTCCGACAAAGAGTTTAGAGTAAATAGTATTCCTCTTAATTAAATCTATAGTTTTGTGATATTTGATTTTAAATTTATAGCTTTGTGATAACTTTAGTGTCAATTCTATAATTTTGTGATAGTTTTGGCAAAGTATCCGTAGTTTTGTGAAATTTACTTTAAGAGTTCTTTTGGAGCTTGTTACCTTTTTAATGGGCTCCAGCAGACAAAACAACCGCGCCTAAATTAGCACGCCTGAGAATTACAGTACTGATCTATTTTAGATTTGCGAAAACTCAAGTCTTTGTGAGACGAAGGGAATAAACAAAACGACATATAACTATGACAGGCGGAAGAAGCAGCAGCAGCAGCAGCAATAGCAGTAGCAGAGAGATTTCTGAATCTCTGGTCGATTTGTGAACAAGCTTCCGGCAAGACTGAAACTGTAGGAGCACACTGAAGCAGTGAGGGATCTGGCGTGTTTGTTTGTCTCCCCTGAAACATGGATGGTTTGTCTGCCTAGCTACTACTCCTTCCTACCCAATTCCATTCCATTCTACACAAGCATTCAGCTTAGCTATGGCGATCTTGGGACTTGTAACCACTGGATTTATGGTCAGACCTGATTGAGTCGATTGTCTTGTAGCTCCTGCCTGCATTTGCTGATTTGCATTTGCTGCATTACGCATGATCCCGGCAAACGTTGCTCATCGGTCACTGTCAGTTCGATCACCGTGTTTGCTTCTGTTTCTTTGTGGTTTTTGTTTTTGGCTCAAAGGGGATGGATGGATGGATGAGATTCGTCGGATTGGAAGATCTGACAGTGGAGAGAGCAGTGAGGCTCTCTTCGACGATCTCTTTCATGCGTACAAGGCCGAAGGTTGGAAACTGGGGTGCTGATGGGCTGCGTCCGCGAAGGGAGGCGGCCCATGTTTGCAGCCTGCAAAGCTCCCCTGAAAGGTTGGCCCAGATTGAAGAAGGTACAAAATAAAGAGATTATGTTGTTCTTTCTTTCTTGTTGCTGATCATTGACTAAATATTGCTTGCTTTTCTTTGGATTATGCTTCAGAACTTTTTGCCAAAAAAAGTGGGTATATTTCCAAGTCTCCCATGGCTCCTGTGTCCAAGCTTAATCCCTAAAAAAACTTGTATGTATCAGGAGATATCGTTTTACTAGCACTAGGAGCTGGAACATAGTTTTTCTAATCTTGATTAATCTATATATATTCTATATAGTTGAAACAAAAACTTGGCATATATTAAGTCACATTATCTATAAAATAGTAGCCATTGAATATCTCTCATACTTCGATCGCAACTATCCATTTGTTATATACATGTACAACCCACCATAATACCTAAAAAAACTAATACCCATTAGATCTCTCGTCTTTGATACATATTCATTCAATTGTCATGTTGAATTACAGTTTCAAATCAACAATTGTAGAACAAATATAGTCCATTTAGATATCACGAGAATACACGGTTTATATATTATATTCTTTGAGTTTTTCTTTGAAGTATTTTTAAATTTCCCACTGTAATGTGCGGGGTATCCACTACTAGTTTCTTTGGTTTTTTTAATTTGGATGTGAGCTGTGGTATGCTGAATTTGGTGGGTAGCTGATTGCAATCAACTAATCAAGTCTAGTTTTGGCCAAGTACTTAAGTTGGAGTTTCTTGTAACCCAGTTTTGCTGTAACGTTACCGGTCAGCTGTGCACATGTATTGCAGTATGATCGATCTATTGATAAACCTGTTGGGAGTTTCCTATTGCTTTTAGACAAATGATTATTGTATGATTTTAGAAACTTCAGTACTTTAGTATAGTATATTATCTGGTACCCTAAATATCTGGTGGAATTGTGCCATCTACTATCCAGTTAGATAAGCTTTTTATGCACTTGGCTGTGCATTTTAAATTCTTATTTTTTGGTTTAGCATGTTTGTTATTCCCTCCGTCCCATAATATAATGGATTTTGAGTTTTTGCTTGCACTGTTTAACCACTCGTCTTATTAAAAAAATTGTGCAAATATAAAAAATGAAAAGTTGTGCTTAAAGTACTTTGGATAATAAAGTAAGTCAAAAAAATAAATAATAATTCTAAATTTTTTTTAATAAGACGAGTAGTCAAACAGTGCAAATAGAAACTCAAAATCTCTTACGTTATGGGACGGAGGAAGTACTTACTAGCTACTTGCTAGCGTACATTTCAAATAAAGGGTCACATCCTGTTCGGGATCACCCGAGAAAAAAAAAAGGCAAACCGAATGTATTCGGTTAATGGATTCAGCTTAAAATTATTATAATTTAGATAGCTGAAAGTAAGCTGAAACAAACAGATAGCTTATTATGATATATTACTATAAGCCAGATTACTGTAATTTGGTAATCCAATCTAAAGGTGCATTTTTTTAGATTATTGGGTGGCTAACAGCTAACAATTTATTCTATATCGACTTATTATAATCTAGGCAAAATTGGTTATATAGCATCGAAAGTTCACGTTTTTGGTTTATAGCACCGAAAGTTACCGGTTCACTTTAATAGCACCCAAGGTTCACCATGTTTCCATTTTTAACACTTCCGTCAATTCTCGATCGTTTTCCATCCGTCTTGATCGTTATTGATCCAGCCACACATACGATATGACGTTTCTACCCCTCACAAGTACAAGTATAATGCATGTCAATGAGGGGTAGAAATGTCATATCGTGTGTGTGGCTGGATCAATAACGATCAAGACGGACGGAAAAATTGACGGAAGTGCTAAAAATGGAACAGGGTGAACTTTGGGTGCTATTAAAGTGAACCGGTAACTTTCGGTGCTGTAAAACCAAAAACGTGAACTTTTGATGCTATATAACCAATTTTGTCTATAATCTAGCTTATAGTAATATGGTTCAATAAAGATTATAATAATCTTAAGCTGAAACAAATAGGAGCTTAGTTGGCTTGATTTTTCTTTTGTAATTGTAATATATCTAAAACCAATCTTTTTGGGAACCGAGAAAACCGGGAAAACCGAATAGCATCCTGTTGCAGGTCTACCTACGAAAATTCAGTCAAATCAATCGGGACCTAGTCCCTTTATTTATGTTTTGTGCCTTATCCGCTGCTACTGTACTCTACTGTTTAGATATGGATACGGGTTAGGGATACCATTGTTTACTCTGTTGATAGGCTGATAGCTGATGGTTCATGGGTTCTGAAAAGGAAGTGGAACCAAACACCTTCTTGTGTACTCCCTCCGTCCAAAAAAAAAAGACAAACCTGGTTTCCATGCCCAACGTTTAACCGTCCGTCTTATTTAAAAGAATTATGAAAAAAAATTAAAAAGACAAGTCACGCATAAAATATTAATCATATTTTATCATCTAACAACAATAAAAATACGAATTATAAAACAATTTCATATAAGACGGACAGTCAAAATTGGACACGGAAACCCAGGGTTTATCTTTTTTGGGACGGAGGGAGTACGTACTCTCCTTCATTTTCAATTATATCACTCCCTTGGCTTTTGCAAATACCATTCATCTTAATTATGTACTCCTTCCATACTCGTAAAGAAAGTCGTTAAGGACAACGACACGGTCTCCAAAACATAACTTTGACTTCTTATTTCTATAAAAGTATTTATTGAAAAGTAATATATATACTTTTATGAAAGTATTTTTCAAGACAAATCTATACATATATTTTTTATATTTTCAAACTCAACAACTTGAGAGTTATTCATGATTTATATTCCCAAGGTTTGACTTAAATATTATCCTAAACGACTTATTTTATGAGTATGGAGTAGTATTTAATTAATAAAACTATGTCTTACTCATACTATTAAAGGTACTTGAAGTATTACTTATATTTTTCATGTTTGCAAATAATTTTTAATAAAAAGAATGGACAAACAATATGTCAAAGATTCAACAGGTTTATATTTAAAAATGGTTAGCATCATTTTGACTGTTATAAGACTTGTTCTTATAATTGAAGGTATTTTAAGCATGGTATTTTACATATTCGAGTTTTTTTTTAATAAGAAGAATGGTTAAACTTCATATCCAAATGAGAGGGTACCATTTTTTAAGTTTACCATTTTTCTGTGCAGTATATATGTTATATGCAGCCATCACAATTTTGTGTGTGTGTGTGTGATTTGTATGTCAATATTTTCTTTTGCTATCACGCGTTTCACGCTTGCCTCCCATGCTCGGCGCTTTCATATAATATCTACTACTCCATCCGTTTAATATTTAGGTCATTTTGACTTTTTTTAGTCAAACATTATTAAGTTTAACTAAGCTTATAGAAAAATTAGCAATATTTTAAACATCAAATTAATTTTATTAAATCTAGCATGGAATATATTTTGATAATATGTTTGTTTTGTGTTGAAAGTGCTACTATATTTTTCTATAAACTTAGTCAAACGTAGAGATTTTTAAAAACGAAACGGAGGGAGTAGTAAATGGAATTGAATGTATATATTGAAATCATAAAGATGATCAAAGGTAATCTTTACTTTCTTGCAATCTGGATCACTCTACACCGTTTAAAGTCCATATAAGATGAACATATATATTTTAACACAATATCCAACTATATATGAGTTTAATTGCTAGGGAACTAGTATGAGCTTAGCCAACTATATATGAGGGAGAATTTACTATTTGCCACTCTCTCAAAATGCCAGTGCTCAAATGCCACTCTCCCAAATTTTCATTCCCAAATGCCATCCGGGCCCACATGTCAGCCTCACTTTCCATTCAAACAAAAGTGATGCGGGACCCAATGCTGAGTGAGGCTGACATGTGGGCCCGGGTGGCATTTGGGAATGAAAATTTGGGAGAGTGGCATTTGAGCACTGGCATTTTGAGAGAGTGGCAAATAGTAAATTCCCCCTCAAACAATCCCTTCATTTTAAATTATTAGCCTAAATTATTTATATATTGATTAATTAATCACACCATGCTTTTAAAAGTACGATTTCTTTAATTACTTCTAAAACTTTCTACGTCCACGTTCAGTCGGTTACTTATTCATGCTATTTACATACAATATTTAGTCCATCCTGATAGGTAAATCCATTATCAACAAGTCGTTGTCCGTACGTATTTCATCCAAAAAGAACAGCCTTAATCATTTTCTCCATCAATTCATTCTCCAACGTCACTATCGAAATCGCTAACAAAACTAAATTTGATACGACAACATCCACCTATTGTCCTACACCATGAAATGATTTGCTACCAAATTTCCTGCTTACACATTCTCATATTTAGAGAGAACAAAATATAGGAGAAAACAATCTTATTACTAGCCTTCACTCGGTCGCAGGAGCGGATCCAACGTGGATGTTGGGGAACTCGAGTGACCTATACCTTGCTGGATATCATTGGTAGGAAGGAAAATGGAGGAAGATGATGAGTTCCCTCTATAATTTTGTCCTGGATCTGCCTCTACTCGGTCGCATTCGGATGAGCTTCTCGAGGGCAATCAACTATACTCCACTTGTAGAAGTTTTATTTAGATGGTATTATTTTCTCATCAAGATATCAATTTTATCTTAATTTTCATACGTTAAGGTGTTTCACACGGAAACTTTCTATATAAAAGTTGCTGTAAAATATCAAATAAATTCATTTTTAACTTTGTAACAATTATGACTCAATTAATTACGTGCTAATGATTTTTTTTACGTGCTCTATCTTCTTCTTCGATAGAAAGTGACACTACCTTAAAAAAAACAAACTTATTTGTTTTTTCTGGGAAAAAAAAAGTTTCTATGAAATGGAGGAGAAGGGATTTAAGTACGTGACGAGAAGTGCCAAACAATGTGTGCACCCTGAAACCGCCCGAAACCCCAACGCCCCCCCCCCCCCCCCCCCCCCCAAAGAAAGAAAAAAAATCTCCCCACGCGCCGAATATTCCGACCCGAACCCGACCCCCCCGACGCGGCCGCGCGCGCGCGACATGGCCCCGCCCCCGCCCGCCGCCGGCGACGCCGCGGCCGCCGCGGACCAGGACGGGAAGGGGAGGCGCCACCGGCGGCGGCGGCCGGACTGCGCCGGCGCCGGCGCGCGTCTCCTGTCGCTCGGCGTGCAGGCGGCGGTGATGGCCGCCGCGCTCGCGCTGTTCCTCCTCTTCGCCGCGGCGGCCGCCATCCTGCTGCTCCACCTCGTCGTCGCGGCCCGGGCGTTCCGGAACCAGCGCCACGGCGGGGCCGGGAGGAGCCGGTACCGCGTCCCGGAGACCTCGTACACGCCCTCCCGCGCCGGCCTCTCCCCCGCGGACCTCCGCTTCCTTCCCTGCTTCGCCGCGTCCGCCTCCGCCTCCGCCTCGCCGGAGCTCTGCGCTGTTTGCCTTGAGGCCGCGTGCGCGGGCGAGCGGTGGCGCGCGCTGCCCGCCTGCGGCCACGCGTTCCACGCCGCCTGCGTCGACCGGTGGCTCGCCAGGGCGGCCGCCTGCCCCGTCTGCCGCGCCTCCGTCTCCGCCTCCGCGAGCTGATGGCGAGAAATCCTTGCCGTGAGAAGGGAGCAAAGGCGCTGCCAATCGCGCACCCGCCGTGGTGGCGACGCAACCCCCATGTAAACTCTGTAAGGTTTGGCCCCCCCGTTAGGTGTTCGGCTAAATGCCTTTACTTTGATCATGATGTGTAGTGTACTAGTTTTAGCTGTACATTTTGCATGCTTCTTTCTGCTGTTGTAACCAAAGAAGAAACGAAAGCATGCATACAAGTTTCCCTTTTCACATAATCTTGCGGCGTTAACTCTGTACTATTCTGTAGTTTTTCTTGCAGTAGTAGGCATTGTGTAGTTTATGCCTATCATGTTGCTTGCACAGCAACTTGTGAATTTTCATACTCATACATGAATTGTTGGTGTGTTGGAAACGTGGGGATTCTGGGATCGGGATCATTGGTTGATTAATAGTTTAATACTATTAGTAGCTTACAAAACAAATAATCTCTGTGTGATTATTTTTTCGTACAATAATAGCGCATATATGTCAAAATTCAGGAACTTGAGGTGAATGAGTGTAGGAAACTTCTCCTAAGCTAATTAAGAAATGGTCTTTGATGTACTGCTTTTGTTCAGTACTAGCACTATGATGTCAAGATTTCTTACAAAACAAATAATCTCTGTGTGATTTTTTTTCGTACAATAATAGCGCATAGATGTCAAAATTCAGGAACTTGAGGTGAATGAGTGTAGGAAACTTCTCCTAAGCTAATTAAGAAATGGTCTTTGATGTACTGCTTTTGTTCAGTATTAGCACTGTGATGTCAAGATTTCAAGATGATGAGCTGTTGGAAACTTCTGCTTTTACTCCAAAAACCAGGTAGCCTGATTGATCCAGTCACTTGACTCCTGCTTAACTCTTCTCATCTTCTAGCTCTAGGTGTTAACTACATTTGAGGTTTTCTTTTGATTTTGGAAACTAATGGGATGCATAGTTCAGCTTATCCATGGATAGCAGCGATGGCTGAAATTCTCCATTTCGTATGTACCATATTCTAAGTTCTAACATGAGAAAGAAGGATAACTTTTTCGACAGATTCAAGATTTTTTCCTTTGTCCCAGCCTGGTATTGGGATGTTCCCGTTTTCTGCTTCATGGAAATTGCTTTTTCATGAGTCAGGACCGCTGATATTTGATGTTTGGTTTTGTTTGATCTGAATATCCTTTCCATTTATGCATCTGGTCCTGCCACTGGTATGGTATGGGTGCAATTTATTGTTGTCGTGTGACCTTCTAACTGCATTGAGCAGCATCATAACACCAGTGCCCCTTTCCAGGAGCCTGTTTCAGAATTTCAGTATTTAAGAGGTCATTTTGTCTGCAATATTTATCTGGGACGAAGATTCCAAAGATCTCGTCATATACTCTCATATGGCAGAACATGCTCAAGCCTAGTCTTTTTGAATAGCTAATCTCATAATAATCTTTTACCATAAACACTATCAGGTGTTATGAAATAGGTGTAATTCCCAGCTAAAGTGATGTGTTCTCCATGAAGACTGCCGCTCCTCATTTCAAATGATCATGATGAATTAGGTATGTACCTCACTGATACTTGACTGGGACGAATCACAAATGCCATTTTCAGAGTTCAGAGTTCAGACACGATGTTCACAATACTGTTTGTTGTTTAGTGGTGACTGATAAATATAACGGTTTACATGTACAAGTGATACACTGATCACTGGTGCGCCAACAGTGTTTTACGATGCCACGATTGATGATTGCATCCAGAATCTCTTGGTTTTTCTTGATGCTGATACTAGTAGAACCTCTGATTTTGTTCATCATTGTTGACTCGTTCTTGCATCCTCCTCCCTCTTGTTGGAAAGCAGAGGAGAGGACTCGAGAAATGCCAGATTGGTTGCAATCATGTTTGCTTTACATTATCGTATGGAAATCTGCTGACCATTTTATCATGCTGATATCCTAGTGTCTAATATGCCACAATTACTTTCAAAATAGGCATAATGAAAACAACTACCTGAGAAAAACTTTAGACATGAGTACTGTTATGTAGCCATGAGCCTCTCAACTCTCTCAAGTCGGAGATGACATTGCAGAGCGTTTGCAATATTGCATATTGTGCTTTGTTTTTGGACACAGGAATTTCTCCGTTATTTTGCGAGATTAGTAGCGATTTCATAAGAAACTGCGTGCTCCTGCTTGGAAATTTAGATCTAAATGACCAAATGGCTGAAAATGACTTTTCGTTTGTGCAGCGGTGTGATTTCTATTAAGGTCCTAGAAATGAAGATTGTTAGTGTACATTATGGTAAATCGTACAGAAGTTAGATAAAACCCTTCTTTTCCCGAACTCTTGTCTTGCATATGACATATGTGCATCACGCTTTACCAGAGATAGTCAGACATGAGACACCTAACTTTCATCAGAATTGGCTAAAAACGACTGAATTATCGTAGTCCGCTGAGATATTATCTGTGTTTTCTTTTCAAAGGAATGGAATCATTCTGATTCTATTTAGTGGAATGCTTCCCGGGCTCATAAACGAAGTAGTTTTCGCAAAAAACTTTCTCCATATAAATTTCTTTAAATTACTTTTTAAACCAATATTCAGTTTTATAACAGTTAATTGGCATGCCTAGTTCATTCATTCGGTCAAACCTTCGAACAGTTATCACAAAATCATTCAACTGTTCACCTATTAGGCTATGCATTATCTAAAAAAAACCTATTAGGCTATTCATGAAAAAACAGAGAGAGCTCAAAATAGAGTACTATAAGGTACTACAGTATCAAATGGCAACAAATCAGTTCATATTCAAATTCAGCAATCAAAGTAGAGTGAGTATCAAAATCGATGTAAAACCAGCACCAACTTGCGTGCCATGTACTAAGGTGGTGTTTTAGATAGATTAAGATGAAGATAAAGTTATTACATGCAGAACAAGAAAAACATTAACACATAATTAATTAAGTTTCAATTATTATAAATTTGAAAAAAAGATGGGTTTATTTGATATTTTAAATTAACTTCTATATAGTTTTTTTACGAGAAATGACCGTTTAACAGTTTAAAAACCCATAACAAAAATCGAGGTGAAATCTACATCTTAATTACTTATAGAAAATAAATTCAAGAACGGGCCTAAAGTATATATACCAGTACTTAGGTGGTGATTAAATCTCCTTAAGATAAAGATGAAGATAAATATTAAGTGTTTCATGCAAGACGAGGTGATAATAACACGTGATTAATTGTGTTTTAATTATTACAAACTTAAAAAATGGATTAATCTGGTATTTTAGAATAACTTTCATATAGAAAGTTTTCGCACGATACGCACCGTTTAGTAATTTAAAAAGTGTGCCACTTTAATTCAAAATTTAATCCACTCTTTTAAGTGGATTCGAACGGGGCCTTAGTAATTTCTCTATCCCATAATAATAAGTTCATTTTTAGCTTCTTCCTTTTATCCCAAAATAAATTTAGTTTTTGAGTAATCATTGCATCGGAAATTATGAAAATAAGAAATATTACTTGTATTAAAATTTGATAAAATATGGGTATTTGGAGGTACTAGTACGGAACTACGTACTGGTCAATTTGAAGAGGGAGCGTGTGTGCCGTTCGGGTGTGTTCAATTCAGAGCCTCGATCCAACGTTTATTATTCCCCCAGATCTCAACACCTCCTCCATTTCCTTCCGCTCCCAAATTTCAAATTCCCTCCCCTTCCCCCTCCCCCTCCCCCTCCTCGCCGAAACCCTAATCGCCGCCGCCGCCGCCATGGGAGGCTCGCACAGCCGGGAGGACCTCGACCTCTCCGACTCCGAGGACGACGACTCCGCCTCCCACGCCTCCGACGCCTCCTCCGACTTCGCCACCCCACCCCCCTCCTCCTCCGCCAAGCCCAGCGCCGCCAAGTCCTCGGCCGCGGCGGCCACCCCGGCCTCCATCGACGCGATCGACCGCCACCTCCGCAGCCTCCACCTCAAGTACGCCGAGCCCATCTCCCCCAACCCTAGCCCCTCCCCCACCTCCGCCGCCGCCCCCGCCGCCCTCAACGCCGTCAAGCTCTACCTCCACATCGGCGGCTCCTCCCCCTCCGCGCGCTGGATCATCTCCGACCGCCTCGCCGCCGCCTCCTTCGTCCGCGCCGGGGACGACGACGACGACGACGCCCCCTCCTCCGGCCCATGGTGCCTCGTCGTGGGGTCCAAGATCCGGGCCAGGGTCGGGCCCGAGCTGCAGCTCAAGACGTTCCCCGCGCAGCGCCGGGTCGACTTCGTCGCCGACGGCGTCTGGGCGCTCAAGTTTCTCCACGCCGATGGCTACCCGAATTTCTACGCCAAGTACCAGAGCTGCCTGTTCGAGAACAGCTACGGCGTCGCCGCCACCGATGAGGGCCGCGCCAAGGTGTTCGGGAAGGATTTTGCGGCGTGGGCGCGCCCGGAGGACGGGGACGAGTCCATCTGGGAGGACGCGACAGACGGGTTTGTGCCGAGCCCGAGTCGCAGCCCGATGCCGTCGCGTAGCCCCATTCTGAAGCCGCTCATGGAGGACTTGAGGGAGTATGAGGAGCCAGTGGAGGAAGGTGGAGGGATACAGAGCCTTGCGCTTGGTGCATTGGACAACAGTTTCTTGGTTGGTGATTCGGGAATCCAGGTGGTGAGGAATTTCGAGCATGGGATACACGGAAAGGGCGTGTCGGTCAAGTTCTCCGGAGGGAGCACAAACTTCTCGACACCCAAGAAGGCGCTTCTTATGCGTGCGGAGACAAACATGCTCCTGATGAGCCCGGCAACTGATGGGAAGCCTCATGCCAAGGGTGTCCATCAGCTGGACATTGAGACCGGAAAGGTCGTCTCAGAATGGAAATTTGGGAAGGACGGAGCAGATATTAACATGAGGGATATCACAAATGATTCCAAGGGTGCGCAAATGGACCCATCAGAGTCTACCTTCTTGGGGCTTGATGACAACAGGTTATGCCGTTGGGACATGAGGGACCGTCGGGGGATTGTGCAGAACATAGCCAGTGCTACAGAGTCGCCGGTCCTGCAATGGACACAGGGGCATCAGTTCTCTAGGGGCACCAACTTCCAGTGTTTCGCGTCAACAGGAGATGGGTCAATTGTTGTTGGTTCACTTGATGGGAAAGTCCGTCTGTACTCGAAGAGTTCTATGAGAATGGCAAAGACAGCCTTCCCAGGGCTGGGTTCACCAATTACTCATGTCGACGTCACCTACGATGGAAAGTGGATCCTCGGAACTACTGACACGTACTTGATTCTTATATGCACCATCTTCATTGACAAGGATGGGAAGGAAAAGACAGGGTTTGGAGGGAGGATGGGCAACAGAATTGCTGCCCCAAGGTTGCTCAAGCTGACCCCGCTTGATTCACATCTTGCTGGACAGAATAATATATTCCGTGAAGGGAGGTTCTCATGGGTGAGTATAGCCTTCCACTTCATTTCAATTTACTTTTTTGTGCATTAACCAAGATCAATTCACATGGTTAAAACTGTCTTTTGTTATCTCGCGCATTCTGAAACCATGAATTTATGAAGGTGTATATCCACAATCCCACATAATGTGTACATAGTAATCATTTGAAGTTGTTCAGCCATTTGCTTGTGCAAAACCGTATTGTAGGTTTGTAGCTTTCGCTCATTAAAATTGATCATGCCTACTGTGATTCGGGTATTGTGTATGACATTGGCAATTTGACCAAAATAGTGATCGATGAATTGGATTTGATTGGCAACACATATGTTATTATTTCTCTTATGACCAAATCCCAACTTATATTTTAGCTTCTTGAAGTATACCATGAAAAAGTGCTAAAATGTTTTGTTTTCGCAATGTACGCATGCTGTTAAAAACTAGTGACTCACTTTAAGCTGTTCGTGTCAACCTTTTACTTGCATAAGTTTGACAACGAGGGGTAGTTGCTAAAAGCCTAAAGCTTTACACTGGGGTTTCACATCTTATTTTGATGCTCAGCAGTAGCACACATTTTGTGCTGTAGAGTAAATATATGGTGGAAACTATGTAGAACAAAGCACGAATGTTCTCAAAACATCACAAAACAATCGAATATGTAGCTAAGATAATATTTGACACCATACAAAATCTGAGGGTGAAATTTGACTACGTTTGATAGATAATTGATAAATAATGGACAAAAAGACAATCAGGAATAGTTTCTTTCTCTTCGCTGTTTGTTAGTCTCATACCTTGTGAATGTACACGAGCTTGATCTTGAACTTTTATATGGTTACCTAAATAGTATAACATTACCTATATGTGAGTTTTGTCTTAGACTTCTCTGATAAGTTTTGTGCATAATTTCCAAGTTTCCACCTTAGTAATGGTTTCCACTTGCATGTTTTCCCCATATTTTGTGGTGTATGCGTAGCTAAGAAATGCCGGAGTGTTGTATGTTTGATCAACCATGATACGTTGAAAACCAGCTCTCTTGGGAATTTGGAAGTATTATTAGTCATTATGAAACTAGAATACAAATGCTGATGCGTTTACATCGTTGGTTTTGTTGCATCCTGCAAACCCAAAAATTCATGTTTGTGAATGTGCTGTGTGGGCGGTGTAGGTGACCGAGAACGGGAAGCAGGAGAGGCATCTGGTGGCGACGGTGGGGAAGTACAGCGTGGTGTGGAACTTCCTCCAGGTGAAGAACAGCCACCACGAGTGCTACCAGTGCCAGGAGGGGCTCAAGAGCTGCTACTGCTACAAGGTGATCCCCAAGGACGAGTCCATCGTCGCCAGCCGCTTCATGCACGAGAAGTACGCCGTCAGCGACACCCCGGAGGCGCCGCTGGTGGTGGCCACCCCCATGAAGGTCACCTCCTTCAGCATCTCCAGCAAGCACTAGCATCTCGCCTTTCTGCTACGACATTTGGCGGTTTGTCGTCCGTCCCATATGTTGTCTTGTAACACTCACTACAGATGAACCGTGTGCCCTTTGGTTTGCCTTTAACCTCTCTTCTTTTCTTTTCTTTTTTACCTTTGTTTTTTTACATTATATAAGTACGATGATGATCATCATCAATTCAGCATCATCGTCTATGGGTTGTGCTTTTGTTTTTCAAGTACGATGATAATCATCATCGTCATGAGTTGTGCCCAGGTTTCTATGTACTCCATATATTGTAGTATTGACGAAAGATCATGAGACGCTTGTTACATTTTCGTTCTCCTTTCTATGTCTTCTCTGAAAGATCATGGTTGGTACCTAATCTCTGCACATGCGTGCAATTACTTGTGATAATCAGGACGCACTTGTAATTGCGTCTAACCACAGGTCTGTGAACAGTACTGCATGCAGCTAGTAAAGGAGTTAACCTTGTGACCTTTGCAGTGAGATGGGCACGACACACCATTACACAGACGACAATGCAACCGAGAAGGGATATTTGTAAACTTTGTTACTCTCTACTACTTCATAAAGTTTACTCGGTATCAGGTACAAAACGTTCCAGGCAGCAAAATGTATTTTGTTTCTTTCAAATGAAAGAAATGGGGAATTGTACTCAACAACAAGGTCCTACAGAGATTGCTTTACGAAATCATCAGGAACGGAGAAGTGGAGCCGTCTCTGCGATGTTTGACGCCACCCTCAACTCCTGCGAATTCTTGCCTGCACGATAAGCAACAAAATCCTTTAGAACTGATCACAAACAGAATATAGTCATCCGAAGCAAAACACAACACACAAAAAGCATGACAGCAAAACGGAAGCTGGAGTAGGTCAGTGGTTGCAAGAGGGTCATGATGAGACAAGGTGAAGTGGATTACATACACATTAACACTTGATCATGCAAAACTAATATATCCGGTTTGCTACCGCTAGGCCACCAGAGGTGGTATTTGTTTTAGCTTGTTACAGCTAGCTAACACTTCATGCAAGACTAAGAAGAAGGATCCAAGGCTTCTGGGTTCAAAACTAGGATTCAAGGTTTATATTTATTGTTCCAAAATCTTATAAGAATGGTTTTCAAGCTGTTAAAACAGAAATGGTAATGTTTATTTTAGTCATTATACCACTGAAACTTCTGAGCTAAACTAAACAAACATAAATATTTGCCAAATCAGCTATTACTTTTTTTTTCTTGATCGAACCTGACATAGTAAAGAGAAAAACACACGCCTAAGCATCTCTCAACAGTCTTTTCAAACCAAGCTGATAAAGTATGAATTAGTACATCTGCATATGCTAACAAGATATGCTTGTGTTATATATGTGTGGTTACACTTGCACATGCATAGAAACTAGGCAAAATAAAGCTAAATCATGGTAGCACACTGTCTTGCTAAGACACAAAGGTACAACAGTCCCGTAAAAACATATAGCTGAAATTACTAAACTACCAATTGATATGGGCCTTGAGTTAAGTTCTATAAGTAGATATAGAACATGATAAAGTTGCCTAAGCAGGCTGGAACATTTCTTGGAGTTTATAAGTCTGGAAGTTTGGCACTTGCAGACCGATAACACGTGAAAATTACATCCATAAACACAATGGCACCTGCATGCAACACTTGCTCTTGAAATGCAGGAGAGAATAGGAGATGTAGGACAGAAGAAACTCATTGTTCCGAGTTGTCTAACAAGGGACAGTATAAACTTGCATCGGTCATCGCTACAGGCATCAAAAGGAGAGCGTACATATACACTACTGCAGCAAAATTCAGAAGAAAATGTTCTCCAAGAGACTAGGATTCAGCAAAATGAGTAAGGTCAAAAGATAAAATGGCATCATGGTATCCACTTAACTACAATTGACCTCAACCCAGGCTAAAAGTACCCAAATAAATGCATTTAAGTCAATTCGGTGTGGATTAAGGTGATCTCATAGCAATTGGTGTTGATTACTGTATCAACCAAAACATGATGCTGCGTGGAATATCCAAATTCCAAACAAATACTCAAGGATTGTGCAGAATTACATATAAGCGAACTGATACTAAACCCCTACCGAATTGCACAACACATCGCATCCACAAACACAACCGGATTCACACGGAGATCGATCGACACGAAGCAACCAGATCGAGGCAGATCATGACGAGAGAATATATATATATACCTTAGTGCTCAAATCAGCCGGATCCGACGATGATGTTGTTGATGGGGATGAAGATGAGCTTGACGAAGAAGCCGACGAAGCCCATGACGACGAACCCGATCGCCGTCCTCGCCGCCACCTTGGTGAACTCTGCAAGCAAGCAAGCAAGCAAACGCCAAACAAACATCAGATCTGGCGCGGCGCCATCGGGAGGCCTCGAGCGGGATCGGGGTCGGGATCGGGATCTGGCGCTCACCCTTGCGGTCGGGCTTGTGGCAGCGCTTGACGAGGCGGACGCTGTCCTTGGCGAACTCGCGCAGCGGGTCGACCACCGAGTCGACGGCGTCCATGGCGGCGGCGGCGGCGGCCGGAGATCTCACGGGGGCTTCGCCTTCGCAAGGTTGGAGAGATCGGGTTTGCGCGTGGCGTGCGTATCCGAAACTCTTGACTACTACTCTTACTTATGGGCGATTCCGGCTTCTCCTTTATGGGCCTCGTGGGCCAACTTGATGGTCCGGCCCATGGGCCTACATAGTGGGCCCAGTTGGGAGGGAGACGTCGTCATGTGGGCCTAGTTTTAAGCCCATCTCAATCGTTTCCTCTCAGGTTTGCTGACAAGCGGCCCAGTTTGTAGTTGTACTGCAGCTGCAGGCAACAACACCGGGGTGAAAACATTACGGAAATTTCCCTACCGTTTCACAAAACTAATATAATAATAATGTCTTTATCTATCGTTACCGTTTCAAAATTTTATTTTCTTTGGAATTTATGTCAGTGATGTATTGAAGTTGACACTAAATAGTTTAATTCATAAATACGAAACATTCATGCCTATTTTCGACCATTTCTATAAAAATAGTAGAAATAACAAAAGAAAATGATATTTTTTTATCATTTCCGACCGTTTTCATCCCTACCACATTATCGATAGTAGGTGATTCATATTCTTTTGCTCTTGCTGCAGAAATTCAGAGCTGGTTTTGTAAATAAAGTGAGGAAGAAATTCAGAATTGGGAATTTAGCAATGCACTGTTCATAAGTGCTGGTGTAATTAACAGCAGTGAATTGAAGTGACACCAAGAATGTAAGAAATGGACAGCCTGACCTGCCCATATGGATGAAAAGAAAAAAGAAGCGTCTTTTCGTTTGGAGATCACTGTTCCAGATCAGTAGTAGCATCTGCACCTGCCGGAATCGGCTGCATTCAGTGAACTCGTAGGTTCAGAGGCATGAAAAGAGGCCAAGTTGATCATCGCACAATCCGATTCCGCCTCAAAGCGCAAAACCATCTGAATCTCCGGATGCTTCCCTGTATTTCCAGCTTCCACCCATGGTTTGGTGTTTGAATTTTTTCAGGTAAATTTCAAATTTTGTTGTTCAAATTATCGAGTTAACTAAGGAAGAAAAGAAATAAAGAAAAAGGGCACCAGCATCATATTCAGATCCTGAACCCACTGACTTGACGTCCTCAGGGGCAGGGGCGAATCTACCCTTAGGACTTGCCCAAACCTCCAATAACCTGAACTCCCATGTCTCCCTTCTCTCTGTGGTGTTAGTTAGCTTGGAGAATCATCAAAGAGCAGCAAGGAGAGATAATACATGGATGCACGATTGCTGCTAGAGGAGGAAGACGATCGTAACGCCATGCTGGCCCATATCGGGCTGTGGACTAACCAATTATGCTTCCCAAGATTGGTGATCGATAGTATTTTTTTTCTTCCCTTAAACTAGACTAGATATTTAGTTTAGAAGTACATATAGATTTTTCAGTGTTTCGGTAGGAGTATATGCAGAATAAAACTCTGCACATATTTTACTTAGAAGAAGTTAAGGAAAAAGTAACCTACAAACCGTTGTAGCATATATATTTTTACTGCACAACATGTTGTCTCTTTTTATAAAAAAATTATAAATCTAATTTTGATTAGCAATAGAAGTTAATAATAATTTACTACAAGCCCCACCTTAATTTTCATCCTAGATTCGCGGCTGCTCAGGGGAAGGGTCTGAAAATCTGAAGAACAGTAGCATCATCAGACAATGAACACGTCATGTTCCTGTCCTGATAATGTCCAATCCGATCTACAGCAACAGTGTCCCGAGCACCTGGGCTGCAGTGCCCATTCTCCTACTGAATATATGCAGAATGCAATGCAGCAATTGCGGCCATTGCCAGCCTGCAGGCAAGAACATCTCCGATTTGATTCGATTCCTGTGGGCGGAGAAGCTGAAAGCAAAATTCAGAGATCAGGCATGGCTGGGGGGCAACCCGGCGATTTGATCATCCGATGGCGACTTGCACTGACCCAGCTCGTCATCAGTTGCGTCGCGAATTCGCAAGCGAAATTTCCTTCCTTTCTTTGTTTCTTTCTTTTTAATTTTTCCGGCAAAGCTGGCACCTTTTCTTTTTTGCCCATTTGTCTATTCTCTCTGTGTGTGGCATCTTCCGGTTGGGTCTGAGCTTATCCCGGCGATCGGCGGCGGCGGCGGGTGGCCGGCAAACTCATGGAGGTGGGTCATGGCCTCTCATAGATGCTATGCCCTAGCTCTTTGTCCCCAGCTCCAGTATCCGACTTTTTTTCGCGAACACGCAAAAGGATTATATATCAATATAAGTATCGGCCAGCTAAACCTGGCCAGTGGCCACTCATACCATTGATTCTTCTCCTAGTCCACTATAGGTGTAATCTGTTGCAGATAAACTTTATCAAACACAATTAAGAGTTAATATTCTACCCTTCCTTTTGTTTTCTGCCTATAAACAGATGGATAAATAGCTACACTCACATCTCAGGATAGAATCAATAAAGCAGAATAACCGGCTTTGTACTTTATGAATAATTGGCTTTATACTTTATGAGTTATATATGCGGATCGTAATATTTTAGTTGTCATTTTTTTCTCCAGATATATTTAAACTTAAAAGTCAAATACCTCAAATGGATTTCCTTTCAAAGTCAAACTTGATTTTAACGGTAATCCAATCAGACTAAAGCCTTATTTGGCGGATAAAAATTAAGCGCTAAAACATAAAACGAGAAATCTGTTAGCACATAATTGATTTAGTTTTAATTATTTTAAATCTGAAAAATGAATTTATTTAATATTTTAAATAAACTTCTATTTATAATGTTTTATTACGAAATACACTGTTTAATAGTTTAAAATAAGTGCTAACGGAAACTAAGGTAAATTATATATTTTAATTATAAAAGAACACGTCTATTTGGACAACTCAGAAAACCAAAAGTAGTTCATCCGTGCACACGACAAAACCACGCAACCACCCAGACAAGAAGTTGCATGCAGCATGCATGTGAGCCCAAACCACGCAAAAATCAAAAGGGAATAACATGATTAATTCCAGTGAACTCAATTAAGCATAGAGAGTCTTCATTTTTTTCACTTTTTGCAGTGTTCTAATAAATCCATCCGGTAAAGGACATAATCAATGGGCCGGCTTGATGGTGATCGCCCAACCAAATGGATCACCTGGCAGTGGACTCCAATCAGATACTCCAATTAGTTCAACCGTGTCCAAGAATCAAGCTATAGCTATTGAATAAAGTTTTTATTTATTGGATGAAGCAGCTCACTAACCAGTAAAAAAAAATTCAGTTACCATGTTTTTTTAATGAAAATGCCATATCAAAATTCAGAGTTTAGAACCTTTCATATATCGTAAAATTGACAATATTAGTGGTGGCATATTTTTGCGACAAGATTTTATCAAGGTCATATAAATGAAGCGCCGATGTTGTTTTCAAGTTGTACATAAATTTTGTCAAGATTTTAAGGTGTGATGTGTTTAATCGAATAAAAATCTTCCATCCTGCTTTTTTTTTCTGTTAGTAAAGGTTGGTTTTTTACCACAAGGTAGGGTGCATCTGTATATTCATGTATCTTGCAAACAACGTGCATGAAAAAGTAGAGATTAAAGAGTGAGAGCAACCTTCTTGTATCGTTGGTGCACTGTTCAATTTGTCATCGTCAACTGTTCCCAATCACATTTCGACTTGCAAAATAATCGCCTTTGATTTTTCTATAGGTGGCTAAAATCTCACGGTGCATCTAAAAGCTCTTAAACTTTTTTTTATATAAAAAACGATTGCTACTGCCTTTCTCTCAAAAATGATAGCTCACTGCCTTTTGAAAAAAAGGATTGGAGTATATGGAAGTAGGAGAGATGAAGCAACACACTGGAGCATTATGACATTATCCTCTACTTTTAGAGACACTAAAGCCTTATCTGTCACATTTGATTCTACAACTTTTGCAGCTTTGGTGCGTGTATAATTTCAACCAAAACCCTTTTGTGTAGTTTTCATGTTTTGAAGTGCATGCTGAAAAGATTTACGCAGAAAACCGAAACTCTGTTGATGTAGAAAACGAATCTCGCCAAAATCTCAATTATTGCAGCCAAGTGTACCGTTTGCATTTTTTTTCTTCTAAATTTATAGTGTTCTCAAGGTAAAATTATAAATATCACACCAAATTAGTGCTTTTAAGAGCAACAAGCAACATCGATAGTGAATACGCAGAAGGTGGCATCTTTCTTTTTCGGTGAAAAGGTGAAAGGTTATATTATGTGATTGAAAATGAAAAAGTGCCGAGGAGAAAATTTAGAAGTCATAAAAAACGCATGAATTTCATAGGAAACAGCTCCAAGGTCCATTTTATGGAGCCTTTCCTTTTTAAAAAAAATTGGCACACTAGAACCTCCTCCAACATATGCAATCCATGTAATGCTCACTCCACTTCAGATTAATTGAACATAAACATAAAGAGGTTACAGATAAGAACATGGTTTTGCTACTAGTTGCTAATAGCTTGTAATATCCTGCAACTGTAGATTGCACCATTGCCTTTTAGGCCAAACTTGATAAGAACTAACTCAATAATAATAATAAAAGTTGGTTTCAGGATGACTCAAAGACTCATCACAACTCACAACCATACCATCAGAACTCTTCAAGTGATGCAAGATCTAGCTACCAATGCTGCAAAAAGAAAAGAAAAAAAAAGGCTTTCAGTTATAACAGAACATGGAGAGACATATCCCTTCATTGCTACTCCTCTGCTCCTGATTTGCCTGATCAGATCAACAGATTAGCATGATTCTTGCAACGTGAGATCCAATCCCAAAATGTGCAAAAGCGAGTTTTTAGTTAGTGTTAGATATGTAAGCAAACCATAGTACCATGCAGTGCCAACTAAAGCTAAAAAGAGAGTTGCTTTTGCATCTGTTATACTTAACAACCATGCTTGCACTGAGAATATCAGGTTAGCAAGCTTATCAAGCAAAGAGAAGTGCTTTTGGAATATCCTTGCCGTAAGACCAGTGGCAAATCAGATGCAGATTTTTTTTTCAGGCCCTTCTAATCTAGGGAAGGAATTAACTACTAATTTAGTATGATAGGTTTATTTTGGTAATCAAGCTTTTGATATAGTAGTATTTATAAGGGTTGTCATATCATGACATACCACTTGAATTTGTCCCAAATCCTAGCTACCCATGTAGGATAATTATTTTTTCTTGACATCATCATGCATTGTGCCTAACAAATTGACCTATGAAGAAATTACTTATGCCAATATATCAGTCCCCAAACAAATTATAATTTTGCATCATATTTTACACCTTAATTAATTAATCTTGTTTTCTCATGGAGTTGTCATTTTCTTGTCATGTTAGTGACTTGATTAGTGAGCTATTAATGCATGGGCCTCTATAAATAGGAGACTAAGCCAGGAGAGTACACAACATTGCCTCACTTCTCTGAAAACAACAGAGAAAAGTTAAGCTGAATACTGCAATGAGGCCGGGAGCCGAGTACGCCATGGTTCACGGCGGCGGCCCTGCGCCGGCGGCGGTGGCGGCGGCGGGGCCGAGCTCGAGCGCGGTGGTGGCGTCGACGGCGTCGGTGGCGGCGCGGTCGCCGTGGCAGTCGCCGGTGCCGTACCTGTTCGGCGGGCTGGCGGCGATGCTGGGGCTCATAGCGCTGTCGCTGCTCGCGCTGGCGTGCTCGTACTGGAAGCTCGCCGCCGCCGGCGGCGGCGGCGGCGGCGGGCAAGACGGCGGCGAGGAGAGCCGGGATGGTGGTGGTGGTGGTGGTGGGGAGAAGGGCTCGGGCGGCGGCGGCGGCGGGCTGGCGCGGGAGTGGCGGGACCACGTGGTGGTGATCATGGCCGGCGACGAGCGGCCGACGTTCCTCGCCACCCCGGCGTCGAGCCGCGCCGAGCCGGCGGCGCCCGACGTGGCGGCGGCCGTGTGCTGCAGCTGCGGCGCCGCCTCCGGCTCGTCGTCGTCGTCGTCGACGGAGGTGAAGACGCCGGCGGCGGCGGCGGCGCCGGAGTTTCTAGCCGGCGACGGTGAGCCGCAGGCGCAGAGCCCAAGTGAGCAAACCAGCAGTAGTCACAGCTCTGTAATTACGAGCTAACTCAACACAAAATTAAATTAAGATCACAATTAAGTAGATATATGCTTGAATATTTCTTAATTCCATCTTGTAACATTTTTAGTTTTTTTTTACACTGCTCGTGTAAAAGGGACTGTAAATACACTTAGATGAGTGAACTAATTAATACAACTTGGTTACTACTAAAGGATTAATTGTTATTGATCTATAAATTCAATTTTTACGGTGATCGTTATTCGAGTAATATCAATTTAGAGCACTTATCCTTTTTCAAACCATTGGACTATTGATAGTAATAAAATTCATAAACCAATAGTTAAAATTAATTCTACTGTGAAAATATACAAGTAAACAAAAAAAAACTAGCTCCCGAGCAGGTCGGACGCCCCTGATCTCTTCTCTATCACCTTCGTTATGGTCGATCGCTGCGAAACACTATTAGTTGTTTGGACTTGAGGATGTAGCTGACTAAACAACTGTTTATAATTTATACTCCCTCCGTTTCACAATGTAAGTCATTCTAGCATTCCCCACATTCATATTGATGTTAATGAATCTAGATAGATATATATGTCTAAATCCTTAAACATTAATATGAATATGGGAAATGTTAGGATGAATTATATTATAAAACGGAGGATACCAGACAAGTAGGCAAAAGCTTGAACAGAGATTACAGGTGGATGGATGGACTAAAAGGGCATGCAAAAGCACAATAATAATCCAAATTAAGGGCCAGAGCCGGCAAGGAGCATCATCATGGCCGTGCAGACTTGTTGAAGGCCATTTTGCATGGAAAGTGAGCCTGACCCTGACCTCGGACAGGTTCTCGGCCGTGAGCTGTCAGCTCTATAATATTTCTTGTCTGCATAGACCCCTCCTACATATTTTGTCAGATTACATATAATCATTGACATTACACGTTAAAATGCAGAACATAATCTGACACGAATTCTACAGAAAAAAAAAACTTAAGTCAATTGATCACTGTTGCCCATGCTCTCAGTGGACTGGAAGGAGCACCTGAATCTGAATCGTTGAGAATTCGTGAGCAAGCCGACAGCTCGGATTAGATGCTCCCGTGCCCTGTCAACTTGTATAAGATATTATTCTCCAAACTGTGTTGAATGATAAATATTCCATCCGTACTAAAATATAAGTATTTTTAGCATAGTGCCATGTCAAATATTTGTAACTTTGAGTATTAATAGCAAAAAAAAATAAAAAAAATCAATCATATAAAATAAAATTGATGTTACTAGATTTATCATTGAACAAACTATCATAATATTTAACTCCTTTTATTTGGAACATCTTGCTTTTACAGATATCGTTGGTTAAAATAGCATCTCGAAAACCATATCAAAGTCTAAAAGTACTTATATTTTTGAACGGAGGAGTAAAAAATTACTAATTAATATGACGATCAACATGATCACCCTCAAGCAAATTAATTTGGCTCCTTTCATCCATTCATGCTCACCTGAAAATTTCATCGTCGGTCGATCGTCTTGTTGCTCGCTCGATCGCCAAACTCGCCGCCGGCGAAGTCGGCACCGTCCGTTTGCGAGGGAAGTTGTTCCCGGCGTCGGCGGCGGTCAATCGAGTCGCCGGAACTTTCTCACGGCCACCGGCGGCGACCCTCGCCGGCGCCGGCGCGGCGAGAGGCAACCGGAGCGCGCCATGCAAGCGGCTATATAGCCGCAGAATAGTGACCGTTCGTTTTTTTGATTCAACGGCCATAGATCGACTTAAACCAGGCCATGAACTTTCTGGGCCTAACTGGGGTCCATATCTCGATGGGCCTCCTGGGCTGACCTTTTCGCGCTCAACGACTACGTTCGTGGGCCCAGCTTTGGTAGGCCCGCAACGGTGGATTTCACCTACCTGACTCACTTCGTCCGGAGCCACAGCTTTTTTTTTTTAAGAGAATGGTATTTTTTTACTCAGCAATATATGCAGCCATTTTAAATTAGGAACTTAGCCTATCAAATAGGAAACTTAGCTCTCAAATAATCCAATCTGAAATTCGATCCTACGGAGATTTAAACTTAGGACCCTGGGGTGCTATTCAGGTCACTACATCCACTAGGCTACGTGTCTTTTCACAAAGGGTGTACGAAGCATGGAACTCAGAGAGTACCATTCTGTCATTCAGATTCAGATAGAAACATGTGGCATGATATTCTTTTGTTTGGGGGAATAGTGGATAGAAATCCAGCAATTAGGAGTAGTCACCACAAATGTAATTGGTTGAATCCTGTCCAACCCAAAAGACAGCACAACAATCTAAATCAGTGCCTTGCATCTAGGAGTAGTCACCACAGCTACTAGCCTACTGCAGGTGAAATCTTGGGTGTCGAAATATGTACGTAGCCAGCCTCATTTGAGCTCTGAATTCAGAGGCACATAAAAGGATCATCACATGACAGATCAGTTCCATCTCGGAGGCTCCAAGCGCTACCCCCTGCACGAAGTCTACTGATCAAGAACCCCAGTTTGTTGCCTTCCCTTGCCCATTTAGCAGATTGCAGATCCATCACTTTGGCTGCCACCTCTTCCGGTGCAGAGTACCTTCCAAGTTTCATCACAATCACCATCTTCTCCAGCACTCGAGCATTCTCGCCGACGAACTTGAGGAAGGAAAGCTCGCTTTCCTCCCCTTGGAACTCCCGTAAGATCATCATCTTAAGGTGTGACTGGACACATTCAATGGGGCCGGCCTCCTGCCAGAAGTTGACATCAATGTTGCTAGTGCGTCCAGGTGCTTCTTCAGACTGAAAATCAATACCAATGCAAAATCAGCTATATGCCTATATCTAGCAGAGTAGTAAAAGAGGTATATGGTCGTCAAGCAGGTAAGGTACCGCCGAGTGATTAAAGAATGCAAGGCTAATATGTTTATGTCCTTGATGATGACACTCCTCGATATACTTAACTCATAATTTTGGCATAATCATTGCTTAAAAAGCTAATCCGAATAGACAATACATACAGTAATTTCCTTCAAATGACACAACAATAAATTGAAGCTTTCAACCAAGCTAAACATTCATTTTTTCACAAAATTTAAAGCTTGCAATTGGTTTATAGAATATGGCAAGAAATAGCTGCATTGACGTAAGGTCATAAAACTGATGTGATCAGAGGCCTAAAGATACTGGAAAATTTGTATGGTCAATGAAACTTTTTTACTCATATAGTCAAATAACGTTTTGTCGACAAACTAGAGTGAATATTTGCGAAAGCCTACTCAAGCATATAACCACTGATCAATGTCAACAGTGCATAGGTATATTATTTGCCCCGTAAAATTAATTAATTTGTTGATTTCACCACTGCAAGAAGTTGCGAAACTTTGGTCTGTTCTAGAACGATGTTCCAAATGTAATGAATCATTGATGATGCCAAGTATGTAACTATTTCTTCCAAAGGCTCCGAATACGTGGTGCTCTATTTTCTGTGTTAGATTTAAGTTTGTGCATAATTATCATGCGAGAATAGACAACTGCATACTCCCTCGATTTTTATGAGGTGTATTTTGATTTCAAAAGGTCTAATTGTACATATATTTTAACCAACAATTAGTCAAACTAGAAGCAAATTTAGAAGTACATTTAGTGTATAGAAATTAGCACAATAGATTCATTTTCAAAGTGTTTTCACAAAATGTTGGTTTTATAACTGTTAAGTTACAAGCAATTAATGGTCAAACTTTAACCTTAAATACTTTTTAAAATGAGATAAGCCCTGTAAAATATCAACATAGATAGTAATATTAAGGACCATAGATGTGCTTTACTGCTTTGAGCCTAATAGTAGCTCTCCAAAATAAATGCCGAGACATTTCTCTAGTATTGATGAAGCATAAGAGAAAGTTTTGGGGCAATATGTGTTGACAAAGTTGGCCCAATTGGTGAGCTGGTTTCCATTGTTAACATATAAAAATAAGTAGTGCATTTTTCATAATTGCTCATGTATCAATTGTCACTGGAAGCTAGTACATGATGTTGTAAGAAACATATTAAAAATCAATTTAGTCGATGGAACATGCAGTGATCCTCATGGTTGCTATACTTAAATTTTGATAGATGACTGCAAACAATTTGCACAATCAACATCTTTTACATGCACCTTGGAGCAATGGATGGGGCCTACCACTAGTACAACAGATTATTGGGCCAATTAATCATTCACGAGGTGTTCACATTACATATAGTAGCTAATTGTGATCTTATGCCACTCTTCCACTTAGTCAGATAAGTAATTATCAATTTTTACTGCTTTGTAAAAGACACTGATAAATACCATATACTAGTAATGCACTATGAAGCACAGAGGCAACGATCTGATGCAATGCAGTAATGATGATGGAAGAAACAACAAGTGCAGGGAAAGGAGGATTTGACTCCACCTCGATACACAGCGTCTCAACGTTGGGAAAGCATCTGAGGAAGCTGGGCAGCATTTTCACTTCATTCCGAACTCCGAAATGCAGGTGCAAGGCCAGCATATTGACGCTCGGGACAGTGGTGCCTGGCCTCACAATTGTTCTTGCCTGCAATATGCACCCAGGAACAGATTGATTACACATTTCATCAGGCATTTAACTCATCCATTGCCCAAAATAAACATGGTCTATCTACTTTCAATCAGGCTTGATCTTCACCTTGATGATGGTGTTACCGATCTCCAGTTGGTGCACTCCTGGCTGCAGGTAACCAAGCATACGAAGCTGAGGAGCATGGCCAATCTTGACCCTGGTGTTCTTGATGTTTCTCCAGAGGAATAGCCGCTCGAGGTGCGGAGCATCCAGCACGGCCACTTCCTCCATGAACGACAAGCAGAACTGCGCGCACCGTAGGCTGCCGCTGGAGAGGCGCGCCCGCAGCGTGTTGAGGATCCCGAACACGGCGAGGGTCTCCAGAGCAGGGCTCGCGGCGAGCAGAAAGGGGAGGTCGCCGTCAACCATGACCACGCACCCGAGGACGAGCTCCCGCAGGTTGGGGAAGGCGGCGGCGGCGGCGGCGCGAGGGAGAGGGATGGAGGCGGTGTCGGGGAGCTCCCATGAGCCGATGTAGAGGCGGCGGAGTGAGGAGCAGTTGAAGAGCGCGGCGGGGAGGGTCACGCCGGGGAGCGGGCAGGGGCGGTTGACGAAGACGAGGTGCTCGACGCCCTTGGCGGCGAGGAGGTCGAGCCACCGCGCCGCCACGCCGCGCTGCGCGTCGTCGCCGATGAAGCTGCAGGAGAGGCTGACGAAGGGGAAGGGCCCCGGGTGCGCCTCCAGGACGCGGGAGACGGCGTCGGCGACGGCGCGCGAGGCGGCGCCCGCGCGCGCGGGGCGGCCTCCCCCCCGCCGCGGGAGGAGGTGGGTGTCGACGAGGACGAGCGGGGTGGAGCGCCAGAGGCGGCGCCAGCGGGAGGAGAGCACGGCGGTGCGCGCGCCGTCCTTGGCGGGGAGGCGGGAGACGACGGCGCGGAGGATGTCGTCGGGGAGGAGGCTGATGCGGTCGTCGCCACCGCCGTCGCCGGTGGCGGCGGCGGCGGAGAGGGAGGCGGAGGCGGAGACGGGCGGCCTGGGGATGGACTGGTAGAGGAAGCCGAGCACCATGTCCATGAGCGGGGTGATCGTGATCCCCTCCGGGTCCAGGCCGTGGCCCATCCCGGCGGCTCTGACGTCGTCCCGGTCGGCGGCGCGGAGGCGCGGCCAGTAGAAGGCGGCGAGGCGTGGCAAGGACATGGCGACGGTGGCGACGGCCGTGGAGGAGGGGGGTTTTGTCTGAGGCCGGACCGGACTACAGTACGCCGGAGGCGGAGGCAAGGTCAGGCTCAGCCGCTCAGGTTTTTTAAAAAAAAAAAAAATATTAAGGCTCCCATCGGATGGCCCAGCCAGCCAAAGAAAAAGCTAAAATTTAAAAATTTTAAATTTAATTTTAAAATATTTTTAATGTAATTTGTTTTTAACATTGGCTTTTAAGTAAAAAAACACATATATAAAAGTTTTACCGATAAATTCAGTTTTATTTTAGAAAAAACCAAACGATGGGGCTCCTAGCTGTTGGCTTTCCACACATCTCCAACTCTCAAAAACAATTCAGGTACTTATGCCAAGTTTAGTTATAAACTTTTTCTTCAAACTTTAAACTTTTTTTTATCAAATTAAAACTTTCCTACACACAAACTTCTAACTTTTCCGTCACATCGTTCTAATTTCAACCAAACTTCTAAATTTAGCGTGAACTAAACACACCCTTAAGTCATCAAAAAGTTTTCATGAAGTTACAGGAAACTTTCTCTGGGGAATGCAACTTTTTACTCAAATAGTAGAATATCATTTGTTGAGAAACTAAAATGAATATTTGTGAAAGTGTACTTAATCATATTACTTATGAGTTATGACCGCATAGAAACAGTGAATATGTGTATATTATTTGCCCCCATACAATTAATTAATTTGTTAATTTCACTACTGCAGTAACTTACAAAACTTTGGTCAGTTCTAAAATAATGATCAAAATGTAATGAATCATTGATGATGCCAATATGTAAGAACAAGTAATCTATTATATTATTAAAGGAATAGAAAAGGAAGCATCCACATTCGCTCTCATGGTCTAGAAATTGTCACATTAATTGGATAAAAAGAAAAAAAAAACAGAGTCCATATAGAAATACAATTTAGAAATAGCTGAAATTCGGAATTAAAAAATAAAGAATATTAGAAGAGGAGACTAGAGTCCATATAGAAATACAATTTAGAAATAGTTGAAATTTGGAATTAAAAAATATTGAATACTTGAATAGGAGACTAGAGTCCATATAAAAATACAATTAGGAAATAACTGAAATTCGAAATTAAAAATAAGGAATATTAGAAGTAGAGTATAGAGTCCATATAGAAATACATTTAGGAAATAATAGAAATTCGGAATTAAAAATACGGAATATTACAAGTAGAGTGTAGAGTCCATATAGGAATTTAAAACTAACTAAAATTCGGAATAAAAAGAGCCTCCATGTTCGCTCTTATGACCTAGAAATTCTCACATTAATCGGAGAAAAAGAAAAGGCAGAGTCCATATAGAAATACAATTTAGAAATAGCTGAAATTCGGAATTAAAAAACAAGGAATATTAGAAGAGGATACTAGATTCCATATAGAAATACAATTTAGAAATTGTTGAAATTCGAAATTAAAAAATAAGAAATATTAGAAGAGGAGACTAGAGTCCATATAGAAATACAATTTAGAAATAGGAGAAATTTTGAATTAAAAAATAAGAAATATTAGAAGAGGAGACTAGAGTCCATATAAAAATACAATTAGGAAATAACTGAAATTTGGAATTAAAAATAAGTAATATTAGAGTAGAGTATAGAGTCCATATAGAAAAACAATTAGAAAAATAATAGAAATTTGGAGTTAAAAATAAGGAATATTAGAAATATAGAAATACAATTAAGAAAAAAATAGAAATTCGGAATTAAAAAATAAGTAATATTAGAAGTAGAGTATAGGGTCCATACAAGAATTTAAAACTAACTAAAATTCGGAATAAAAAGGAGCCTCCACGTTCGCTCTCATGACCTAAAATTCTCACATTAATCGGAGAAAAAGAAAAAACAGAGTCCATATGAAAATATAATTTAGAAATAGCTGAAATTCAGAATTAAAAAATAAAGAATATTAGAAGAGCAGACTAGAGACCATATAGAAATACAATTAGGAAATAACTGAAATTCGGAATTAAAAATAAGGAATATTAGAAGTAGAGTATAGAGTTCATATAGAAATATAATTAGGAAATAATGAAAATTCGAAATTAAAAATAAGGAATATTAGAAGTAGAGAATAGAGTCCATATAGAAATACAATTAAGAAAAAAAATAGAAATTCGGAATTAAAAAATAAGGCATATTAGAAGTAGAGTATAGAGTCCATATAGGAATTTAAAACTAACTAAAATTCAGAATAAACATAATAAAATGAAAAGTGGTGTTTAGAGTCCGTATAAAAATATAATTTACAAATAACTAAAATTCAAAATTAAGAAAAACATGGGAAGAAGAGTTTAAAGTTAAGATATGAATACAATTTAGAAGTAACTGAAATTTGAAATTAAAAATTAAAGAATATTGAAAGATGAGTTTAGAGTCCACGTAGAAATACAATTAGAAATAATAAAAATTCAGAATTAAAAAAAATATATTAAAAGACAAGTCTAGAGTCCATATAGGAATATATATAATTTACAAATAACTAGAATTTGATATTAAAAATAATTAATAACTAACACGTATATAAAATACAATATGAATATTACACATTAGTAGTTTCGTAAAGTTATTGCAAAATTTAAAATTATATTGTCATTGTAATAAATTTTAATAATATAATGACAAAACATATATGCTATTATATGAGAGAAAATATAATGATACTAGCCACGCAATCTGCGCGGGCCACCATGCTAGTTCTTCAAAGGCATCACGTGGGAGCTCAAGAAACGTTATTGTGATCATCCGTAATCCGTAAGATAAAAAGTACGAAAGACTTATAGCATCTAAAAAACCAAGGGTTTGTTTGACAGAGCTCACATCCACCTATTTTAAAACTAGAATTCAATTAAAATGTTTTTAGCTTCGCTCAAAAAAAATGAAATGGGCTAAAATGAGCTTTAAAAAATGAACCAAAATGGGCCAGTCCACAGCTCAATTCCAAAATCCACTCCTAAAGCAAAGTGAGCGTAGCTCAACTTGTTAGGTTTTTTTATGGTGGAATCAGTCTACCGGGTTCAAATTCTAAATTTAACACGATGGTCGTATTTACGGTTAATTATTCTTTTATGGCTTGTAAAAGTTACTAATTTTAGGGATTAGGAGGTTTTATTATCAATTAGGTTCGTTCTGAGTTGGCAAAAGCTGAGAGCCAACTCACAGGCATTTCTGGGCCGAATGAGCGCAACGGCCCATTTTCTTTATTTTAGACTTGGGGCTCCATTTAAAGTGCAGGGCCTTTCAAACTTTTTTTTTCAAGACTACAGAATTTGAACCCTATTTTTTTTTCAAATTACATTGCAACGTAATTTGAAATAATAATAATAATAATATGCAAAATAATAATTTTACAAGAGACCAACACACGTGCTTGTAATAATTCAAACCGAGGTCTCTTGTATTTTTTTTTTTGCAGATTATTATTTTTTGAACATGAACTATTTTGCAGATTTTGCCACTATTATTCAAGTCAAGCATGTCACGATCTTCATACTAGTAGTAAGTCGCCGGCCGTCCCATCAATAATTTATCACACAAACAATCGAGTAATTAATCTCAATCCAGATCTCGCGCGCAATCGATCGATCGCATGCATGTTAATTAGAAACTGGATGAGATCGATCGATTTTGCCCAAATATTTTTCTTCATCATCATCATCAGATCGGTACTACAAAACACCATACATACAGAAAATCCAGATTAACTACAACTAGTTATAGCCGTTCTAGCAAACACGATTGCAGAAACTAGCCTAAAACTCAATCAGGCTAGGTAAAAAAAACTTTCAAGTTTGTGAATTGTGATCAACTAGAACTTTGGCTAATCCTATGCATGGTGAATTGAAGTACTACGTTGTACGTATGCAACGCCAGCTTGATCAATTTGCCAGCTCAAAAAACGTTCAGATCGATGAGCTAGAACACTAGAAGGTAGGCACGACGCCGTAGCCGGCGAAGTCGAGCATGATCTGCGGCGGCGGCGCGGCGGCGTCGTGGTCGTCGGCGCGCTTGGCGAAGCGGCCCTTGACGCGGGGGCGCGTCTCGGCGTAGGCCTTGCGCGACGCGTACCGGATCGTCTTCTCGAACCGCCGGTTCTTGCGCTTCTCCCGGTATCGCATCAGCCGCGCCGCTCTCCCCTCCGCCGCGTACGCCCTCCCGGCCGCCGCCGCCGCGCAGTCGCTCATCTCCGGCGCCGCCACGCCCATATCCATCGACGAGGACATCTGGTTACAGAAAAAACAGACTAGTTAGATGGTTGGATCTTGATAAAACTTGAGGTGATTTCTTGTGTTCATGGCGTGCTTGCGAGAGCTTACGCTATGGCTAGGGGTCGAGGCGTATGGCAGGTAGGCCGCCTTGGACTGCGCGAAGTCGAGCTCGATGATTCCGCCGCCGCCGCCGCCGCAGATGGCGTCCGGCACCAGCCCGACCTCCGACGACGAGCCCTGCTCGATCGAAAGAAATACAAATTGGAGATGTAAGCGATCGATCGATCGAGTATGCAAGGTGTTCTTGACGCGATCGAGGAAGAGAAGGGCAAGAGCTTACGCTGTTGCCGAGGGAAGCCGCCGTGTAGGAGCTGTACGACGGTTTGACGGCGGCGCCGCCGCCACCGGCGAAGCCCAGCTCCATCGCGGGACCGGCCGATCCGTTGTGGTTGGGCACCACGCTGTCGGCGTGAGGGAAGCGCGCGAGCTCGGGGGAGCCGCCGAGGTACGGGTCCATGAAGTCGGCGAACAGGAAGTCCAGCTTCACCTCCTTGCCGCCGCCGCCGCCGTCGACGGCGGCAGCGGCGTCGTTCTCCCCGCCGAGCAGGAGCGCGTCCGGCGGCGGGGCGGCGGATGACCCGATCGGATGCACGGGGACGCGCTCGTGGCGGCGGGCCAGCGGGTTGGCGTCGTGGATGTCGGAGTCGCAGGCGGCGCACAGCGCCGCCGCGTCGGCCTTGCAGGTGACCGCCGCCGGCGCGAGCTCGCACACCTCGCACACCCACACCCTCTCGTGCCCCGCCCTCCCATGCTCCGCGTCGCACCCCGCGCACAGATACCCACCTCCGCCGCCGTCGCCGTCGCACGTCCGGCAGTGCACCGCCGCCGGCGCCACCGCGCACGCGCCGCACCGCCTCCTCCCAACCCCCCAGTACCTTCCCAACCCTAGCTCCATCTCCATCACCAACCAAGCAAGCGAGCTCGACGATGTCGCCACGAAGCAAAGCTAACGACGACGAGCTCGCGGGCGCGGCGAGGCGTGCACTGGTCTCCCGCTTTATAAGCGAGGAATCGAATGCAAGTGGATTTTGATTCCTCAAGGCGATATCCTTGCACCAAAAATTAAGAAAATATATTAACATATAATATATTACTCCACTAACATATAAATAAAAATGTAACTTTTACATCTCGTAAGTCGTAACGAAAAAAACAATTTTAGCTCAATATATGTTAGCTAGCTGCGATTTAATTTGTTTTTTTGTTGCGAGATATAGAAGTTGAATTTAAACTCATATGTTTGTGGACTGTTATATTAAATGTTAATACACTTTTTTTTAAAAAAAAATGTAACTATTTAAATGACATCTAAAGAAGAAGGGAAGTTTTCCGAATCGAATGGTTTATTGGGTGGGTGAATTTCCCGGGGTTTATTTAAGCGGTTTGTTTGGGAGGGAGAGGATGGATTGGTAGGTGGGGGTAGGATGGTGACGTGGCGGGGTTTGGGGGGACACGTGGACGGCCGCGAGCCAAGCGAAAATTGTGGAGAAAAATAAAACGGTTTCGTCTCGTGGCCTCGTGGGGGGAGGGTGGTGGGGGCCCACCTGTCGCTTCTGGGCCATGTGAACGGTGGGGCCCACCCACTGGCGCCAACCAAGACGCCACTGCTCCACGGATTTGGGACTAATTTAAAAATCTCCTGATCTGATTAGTAGACATGATTAGGCCGAAAGGTGTGGATAATCGCATCCAGGTCTGGTTATAAGCAGCATCGCTTATGATAATATAGCCTTTGCATGTGTCTGCACTGTAGAGGACGCAAGCAGCTACTATCTCCATATTATTTTAATGTAGGGTGTAGCTATATTTATGGCGCCATATTTTTCATCGAAAAATAGTCGGCATGTATTTACATTGTAAGTCGCTAAATTACATATGTAATTTTAGTATATTTATAATGTAAGTCTCAAAATTACATATGTAAGTACTAAAATTACATTTGTAAATTCGAAAATTACATACTAATTACATATGTAAGTGGGGTGTAAATGAGGTGTAACTACTGTGTAAGTGGCTGAAAAAAATCGACTGTAGCATATGGCGCCATATTTCTAGCAACTCCGTTTAATGTATGACGCTGTTGACATTTTTTTCAACGTTTGACCACTCGTCTTATTCAAAAAATTTATGTAATTATAATTTATTTTATTGTGACTTGATTCATCATCAAATGTTCTTTAAGCATGAGATAAATATTTTTATATTTTCACAAAAAATAAATAAAACGAATGGGATAAAAAGTCAACGGCGTCATACATTTAATCTACATTAAAATACGGATGGAATACTACTTGCATCGAAACAGATCAAGTTCTGATCTGTTCTACAATAAAAAAAATGTTTGAAAAAAGAGTTTATCTTGCTTAGTGAATAGTACTCCCTCCATCTACTTTTGATAGTCATATTTCATCTTGACACACAGACCAAGGATAAGTAATTCTACTTATCATCCATTTAAACATGCTATTAGTCATTCCTCGTAAATAAGCGATTCATTAATATTTACATTTCTCAATGTCCATGTAGCCAATCATGTGTGTAAGAATAGTGAGTCACGCATTAAATTCGAGAAAATCATTAAAATGATAGGTTGTTGGATTAAAATATGTCTATCAAAAATAAATTTTTTCAGATTTGAAAATATGACTATCAAAACTAGACGGAAGGAGTAGTAGTGATTAGTGAGAAATTATGTGTCACAAAATACTAGTGGATGAGAAGATCCGGGGTGGAGATATTAGGAGAGCGGCAAGTCGACCGGGGGAGGCATCAATCAACGTCGGAGCATTTAAATCGATTTTTGCAAAATGAGGTTGGAAGAGACAAAGATTAGCTTTTACGGGAGGAAGGAAATTAAAAGGGGGCGGTTTGACCTGGCCGTCGAAAGTTAATTAAGACGACAGTAATGACCGGCTAACCACCTCGATCGATATATAAATCGTCGGCTGATCTTCAGCGTTAATTAACCTGTGCGTGACTGCCACTGTCGACGAACGTCTATAGCCAAAGACTTTTCTCAGTACTCGTGCTACGCGGAAAATGAATGCGGGAAAAGATTAACGCAAGTAGTAGTAAAAATTGTGAAAATTCAAGTTGGGTAGGCACCTTCATATTCATCGTGTCAGCTTGCTTTTAGTTTTATGACTATCTGTATGAAACGAGAGAATTTCTCTCGAGGATATATGAAATCACTTTTCCGTAGTAAAATTTCTCGAAATTAAAAGTTAGGCAGGAACGTTCATTTTTCGTCTTCTCAGCTTGCTTTTGGTTTTGAATGAGAGTTGCACGTACACTTAATTTGTGTTTGTACCATAGAACTTGTTAATACTAATAAGGAAGTTGAGCTTTGTGTGCGTGTGTGTGTGGTTTGTGGGAGGAACACGTCGAGTGCATATGTAGGACGTGCCGGTCCGTAGCCGTTGAACGAGCCCAACACAAGTGGATATATCCGGTCCCTGCTGCACGTTAATTGCAACCCAGCTATACGATCTATTCAGAATCTGTCGTTCCGTGAGTGAAAAATCTCCGTTGAAAACGACCAAAGGAGAGGAGAAACCAAGCCATCTTTATTTGGATTTTTTTGATACTACTGTAGTACTCCCTTCTTTCCAAAATGTTAGACGCCGTTGACCTTTTTAAACATGTTAGATCGTTCGTTTTATTCAAAATTTTTTATAAAATATATAAAACTATATGTATACACAAAAGTATATTTAACAATAAATCAAATGATAGAAAAAGAATTAATAATTACTTAATTTTTTAATAAGACTTTCAAAAAAGTTTTTAAATAAAACAAACGGATAAATATTTTTTAAAAAAATCGAGAGCGTTAAATATTTTAGTGCAGGTGCAGCAGCGACGTCAGTCCTGCGGGCAGCGTCCGGTGGTTCGCGCGATTCGGCGGCGCGCGCTCTCCGCGGCCCGGCTCGGTGGGAGGGAGGGACGGAGTTGATGTGGACGGGGGCGCGTGGGGCCGGGGTGATGACGAACCGGATGCCGTCATTTCGTCCATCGATCGATCGATCGGCGTCGCGAGGCGACCGACCGACCCATCCGGTTGCGGGACCCAACTGGGCGTACCTCCCCCAGCTGTTGAACGGGCACGAGTATCTGCGTCACGTGATTTGCGCTGTTCAAGGGGCAGCTGTGCTTCTTTACGAAATATACTTCATCTCTCCCATAATATAAGGGATTTAATAAAAATATTTGATAATATTAATCGTTCTGAATAGGAACATGATCTGCAATTTTTAATTACTGTTTATTTTATTATAATATATATTAAAATATTAACAAATACATGATTTTTTTAAAGTATTTTTTAAGGTTAATATATGCACATGGCCTTAGTATTTATATAACAAATATTTTAGATGATATTTGTAATCAATTTTTAAAGTTCGATTGTAGTCTTATTCAAAATTATGAGTATTTTTATTCCGGAGGGAGTACTATTATTTAAGTTCTACTTCTTCCGTCCCATTTTAAACGCAGCCATGAATTTTCGTGTCTAACTTTAATCATCCGTTTTATTTAAAATTTATATGACGACTATTTTTATTGTTATTACATAATAAAAATGAATAATACTTTATGCGTAAGTTATGTTTTTAATTTTTTAACAATATTATTAAATGAGATAGATAATTAAAATTAAACACGAGAACTTATTGCTACGTTTAAAATGGGTCGGATGCACTGCTTCTACTTGATGGTGGAGATGGGACTGCAACGGAGCGATGAGGAGCTATCTTTTGGGAGTAATGAGCCATCAAGTGGATCGCCGACCGCGGCTGGATATGGGGTTGTATCACATTGAGCTGCGTGGAACAAGTTATGGGCGGGACTCTCTCGATGATATCTGGATCAGGCCGGTCGACTTAATTGATTGCCTTCACTTCACGTCCGTTAGATGGAGACAGTCTACGGCTACGATTGGTTTCGGCGCAAGGAAGCGCACGAAACATACGCTAGATGCTCGATTTTTTTTTATTTTTATTTTTGTTTGTATGTCTTCTAAGCTCTGAAATGTATATTTCGTGTAAAATTATAAAAAATTTTCATCTCAATACTTTTCTACCAGCTTTATTTTAACTTTATATTAGTTAAATCCATTCATTTATATCTATACATGTAGTCATCGCAAAAAATAAATTATCCACAAATGTATTGATTTAGCTTCCGAAAAGGGACCGATCTTTATAATTAGAGCAGGAGACGATGAATATAACAATTTTTTTAAGGGGGAGTGGATTTTATACCTCAAGGGGATATCCTCTCGTTGTTTACATGTTATTCAAATAGTTATCAAAATAATTAAAAAAAAGAAGAAAATGTATTAACATGTGATGTATCATTCCACAAATATGCAAGTTCAAAATCAACTTCTACATTGTTTTTTTCGTTGCGAGATGTAGAAGTTAAATTTGAACTTACATATTTGTGGTTACATATTTGTGGAGTGATACATCACATATTAATGCATCTTCTTAAAAAAATTTTCATAGCCATTTAAGTGACATGTAAACAACGAGGGAACTTAACATCCTCTCGAGGGATCAGAATATTTTCTCTTATTGGAGGTAGTTATGAATGCGCGACTTTCATATGCTAGAGTTTAAATCCTGATATACATAAATATATATAAATATATATGTCGTGTAATAATAAAAAGAATATATAATAAAACATCCCGTCAGTTGGATTGGTCGGCAGCGTGCGTCCGTCCCGGCGTGCCGTGGATGCCAAGCCACTCTCGCCGGCTAGCTGGCCATTCCAGACGCTTCCTCCTCCCAACATCGCAACAGAGGCCGGCCTTCGTTTCGGCGCTTTTCGTACGCAAAACGAGGCCCAAAATTAGCCCGATCTCGTTTGCAGCCCACCTACGCAAAGCCGGAAGTGGGAGTGGGACTCCCGTTAAAATTTCCGTCGCAGCGTCGCCGGCCGCCGGCGACGCGAGGGCAGACGACGAGACCAAGCAGCCAGAGAGTCGATCGCCGCATGCGATGCGAGTGCGAGTGCGATGCGACCGGCAGTTACATCCCGGGATCACGCGCGCCCCGGGCGTTTCCGCCTCCAAACCCACCCCAACCACCCATCATCTCCTTCTCCTTGTCCTTCTCCTTTCCCTCCCATCTCTCATTCTCACCATTCACCAATGCAGCAACTCACGCATCGCAAAACCTCAAAAAAAAAAGTGCTGCAAAATCACGGCCATTTCATGAGCAGACAGGCACACGGCAACGTCTGCTGCTGGTGGTGGTAGTAGGACTTGGGGCTCGTGTTGTGTGATTTGACAAGTTGGGAGAGAGAGGGAGACGGCGAGATGGGGTTTGTGGAGAGCATTGGGAGGTACAGGGTTGGCCGGACCATCGGCGCCGGCACGTTCGCCAAGGTCAGGCTCGCCGTCGACGCCGACACCGGCGCCACCGTCGCCGTCAAGGTCATCGACAAGAGGATGGTGATCCGCAACAACCTCATGTACCAGGTGATGATCATGATCATGATGAACAATTCATCTGTGTAATTTATCATTTGTTGTTTCGTGGTTAGTCCATTGATCGATCGATCCAGGCACGAATAGATAGATAGGTTCTTCTTTTTTAGGTAATGGAAATGATGATTTACATCCCTTGCTTCTACCATAAAATATACAACCATAAGTTTGTTCTTGATCGATCGTTAATTAGTTTGCATGATCTGGATTTTGGTGAAGGTCAAAAGAGAGATCACGGCCATGAAGCTCCTCAACCACCCCAACATTGTCAAGATATATGAGGTGATTAAGCTTGGTTACTAATTACCCGTATCAGCATCAGGGTTTCAGCCGTATCAGCATCAGGGTTTCAGGAGGAATGGAGGATTATATTATACCTTTTCTTCCTGTGCAGGTGATCGCGACGAAGACGAAGATATGCCTGGTAATGGAGTATGTCTCAGGAGGGCAGCTATCTGACAAGCTAGTAAGACATCATGCATAATCAATTAACCAGCATGTAATTCTAGTCTGATTAACTCAGCTAATTTTTCTTGCAATTCCTGATCTTTCTTTTCTTCTGGGTTTAAGAGTTACCTCAAGAGGTTGGATGAGAAGGAAGCGAAGAAGTATTTCTACCAATTGATTGATGCTGTAGACTACTGCCATAGGAGAGGTGTCTACCACAGAGATCTCAAGGTCAAGAAATCAAGATATTGCTGCTCTCATTTCATTAATTGCTATCCCTGTTTTAATCATCTCGATCCCTTCATCATAAGCTATAATTTGCTGATTTATAGCACTTTCTGATGATGTAAACAGCCTGAGAACTTGTTGGTAGATAATCAAGGCAATCTCAAGGTATCTGATTTTGGCCTCAGCGTGCTAAAAAAGGTAAAAGCTAGCAAACATTATCAGCATCACCGAATGATTCATATTCAACTCTGAAAATCTGTGTTTAAATTTCTTTGATCCAGCCAGGACAGTTTCTATCCACATCTTGTGGCTCACCATGCTATGTAGCTCCTGAGGTAGGACAAGTTTCTTGCAGAAGTTTTAGTCATTTGCATTGCCAACTTATGATTCAGATTGTTTGACAGGTGATTCAGCACAAGAGTTATGATGGGGCAGCTGCAGACGTCTGGTCTTGTGGTGTGATCCTGTTTGAACTTCTTGCTGGTTATCTACCATTTCAAGACTGCAGCTTAACAAACTTGTACAGAAGGGTAAACATCCGAATACGATACCGCCTTTTACTCTACTGTCTGTTACTGATTTCAGATGTCCTAACTGAAAATATTTCTCTTGAAAGATATCTCGAGCTCAGTTTGTTTTTCCACAATGGCTCAGTGTCCCTCAGAAGAAGATTATAATCAGGATACTGGATCCATCTCCTATAACAGTAAGCTATGATAAATACTTATGTAGCACTATGTAAGCATTGGATGGTTGCCGACCTTTATTTTGCTGATAACACCATACCTTAAATGTTCTTTAGAGAGCAAAGATAAGCGATATTTTTGATGATAAGTGGCTCCAAGATCACTGCAATCCATCAGCAAGGATTGAGAATGATGATGATTGTGATGTTATTGAAGAGGCCAGCACAGACAGTGATAGCAGTCACAACACAGAGGTAATTTGATACAGTTTGGAACTTACTCCATTCTAGTAGTTCTTACCTCTCAACCAGTCTTTCCTGTTGGTAGTTGCTAAGATTGCCCTTGTATCTAGGTAAAGGAAACTGAAGAGATGACGGCAGAAACTGACCGATTCATTAATGCCTTCCAATTGATAGCGAGATGCAGTGATCTTGACTTGTCAGGTCTCTTCCAGGAGCAGGTGCACTAAGCTTTAGAATAGATTACTTTCACAAATTACCTACACCAATACACGGCAGTAAACTAAGATCCTTGATTGATTGACCGATGTTTTGCAGAAAACAAAGCTCGCCTCGCCACACCCAGTACAGGAAACCTTCGACAAGATCAAGGTTGCAGCCAAGGATGTGAGCATGGCAGTGAAGAGAATGAACAGCTCTCTGGTAATTCATCTCACCAACATATGGTTTCAGTTTCTCCAATGAAATTATCAAATTCCAGGTGAAATTTTTAGTCCAATTCTCATTATGTCACAGGTGGAGATTCAGGACAGCAAATTACTACCAAGAAGCAATCTTGATCTTACTCTGTCGGCCGAGGTGAGATATCCTTTCTGAAATCACTTCCATCATGTGTAGTGTGTCCTTTTTCTGTTGCTCAGGGATTGAAGCTTACCTGAAAAGTGAGAAATTGCAGGTGATCAAGGTAACACCAGCTCACTGCGTCGTCGAGGTGTCCAAATCAACTGGGGATCTGAGATCATACAAAGAGGTTTGTTAGTGTTATGTTTTTGTTTCAGATCAATTTGGCTCCACCTCAAGATAGTACGATGCACAATTTACTGAACGGAAATGCAATGCATATGATGTCAACTTGCAGTTCTGTAGAAGCCTATCAAGCTTGCTCAATGGTGGACAGCTGTCTGCAAGCTCATCTGATATGGAGTGTGATTAATCAAGTTATGTTCTATGAGTAGATGAATCAATGAATCTTCAATTATCACAAACTCATGGAGTTCAGGAGCAAACAAGAGTGCCTACCGGGCAACTGGTGAGTGGTGACCTGAAAAAAAGGTGATGATAAACAGGACTAAAGTCATTCATCGCCCTTCTGCCGTAAATGCTGGTGCTGACGTGTTGTAACTTGTACCTTCAACTGTATGATAAACAAAACATGTTGCATGCAAAGGGAACATGCAAGCCATTTCCATGTATTGGATTTTTTCCCCCCTGAACTTATAATTTTCATTATTGTGCTTTTCTAACCAACATCACATTTCTGAAGGATCTTATTGCCTTCTACTGTTTATACATTGTATCATCAGTTTGATCACGTAACATGGAATTCGGCATATGAGATGTCAATGACCCAAGAGAACATGGCAACATAATACGGTGTTTTCACAAGATAAATGAATGGGCAGCTCAGTGGTCACTGGAAGTGGTCAACTGGTCATAAGCCCCTACTGCAATGCCTGTGCCATAGCTGAGCGATGGGAGAGTTGTTGCTCATACAGGGATCTGAATATCTGATATTTTGCATCATGGTATTTCTTTACCCTAGGATCTGAAGATGGATATACAACCTACAAAAGGTAAAACCAGCAAAGAAAGCATTATTCAAATAAAGAGCAGAATGTATGCAGGTTGTTTAAGAATACTATAAATAAAAGATGATCCCAGTTACTAGTACAAAGGTTGAGACCAAGATGTGTTGGGACTTGGGAATACCTTCCCGGCCGCATTCAGTGCCTTCATTGCGTCGCGAACACCTGGAAACTTCTTTGCAGCAACAGCACCCAGGACAGCAGCTCCTAAAAGCACAGACTCATTCTCTCTAGGAAGTATTATTGGACATCCTGTCAAGTATATGTCCAAATTCATAGATCAAGAAATGAGGGAATTGAGATGGATAACTGTAGTACAACTGTACAAGGAAACTTGCCAGTTATATCTGCGTGCTCTTGGATATACAAGGAATTCTTCGCAAGTCCGCCACAAGCAAGAAGAGTATCGATCTATGACACATGAAGAAAAAGATATCATATTCTAGGCCTTTAAATATATGCCATCAGATCAAATTCATTTTGGAACTCTTCATAGCAAATAAATACCTTGTGCCCATGAGCATTGCAATGCTCCACAATATGACGAGTACCATAAGCAATGCCTTGAATTGTTGCTAGATAAAGAAGCGCCAAGTGCTTCTCACTTGTATCAAGTGTGAAGCCACATATGATTCCTTTGGATTTTGGATCAGCCAAAGGAGACCTAACCATTATAAACAGTGCAGTCAAGTAAACTGCATTGAAAGAATGCCTTTCAGTGTGTAAAGCCAGAGAGAGAGAGAGAGAGAGAGCATGGTGAATTTTATCAATCACTTTCATCCCATCTCCATTTCGCATGTCAAAATTAAGGGGAGAGAATGAACAAATAGTGTGCATCTCATAAAAAGTATCCATGCCACAATGCTGGTGCAGCATTAACTTTTAGCAAAAGCTGTACTGATGCCATATTATTTGCTTTGTACGTATATTCAGGGTGAAAAGAAAAGAGAAACACTTTCTAGCAACTTTTGTAACTACACGTATAAATGTTAACATGTATAACCACAGTTTTCACCACCTGAAAGAAATAATAGCTGTACATGCCAGAATCAAAGTTTCATTTTTCACTACAGACGGTTGAGATTCAGAATAGTAAAAGAGAAACTGTGATTGGCCTTGTCTGAGTTACTTGTGTGTTGCACAGGAAATCTGCAAAAAAGTGACCTAGATAGTCTGTCTTACTCACTGGATGTGTGATGAACTCTTACCTATTTCCATGAAAATCTGGGAGGACATGGATGTCTTGAGTCAGGGAAGAAATAAAAGAAATATTTTGCTCATGTGCCATAGAAAATAGTATCTTGTTCAGTAGCTCATATATGGATATTCCTGGACAGTTCGAACAGAAAATTATGCGCCTTTTACAGGTCATAACAACTAAAATTACACAATTGCATGCTTCAGTAAGCATGAAAAGGCATGATACTTACTTTGAGAAGCAGCATGATTAGCAAGAAGAGGAGCAGCAACATGGTTTTCAACAATGTAATCAAGTAGAGCACCAGTTGCACTTTGGCCACCTTCCGTGAGCCAAAACTCAGGAACCATTGCTGAATATGAAATCATGATAACAATTATTGACCATGCTCACCAACGATAGCAGAAAATCAAGTACGGAAACAAAATAACAGAGATCCTGGCAAGAACTATATGGAGTGGAAGTAAATATGTGATCCGAGAAGGAAACTATACCAGACCAAAATGGCCCCCAGACACCAGGGATAAACAGTTTGTTCTTTGAGACAGCCATATGGCATGTAGATGTCCCACAAACCAAGACCATGCGGTGGCATATAGCTTGTTCATCAGATTCATCAGACGCTGAAATAGAAATGTTTCACAACACATGAATATAAAGTTCTAGAACTGATTTCTTTAGAAAAATACAGATAAACCAACACTGACTGTCAGCTTTAGATTCTGCATCTGGCACACTTTCCATGACTCCAACACCACCAGCATGAGCATCAATTAGTGAAGTTCCAACAGGAATCCCAGGACGCAAACCTAACTCCTGAGAATTGGAGGAAACAAACATAAAAAATAAATACTGAGAAATAACTTCAGACATTTCTTCCAACATAAGAACAGTAGGCAACAAACTTGGTGACCTAGATAATAAGAAAAAAAATAGTGCATTTCACATAATTCAACTTTAATAACATCACTTTTAGAAAATGAGCAGACTAGTTGCTTGCCTTGGCAGCAGTAGCTGTCAACCCAGAACCCAGAGGATGGCCAGGAAATGCAACACTGCGTCCTGTTTGGTTTGCGTAGAAAATTAGTCTGTATCTGAAAATCATGAAATGGTATGCCGATTTAGCACCAAATGGAGAAAGTGTAAGCACTCAACCTATTTTTGCATGATTTCCTTCAACAAGGTCTCCCAAGCCTATTTCTTCCCAAAAGACTTCATCCCATCCACATGCTTCCATATCACGTGAATCTGATTCCTTCCACTGTTCCATGTGTGCATGCCCAAGATATGTCCATTTGCAAACAGTTGTGCATAAGCTGCGTGTGTCATCGCCAGTCGCTCTAAAAAAGGATTGCCAAAACAGAACATGCTACAAGTCAATACATATGTAATGAGAAAAAAAGAACCACACAAATTATATCCAGAACTCTCACCTATATGCTAACCAATCACTGAGGTCCATCCACCTACATACCATTGACCACGACTCTTGCAGATTTTCCTTTACCCATAAGAGCTGTACAATCAGATAATGCACATCAATATAAGTGCCTCCCCATTTCTCAGTACAAAATTGTGAAAAGGCCAAACTACGCATATGTATTCATAGCAATTTTAATAACTAATCCCATCCTAAAAAATAGTGACTGAATCTAAATCACTATCCATGCCCATCACGTGATTAACGCCACCTCCATTCTCATAGAGCAAATTTGGTGAAGAAGCAAAAATGATTGGACTTCAGTAACATAAACAAGTGAGCATTGTGGTCAAGAGAAAAGCTTTACTAAGGCCAGCAAGAGAAGTGGGCATGACACCACTTTCCATCAAACCTTCAAAAAGTTGATATGTTCCACACAGAAACTATGCATATGCTAAATTGTCACCACGCATGGAGGTCTTTAGCATTTTAATGTTAGGTTTTTCCCTACCAGTGTTTGTCCTAGCACTTGTTCCCTGATTGGACCATTCAGTTTTCTAATATGCAGCCCAACAACTGACAACTAAGTGCAACCAGGCAATGAATACAATGGTCGACAGGAGCATGTTCAGCAGTTTTTACTAATGGGTGGAACAGGAAGCTAAAAACTAGTACAACAATTGAAGTATCATATGCATGAGCAATGAAAGGACACCGATTACCTTTGGGGCTTGCATTTCTGGGGAAACACCCCCACCACAGTATTGCAATACCGGCGAATTGCGAGCATTGATTCGCTCAGCTTGGTCTACAGCCCTATGGTCCATCCACACGATGATGTTCCTCCTCGCATCACCAGTCCAAGAAACAGAAACAGGGGAACCATCAGCATCAACAGCAACTGCAAGCAGCATCCCGTTTGATCAAGCCAATGAAATCCTTGACAAGTCATGCAAGCATCTACTACGGAGATAAGAGCAAACCAAGAGAACAAGTAGCGGCGAAGCCAAGTCCGACAACATTCTCAGGCGCAACATTTGCCAGAGAGCATGCGTGTTTTACCGCAGCACACACGGCATGCCATATGTCTGTTGATGATTGCTGGTGATGAAAAGTTCAAAAACAGTCCAGAATTAGCAATACAGTACAACTCAGTATCATGCAATACATCGGATGGATTAGAACATAATCTCCTCAACCTCGATGCAGTCCTTCTCCTTCCATATCTGTATAGGACTGCTCGCCGACCCCAGCAGCTTACCCTTCTCATCAAAGAGACCTGAATGAATTTAAATTAAGAACATATTAGTAAGTTCATGCCTCTTGTGCATACACCAACTGAATTTTAAACACGTCCACTGTAGGAAATAAATTCACTGAACACGTATCCCTGCAATATCCCCCTTCCACCACAGCAAATTCTCGCATAATTCATACTACCATTTTCCCCATGAAACCTATCGTTTTCTCTTTTTAATTTTTCAGACGACGAAACAATCAACTTTCCTCATCACTGGACATTCAATTTCTTCTCCGATTCCGAATTCCGCACTCCAAAAAAACAAAAGCATCTCCACTACCACTGAACAGCTAAATCCAGAAACGCATATGCGACTATCTCAAAGCGAAGAAGAGGTGGGGGTTCAAACTTCAAAGTGGGGGGGATAGGATGACGGGCCTGCGCGAGCGCTGCCGGTGCCGACGTCGACTCCGAGGAAGACGGCGCCCCCGCCGCCGGGGGGCATGATAACGGCGGCGGCCGGCGGTCGTCGGGGGGAGGAGGGTGTTCGTCCACGTGGGCTTCGCCTGCGCCTCGTGTTTTTTTTTTTTTGGGATTTTGGTTTCGGTTTGATCTGATCCGGATGCCCGGGCCCACCGGTCAGGTAGCTGTTACTACTACTGCTCCATTGAAAAGGAAAATCGTGTGAAAAACATTTGAAATCGCAATTCTTCGGTGTTCGAAAGTTCACTTTGGATTTGCCAAAGTGTTCAATTTTTCCCAATTAATCTGGTATAAGTTACTGACATAGTTAACGTATATATTTAGATTTAGATATTTTTGGGTTGACAAGAGTAATTCGATAAAACAACTACTCCCTCCGTTTTACAATGTAAGTCATTTTAGTATTTCCCACACTATCTAAATTCATTAACATCAATATAAATGTGAGAAATGCTAGAATGACTTATATTGTAAAACGGAGGAAGTATATGAACTTCCTCCGTTTCACAATGTAAACCATTATAGCATTTTCCACATTCATATTGATGTTAATGAATATAGAGAAATGCTACAATGACTTACATTGTGAAACGGAGGAAGTATTATTTAGAGCACAAGAATGATGAAATAGAGATAAATAGATAAGACAGTACATATATTTTAGTTAACTGTGAGTGTTTAGAAGAGTTAAAGATTGAAGTGAAATGTTTAAAGATATATAGAGGTTGATGGAATTAAGGGATAATATGGGTAGAGCGTGGGTCTTGAACGCTAATAAAATCAGATGATGCCCGCGCTTTGGAGAAATGATGATATGATTTAGATTGAAATATTATGAAACTAATTTGAGAATGGTGTATTAGCATGTGTATGTTTAATTTTAGAATGAAATAAATCATAGATATTATTACTATATGCTTGTATGTTTAGCATGTGTGTTTAATGGTTGGTGTGACATGCTTGCATATAGAATCTAGGAGTACTAATAAATATTATGCTTGCATGTTGAGATTTTTATTTGTTTAGTAGGCATTAGCTTTATAGAAAGAATGGATGATGTGATTCACTTGTGGTAACATGGAGGTACGTATTTTAGAATAAGGGAATACAATATAAAAAATACAGGCACAATTGATCACGATATAAAATCACCGGAATTGAATTATAGCAATATAAACTTTGAGGGAATTTTTCTGATGGTTCAGTTGTTAATTTTTTTCCAAAATATTTATGCACTAGGCCATTTTGTTCTAGAATTTTGAAAGCTTCCGGCCCCATCTCTTCACTTATGTTTATGCTTATCAGCCAAATTTTAAATTTTCAACCTTAAATTTAGAGCTGATTTTTCTTTTAGATTATTAAGAACACGTATATAAAAATTTTATTCACAAATTACATTTCATTTGCAAATATAACGGCTCCGTCAATCTTTTCGAGCTCTAAAGTGTAAACATGAATTGTTCTATACAACTTATATGAAATTTCTTGCCGGATCTCTGATTCAAAAAAAGGGCCTAAAGCTCTTCGCCAAAAAAAAGAGAAAATATATAAAGTTGTTCCACGATAAAGACATTTTAAATTTGCAAGTTGGGCAGATGGGGCCAGGATCCACTTGGGGTTTGATTAAATATTCCCTCGAGCTGTACTAATCACATGGCGCGAATCATTATCTTATCCCCTTAAACTTAACCCTGCAAAAAGATCACCCACCCGCCGTCTGCCCAAAACCACGTCACCCCCCAACCCAGACGGCGACGTCACTGTCTCCGCGGGCCCACCGGCGACGAGCACGTGCACGCGGCGCTACACCCATCCCTGTGTGTCTATGTGAGGTGGGCCCGGCCTTTCGTGGGCCCGTTGTGTCGGTGATGTACTGGGTGGGGATGTATGGATATCAGAGCCCAGTTCGCGTGGTCGGGGTGGCGTTTTTCTCTGCAGTTCTCGCAGCGGTTTGCATTTTAGCACCTCTAAGATGGGGTATTTCGGGAAACTGATCCATACAGTTTTATTTTGTTTTCGGCGAAAATTGTATGGAAATTGTGTAGTTTTAGTTGTTATGGCCTGTAAAAGGCGCATAATTTTCTGATCAAACTGTCCAGGAATATCCATGTATGAGCTACTAAACAAGATACAACTTTCTATGGTACATGAGCAAGATGGGATGGTTTAGTTTAGGACTACGGGGTGCAAAATTTGCAACTAACAAACATGTCCGCTTTACTTTTACTTGCTCCGTTCCATAATATAAGGGATTATGAGTAGATATGATATATATAGTTCAATGAATCTGGACAGACGATCTGTCCAGATTCATTGTGCTAAGATGTGTTACACCCATCCAAAATCTCTTATATTATGGGACAAAGGGAGTATCGTTCAAAAGGGAAAAAAAGGGACTTCACTAATATGTGTTGTTGTGATGCATTTGTGCATATGATTTAGTCATAAAAAATGTATTCTAGTGCGACTGAGGAGATAACAATAAGGTGTTTTTTTATATCCAACTTTAAACCCCTAAGCTAAGTGGTGTTCAAAAACAATACAAGGGGAATAATGTGATGTAGAGTTGGACATATACAACTTTAATTTAAAAACATGCAATATTTCTCTAATTACGACAAGTCATACCAAAAATAAGGATAATGTGTGAAAAATTTAACTACAAATAATCTACAACATACTAACGTCACATGATACGGTATTATCATGAAAAAAAACTATCTTCAACACAAAAAAAAACCATTAACTCTAGTCCAAAAATCTTCAATGTAGCTTATTTTAGGGGTTTTATTTGCTTTACACATTTACAAAGACAAAACCTAAAAACTTAGGTGTACATTTTATGACAACCAGCGGCAAAGGTAGCTCCCGAGCAGTTCGGATGGCTGCCCAGGCTCTGCAACTAGCGTCTCCATTGTAGATAGTCTCCGATGTCCGAAAAGATTAGTCGATTACCAGAAAACACTAATACTCGTCCAGGCTTCACGACATCTCTTGGCTCCGCCACCGGCGAAAACCTAAGATCGGAGCTGAGGGGGTTCGTTTGCGTAACAGAACTCCTCTTGATGGACTTGCATGTAAAACCAACAAATGCGGAGGTCCATTTGGCAAAAGAGCAGCGCCTTTTAGTGGCTGGTATGGTATCTCTATCTCTCTTCTTGCAAAGAATCCTGCCTCCCCCGCCGACGCCTCCTCCCCTCCCCCGCGATCCCTCCGCCGCCGCCGCCGCCGAATCCGGCGTCCCCAGCCTAGGCGAGGTGACCGGATCCCTCTTCGCTTTCCTTCACGCATGTCAAATTGCGGAAAAGGGTGGCGGAATCTGACGCGGGTTGTGCTCGTTTCGGTTGCAGATTTGGGGGCGCGCGATGAAGGAGAAGCGCGGGCTGGAAGCCGCGGCGGCCGGTGGCGACGGCCACCCCGAGGCCAAGCGCGCGCGGCCTCCCGCACTGGCCAGGTGAGGGGAAAATTTTCCGCGGTTTTGATCTTTCTTTCCGTTTCTAGCCTCGAGATATGTTTGGGATGCTAGCCATAGTAGGGTTAGGGTTACTCCTGCAGTAGTGCTCGATCGAGAATTGGGAGTGGTTTGATTTAGTTTACTGCTTAGTTGCGGTGTGTAATTTGAGCATATGTAGACATGATGCTGCAAAATTTCTTTTAGAAAGGTGGTGTGTGATCTGTCAGGGAAATGCCAGAAATCTTAGTAAGTTTGTACTCTGACCCATCAGTAGAATTTTTATCCTTCTGTGACAAATTTTGGTCTTAGGTCGGCACTCGGCACTGTTAGTGTTACTAATAGTGATACTGTTGACCAACCCCTATCTGTATGTTATAGGATGGATCCAAATGACTGTTTCAGGATTTGGGGTTGTACTACCTTTTAGAGATAGCTTTTCCCAACTGTTCTTTTCTGTGCTAATGTGCTTGTGCAGAAGTCAGCAGGTGTGAAACACATTTCCACTATCTAACAAAATAATCCTCATCTATGGTCTCTGCAATAATAGTGTTAGTATTTTTGTAACAACCAGCATCTGTGACTTATTTGCATTTGTTTTTAATCATGGATCTGTTCGCAAATGCTAGTACAGTAGATGGCTATGAAGTGTACTGATCTTTTGATGCTGATTTATGGTCTGTCAGTTGTCAAATTTGACTACCATGGTTTTAATGAATGTCTTTATAGGTTTTTTCTTTTATTTCTGCACATCATTTAATAATGGTCAATTACTTATTTCTGGTAGTTTTGATTACAGTTTTTTTCAAACATGTTTCCCTTGCGTGTTCATTACTGTAAAGCTCAACATGTGAGAAGGTGAATTGCGTCTTTTGTTCTTCTGTCATGATTTTTTCCGCTTCGCCTCTTTCTCTGCAGTGTTATTGTTGAAGCATTAAAGGTGGATAGTCTGCAGAGGCTTTGCTCATCACTGGAACCAATTCTTCGTAGAGTGGTAAGAACAAAGCAATTCTCTTTTAAGCGGAATTCTATTATCATGTCGCTTTACTCTCTTTTTTTTTGCATAGGTTTATTCTAGCATGCTACTGTCTACATTTATATGTTCCTTCACTACTGTTAATTATTTCTTGCACTTAGTTACATTCGGTTATATATATTCTCTGTATACATACTAGGTTAGTGAAGAAGTGGAGCGTGCGTTGGGCAGACTGGGTCCTGCAACAATAACTGGAAGGTACTCTGTTCTATCGCTTAGTTGACTATGAATTTATTGTTTCACACACTTCCTTGTATAATATAATCCAGCAGTACATCGAACTAACCGTTGAAGTTATATTGCTGCAACTCCTACCATCAAATTGCATATGATACAAAATAACCTTTTGTTAGCTGTGCTTGTTCATGATGCTTGTTGCTAGTTCTTTTCACAAGTAACCTATTGCTTGTTTTAGGATATCTGGGCTAGATTATAACTGTTAAAATGAAGCACGTAAACCTACAACAACCTTTGGTAGAACCCACATTGATATATATATATATATATATATATATATATATATATATATATATATATATATTTTGCTACTGTTGGAATAATTCAGGTCTTCCCCGAAGCGAATTGAAGGTCCTGATGGAAGAAATCTGCAACTCCAGTTCAGGACAAGACTGTCTCTTCCTCTTTTTACTGGAGGAAAAGTTGAAGGGGAGCAGGGAGCCGCAATTCATGTTGTTTTGCTTGATGCTGGAACTGGTTGTGTTGTATCTTCTGGACCCGAGTCATGTGCCAAACTTGACATTGTTGTTCTAGAAGGTGATTTCAACAATGAAGATGAGGAGGGATGGTCGGGAGAAGAGTTTGAAAGTCATGTAGTGAAAGAGCGTGAAGGAAAGCGCCCTCTTTTAACTGGTGATGTACAAGTCACACTAAAAGAAGGTGTTGGCACTGTAGGGGAGCTTACATTCACAGATAACTCTAGCTGGATAAGGAGTCGGAAGTTCCGACTTGGTTTGAAAATTTCCTCAGGATTTTGTGAGGGTATTCGCATCCGCGAGGCAAAAACTGAAGCTTTCATGGTTAAGGACCACAGAGGAGAATGTAAGTCCTCTGAAGCAACCATGATATGATACGATTCTTCATGATATTTCTATTAACTGTTTGAATTTCATTTGATTAGTGTATAAGAAGCACTACCCACCTGCGTTGAAAGATGAGGTCTGGAGGTTAGAAAAGATAGGGAAGGATGGATCTTTCCATAAGAGACTGAACAAAGCTGGAATTTCTACAGTTGAAGACTTCCTTAGGCTTGTGGTTCGAGATCCTCAGAAGTTGCGCAGTGTAAGATTATTTCCTATTCAGCATTTTTCTTCTTTTTTTCTTTTGTTTGAGTTCTAACATATATGTTCTGTCCCAGATCCTTGGAAGTGGTATGTCTAATAAGATGTGGGATATTCTTGTCGAACATGCAAAGACTTGTGTCTTAAGTGGAAAATATTACATATATTATTCAGACGAGAATAGATCTATTGGTGCTATTTTCAACAACATCTATGCATTCTGTGGGTTGATTTCTGGCGAGCAGTTCTATTCATCTGAAAGTCTTGATGATAGCCAAAAGGTTGGTTATAGTAGTGCACATTGATAACGATGCATATATTATGTTGGCTGTTTTTGGAAGACATAATTCATACCAAAATTTTCTTATGGAAACTTGTCTAACATGCCTGTCTACATGGCTATATCCAAGAATGAAACCACGGCAACCAAAACTACATGTGCCACCAATAAAATGACAATCGTACCCTTACGTGGTCATGACATATGTGATTTTGCTCTTCGTTCTCCATTCACATGCATAATTATAAGATGATACATTAGTTAGAGTTAATCTGTTTGACTCTGTAAGGCTTCTAGACTGATAAAGATTAAAGCATTTAACCATGCTAATGAATGCATGTGGACAGCAAACTGAATGAGCCATGGTCACAGAAACAAGTCAGGAAACCATAAAACTTTTGAAATTTTCATTTGCAATGCCATGGGATTTCGTTGGGATTTCTGCTAAACCACGCATTGTTGTAATCCTTTTTGTTGTGTGTGTATGTCGTGGTCCTTAAGTTGTCTTCTAATGTCAAACTTGAATGGTATTTCCATTCATTTAAAGATGCACTCATGTAACACAAAAGCAATAAAAAATGCTTGGTTGCATAGCTTTCCTTTTGTCACATTTTATTCTGGACAGCGAACCCTTTTAGGCATGGCCACCAACATAGTGGCAGTGTTGTTTTGCTACGTGGCGTGGTTAAAGGTTTCATTTATTAATAAAAAGTGAGAACTGTTGGCGTATCAATGTTCATTTGCTACACCTGACTGGTTGCATACTAGCATGGCCGGACAGCCTAAAGGGTTATTTTTGTAAATAAGTTAGGGAGGGGTGATAATAATGTGTACTTTGAACTTTATATTATGTTAGTGCGTTGATGTAGGTCACGCACACACCCCTTCTCTTATATTGTAGCGCATGCTATGAACTGGAATAAGGTGTATCAAGTGTTTTGTGCTACGATGACCCAAGAATACTTGGGTTAGTTGCATTGGTGCCTCATCATGTGTCAGCTGTTCTTTTGTTCCTAAGGTCTTCTGACCTCCTGTCTGCCAATCGATTGTTGCAGTAAACTTCCTTTGGCACTTAGTGAATAGAGAGTGCCCCTGTAGTCCTGCCATTTTTATTTTTTAAAGGATGTGTCACTGTACAACTCCCCAAACATCAGTACAGAAGACATTGATAAATCATTAAGAATAACCACTATTTAATGAAATAAAACTCAGCCTTATATTCACTGTATTCTTCTGTGTAAAATCTAAGCTTGTAGCACTACACTTGCATGTTTAAGAATTAAGAGCTATGCTTTATTTATTCTCTGCATGAGCTTTTGAGAACTTTAAGCTATTCGTTTTTAATACCATATTGACTGATTGGGATGGTATTGTTCATTACAGCTCTTTGCTGATGCATTGGTTAAGAAGGCATATGATAATTGGATGTATGCCATTGAATATGATGGTAAAGCTCTCTTGAACTCTAAACCGAAGAAAAAGGCTGCACCCACTGGACACGTTGAGACACATCCTCCTCTGAGTCAACCTGCTTCATACGAACAACGCATCTCATCAGCGAGCATGACAGGACCATCTCCAGCAGGTTAGAAGCATGAGTTATTATCTACCATTTCTATGTTAGTACCTCTTTGTTATTTTAGTTGACAGCTAGAAATATACTCTCTCCGTCCCCAAATATAAGACATCGAATAATTCAAATTTTGTCCCCGAATATAAGGGATTTTGTAGTACTACCTGTCCCATCCAATCACCCCTCATTTAATTTTCACCCAATCCTACCTTAACCACCCTCCCGCTCCCCAACTCCCCCTCATTTATTGAGGGGCATCATCGTCTTTTTCTCTCATCCTTAATCTCCAAAAGACTCTAGAATCCCTTATATTTGGGGATGGGGTGGTAGTAATTAATATGGTTGAAACCCTAAAACGTTGCTTACACTTTTAGAATAAACAGATGAACTATAGGGCGCGTGATTTGTCACTATAGAAGAGTCTCTGAACACCATGCTAGTTTCATTCATTTCAGGAGGAAGTGGAACTGGAACTGATTCCATAGGGTATGATGGCAACCAAGCAGCTACACAGCCATCTCAACTTCAAAGTACATCTGCCAATGTCCCTGTGCCATACGATGACACCTTTTCATTTTTACCGCCTAGTATGTTGATGGGGTCTGATAATCAAGAAACCGGAAATGATGGCATGGGCCTGGAACTAGGCCAATTGCAACAAGCAATTTCACAGAGTCAGTCGATTCAGCCAGCAAATGTTGGCTATGATGATTGGACTCGAAGTCAAAACGGTCAGTTCGCTGATGACTTCACCGAAGATATTCGCATGAAAAGCCACCAAATGCTCGAGAGCGAAGACATGCAGCAGCTGCTCAGGGTCTTCAGCATGGGTGGAGCGTCTACCAGTTTGCAGGAAGACGCCTTCGGCTTCCCGACGTACATGCCATCTCCATTACCAAACCTTGGGTTCGAAGGTGAGCGCACCCGTTCATCTGGGAAAGCTGTTGTTGGGTGGCTCAAGATAAAGGCCGCCATGAGATGGGGGATTTTCGTCAGGAAGAAAGCTGCCGAAAGAAGGGCGCAGCTTGTTGAGCTGGATGATTAACAACATGTTAAGCGTGTATTGGCTACCGTTAGATGCTATTAATGTTGAAATGTTAATACCATCAGATGCTCTAAACTAGGTTTTGGGACTCATGCTGCCTTGAAAGGCATTGAAACAAACCAACCGATTATGTACAGCGGGTAGTTCTGCTTTGTTGTAAAAACATCTGAAATGTTTGCGTACCATTTTATTTTCCTCGTTTGTTATAGATTGTGCAGATTATAAACAAAACAATGTGAATTAACGCGGATAGTATGTGTATGGCCGATGTGTTACCTGTAGGACATCTATTTTTGCAATGTTTAGAATTTGATCTGGTACGTTGGCAACAATGTGACTGGAGGTTCATACGAAAGAGTCGTATATTTCATAGGTTAGTTTGCTACGAGATGGGGGTTCTTTTCTACCTCCTCCATCCTAAAATATAAGTATTTTTTAACTTCGACATGACCAACAATATCTATAAAAATAAAATGTTTTAAATAAAATAGTTGCATATTATAATAGTTTGACTAATGATAATAAATCTAGTAACATCAATTTTACATGATTGATATTTTTTTCTATTAATAGTTAAAGTTAAAAATGGTTGATTTGACACTATACTAAAAAATTCTTATATTCCTAAACGGAGGAAGTAAGAAATTCCGCGGGGATTGAATTGATCCATAAAATCCAACAAAATTCCTGCATGGCACGCCGCACATGAGCCCTGAAAAGATGGGAGCATGAGATTCGAGCGGCAGAATGGGGCAATGCTGCATCATATAAATACAGAATTATCGCCAGATTGCGCCCTGTCCTCGCCTTCACTTTCAGTTGCCATCATAGTAATTAACTAGTCCTTTTATGCGGAAAGAAGCTTGGTGTTCCATCAAGTCCTTTAATCACCGTTAGCCGGTTTCAGTTTAGGCCGGCGTTGGCCGTTGGATGAGCTGGGCGAGGCTCCCTGACGAGTGATGACGACGGAGTTCAATTCTCCGACCGCGGTCCTGTTTGTTTCAGCTTAAAATTATTGTAATCTAGATTATTAAATCAGATTACTCTAAGCTGGATTATAATAAGCTGATATAAAATAAGCTACGAGTTGTTTGTTTATCTGGATTATTAGAGGCATCTAAGGGTAGTGGGTCTTTAGCCACTCAATAATCTAGAAAAAGCTCCACTAGAGGAGATTATTGGATTATAGTAATCTGGCTTATAGATTATAATAATCTAGCATAATAATCTACTTGTTTGTTTCAGCTTACTCCTAATAATCTAGATTATAATAATCCTAAGCTGAATTAAATAGGGCCTTAATTGAGACGGTGTAATCTCTGCTTGGGGTCAGCTTATGTTTCAGCAATCACCACCGTTTTGTGAATCTCATGGTGCAGAACACAATGGATGATCAACGGACACGACAAATCACTGATGACGATTTTGCTGCGCACAAAGTCTCTAATTACTCTCCCTTTTGGTCCTTCCAAGTGCTGGAAGAGCTGGTGATTTGTTCAAGCGAACTCCCTCCGTTCTAAGATATAAACAATTTTAAATAGATATAATACATCTGAATACTACGAATTGTTTAGAATGTGTCTTATCCATCCAAAATTTCTTATGCTGTGGAACGGAATTTGGATGGATAAAGTTACTACAGAGTAGCGACATTCATCAACTGCAGTGCCAGTAGCGATTGGTTCTAAGAAATTGATCTAACATATTTCGACGGAGTTACGACAGAGAATCGCTGAAAGAACAATAGTTGTAAGTGTGTTTACCTAGGACTTAAATTCAGATTAATAGATTTCATGATAAGGTAGCTAACCAGATAAGGTATGCTCAGTTCATACTCCTGCTTCCCTTTGCTTGCATTAATGTGAAATGTTCAGCAAAGAAGTTAATGTCAAATTGGTCCTTATGGAAGGGCCATATATTTGCACTGGCTAGATCGTTTCATAAGTCATAACTCGAAATGGAAGTATTTGCTTGATGTCTCTTGTTTTTCACAAATCACAACCCCTCTCACTGAAAAATGAGGAGGTCGTCAAGTCAAATTCCCTCCATTATTTAGAAATTAGAACACGTGAATTTTATAGGATTTTTATTAAAAAAACCAATTTAATTCATAAACAAATCTTCTGAAAATCCTTTGACCCAGCTGTTTTGTGTCATCCAAATAATAGATGGAGAAGAGTACAAACACGTACACGAAGGGAGAGGCCTAAATTAAAGAAACGATGCAATAATTGGACAGTTGGGATCTAGGAGTAGATGCAAGTAGATTGATTAGCACTAGTTCAAACTTTGGATTGAGGTTCTCCGAAAAAAAACTTTGAATGGAGGTAACATTTGGCACACAGGCTAGTCCTAGATCTTTCTTCTCTCTCTCTCTTTTAATCTAGTAGATCTTGCTTCTCTATGCAACAAAAACGTAAAATGACGCTATTAGCTTTTGATATATTCGTTTTATTTAAAACTTAGTGTCAATATGAAAATATGAATCATGCTTAAAGTAGTACTAATGATAAAGTCAAACGTATTGAAAAACCGGAGGGGTAAGTGAGCACCTGATTTAATGTTAACTGAAATTGTTTAAAGCATAATAATGTTGACTAAAATAATGGCATCCTGACATGGATTACAATAGGAGAAACTTTTGCTTTTTTTTTTCTTTAAACGAAAGAAGAAACAAAGCAAGCATCTGCCAGTACAGTAGTAGATCGATCTACTCCAATATCTATTTTTCTTTTTGGGGCAAAGGGAATTTCATTACTCATCAAGAGAATCTTCACATACAAGATGTGAGATGAACTTACAACTTCCATCCGGCCAGAACTCCAATATCTACTTGACCGATCATCTCATCAATAAATGCAAGAAATCGACATGATGTGGAGTATAACTTAAACGTGCGCACTGTTATGTTTAGCAGCTGGAAAATGAAAAGGTACTATATAGTACTTCATCCGTTCCACAATATAAGGGATTTTGAGTTTTTATTTACAACGTTTGACCACTCGTCTTATTCAAAATTTTTTCGCAAATATAAAAAATAAAAAGTTATGCTTAAAGTACTGTAGATAATAAAGTAAGTCACAAATAAAATAAATAATAATTTTAAAAATTTTTGAATAAGACGAGTGGTCAAACGTTACAAACAAAAACTTAAAATCCCTTATATTATGGGACGGGGGGAGTAGTATGTACTACCAATAAACTGATCTATAGAGTGCTATATGTGGTGATTAATTGAATATTATCAATTTCCCCTCTCCTACAATTAATCAATGAGAAATAACTAATTTCTTTTCAATTTCATATCACAACGTACTATGATCTGTTTGGGAACTTTAGATTCTAGCAAGCAGTTAGTTATAATCCAGCTAGCGAGAATATGAGAAAACCATATTATGATTAATTTATAGTACATTTTTTCAACTCGACAACTACAACGGCAGCATCTTAGAATTTAGATAAAATACTTATACTGTTTGAAAAAGTTTTTAAAAAAGCTACAGCCATCAAAAGTTTCCAATAAACCTTAGGTGAGGTTGAACATTTTTATTCGAAGAATACGTATGTGTAGTTGACGTTGGATTTGCTGGCAACCCATCGCATTCCTGACGGTTGAAGCTTTTATGAGTGATCACCATTGAAGTCTGCAGCCATAGAAGGTTACCTGACTAGTCAATGTGAGAAAAGCAGATTATAGTCCAGATGGCTCCATTGCCTTACCCAACATGCTCAGATTATCAAGTCACCACCATATCCAATTCCTTTTCAAAACTTTCTACTTCTCCCTAATTACCGCTAAAACCTATTGCGTGTTTTTTGAGGAAATTATTATACTTATCATCTCATATAATTTAGACCTTCGACATCGATTGATCACTCACATACTATATTTATACATTTAAGTATTATTTTTGAAGCCATAATTAAGGTCTCTAGCTGGCTAACTGTTTGCATACTCCATCCCTTTCCATCTTTTTCATACTATAAGGCTGCGATCGATACTAAAGGTTCCCAGCTTCCCTCTTTTCCGCACGCACGCTTTTCAAACTGCTAAACGATGTATTTTTTGCAAAAAAAAAAATTCTATACGAAAGTTGCTTAAAAAATCATATTAATCTATTTTTGAAAAAAAATAGCAAATACTTAATTAATCACGCGCTAATCGCTGCTCCGTTTTTCGTGCCAGAGAGTGAGGGAACTCTCACTCCCGAACGCAGACTAAGTCGCTTTTACTTTTTTCCTAATCAAATATTTTTAATTTTGACCAAATCATAAAAAAGTTTAGCAAACATCTAAAACAAAATTAGTTTGATTCTAAAATTGAATATATTTTGATAATATATTTTTTATGTTAAAAATACTTATATTTTTCGTATAATCTTGTTAAAATCTTAAAAAAAATTACTGGTCTAAAAATCAAAGCGTCTTGCAATACGATGACATGGAGTGAGCACTACATAAAGAAAACCGGCCACAATTAAAGCTTTTATGAATGAATAGCCTCGCTGGCAAGTGGGCCCCACCTTACCAACAGGCAACAGCTGCAAAAGCCTCTGCAACGCACGACTTCCTAACGTACGTGCGACCCAGATCTCGCCACGTATGCGCGCGGATCGGCCCTGCGCCGTTCGCCCATGGCGCACGCGTCTCGCGCCTATATAGCTAGTGAGCCGCGACGACGCCATTGCCATTGGCCATTGCCAACGGCGCCACGCCACCAACCTCCGATCGATCGATCGATCGAGCATAGCTAGTCGCTGTCCGATCCTGCAGCCATGGCGGCGACGACGGCGGCGGCGGCGGTGCCGGGGGTGGTGAGGGCGGAGAGGCTCCTGCGCGGCGGGTGCGTGGTGATGGCGGCGACGGCGGCGCTGCTCCTCGGGTTCAGCGCCGAGACCAAGACGGTGCTCTTCGTCCGCAAGACCGCCGTCGCCAAGGACGTCCAAGCCCTCTGGTACGTATAGCTCCGTGCATCCATGGCGCCTTCCATGGCGGAGACCGATCGATCGACTCATGCACACACTCGCGGCATCTGCAGGGTGCTCACCGTGGCGGCGGCGGCGGCGGCGGGGTACCAATTCGCGCAGCTCGTCAGGTGCATGTACTGCTCCTCCTCCGGCGACGCCGGCGCCATGGCGGTGGCGTGGACATCTTTCCTGCTCGACAAGGTGAGTCGTTGTCATCGGATGTAACGCATGATATGATGCGATCCTCTTGAAGTTAAGATCGTCAAGATAGGGATGAAACAGTGGAACACATGCGTCGAACATGAGTGAGGCTGAGGACTCCAGAAAAGAAGGAACAGGGTGATTGAGCAAATGGCTGGTTCTCCCAACTGTTTCCATTAATGCGCAATATCATATCATCTGGAATTATCGCGATATATAGATAATTAGATAGCAAAGCGCCCTCTACCTGCCGTCGTCTTCGTCTTCTTTATTAATTAGTACTCATTATAATTAAATGCAGAAAAAAAAAGCTTCTAGTCCACATCGATCTTTTCTTCAAAATATATTTTATTCAATCCATCCTTACTCTCTCCGTTCTAAAATACAAATACAAGAACCTAAAATCGGTTCTAAAATACAAATACAAGAACCTAAAATCGGATAGAACAATTCTCTGTCTAGGAAATGTCTCGTCCAGTTCTAGATTCTTATATTTTAAGACGGAGGAAATATAATTTATCTTAAAATATAATGACGTCTCGATCAATGTTATCTTTTCAACCAAACATAACTTTTCACCATTCGATTTTCTCGTAGGCTTCTACTTATCGACCACTCACAATATTTTCTTATTGAATTTTAAATATTTTATTAATACTCGTGTCAACGCTAAAAGTTTATATTATAGCACGATGGAGGTAGTACTTGACTTCAAGTTCCATGGTGGAAAACTCTTGCAGTAAAATTAATTAAGAATCCAACTTGTTGGTCAAGTGGTAGCTAGCTAGCTAGAAAAAAAAACCAGCATAATAGCGATTTGTAATTGATCATGAGTTTGTTTTGTTTCTTCCCATTGTGATCGATTTGGTGATGCACGCAGGGATGCGCGTACGTGGTGTTCGCGAGCACGGCGGCGGCGCTGCAGGCGTGTATGGTGGGGCTGATCGGCGTGGAGGCCTTGCAGTGGAGCAAGCTCTGCAACATCTACACCCGCTTCTGCGAGCAGGCCGCCGCCGGCATGCTCTGCAGCTTCCTCGCCGCCGCCGGCATGGCCGTCCTCTCCGCCTTCTCCGCCCGCCGCCTCTTCCGCCTCTACTCGCCGGCCGGCCACCGCCGCAGCTGCCCGCGCGCGGCAGTACTAGCTACCTCTCCGCACTAGAAATCTCTAATTCTAGAGATAGAGATGAATCTGAATATAAGTATGTTCAGATACATCTCAGAATTATAGCTACTAGCTATAGGAGGCCAGCAAGTACATATGTAATTTGAAGCTACGTATGGCTGCTTTTTAGCAACGTCTGACATTGCAGACTATGTAAGTTTTCAGATAATGGAAGAGCAAAAATAAAAAAGTTATGAACTCCAATTTTGTTTTTTGATCTCACTTTCACTACATAGATCATATACAATCGAAAGGAAGAGAAATAAAATAGGTGATAGATAGCAAACCTTTGACTAGAGAAATAAATAGGTGACAGAAGAAGTCCTGATTCCTCGACTAGCTACCTACCAATCTACCATACCCAGTTTATTGTAGATTATTAAGAATTTAAGAGTCACGGATTATCTATTTAGTTTTATAGATAAATTAAAAATTTTGAGAAAGAAACTTAACAGATTACTTGGTCTTATCAATTCACGAGGCCCCGTTCGAATCCACTGAAAAGAGTGGATGAAATTTTGTATTAAAATGACACGCTTTTCAAACTGTTAAACGGTGTGTTTCGTGCGAAAACTTTTTATGTGAAAGTTGTTCTAAACTATCAGATTAATTCATTTTTCAAGTTTGTAAGAGTTACTCAATTAATCACATATTATTACCACCTCATTTTACGTGAAACACTTAATCTTTATCTTCATCTTTATTTTCAGGATATTCAAACACTACCCAGTGGAAGAAAGTCTCTATTTTTTTTTGAAAAAAACATATTTTTTGAATGTGAAGCAAATAATCTGTTGCATAATTTGAAAAGAACATTCACAAACTATGTAGCCCTAACTATAGACAAATCAATAGTCTGCCTATTGCCTTATCATAGATTTCGGTTATATGAAAAATGGAGGGAGGTGAAATTTTTGCAGGTATTTGTTCTTCAAAACTGAATTTTGTTTGGAAAATGGTTAGCCAATTGTTGCACAAATGGTATGGCCATGAAACCAAACGAGGCCAACGACCGTGAGGCTTTCCCTTCGAAATGGCCCGTTTACTGTGCCTTACATGGGCCTCGATGTCTCTTGGGCTTCACGTGAAATATAGTGGGCCAGCTCCATTTTGAGGTTGAAATACTCAAATACTGGGGCCTTTTTCAAAAGCATATGTTCCAGAAAATAATTTTCTCCCTGAAATGCCACTCAAATGCAATCAAATTTCACCCATTTTTTTGGTCCGAAACTAGGCCAAGTGTAAAAGGAAGCATCTGGAATCTCCAAAGTAGAGAGAAACAGGGCGTAATTAATACACTGTATTATTTTGTAATCAGCCTTGTTCTTATGGTCAAAAACAATACATCATCTATGTATAATAATAATAATAATATTATTAATGCCATTTTATGAACATTGCACAAGCTGCTGCAGCAGCATCAACCAACCAACAAACCAAACTATAAACTTCCTCTGCTCCATTTCTGCCTCCATTTTCATGGACAGCAACATCATATCTCTGCATTTTTTTTTCACCGGTTGTGTGACTGAAAATAGAGAAAACGTCGGCGTTGGCCTTAGCTGCTTTTGGGCGCATCGGCGGCGGCGGCGGCGACGGCGTCGGGGATGCCGGCGGCGAGCCTGGCTCTCAAGTCCTTCCTGAGGATCTTGCCGGAAGGGTTCTTGGGGATGGAATCGGTGAAGAACACCTTGTTGATCCTCTTGTAGAACACCACCTGTTGCAAACGTGTCAGAAAAATTTTAGCAAGATTTAAATCAGAATCCTTGTTGCTGTCATTTGCATGTGATTAGTACCTCTTTTGCAACGAATTTCTTGATCTCATCCTCGGTGATTTCTGAGCCTTCTGTCCGGACAATGAAGGCGACTGGCACTTCACCGGCAAGATCATCCTTCATCCTGAAAACAAGTTTCACCAGCAACTGAATCAGTGACAGTTCACTACATTCTCTCGCGATTAATCAATGGCGAATTTCATCAGAGATGGACTCACGAGACGACGGCGGCGTCCTTGATCTCCGGGTGAGTGATGAGCAGCGCCTCCAGCTCGGCCGGTGGCACCTGGAACCCCTTGTACTTGATGATCTCCTTGAGCCTGTCCACGATGAAGATCTCGTCGTCGTCGTCGACGAAGCCGATGTCTCCGGTGTGCAGCCACCCGTCCTCGTCGATGGTGTTCTTGGTCGCCTCAGGATCATTCAGATAGCCTGCAAAATTCCCCACAGCTCGTCAGTACGGCCAAGAATCATTTCCTGCTGTTTCTGAAGGAGAAGACAGTTTCAGTGGTGACAAAATTCTGTACTGCAGATCAAATAATCCAAAGGAAACATCGGATCCAGCTTTGCATCAGTGCATGCACGCACATGGCAGAGCTAAGCTGTAACTGTTAACGTCAAGGAGAGTCATTGGTTTTCAGATGTGTACATGCACATGGCAATTGGCAGGGTACTGAACTTATTTTTCAGGTGATTCTTGTTTGGTGCCAGCATTGAAGTGGCAATCATTTTCTGAATTTTCTGTTGTTTTTGCAGCACTGGTAGAATTCTAAGTTTTATTCAAAGTAAAAAAAAAGGTAAAAACTTCACAAAGATATCCAGGATGCTGGCGGCTGCATCCATCAACCAAACCAAAGAGTCTTGGGATTTGTACCTACTGTACCAACTAGAGTTTGGTTTGGTCAGATAGACTCTTCAAATTTAATGGGACAAAGGTTAGGATTGACTTGTGACGCCATTGCCATCTTTCTTTGATTGATTTTCAGGCTGGACTTTGAGCAACTGGAGCAGTCACCCAACTGTGGCTTTTCTTGTTCACAATTTCACATGATGGGCCACCAAACATTTCCAAGCCAGTGACAGCAATTAGGTTGATGGACCACTCATTTGGCCTGTTCTAACTATGAATTGTGCAATGCTTTCTGAGATGCAGCAGTGCTAATTGGATACCTCCTTATTCAACTTGGTACTTGAGATGCCATGTCCATGCTAATCCTGCATTATGTGATGGTGACACTTGCTTCACATGATGGTGTGGTATTGATTAATACTAGAAGACTAGCTAAGCTTTGGGTGTTTGGTTTGGTTTGGGTTTCATTATAGTAGTGGTTGATGAACAGAAAGATGCAGGAGAACTGAAGCATGGCTGGCGACTGAAATTGATGTGATCTCCACTTTGCACGCCAAGCAGATACCAACCAATGATCCGTTGATAGGTAAACTAGAACCTAACAAACTTCTGAAAGGAACTTGAAAGGAAAGGCTTAGAAAAAGAAAACATCTCGTTCTAATTAACCGGTACCAGCTGTCTCCTGGCCCGCATGACAACATCAACCATTTTAAAACCAGTAGACATAATTTATTGTGTACCATGTAAGTAGTACAGGTTTGACTATGCCAACTAAATATCCAATCAATTAGAAGTTCAGAACAGTTCTTCAGAGAAACAAGTTCAGAACAGTTCTTCAGAGAAACAAGTTCAGAACAGTTCTTCAGAGAAACAGGTTCAGAACAAGTCCTCAAAAGAAGAAATCTTCAGAAAAAATAAGTTGTGAACAATGGACATGACATCCACATGGTGAGAACTGAGATAAGATACGGTCAGGATAAGCTGCCACTTCTCCTTTGCTTGATGTCATGTCCAACTATAAGCCCACTACCGAACACACGCATACTAGACGCATAAGCCTAAATTGCCAATGCCCATGTTCGCCTCACCCAAAAGCCTTTGACCTGCCAGGTTCCTAATTGCAATAATGCCTTGTCCAAAAACGCATTGCGAAAACAAACATTAGTGGAACCTCACTTCCTGAATTTTCTGATCTTCAGATCATCCATGTGGCAGACACACTTGCTCTAATCTCTCTCTCTCTCTCTCTCTTTTCCCCCATTCTTTCATCTGCTTGAAGAAGCATCGCAACTTGGATTCCAGGATCGTGCCACTGCGATGATGATGATGAGCATGATTTTGCAGTAGCAACGTGCGTCGTTGTGTGGCTGCAAGCTAGGATGCGAGCTGGTGCGTGCCAACAACCACGCGAGGTCACTGCTACCACAAATAAATCAGAGAAAAAAAGACGTGGAGTGGACGGAAATTCCTCTCTCCTCTCTCAGCTGTTCAGGCAATCATCGCCATGGAGCTTGGACCAAACCACTAATCTGTCCACTTCTTTTTTAATAAAAAGGATCTCCCAACGAACCACCTAATCAGCAACACCTCAACTGTTTCCAGTACGGGAAATTCCGACCCCTCAACATCAGCCACTAACCACGTTTCAAAAGCCAAAAAAAAAAAAAGAATCAGAACCTTCCTCTGTTCAAAGAAATCGGAGACGATATCGATTTTTCAGCTGGTTTTGCACAGAATTTCTCCGAAAGAATTCAGATTCAGTCGGTGGAAACTGGAACCTACCCTACTGGTACTGGCAGCTAGACTACCACGTTTGTGGCTTGGTAGAGACCAATCCAAAATCACGACGACGACTCATCGTCGCATGTAAAAACATGTGTTTTGGCCTAATCGCAGGGGACCAAACGAGTTGGTTTCCAACCTATGCACCAAATTAAGCTGCAGCAAGTTTGTTCACTCAGCTCGCAGCAAGACGCCATGTACGACCTGAAAGCCAAGTGTGCGGGAGAGAAGTCGCCACCCCGGGCCCACCCAACAGTGGGAGAGGCGAGTGTCCAACGGCCTTGTGTCGTTTTGCGCCACGTCAGCGTCAGGGTATTGACATCCTATCTAGAGATCAATGGAGGGTTTGGCCTGGGTGGGGGTGGGTGATGTGTGTACCTTTCATGATCTGTTCTCCGCGGATGCAGATCTCGCCGGACTGGTTCCGGCCGAGGGAGGTGCCGGTGTCGGGGTCGACGATCTTCAGCTCCGCGTTGCGCACCACTGTACCGCACGACCCGGACTTAACCTTGAAGGGCTCCTTGGCAAACGCCAGGCACATTGCCAGCACTGGCCCAGCCTCAGTCATACCGTAACCCTAAAGAAGAAGGGATATGACGGACTAACTTGTCAGTGACTCAAAAAAAAAGAGAGAGAGAGGAGATTTTGTTTTCGTCCGCGCAATGATTGTAATGTGGCATCAATTTACCTGTCCGAGGACGGCATTGGGGATCTTGGCCATGAATGCATCCTGAAGGTCCTTCCCCATGGGCGCGGCACCGGACATGACCATGCGGATGGAGGCGAGGTCCTCCGCGGTGACGCGGGGGCTCTTGGCGATCTCCACCACGATGGGGGGCACGAAGGGGGCGATGGTGATGTTGTGCTTGCGCACAAGGTCGACGAGCGCGCCAAGATCAAACTTCCGCATGATCACGATGGTCGACCCGGCACGCAGGCCAGCCAGCAGCACGGAGTTGAGCGAGTAGATGTGGAACAGTGGCAGCAGGCATAGTATAACATCATCCTTGCTGAAGTACAGGTTAGGGTTCTCTCCATCCACCTTCATGAACCAAAAAAAGAATGAAAATTTGATCACGTTTAGTTACTACTCGATAATACTATATTAACTCATGTTTGAAATAGCTTGGCCGTTGGCGCCAAAACTCATGGATGACCATGCACGAATCTTGACGCAGGGGCCACAACCAGACACCGTTGTTAGGTGACGATGCCTGTGGGAGGTGGGCCCCACACCGAGCAGCATAACACTATTACCAGTAGTAGTAGCTCACAGTTGCACACAAGTGAACAAATCTACGGACACAAGCACAGCGCATATGTAACGCCAAATCGAAACAAATCCGAATAATCCAACCCAGCCGGCCCCTGCTCGCTTGATCACCGAGTTATCCAAAATGGGAACAGAACATCCCTCAGATAGTCTGACATGTGGGCCCCACCGAGCTGGCGGTGGGGCCCACATGTCAGCTACTGCGAGCTCAGCTTCCCGGACTCGGAAACGACGGAAATGGAAGCAGAGTAGAGCAGAGAAGAAGGAGGAGAGGGATTCATGGAGGGCTCACCTGCTGGGCGACGCTGGTGATGAGGCTGCGGTGGGTGAGCATGACGCCCTTGGGGAGGCCGGTGGTGCCGGAGGAGTAGGGGAGGGCGACGACGTCGTCGGGGTGGACGTCGGCGTCGGCGTCGAGCTCCTCCGCGGCGAGCACCTCGCGGAACTCCACGCAGCCGTCGAACGCGCCGTCCACGGTGACCACGGGGACGCCCCTCTCCGCGGCGAACTCCCGCACCTTCTCGACGGCGCACGCCTCGGTGACGATCACCCTGGCGCCCGCGGCCTCCGCCTGGCGGTGGACCTCGTGCGGCGTGTAGAACGGGTTCGCCGTCGTGGTGGCGGCGCCCAGCCTGGCCGCGCCGAGGAAGGAGAAGGCGAACTCGGGGCAGTTGCGGAGGAGGCTCATCACCACGTCGCCCTTGCCCACCCCCATCCGCCGGAGCCCCGCCGCGGCGCGCCGCGACGCGGACTCCACCTCCGCGTACGTGTACGACTCCCCGGTCTGCCCGTCGATCAGGCACGGCCGCGCCCCGACCTCCGCCATCCTCGCGAAGCAGTACTCCTGCAGCGTCATGCTGTTGTCGATCTCGATGTCCGGCAGCTTCGACCGGAACACCACCACCTCCTCCGCCGCCACCGACCCCATAATCTCCGGCAAACACTTAAACTAATCCACTAAGCTAGGGTTACACGAGGAGACGGCGGCGGCGATTGATCGATCGGCGGCGAGGTCTCCTGGAGAGGGGAGGAATGGAAGGTGGGAGGGGTTAAATACTGGCGGGAGCGGGAGGGAGAAGGGAGTTGGGGGGAGTTGGTGAGCGGGGCCCGGAGAGGATGACGTGTGGGACCCACCTGTAAGCGAGAGGAGCATTGGGTTGGTGAGAGGGAGGGGGGGTTCGTTGACTGGGGCAGGGGTGCCACGTCAACGTCGTTTACCAACCCCATTATACCAGCGGGTGTTTGGGTAGGGTGGGAAGGGGATGGGATTTTACGGAACCCCCATCGCATTGGTCGCTCGCTTTTTTGTTGGGGTTGGTGACCATTGGCTTTTCTGGTTTTTTCAGTTTTTTCTGCTGGCAGTGTTGGGTTGTGCTCGAGTTTCAGCCTTTCACTCTCTCAGGCCACTGACTTTTATCTCGTGTATCTCCCCTTTTCTCCTTGCCTGCTGTAGAGTAAATCTTTTTCGTTTGCACGGCATATATGTCATGTCTAAAATATGGAAGCTGTTGGCGAAGAAGTTTGGTGTGGTTGGAATATCCAAGTTTTTAGGTATTTGTTTTCTATATATGTGATGTGACATTTTGGTTTTGTATGTCATTTTGTGTGTATATGTGGCAAGCTGAATTTTTAGAATTGGTTTACAAGAGTATGATTTTTTATCCTAAAGAATTGACGGTTTCATATATTTGTTGTTTACCTATGACACATCGTGTATGAGGGAGTGTCTTTATCCTCAAGCTTTTGGCTATAATTGTTTTTTTCCCAATTTAGAATAAGACATTTTTCCCTCATTGCATGTGTTAATACCAAATAAATTTAAGTTTGACGATAACAACAAAAACAGTTACTACTCCCTCTGTTTCCTTTTATAAGTTGTTTATAGAAAAAATAATAGTACTTTCAAGACAAAATAAACATATTATGTGAGATTTAATAAAAATAATAATGTGATATTTTAGATGTTGCTAAATATTTCTGTAAACTTGATCAAATCTAATAAAATTTAATCAGGAAAATAGTCAAACGACTTATAATATGAATTAGAGGGAGTATAAAACTAACGAGAAACGATTCAGAGAAAATTTGTACATAGGTATATCTTTTGTGAAATATATTAGAGTTTCTCAAAGACCATTGGTAATTATAAAAAAAATATTTACAAAACGGACACTACCATTGGTAGATATAAAAAAAATATTTACGAAACGGACAGGAAACGGACACTACGTAAGAAACTATATAAGGGAAGGAAACATCCAATACTAAGGCCGTGTTCTTACCCTAGGTATCTCAACTCATCTTCAATGTTTTCCGCGCGCACGCTTTTTAAACGGCTAAACGGTGCGTTTTTTTAAGAAGTTTTTGTACGAAAGTTGATTAAAAAAATCATATTGATCATGTTTAAAAAATAATTAGCTAATACTTAATTAATTATATGCTAATGGATCGTTCTGTTTTTCGGAACACGCTGGAGCGAACATAGCCTAAATCGGATTATAATCTAACAACACCACCAACCCCAAAAAAAAAAAAATACGGTTCCGATCAGCTTAGCGATGGTCACCACACCTCACTAAGCTTGGACTTATGCAGTGTAGCATCTATGGAAGGGGTAAAAAAGAAAAAAGAATGATCAAAACAACAATCAGAGATAATAGTTTAATTAAAAGAGAGTCAAAAGGAATTCTTCTTCAATTGTTTGCTTCCACGGGCTAGACCGGACCGGACCGGAGACCCGCTCCGACGTCCAACCGGCCCGGCCTCACCTACCACGCCCCGGCGACGGAGAAACGAACCTACCGGCTGACGTCACCGTGACGTCAGTCACACCGCGCCAGTAGCACGGTAGAAAAGGCAGAAAGGTAGCAGTAGCACGTATAGTGGCGGAGGACGGATCGGGTCGGCCGGCCAGTGTCCACTCGCTCGGTCGGTATGGTCCAAGCAAAAAGAAAAAAAAGGAGAGGAAAAAAAGGCATCCGTGTGGCGGCGCGCGCGAACGAGAGGGCGCGCGCGAGCCGCGGTTGTTGGGGGTGGGGCCCACCGTCGCGTAGTCTGTAGATCACGGCGGCCACGTACGTACACCGGTGCACGGTACACCGCGGCCGGGTGGAATGTTAACTCCGTTGCGGCGCGGCTACACCCGGTCGGTCGCTCGGTCGCATCTAAGCTAAGGTAAGCACTTGGAATTTTGGATTTGGGTGTGTGTATATATAGTACTGATAATTAGCTAGATATACCTAACCTTCTGTGTAGAGAAAAATGGAAGCCGGGAGGAGATAAGATGACTTGAGTGTGTGAAGAAGACGTTTGGCAGTGTCCGATTGGAACGTGTGTACGATGTGTGTTTTTTTCTTTAGAAAATAGATTAAAATCCGGCCTCTACATCCATAATGGATGTACACAGCCCAAATGTACGATGTGTTTTGAAAGACACAAAATAAGCGTAGCTCAACTGATGTGGTGTGATCAGTTCATATGGATTCAAGTTAACACATGTACTTATATTTACGGCTAATTGTTTTTTGTTTTGTCAGTTATATATATAAATGATATATCCGTTGATAGTCATATGTTGAACGGATGTTTTCGTCAATATCAAAAATATGTTAGTCCAATTTTTTTTTTAAGATTAAGGTATGTTTTATACATCATGGGACTGACTGAAAATCCCTTAAAAATATATCAAATGTAACTCACCACATGTGCTGATCTTTTTTACCGGCCGTCTAACACGAATTTTATCATGCATCCAATAACCAGCACGAATCTTAACACATATCCAACGGTCATAAAAATGACGACTATAGCTTAAAAAAAATGCCGAATGACAGGCCGGTAGCCGTTTATACTAATAGGTTTTCATGCAATTATACTTTCAAAGCATACTGTAAATTAAGTTTTTGCATGTCCTACGTGAGCTAGCTATTGCAACATGAGACAAGGAATCTTTGTTAGCCGGCGGAGACGATCGATGCTGAAATTAGGTTCTCCAGCTTTTAGGCACTAGCTAATCTAGACACCAGAAGTGGCTTCGATCGGCTAGCCTGGAGTCCCTGGAGCAAATTAAACAAACAAAAACATGTGTATATGCAATGCATGTCTCATTCGCACGAACAAGTCACCTAACACTCGCGCCAAAAAAATAAAAATAAAAACGAATCACCTAACACGTTGGAGTTGTATTACTACTTAATCATAGGATTAGCTGGGGAGTAAATGCTTGACTTTTCTAGGAGAAGAAAAAACGTTGTCACATGTGTATATATGTTCTGATGGATTATCCGTCCGGTTCATGTTCATCCGTACTCGTAAGCCTCCACTACTAACAAGTATAAAATGGTTGGATATGTAACACAGAGATGAATAACGCTGTTCGTGTCCTTCTTTTTAGTTAGTACGTATAAGCCTAATTAAGCACTTTCATCGATCTGAACCATTAATTGCATTTGTTCATTATTGTTTAACAACGATATATATCAAGGTGGATCACAAGCATGTCGCCATAAATAACCTCCGGTATCCTATGATCTTCTTAATTACACACCTACTAGGTTCATCAAGTAAATATAATAGACTAGCTAGTCAATTTTGAGGTTCGATGCAATCCCCTACCCAAATACTCCATCTGTCTCGTTTTAAACGCAGCCATATGTTTCCGTATCCAAATTTAATCGTATGTCTTATTTAAAAAAATTTTAAAAAAATAATAAAAAACATAAGTCACACATAAAATAATATTCATATTTTATAATCTAATAACATTAAAAATACTAATCATAAAAAAATTAAATAAAACGGATGATCAAAATTAGACATGAAAATTTATGGTTGCATTTACAATGGGATAAAGGGAGTATATATGACATAACCTTTTTCCCTGTTTCCATCTTCGCACGGGCTAAGAACCCTTTAAAACGCAGGACTGAGAAAACACATTAGAATAAGAAAAACGTATAAATAGACTATCATACTCATTGGATTTTTACGGAATTTCACAACATAACTTTCGTGAATTTTGCAACATAGGGAAATTACAAAACCATCGTTCGATTAGAACGCAGAAAAAACACGTGAAAGAGGAAAAACCATGAGGTGAAATCTCATGCTTATTTCCCCCCAAAATTGCTTAGACTGGTTTATTTCATAGAAAATTTAAAGGAATGAGTATGAAACAATCCCTTGTTTCAAAAAGCTCTATAATATTATTTCACATAGTATATACAAAATTCTCTAGATATATAGCTTTTTCTTCTTCTTTTTCTTTTTTTTTAAAAAATGGGGGCTAGTTAACAAAGTGCGCAACCAAAACATATTAGGCATGTTAACTACATATTGTCTTCAGAACTAGCATACATAAAGATAAATTAATCTCATAAAATAAATTAATCTCATAGTAGGATGTGTTACATAGTAAAACGATGAATTTGGATATCTAAATTCATAGTAATAAGATGTGTTATAATCTAGTACGAGATTGGTTGGATAGATGGAGTATATATATGTTAGCTGCTACTTCTATGTCACTTCAGTTGCTCATCCGACCAGCTCTGAAATCATGCATCGCCATCTCTGTCTGCAAATCGTCATCTACGTGACTACACAGTTGCGGTTTTATTAATTTAATTGAACTGGGTGATAAATGTAGCTAAACATCAAGTCGTGGAAAGCCTCATTATGAAATTTAACAATTCTTATTTAAAGAAGTTTAACAGTATTTGGGGCTAATGTTTTCTGTCACCAACAATTACTGGCTAATGGCCTTAGGTTTTGTTTACGAGTTCGGCAGAAGTTAGTACTGATGCAAAACGTTGGCTATCCGAATTTCATGGAGTTGATTCAGACGGCTAGCCAAACACATGCCTGTGAGTCTGTGATTTTGTGAACACATGTATATCTATATACTTAACGGTTATTATTGTACATGTATATGCAATTATTTACATATATGTGCGCTTCTTTTTTCTTCAGGACAACCAACCCTGACCAGCTAGGAGTAGGAGTTAGGACGTCTTAGAACCAACAAACTAATTGATTATTATATAAACATGTGTGTTTACACATTATGACTTCTTTTTTGGGCAACCAACCTTGACGTAAGAAGTGTTAGAACCAAACAAATATTGAAAAGTGCTTCTGTAAACTATTGATATATGTGGGTGCATTGAGAATTTAGTATCGGGAATATTTTTTTCAGGTTCATGTAGTCAATGCTTAAGGTCAAACTTTGAATGAAATGGTAAAAATCAATTTGCCCCTCTTGTTATAGATAACGGTATTTTGCAAATAAAAATAAACAAGGGACTGCATTTTTCTTCTTTACATTGTGTTTACACTATATTTAACTGCAACAGGACAACACATTATATAAATTATGGTAAATAAAAACAAATTTGAATTACGAAGCGAGCGTAACTCGACTGGTTAGGTTTCTGGTGGTGGAACATGCCCGCTTGTTTTAGAGTCATAGACTTTACATAGGACTCACATTCATGGCTAATTATTATTTCAATGATAAGCAAGTAAGTGTGTACGCATGTTTATATAAACGTCTGCATATGTACTATGTTAATAAAAAGAGAAAATTTGGATTATTTATATACATAACATTTTTAAATATGGTCCTTAAAAGGAAAGAGTGCACGACCCCAAATTTAAACCGCTTAGAAATAATTCCACTTGACGTCCCTCATATTTTTGTCAAGTTTAATATATCTTAACCGTAATACCAAAAATCTGGACCTCAACTTATAAAACCAAGTTAAATTAGGTCCTATGGCAATGCAAACGGCTCTCCGACATACTGCCGTAAGATATACTCCCGTTTAAAGATAGTCGTATTTTGACTATCTACCTACCACTATCACATGTTTAAATTATACTACCTTCATATTTTAATGTATGGTACCGTTGATTTTTTCTAAAGTTTGACCATTCGTTTTATTAAAAAAATTATGTAATTATTATTTATTTTATTGTGACTTGATTTATCATCAAATGTTCTTTATAAATATTTTCATATTTGCACAAAAATTTTGAACAAAACGAATGGTTAAACTTTATCAAAAAATTAACGGTGTTATACATTAAAATATGGAGGGAGTAATATGGAACGAAGAGAGAAATACGGAGGGAGTAATATGGAACGAAGAGAGCAGTGACATGAGTAAAACTCGACGGAAAGACGAAGGACATAAATGGATTTATTCGAACCGCTCAAACCGATAAATGGGCTGTGGCCCATCGAGCGACTTTTAGTTCAGGCGGTGGTATCGGAGTTCCCCACCTCAAAACCCTAGCTAGGCCGCCTCGTCGCCTTCCCCCCTACGCATCCCCGACCAGCACCGGCACCGGCGGCGGCGGCGGCTACCCCCCTTCAATGGCGGTATTGCCCTCATCTCTCTCTCTCTCTCTTTCTCCCTCGATATTACTCCGCGAAATTGTTTATCTCGTGTAGTGGATCTGTTTACGCTTCGAATGTTTTTTTTTGTCGCGTGATTTGGTGCCAACTGTTGTGGTAGTCTCGTAGCCGTAGCTTCGTGTGCTCGATTCGGAGTAGGTGGATATAGATTGGAGGGCTTAACTGTTCTAGGTCTATGACCTCCAGGATAGATAGGTCGGATGTGTGATTTGGGATAGGTTTCATGTCGAATTGTGGTGAGGGAAAAATTGAAGTATTTAGAAAATCCCCCAAAAGTTCGTTTTGGGGTTGTAGAGCTGCTTGTTTCTTCTTCTTCTTCTTCTTCTTCTTCTTCTTCTTTTTCTTTTTGAAACCCCTAGAGCTGCTTGTTTCGAAGATGTGGTTTGAGTTATGGTTATCTTTTATGGCGCAGGAGTGTAAGTTTGGACCCTTGCTTAGCTTTCAGGTTGAAAGAACGATGGATGTAGAGCTGTTTGTTTGGTTGGAAGATGTGCTCTGATTTTCTTTTTTTATGCGGCACACGAACCTCCCTAGTTATCCTCAAGTCATGGTAGATCAGTCCGAAAACGGGACGGGATGGGCCAACCCGTCACCTATACCCTCTGCCCCAATTTAGATGGGAACCACTTGGAAACCAGGGAGAAAAATTGGCCCGTCCCTCTTGCAGTGGAACTGGCTGGCCCCATTAGGTTCTGCAGGACTGTGCACTAGTTCAGGCTGCAGCGCATGCAAAGTGCACACTAAGCATCACACAGAAATTCAGACTGACAAGTTGATAATAGAAATTGACAGATTGATAGCTGAATAATTCAGAACAGAAACAGAAAGCGTGCCAGATTGAATTAAAACCAGAAAATAGAAATTTCAATCCAGAAATTTAACAAAGATACATACTCCCTCCATACTCGTAAAGGAAGTCATTTAAGACAGCGACACGGTCTCCAAAACACAACTTTGACTTCTTGTTTCTATAAAAATATTTATTGAAAAGTGATATATGTATACTTTTACGAAAGTATTTTTCAAGACAAATCTATACATATAATTTTTATATTTTCAAACTCAACAACTTGAGAGTTATTCATGATTTATATTCCCAAAGTTTGACTTAAACATTGTCCTAAACGACTTCCTTTATGAGTACGGAGGGAGTACAACTCCATTAATTTTCTGAGATGTTCAGATCAGAAACTGTGATTCCTTTACGCATATCACTAGCACAACTGCCAAAAATCGAATTGAACATCAGAAAAATCCATGGATTGTGATAAAATGAAATTCAATATTTCAGAGTAAAAGAAGAGTTTGAATGGGAAGCACACACTTGAATCTGCCATGCTGCTCAAGATGCAAGAACAAGAAGTGTTCCCATTCCTTGCTCACTATTCTGACTGGTACATCAGTATGGGCTGAAGAGGAAAGGGCATCTTCAGCTTAATCTTGTAAAAAATATTTGAAACTTGACAACTCAGCTGTTCACATCAAGGTTCTCTATGTGGACTATGCTTTACTTGAATTGGAGCTTCAGAAGAGCATTGAGGAACTATTGTATCCCTCTTTGAGTGGGGAAAACAAAGACAATGACCCAGTGGTCTAAATGTCATGCGTTGCCCCTAGCCGGTCTGTCCTGGATTGGCTTCTGCCTGTCTCTTGTTAGGCCTGCGTAATCAGTTACGGTATGTAGCTGCTGGTCTGTCGGCTGAGTAGGGAGTAGCACCCAGCGTCTTGCGCTAATTAGGGCTTCAACACATCAGTTTGGTGTTCTATTGCTGCAGATAATTGCAAAACAAACTTGATTTGTTACAGACATTGTACTGACCTGACTAGTATTTGTTTTCTTCTGATTTTCTTCATGATGATTATTCATGGTATTCAGTTCCAAGTGGTGCCTCCATATACATCTTGTCTATACTCTTTTATATACTATTAATGGATTGTTTCTAAATGCAGACTGTGCCAGTTAACCCGAAGCCTTTCTTGAACAACCTGACAGGGAAGCCTGTCATTGTCAAACTTAAGTGGGGTATGGAATACAAAGGTAATCTATACTTTTACCCGTCACATTTTATTCACTGATATGCTTAGGCTAGTGATTGAAATTTCAGAATGAAATCTCTGAGGTTTCAGGAACATTGAAATTTGTCCAGTTTTTACATGAAATTTCTTGCTTCCATGGACAATTACTTCATGGCACTTATCAAGAACATCCACTTTCATTGGTTTTACAATGGAACTTCAATGGAAATCATGTGTTAAAATGGGTCCTCTTGTTGTAATTTAGTTTTCAGACTGTGCCTTATTATCGATTATGCTGACGATACTCTTTTTGTACCCCCCTTTCAGGATATCTTGTTTCTGTCGACTCTTATATGAATCTGCAGGTATTATTTTGTATTTTGTATCAGTTAAATTCGTTCATTTACCAATATGGATCGACGTGTCATCTTCTTTTGCTGCAATTTACCTAATTGTCTACTGCTTTCAGCTGGCTAATACAGAGGAGTATATTGATGGGCAATTCTCTGGAAACTTGGGTGAGATACTGATAAGGTAACTCTATATATCGCCCTTCAGTCCTGGACCAGATTCATCTGTAGTTATTGGCTTACCGCTGGTACTTATGTACTCATAGGTGATCTGTTGGTTACTTGCATGCTATTACCCTGTTTTCAGTCTGACTGGTAATATTAAGAGATAGAATGATAGTATGGTAAAATGTGGAGAGATAGAATGATAGAGTTCAGAGTATATGGAATTTACTCAAATGCAGAAGTATAACAAGTAGCAGCGCTTATAACTTGGGAAGTCTTTTGCTGACTAAATCGTTAAAGAGCAACCGCAATGTATACTACCAAAGTGGATAATAACGTGGGCCTGGGGTTCAGGTGGTAACAGTTATTACAAAGCTCACAATGTGCTATGCCTATTCTGCAAATTAAGGTGGGGTCCACCTTAAAAAGAATCATTGTAAAACTATCTCCTATAGCCATGCTCGTACAAAAAGATTCCCATATCTACAGAAAATATTGTTCTTTATTCTCTTGTTACCGGCAGTAGCACAATGGCCCGGTAGTAGTTATTGTCTCTACCCACAATGCTTCTTACCTGGTTATAAGCCTATATTAATTGCTTGTTACCTGCTTTTGTTCAACATTGTGGTTGCCCACAAAACATATTCAATTGTCTGATGTATAATTCTTATTTGTTTCATTTGTGAACTGTACAGGTGCAACAACGTTTTGTATCTCCGAGGCGTTCCAGAGGATACCGAGATAGAGGATGCGGAATGAGATAGCCCGGGCCATGTCCAGATTGATTATTGTAATATGCTGCTGACATGAACAATTAAGTGTCATGTACAACTGATGCAGATTGACCTGGATCTTTAACTATGCCATGATATGGTAATGTTATGCGTTGAAACTGTCGTTGCTCGGAATGTGTGAGATCATATTTCGTAAGAAAATACCATTTGCCTGTCATGATTAGCCAAATTAGATAAGCTATCAGTTTTGTGTTTCATGGTTCGATAACATCAAAGGCAATTTGAATTCTACGTTTCGTTTCAAACTTACGACAACTTCCATGGATCAAAGCAAAACAATCTGTTCTCGACTTGCTCAAATATGAAATACATAAGCGTTGTATTACTTTTCCGCTTTGAACGAGTTTGAAACGTGACTGACTCAGGGTGTTTAGGAGATTTAGATTCCGAGAAACGGCTGGAAAAACCAATTTTTAATTTTTAATTTGCTTTCTGAATTCAACAACTAATACTCCCTCCTCCTATTATGACGTTAGTTCATGGAAGGAGGGAGTACTTCGTAGTTCGCTTTTGAGTTCTATAACTGATAACTATAACTTTGCAGAATCTATATAACTTTGCAGAATCTAAAAAAATTCAAATTCATGGAAGGAGGGAGTACTTCGTAGTTTGGAAGGAGGGAGTACTTCGTAGTTCGCTTTTGAGTTCCATAACTGATAACTATAACTTTGCAGAATCTAAAAAAAATTTGAATTGTTTGGGAGAAGTTTTGATTTAAGAAGTTGTAGTTATTTTCTCAATCCTGAAATTTGGGGATTTTCGTTCAAAAACCCAGTCCAACAGAATCCCTAGCCAAGCTCCCACTGGTTGGAATTCCCAAGCCCGGATTCTTCGTTCTCCACAAGTGGGGAGAGGCGCTAGCTCCCAATCTCCCTCTCCCGAGCGAATTCCCGCGCCACATGAAATTTTCTCACCTGGGGTTCGCCGCGAGGTCATTCGTCGCCTCATCGTGGTGTCCTGCAGGCAGCCCCATCTCACCCGCGGGCCGCGGCCGGCTAGAAATCATACGCCGCTCCCCAAAGCTTTTCCGGTGTTGGCAGCTTGTGCTTTGGCAGCGGCAGCGGCCCCATCTGCACTGCAGCCGGTGAACTTCCTCGTCTATCCCCCAACCACCATCGCTGCCTCCATTTGAGCCACCGCCTCGATACGACGCAAATTAGCCCGCCTGCATCGGCTCCCATCATCATGACTCGGCCGGAGTTGCTCATTCCTTTTGCTGGGATTGGTCTCTCATGAAGATGAGTTCATCCGTCGAAGCAGTTTACCGTTGGTGATTCATTCAGCGATGCAAGTGAATGATCCCAATCTCTGCTCTTGCACCATTGCTCAAACTTGTGCCATGTTTTTTATTTACCAAGGAGTTTCAATCGGTCAGTCACTTGTGATTCTTTTTACAGATTACCTTTGTTGCACTTGCTGAAGATTAAGGTATCTGTTGCTGCTTGCTGGTTCTCGTGCTATTGTTCTCTACTGTTTTTCCTAAATTTTGCAGCTGGTGCTGCTATTGATGTGCTGTTGTCGAGGCCGCGATTAGGAGTTCGCGAGAGTGATCTCACATAGGGAGAGACGGAAATAAATTTCAGTTAGTGGTTTTGTAGAGGGCCCACCTTTTAGTTTTAGGAAGTCAATTTCAGACAATCTCTTGGAGGGATCAATATTTTAGCACATCAAATTTTGTTTAGAATTCCTATAAAAATAGTTTTGAGAATAGTTTTGAGAATGAAATATTGGGATTCTCTTGGTGATGCTCTAAAGCTTTTCAAACGGGCTTTCAATAAGCCTCTGGAATTTGCTGTTCACGAAGCGAGCAAATAAAACAGAAAAAAAGCTGAAAATTCACCGTGGCGAAAAATCCGGGATTTTTTTTTTCGAAAAATCACTTCATTTTAATATTCGCAGTAACTGAGCGCAACTGCCCACAAATTCCAAAACCAAAAAAAATTCCTCTCAATCCCCTTCCCTCCAATTCTCCACTTCCCCATCCATGGCAACCGCCGCCGCAGGCGATGATCCACCGTCACCGCCGCCGCCAGCGGAGCGGCCCGGAGGGTGGTTCTCCGGCCTGGTATGCGGCGCCGGCCGCCTCCTCGCCGCCGTGCTCGGCCCGGACTCCCCCGACTCCGGCACCGGCGGCTCCGCTTCCTCCTCGCAGGAGTCGTCGTCCCAGTCTCCGCCGCCTCCGCGCGGCCACCGCGGCAGTGGCGGTACGCGATCCTTCCCTCGAGCGGAGTTCTAGAATCCGAGTGCGCTGCGTTGTTTTGCGCCGTGGTTGATGCTGTTTGCCCTCGCGGGTGTTCGGCGTGAGCCGTTGCCGTCCGTCGCTGGAGATGGTGGCGCGTCCGTGTGGTTGGTTAGCCTGCGAAATATTCGAGTGAATTTGGCGCTACCTAATCCTGTAGTTAATTTTTGCACAAACCGAGTGCAGCATCACACGAACACGGAGTTAGAGGTATAATAATATGATCGGATTCTCTAGGTTTTAGTAGTGGTTTCATTTGCCAATTTGGAGAGAACTTGGAGAAATATTTTTTCCTCACGGATATTGTACTGAACCTGTTAATTTTAAAACTAGAGAAGTGTAGGTGGCCTTGTGTTTTCTGTATGATTGCCAGTGATCTGGTCATTGGTTTGAACAGTAGGGGGAAAATGGTGTGGGGTGTTGGGCTGAATCCCATTGTACAATGCTTGAAAATTGAGACTGGAATTTGACCTTGTCGATGCTCCTCTCTCTGCCACCTGAAGTTTCAGTTAATCTCTGGTAGGACAAAGCATTGAAACATACTTAGTTTTTCTTTTTCCTGTAGCTTTTCTAAAAGCACATGCATTCTACTCCTACATTATCTAAGAACGCCATACATGCAACTATTGAATCCTTTTGATGCGATACTTTGTAGCAACAGATGATTAGATTAACCCCATTACTCTGTTTTGTGCTTCACATTTCTCGATGATGAAAACACATCAAAGTTTGCTCCCTTTTTGCCTGATCTATATCTTCTTAAATGAACAGATAATACTGCGCACTTTGCTTCTAACAATCAGTTCAACCAGGTATTTCCATCTTTGTACATCTCTGTAGTTCAAGTGGACTGTAAATCTTAGTTTAGGAGTGATGAAGAGATTGATCAAGAATGTCCTTTTCATGATCATAGAGCGGAAAGGAGATTACTCTAAAAGACAGTGGTGTGGGATCCTTAGCACTTGTCTCAGAGATAGATCCCAAGGATGCTATACTGCAGATGCTTTTGCAAGAAACGTACTCAAGGTATCATACCTTATATCTTTGTTTTCTTCTGCTGTAGTTTTTTAGTTGTACAACCAATCTTTTCACTATTGGATCTGTATTAGCTTAATCATATGAGTTTATTTTCATTGAATTTCAGTACTTCCTTCCGGTGAAAAATTTTAGTACTTTCATAAGCTAAATGTATCTGTGGCCGGCAATTACTAATATATCTATCAGACCAAATTTCAAGAGCGTGGCCTTTCTGTTATTATCTCCTTGAGATGATATAGAAAAAAAGACATAAGTTTGATAGGGAAATTCGTTCTTATTATGACTATTTATCACAGAGGCAATTTCTGAACATATTGACTGCTAAGTTTGACTTCAATTCTTCAATTACGTGCCAGATCGGAATGTGATATACTGATAAAGATAATTCACGAGCGGGTTGTGGACTCAGACCCTGATGTGGTTGAACCTTCTATTGTTCTTCCAATTGCTTGGCAAACTAGCCAACAGCAAGATCATGTTCCATACTCTTCATTTCGTCCAAACACTTGCTCTGCGAGTTCAAATGTTCATGATTGTAGCCAACAGCTTGACAACAACATTGTTGAGAACGGATGGCTTGAAGAGAGTCAGCATGTGAGTCCCCAACTCTCTGAACCTTGTGGAAATATACTTTACACTAAATATGTTGGTACTCAAGATCACAGAATTTCATGACATGTATTTACATTGCACCTTATATTCGCCTTTTCAATACCATTAGACTGTGCTCAGTTTTTTATGACTACTTCTGATGATGTAAACTGCCAAAGTACACCATATTTTCTGAGGTTTTATTCATGTTATTAATTTCTTCTGATTTTTCTCCCATCACTACAAAATTCTTCATAGTATAGGCCATGGGTTTGATAATTCTGAGCTACTAACCTTCTTGGGTCATTTTAATACCATTCATTTTCTAGACCAAGTGATGTTTCTTTATTGGCTAACAGCATGCCTAAAAGTTTTTCGTGGGCAATACTTAGTCTATCTCAGAGCAGGTATCTCATTTTATTTGTTCAAATCTTGCATTTTTTTGTTTGACCCTGGAATGATGCAAACGTTCTAACTTTTCTTCTTGAAGTGGAATATCATCTGCTATTGAATCATTATAGTAGGAGCAAACAAAACTATAAATAATGAAGATCAAAACTGCAGAACTGCAAGCCTGAATAAATCAACCAAAGAGAATGCCTAACCAGGTTCACACAGTTCAATTTATAGGAGCCTAACTTGCAGTTTTGTTGAACAACTGCAGGCTCTGAAAAGAAGTAATTCTTGCACTGGACATAACCTCGATGAGTCTCACTCCCGAAGTGTCAGACCAAAGCTAAATGATTTGAACATTTCAAATAGGCAGGATGGTATTCTTAAGAGTCATTCAGGTAAAATATGTTGTAATTGTTGCAATTACATTTCAAAACCGTAAAGCCTATTCTAGTGGGATATATGTTGGTCATCAACTATTTCTGTGCCTTTATTTTGTGATAGATATAGCTTCATTTGAAGAGGCAACCACCAAGTACCCTAATGCATTCAGGGGGATACCAGAAGATACAAAGAAGCTGTTCAAAGATATCCCCCTTCTCGGGACGGACAACCTAATATTTTCCAACATTGTTTCATATGATGACACTGATAATGACATATCAGCTCTCCGTGGTAAGCGTCCTGCTGTAACTGCACGGACCTTTGCTTCAGCCACTAGTGAAGCCAACCGGGATAACCGTTGTCCTACCATGCTCTATCCATACTCTGATCGGGTACTTGGACTATACAACACTAGTTTACTGGGTGTCGCTCTTTGGAATTTGTCAAATTCGGCTGTGGTGCCCTGTTACTGAAAGTAACTCCAAATTTTGTCACAGGACCTGACAAATACCTTTCCTATTAAGGTGGAACCTTTGGATGATATTGTTCCTTTTGATCCTGAAATAGTAGTCCTTTCACGCAAAAACCGTAACAGTACGTTTCTGCATTTAGTTTAAAGTTTCTGATTCTGTGAGTATAAACCTTAGGTTTCTACTATTAACTCGTCTGATACTCTTAGTTTTTCTGCAGCAGGCACCATCTGCAATGACCCTTGTTCTGTTTCAAAACTTATGTTTCAAGAGGACAAGGAGGCTGCGCCCAGGTAATGTCCATGGCAGCCATGTATCTTCAAATGGGCCAATGTTGTTTTCCTGTTATAAACTCATGATATCTGGTATTTATGGTTCATTTTGTTTGTTTTATGACTTTAATACAACATTGCAATAATATGGCATGAATTGTTTTTCTTAATATCTAAATTCTGCAATGTGTATACATGCTCCATAACCAATGGTCAGCCTATAATGCCTTACTAGTTATGAACAATCTGAAATGCATTTCTTCTATCAAGCAATGTAAACTGTCCACAATGAACAGATGATATACTACTATATACATTTTATATTTTCATGATAAAAGAATTTATTGCAATACGTAAGTAATTGTGTCCTTCCATCTATTCAGTTCATCAACAGGCGTGCCGCTTGAAAACAGTCCTAGGAATTGCACAGGAGCTAGCCTGCAAAGGAGCACTCAAACTAGGAGAAGTTCACCTGCTAATGTATATCGTCGCCAATACATTGACAGCAGAACCCGATCAAGGAGTGGTCCATCACATCAAGGCGAACCGATAGCGGTTGGCCAGGAGCCAGACTTGGCTCCAACCCAGGCGAAGAAACCGGTTGGGAGGCCAAGGAAGTCAAGAAGGTGAGGTAATTCTCGGCTTCTTGATTCTCCGTTCCATCCTTTAGTTTAAAAATCAAGATAAAGCTAGGGCCATAATTAAGCTTGATGTACATTCTTACTTACTGCAGGTACTGGAAGGCCAGCAGAAGATGAAGAATGCGCAAGATCAGAACTGTAAAAGGCTCACTCCAGGTTCGAGCTAACACCAGTAATTTCTAATTACCAGTATTCAGGGAGAAACTGCTTAATGCCTTTGATCGTTGCTATCTTCAGTAGACTAACTAAGCAATGCTACTACTATTCTGAATTTACCTTCAGTTTCTTAGCACTTCGGAATTCTAAAACTTTTGATGAGTTCCTTTGATGTATATATATGGCAAGCCTAGCGCGGCACCATACACTACATATACACACACACACACACATATATATATATATATATATATATATATATATATATACACATGTAGACCGTGTGCAAATTTTGCCCTTGTGCCTTCTACTCTCATCCCCTTTTCCTCTAGGTGATCAGAACTGAGAGTGAGCTGTTCTGCTTTCAATTTAATCATGTGTTGTAGTTAGTAGTCACTGCACAGTCCTACCTCCGAGCAGTGGCGTATTAAGAAATAACAGAAGGGTCTGAACAAACTAGACATATCTATAGTCCCCTTCGAATGTATATGGTAAAAAGAATTAGTGAAGACTTCCATAATCCTATCGCCAGTAAAGGAGGCTCGAGCCCTCGCCGCCCCTCGCTAGATCTGCCCCTGCCTCCGAGCTCCAACTCTGGAGGAGCTATAGTGAATTGGGGAAGTGGCAACGTGCACGCACTGACGCATCTGGCTACCCTAGTCCACAATTACTACACAATAGCATAGCAACAAGTTCAAAGCATGGAAACAACAGCAGCACTACTAGTAGTAGTAGGAGCCTGGGGGTGTGCATGCTCCTTAGCACGAATCACGAGGCGGCTTGGTGGGGGCTATCGGTTGATGATCCCCTCATTCTCCCCACCATGTGCGTGGCATGGCACATTGACACCTGAGTGCTTTCTGGAATTAACGGATCACTGGCCGCGCGCGGCACCCCTCGCATCGCCGTCGCGTAAGGAGCCGGCCGCCTCAATCTTTTTTGCCTTTCCGGCCTATCGTTGTGTAGTGTGTAGGATCACACCTCCTCTGGTCTTCAAGAATGGAGAAAGAAACATGTCTCAGTGAGATGGACATTCTTGTGCGAGATATTACAGGCAACCTAGGAGGAGATGTAACCTTTGCTCTGTCCAGATTCGTTGCACTAGGAGTGGTCACATTCCCTTCTAGATTGTCTTTTTTTTAAGGATGGAGGGAGTATCTGGGAAATTTTCTGAATCTACCCGGTGCGTGACACAAACTCGGGCGACGAGAACGCCGGAGATGAGAGGAAGGGTACCCAGGCCAGTTTTAAAAGGATTTATTTTTAAAATTTAAAAATTTAAAAGGTTTAAAATGAAAATTCCCGGGTGAACAGCCCTAGTGTAAACTTGCCTAATTACCCAGAGTCCAGAGCCCCACATCTTCTGTACTTGTCCATAAATTCAGCCCGGCCGGCCCCATCACCATCAGAGCCCCTTACATTTAGCAGGCCCAAATGATGGTATTGTTATCACTGTAGGGCGAACGCGAACTGTCCCAGTTCAGTTCAGGTTCTGAGGTTCGGATTCATGGTGTTGGTTAGTAGGCACGTAGGGACTTGACTTCAAAACCTGTCCCGCCATCTGCATACTCATTTATTTTAGACTTAAAAGTTCCTTTATTAGTATGACTTTACCCTTATGTAGTAATGGACTAATGATTGAGAGAACTTCATGTTGCCTTGAAAACAATCGGATCCCCACTTTAAGAATAATCTGATCTCTTGTTATTCAGACAATGCTAAAAGATGTAAACAACTAGATTTTACTCTGGTCACGAAAACCAATCGTTTAGAGTACACATCTCAAAGGGAACTTTCAAACTTTTGAACATTATCATTTTGAATGTTTAGTTTGGATAAAAGTCGTTGTAGGCTGTCCTGAGAAATACTTTCATAATACTATAATGTTCTCAAGTTCTGCAATATATATACTGTAATAGAAATTAGCGATCAAAGTTACATTTTCATTTTTTTTTCATATTTTCATAGCCTAAGGAACAGTAATTAACAAATTGTACTAGTCCCAAAAGAGAAAGAAAACCCATTTGTGGTAGTTGACAGATGGTATTGTAATCTGTCTAAACTTCCATCTAAGCATGGAGGGTGGACCCTTGAGTAACATGCATCTACTGGGAAGTGGAAACTGGTGTTGTCCTGTTATTTGCATTCATTTCCATGCGAGTACTAGTACTCCTAGTAATTAGGAGTAGGGGGGATCACTTAAGAAAATGAGAAGTATGAGATGTCCGAAAACAAGTAATAGATGCACGCACGCGGGAGCTGCCACGACAAGGCAATTATATATATAGACATAGGGACTGTTTGAAAAAAAGATTTTGTCCCCGTGCCGCCATGTGAAACTAGCGTATGATTTGATTGTACATGATTAATTGGATGTTTCCAGGGTCTTGAAACAAGAAAACATGGCCAACTATTAATACTTTTAGGAGTACATGTGCACATCCTGTGTTTATTTAGGTAAAGTGCACATCCTATGTCACACCATGATATTTCGGTTTGGAGGAATTTTAATTTATAGAAATATAAAAAGAGAAAATATGAGTGTATGCACACTTTAATCCATATGAATTTTTCAAGAGGTTTAAGTGGATGATTTTTTTATGTTTTAATTATTTTTCAACTTGTAGGAAGGAAAATTTCCGGTTTACCTATATTTACATTCCTACAAACTGAGTATGCCTCATAAGAATTAATTCTTAGGAGTCCAAATCTTTTGTTTTTCCTCCAAACTAACTAAAAATGAGAAAGTTCTGTTTAGGTTGTAGTTTAGAACTCAGAGTTTCATAGCTCCAGCTGTATAATAGCTCTAACAGCTTGAGAAATAAACTACTTTGACCTCAAAATCAACTCTAAAATTAAGTTTTAAATTTAAATATTAACCATGATTGATAAGGCAACAAGCTTAAGGGTCTGTTTGGGGAGCTTCTAGCTGCTGCAGCTTCTCTCATAACCAGAAACTCCCGCAAACAATCCAATTTTTGGTTCAGATTCTAAAAAGCTGTAGTTGTAGAATCCAGAAAATGAACTAAAAGTTTGGAAAACCCAGCTTTTTGAGATTCTCAGAAGCTGTCTACCAACCAGCTGCTTCTCAGATTCTTAAGCTCTCTAAAATAGACCCTAATATTCTGATATGGTATAGTCGTTGGCCCTCTACCTGAGAGTTAGTGTCTCTGGCCCTGTTTAGATCTCACCCCAAAATTTTTCACCCTGTGATATCGAACGTTTGAACATCTACATGAAGTATTAAATATAAGCTAAAAAATAACTAATTACACAGTTTGCGACTAATTTGCAAGACGAATCTTTTAAGCCTAATTGCTCCATGATTTGATAATGTGATGCTACAATAAACATTTGCTAATGATGGATTAATTAGTCTTAATAAATTCATCATGTGGTTTACTGACGTATTCTGTAATTATTTTTTTGTTAGTGCCCGAACACCCTATGCGACACTTTATATAATACCTGATGTGACACACCGAAACTTTACACCCGTGGATCTAAAGACCCCTCTCTTTATGAAGGGCGTCCTATGGGACTCAACATACTAGTATGGCATTTCGGATTGTGATCGCTGCAACAGCAGCTTTTGCCCCTTTAATTATCAACCCCTGCATGCACAAGCCTTTGCCATTTACCACAATTCCTAGAGCTTTTCTTATGGCCGAACAGAGGAAAAGCAGCCATATACATTTACTCCAATTCTCTCTCCCAATTAATTAAAAGCTGTGATGCACGCAGGGGTAATTAATTAAGTTGACTGGATGTTACAAATCTGACGATGATGGTAAATCTAAATGTTAGATATTCGAAGTTAACGTGTTGTTTGATCCATGAAGTTGGGGGGAGAAATGTGTATAGGCGAGTTTAGAGAAAAGAAAGAGAGAAAAAGAAAGAGTACACTAGATCGTGGCATTACATGCGAATAGCTAGCTAGCCCAAATGTGCTAAGTCACAAGAGGAGAAGAACGAAATTAAGTAGAGTAGCATATTGAGAGCAAATGAATAAAAAGTTATGTTGCATTGTATTGAAGCCAATGTATTAGAGTTAAAATATCATGTTTATTTAGGTGGTTAATCCCTCTATCTCGAAAATGTAACTTTTATATATAAATCTAGACATACGCTAAGTTAAAATTCATATATAAAAATTGCTTTTTTAATATAGGCGGAGCAGGTTAATCCCTACCAGAAGTACAGAACAGCATGCAGGACATGTACCACCAAGCTAAAGTCTGTCCGGATAATTAAACCGTGTATATATGTACGAATTTTCCAAAGTGCACCTAGAGCACATGTACAGATGTAACATACACAGGATTTTAGCTTGCTAAAGCTAACCATATAAGTACAGTATATATAGTATTGTACTCCCTCCGTTCAAAAAAAAAAACAAACCCTAAATTTCCGTGTTTAACGTTTGACTGTCTGTCTTATATAGAATTTTTTATAATTAGTATTTTTATTGTTGTTAGATGATAAAACATAATTAATATTTTATGCGTGACTTGCTTTTTTAAATTTTTTTTCATAACTTTTTCAAATAAGACGAACGGTCAAACGTTGTACATGAAAACTCAGGGTTTATTTTTTTTTAAGGATGGAGGGAGAAATACGGATCAACAGGAAGCTACCTAGCTTAGCAACTATCCTAGCTTCTTCGTAGGCAGCTTCTGCATATTCATGGGAGTCTCATTGATATGGCCTACGCTCTGCTGGATCGATCAATAGCTCTCTTAATTCTGTGCTGCAAAACACGTACAAGTTCTATTTTCTTCTTCTTAAAGTTTTATTTGCATACCGACATGTCTCTAATACACATGTTTTATAATTACTTTTTTTTCAAACTATATATTTATAACTATTCAAAAGTTTTCCCACATCAAATCTGCTAATATATTTTTTGCATATCAAGTTCTAATTCTTTTATAGTTCTTAATGATTTACGATTTTGAGAGGAGAAAAGCTATAAAACGGTATCCCGTTGTCACGGGACGATTAATGTGAGCGAATCGTTATGTCGTTGATGCCTACCTCATATGCGAGATATGGATAGGCTCCCACGTGATGAACTAGCTTGTCGCACTGTCCTGCTGAGTGTGGACGTGACTTCTTCTTCTATTAGTTGTAGGACATGCATAAGAGGTGCTCACATACTAGCTGGGCCTGCTGGAAAGAGCCATGGCCAATTATCTAGATTTATGTTCATCTTTTTTCTTAATTATCTTGTTTTATGTTCATCTTTTTCTTAATTATCTTGTTTTAAGTACCATATCTAATATATATAGGTATCATGTCTGATACCAAGGTATATATGATACCCACAGTATCTATAAAATCTGATACTTAGGTATCAGGTCTAGGTATCAAGTATGATACCCGGGTACCATATATGATACCTTAGGTATCAAGTATCATACCCAGGTATATGATACCCACAGTATCTATAAAATCTGATACCTAGGTATCATGTCTAAGTATCAAGTATGATACCCAGGCACCATATATGATACCCTAGGTATCAAGTATCATGCCAGGTACCATATATGTTACCTACAATATTTACAAAATCTAGTACCTAGGTACCAAGTCTAATTATCAAATCTGGTACCCAGATATCATATATGATACCCACGATATCTACAAAATCTGATACCTAGATACTGGGTCTAAGTATAAGTCTGATACCTAGATACCACATATGATACATATGTAATACCAGGTCTGTTACCTTGGAGGTTCATAACATATAAGGTACTATGTAGTACCAAGTATCATGGGGTTTCATGGATGATAAGTGTAGCGCCCGTTCCGTCGTGGCGCCTAGCGGGAAAATTTAAATTCTAAAAACCCTAATTGCGAAAATTGTTTCTTCGCTTGCAGTCAGTCTCCGTGCCATTCCGGATCTCGAATCCCCGATCCATCGTCAAATCCAAACCCTAATCTCAATTTTTTTTCTTCCCAATTCATTTCCTCCGCAAAAGTCTATTTTGCCTCCCTCAGGTTTGGTGGGTCGATTTCCTCTCGGCCCATCTCTCTCTCCCTCCCTCCCTCTCTCCCTCTCTCCCTCGCTCTGCCCGTGCGCCGCGTGCGCGTGCTCGTGAGCCGCGCCGAGCCGAGCGCCCTCCGCCCTCGCTGCCGCTTCCCGCCAACGCCGCCCAAATCGTCGCGTCGCCCCGTTGCTTCCCGCGCGCGCACGCCGTGTTGGCCGACCGGCCAGTCGCCGCCGCTGTCAGCACCTGCCGCGCCTGCCCCGCATCTGCCGCCCGTGTCGCCGCTCCGCTCCAAACCGGTCCGCCGTCATCGCCGTCGTCATCGACCCGGCCCCGCCACCTCCGCGCGCTAGCTTCCAAGGGATGGAGGCCGAGCTCCTCCTCCCTCTGCCGCGTCGCCCTCTCTCCCTCCTCCTTTTCCCAAAGTGGCAAGGGGCAAGCCCCCCTTTCTCTCCTCATTTTCCCTTTTCTCTTCCGCCGGCGTCACCCCCCTGTCGCCGTTTTGGCCGCAACCGCCGAGCGCTAGCTCGCTCCCTTGACCGCCCTTGGTCGGTTCCCAAACCGACATCGCCTCCTATTTAACCAAGGTGCCCTCCCATCGATTCCTCCTCCCGTTTCGCTCGCCACCTCCACGCCATTGCCATCCCTCTGTCTCGCCTCCGCCGTTCATCGCCAAGCACCGGGAGAGCTGGTGCGTGCGAAGGACGCGTGAAGGGGACTTCGGGCGCATCGTCTTCCTCCGCTTCCCTGGCCCGATGCCGGAGAGATCACTACCGTGCCGTCGGCCCATCGTCACTGTGCCCCGTCCCGCACGGTAGTGCATCTCCCCGTGCTCCCTCCTCGTTCCCCCTCTTCCCCTTAGTTTTCGATAGAAGCTTGTGTAACCTCCCCATAGCTAGCTGGCGCCGCCCCAAGCCTTGCCGCCGCCCACTGTGTGCTCGCCGTCGTCGCCGCCCGAGCTCGGTAGCGCCTCTCGTCGCCGGCCACCCTCGGTGCGTTTCCTCCTAATCCGGCGCAAGGAATGCAATCCCGAGGTCGTGTAGATGCTCTAGTCCGGAGGAATCGAACCCTAGTCGTCTCGCCATCGTTCCCCTCTTCTCTCGCCGCCGGTGGCCGCCGCCGCAATCCGCCACCGACGAACTCCCTCCGGCGAATCCAAGCCGTTGGCTTGCTCCCTCTCGTTCTCCCTCGTCATTCCGGTGTACACCCCGTCGCCCCTCGTCGTCGCACGGCGTCCCGGAGAAACCGCCACCGCCCGCCGTCCATTCGCGGCCGGCGCCTTCGTCTTCCTCCAGCCGGCCCGCGTGGCAGCCATGTAGGCGCCATGTCGGTGCCACCTCGGCACGACCAAATCGGCCGACCCGGTCAGCCGCTCCCTCCATTCCACCCTCCCCGTGCGCATGGTCCACGGTGAGCTGTGAGGCTGCGCGTGGGCCTGCCGCGCACCGCGTCCTCCGTGAACCGCGCGTGCGCCGCGCCTCCCCTTCCCAAACCCTAGCACGCCCCGCGTGCACCTCGCTCACGGTGAGCCGAGCCGCCGACAAGCGGGTCCCACTCGGGACCACGCGAGATGGACCCGGCCCACCGGCTCCCTCTCTCCTCCCCGCCCGCGCGCGCGCCTTGGGCCGCCTTCTCGGGCCGGCCGGCCCATTAAGCTCGGCCGAGCCGCCCCTTTCTCTCGGGCCGCGCCCTAGCTGCCCGACGGAAGTCTAATTCCCCTCCCTCTTTCTTTTCTTTTCTTTTCTCAAAAAGGTTTTAAATAAATCCTTTTTCCTTTAGATCAAAAATCCAATAATCTTAGAAATTCAATATCTTCCCAACCGTAAGTCCGTTTGACTCCGTTCAACTTCTAAAATTCCTCAAATCTCGAGATCTATCTAATGGCACGCTTAGAGGTCCATAATAGGGCTTTATTTTCACCGTTTGTTGAGTTGTCCCGTCTCGCGTGTAGTTTCGGAGCCCGAAGACCCGCAGTGCGAGGATTTCGAGGATCAAGCTCAAGGTCTCGAGCAAGGCAAGACACCTTTGATCATCTTGCACCTATAATTTAAATCTAAGTATTTCTTTTCCGCAAATATTGCATGAATAGGATCTACACAAGTAATTTGGCCGCGGCTTGTGAGATAGCCTGCTGGCCCCCAATCCTAATTGCTGCAATTACCCTCCGTGAATTATTGAACACTTAAACCTCCCTTGCCAACTATTGTGCTTCGATGCATGGGCCTTCGGGTACGCGCATCGGAACACCCCCCCTCAAAATTTAAAATATCCAACGATGGGTAAAACTTGGGTTTTACAAAAGACTTGGAAAACCCGACACCTGGGTCGGTGCTTGCGAACTAAATGAATTTCCAAAATCGCGGACCGGGGAACGTACCGGGAGTACGGTTTCCCGCTCTTGCACTTAAGGACTGTTTCCTTGGAATTTCATCCGAACATAAGACAAGTGCGACCACATGGGTGGAATGGGACACCCCTGGCTGAGTAACTAGCTAATCGGGGGTGCCATGATGCCAAGAGACATGTGGATTCAACGGGGTGGTGCCGGGGAGAACCCCCGGGTTTCCTGGCACAGTATGGTCTGGGACCTAATCTGTTGTTGGTCTGGGACCCCTCTCGTTGGCATATGGTGAACCTGTGTCGGCTTTCGAAATGCCTTGTCATGAAAGCCTTAAGGTCTCTAGACGTGGCCGTTCTGCACGGGCTGGAAGATCTGGGTTAGTAATGTCGTGTGGGTAAAGTGTACCCCCTATGCAGAGGTTATTAAACTGTTTGAACAGCCGTGCCCACGGTCATGGGCGGATGTGAGGTGATTCCTAGCGTAGTTTTGTTTGACTACTGCTTTGTGAAATTGCTGCTGTGGAATGGGTTCGATGTTTGAAAAAATCTGCGGTTGATGGGATCAGCCAGGCTCGGGTGGCCGTTTGAAAGCTGTTGGCCGGGTGCCAACCCTGATCAATTCAAAGACTGATACATTGCACATACTCCGACCGGACGAGACGCACTGTCCCATCCGTGTCGTTTGAGAAGCACTCACTTAGTTGTTTCAAAAAGGAGTTTAAATAAAATCAATTGCAAAAACAACAGCCTTTCCTTTGAAGCCTGCATTAAACACTTAATTCCCATGGCTTGCTGAGTACTCCTGTACTCACCCTTGCTCTATATAAATAATCCCCCCCCCAGTTGCTGAAGAAGATAATGTGGCCCCCGCCGACGAGGAGTTCTTCTAGGAGCAAGTCGGCTATGATGAGTTTTAGGGTTTCGGCCTAGTTCCCAAGTCGCGCCTGTGATGATTGGTCCAAGTCTTGGCTTCCGCTTTCCCTTTTGTAATGCAGTTGCGAGCTCGGGATCTGTCCGCAGCCCAACATGACTGTACTCCTACTCTGTAATAAAGAGACCTCTGTTGCTGTGATATACTGTCTTCCTGTGATACCAGCACTGTTTCCTGGGACTGGTATCGGTTAACAGGTTAAATTGGAGCGTCACGGGCTAGTTCCGCTCAGGGCTAGTTCGGGGCGTGACAATAAGTACATGATTTCTCCGTACTTTATAATAACTAGTTGTAGATGTGTGTATCTTTATTGGTCCACCCTAATTAGCACACGACCCAACAAAAAATATTTATTGTGAATATATGTATCAATTGTCCCAATCTCATCAGCATATGACCTAACGAGATACTAGACTATTATTAGTCCACATCAGAGTGTGTAGACCAATAAGAAAACTCTTTTATTACTATCAGACTAGCTGTGTCCCACATAGGCCAACCAGTCCCGCTTCCTCACAGTGCAACCAAACTAACCCAGATAGGAGACTTGATTAGATGAGCACTACTGCCGCGTCCCTTCGGAGAAGCGGGGGTAGCAGAATGTCGTGCACGATCAAGATCATAAACTATACCGTCAGATGAACGGTATTCCGTCCCCTAGCTGTCCTCTTTTGAGAGATGTGTGTCTGTACGTATTTTAGGATGTCATTGTTTTCAGAACAGATCAGACAGTACATATCTAGATGGAAAAAGTACGAATTACCCCCTCGAACTATCGCGGTCGTCCGAATTACCCCCTGAACCCGAAAACCGGATATTCTTCACCCCCAACTATACAAACCGGACGAATTACCCCCTTCGACCTAATCTGCGGTGGTTTTGGTCTACGTGGCGTACATGTGGCAGTCCAGTCAGCATTCTATTTATTAAAAAAATATGGTACCCTGTCACGGATAGACTTTATGGACCTCAAGACATGGGCTGTCAAGTGGGCTAGCCCAACCATGGAAGCTGGTTTAACCAGCTTCCATGGTTGGGCTAGCCCACTTGACAGCCCATGTCAAGTCTCTTCTCTCTCTCTCTCTCTCACTCTACCTCTCTCTTCTCTCACTCTTCCTCTCTCTCACCCGCCCGCCCCGTGCGCCGCCCTGCCTCGCTACCGCCTCGCTTCCTCCGCCTCCGCGCTCGCCTCGCCGCCGCCTGCCCTCCGCCCTGCCTCGCCGCTGCCGCCCCTCCGCCCTGCCTCGCCGTGCGCGTGAGAGAGAGGAAGAGTGAGAGAAGAGAGAGAGGAAGAGTGGGAGGAGTATGACAGGTGGGTCTCACATTTTTTAATAAATAGAATGCTGAATGAACTGCCACGGTTCAGGGGGTAATTCGTATTTTTTCATATATATATATATATATATATATATATATAGAGAGAGAGAGAGAGAGAGAGAGATTTGGGGGTGATCCTATGAACATTGAATATGCTTGATTCGTTAGCTAACGATTCAGATATATATACATGCGTGTGACGGGATCAACGGGAAAGAAAAGCCTGTTGGTTCCATCAATTGTAGGAAGAGATCAAGAGAGGAGTAATTAAAATGGGGAGAGATCCTGCTGTGTGATTTCTTTCTGATTCTGGCCTGCAGAAGCAATTGAATTGTTGTAACAACTCCTGATCAGTCCTGACAAGCCATTATAGGGAGTATTATATATTTGGTCCATCTATCTCTCCCATGTACTACAGGTAATTAATTTGTTAATTAAGTGCATAAGAGCATATTTACAATGAGGTTGATCGAACTGTTGGTACAATTAAATATCCGTAAGAAAAGAGAATTTGGGTCCCAGCACAGATAGAGCTCATAAAAGATCCAGCAGCTGGTATCTCAAGCTTTTATGAGATCATCGCTTTTGTCTATATATCAATCAAAATTTCTTCCTGAACTATCTATGCCCTTGTTTTGTTCCAAAATATTTCTTCAAACTTCCAACTTTTCCATAACATCAAAACTTTTATACACATAAACTTCTAACTTTTCCGTCACATCGTTCCAATTTCAACCAAACTTTCAATTTTGGCATGAACTACCTAATGGATTTTGTTCACTGATCGAGATCCATCTCTAGCTTTTGAATTAATGTTCTTGGAGCGTTAGATTTCACTGCCATAAATTTAAAACACGCAGGCATATATCGATGGCGGCATGTAGATAAACAATGTGATGCGATCTTGGTCCGGTCCCTGCTTGATTGATACTAGTAGTACTTTTCATCTCTTCTTTTCAATTGAAATCCTTAGTTATTACTCCTACTGCAGTACAGCAGTAACTGTGTGTGTGTGTCGTTGCTGGTCCTACCGCCTTTCAATACGAAGAGATACCCTAGTTATTGAGAAAGATATGTTCACCCTTTCTATTCACTGCTGATGAGGCCAACGTTCATTATGAGATCGATGGCCGGCCTATGCTATGAGTAGTAATATTGTAGGCATGCATTAACTAAACCTAGAAATCATGCTTGGGAGGTATTTTATGGTGCGAACTTTTTACAATTCTAGTGTTAACGGTCCAAAAGACAAGGCTAAGCAACGAAACCAACGTAAGAAAACCCTAAATCATATCAAGTTCTAAAATTCAAAATTTGTTATGCCTTATATATGACGCAACTCAAATAGGTTCTCCGTAGATAGTGATCAGTACAACTTATTGCAGCCTAGCTCAAGGCACATAAAGTTATTTGTTCTATATTTTCAATTAATTATATATAGTTAATTCTCATCTAGCTAGAACTAGAATAAGTATATAAAAAAAATATAAACTTTAAATTTTTCATACAGTTTTCAATTGTATTGCTCAAATGATCTTATTACAAGACATACAAACAAACGATCTAATTGTCGAACAAAACATATTTCAAGCAAAACAAATACTCCATATGCATATATAGAAAATTCCGTTGTCGGATGGTACCACCCGGCTAACTAAACAGAACCACCCTCGATAACCGCTCTTGATAGTACCAATGGTTTGACTAACGGTGAAATTCGACTAAAATTTGGTTTGTTTTTTAAAGAAAAATGATTGGTTTACCAAGCCATTTGATCTCTAGCTAGCTCGAAATCTCCATTTTATATGAAAGCAAGCGGTTTTTAATAATTTTGTACCCTGATTACCACTATCACTATCGTCTTTTATATATACTCCCTCTGTATTTTAATGTATGACAACATTGACTTTTTGATCGACGTTTGACCATTCGTCTTATTAAAAAAATTATGTCATTATCATTTATTTTATTATGACTTGATTTATCATCAAATATTCTTTAAGCATGACATAAATATTTTTATATTTACATAAAAATTTTGAATAAAACGAATGGTCAAACGTTGGTTAAAAAGTCGACGGCGTCATACATTAAAATTTAAATTAAAATACAGAGGGAGTATTATGTATAGACAATGTCACTTGTAAGTGATCAGCTCCCATTTGGACAGGACATTAATTGCTGTGACTAATTAGGGGAGCTAGCTAGCTAGACAGTAGCGATCCATAATCACCAAATTAAGGAGCTCAAAGAGCTATTTCCAGAATTCCAGACCAGGGACATGTTCAGAGATCTGTCAACATAATGGTCTAAAAACTCAACGAGACAAGGGAGATAATTAATCATGAACTTATTCGACATTTAAAATTAAGATCTTACAAGTTACAACAAGTCAAGAGGAGATGCAAACAGAGCTAGTGTTTCGTTGTAAGGAGCATGATGCACAGCAACATAATTTACATATTGTCACCAAAAAGGCAAAAGAACAAAGAAAAAACACATGCTAGCTGCACACTATTCCCCCCCCCCCCCCCCCCCCTCTCTAGTAAAAAGGGCAAGCAGCAAGAGCAAGTACAAATTAACACAGTGAAAAGAAAACCCCAAAAGAAAAAAAAAAAGCAAACTTTAGCTACACACTCACTCCAGCCTAGCTATCGCATGCAACGAACCTAGCTAATACTAGCTAGCAACTGCAGCTGCAGCAGCAACAGCAGCTAGCTGCTTTCTTTTCAACTCATCGTCTCATAATAATGCAGTCAAACCAGCAGTAGCAGCCTATCTCTACTCCCTTTTCTCGTTACTTCCCATCGACCAATCTCTAAATTTTCTGAAAAACACAGATGTACACGTACATATCAATCCAATCGAGATCTCCTTTGGAATTTTACAGGATTTTCACGTGAATCGGTTCGAAAAAACCATCGGTAATTAATTCCAAAGGATATTTACCCTGACGAATTAATATGTTTTTTTGGTTTCGAGACGACTAGATGAAATCCACCTCGAAGAAATGCATGTTGTTGTTGTTGCTGCTGTTCTGCTGGTCCGACGCCGACGAGCACGACAGTATGTTGTTGTTGTTGTTGTGGTCGTCGTCGTCGCCGTCGTTGTTGTTGCTGCAGCCGCTGCTATGGCGATGCTGCTGCTGCTGCCGCGCGAGAGATCTCATCAGATGGTGGTGGGCGGCGGCGGCGGCGACATCGTCGTCGCCGTCGCCGTCGTGTTGCAGTCGCCGCCGTTGATGGTGCTGCTGCATCATCAGGACGTTGCCGAGGCCGCCGTCTTCGTCCTCGTCGTCCTCCTCCTGCGGCGGCAGCGCGGCCAGGGACAGCGTCGGCGGCGGCGCCGCCGCCATGGCTGCCTGATGGCCGCCGCCGACGTCGTGGTGGTCTGCAAGCTCCTGCAGGCAGCTCACGCCGCTGGCCGTCGTGGTGCTCGCAGCTGCTGCACGAAGAGAGATGATGATCACATGTAGAATAATGCAGGAATTGCGACGTAAACTACTCACTCCGTTCCAAAAATAAAACAACCTAAATATAATCTAGTTTAACAAATATGAACATTTTTCTATCTAGATTGTTATATTAGGTTATATACCATATTATCTTAGGTTGTTTTATTTTAAGACGCGTACTTTGCTAACTAGAGTATTAGCTATAGTAGGTGCATGAAAGCTTAATTTGGCGCGAAGTGTGCATGATCGATCAGCTAGTTGTACGTGGTTGTAGCATCTAGCTAGGCGTGACAACTGTCAAGTCATATGTGTTATGTCTGTATATATATTTGCCACGTTCTTGCACAAAAGATCGTATCTATGGACTATGGTACGTAGTAGCACTCCATTATATAGACAAGTTGGTGAATAGACGTTATATAACGACCTAGCTTTTCTAAAAAAAAAACAAAAAATTTAGCAAGGGCTTTCTTTTTTTTTTTTTGAAAAAAAATAGCAAGGCTTGTGCTTGGGGTCAAAAACAGTGAAGAGTAACAGATCCTGATGGTACTTTTCCCTTTTACAAACTGAGGTGAGTTATTGACTGTGTTTTAGTTATAGAAAAAAAGATTCAGTTCATCTTTAATTTGTATATTTTTCTTCTCTGATCTAAATGGTTAATTTAAGAAGAGCATTAATCTAGTCTGTACATAGTTTGAAATTTGAAAACATCAGTATCTGAATTTTGCTTTCAGATCGATCTAACGTTCAGCATTATATATTGAGCATTGCCACACTTAATTAGATTTTGAATTATTTCAAATGTGTTCTCCCTTCTGAGGACCAAACTAATTAATTGAGTTAAATTTTAGTATAGTACGTACCCTTGTGGTGGTCACAGCTGGTGTAGGAGCTAGCGATGCTGGCGTCAGTCCCTTTCTTCGACGGCGGCGGCGGCGGCGAGTCCTTGGACGATTGGCCGCCGGCGGTGGGCTTCCGGCGGCGGCGGTTGTGCTCGGTGAGCCTCTTCCGGCAGCTCCTCTTCGCCTCATCAAACTCAGCAAGCACATGAAACCTGTCCAAATTAAGAACACAAATTTAAATCAAACTGAATATATAAATGTAGTACCAAATTAGACTTAATGGACACTGCTACTACTGTAAATTAACTGTAATACATATGCATCCGCACTGCATGTACACGTAAATATGCCAATGTATGCAGATACAGAGACTGCTTATGTAGGGGCTAGTAGGTGTACAATCTGTCAGCTGTACTCCTATACAGTAATATATACTGGGACATATATATAGGGGCCATGTATCTCCATCCATGGATCGTCAGATGAGTTGCAATGATGAGTGTGCTACACTGGTCATGCAGCGCTAGGTATAGCTACAGTGATAAAGTGCAACCACTGCCTTGTGCTCTCTGATCTGATCTGACTGACATGCATGCAAGCATCATCTAATACTAGTAATTAGCATCTGACCTCAGATTAAACTCTTGGATCAAAATATCTCATCTAGTAGCCTTTTTCTTTTACAGTTGATGCATGATGAACTCACAGTACAGAGAGAAGAAAAGCAAGAACTGAAGAAAAGAAAGCTTTTTCTCTGTTGCATGGCCATGAATTAATAATGCAGGTAGCTATACACTACCACTAGCTAGTGATCAGGTTGTTTTTCATCATAATTAAGCTCAATTGCATGCATGCAAATCATCTGGGGAGCTATTTATATAATTACTCCATCATTACAAAATATAAGAGATTTTAAATGAATATGACATACTACTCCGTCCCATAAAAAACCAACTTCTAGCTACGAATCTGGACATATATGTGTCTAGGTTTATAGTTAGGATTGGACTTTCTTTTAGGACGGAGGGGGTATTCCCTAATATACGAGTGTGAACATGCTCTCTGTCTAAATTCGTAAATTTGTAGTATTAGGAAATGTCTCGTCCATATAAAATTATTTACTCTCTCCGTCTCAAAATATAAGTATTTTTAGCTATGAATTTGGATAACTGTGTGTCCAGATTTATAGCTAAAAGTTATATTTTGGGACGGAGGTAGTATATTTTAGAAGGGATGAAGTAGGTTGAATGTACAGTGATCCATCCTGATGAAATAGAAATATCCATGCATGCATGGAAAGTGAGTGAGATGCGTGGTTGGCAAGGAGACAACGGAAAAGACAAGCAAACATATCTCAACAGTTTGCTGCAGTGTTCATCTCGTACGGAATTGAATCAGCTATATGTCAAGTGTGTGAGTGCGTGTGTGGCTGTGCCCTGGGTCCCACCTGGCAGCGACACGTGTGCCTGCTGGGTCCCACCTGGCAGCGACATGGTTGCGCGGGATCGGAGCTAACCTGCTGCACTGCTGGCAGAAGCGCTGCTGCTTGCCGGCGGCGAGGACGGCGGCGGCCTTGGCGTGGAAGTCGCAGACCTTGTGGCGGCGGTGGTAGTGCTTGGCGGCGGAGAGGTCGGCCTTGCAGCCCTCGGCCTGGCACCGCGGCGGCTGGTGGTGGTGCGCCGCCGCGGCGAGGCCCAGCCCGAGCACGCCCATGCCCATCCCCATCTCCATCCCCATCCCGCCGAGGCGCGACCGGAGAAGGAGGCGGTCCACGGCGAGGACGTCGGCGGGGGAGAAGTAGGTCCGGCGGCCGAGGTTCAACCCGATCCTCCCGCCGCCGCCGCCGCCGACGACGTCCAGGACGGGGCCATCCTCCCGCTTCACGAACCCGCCGCCGCCGAACGGGTACACGTCGGCCGCCGTCGCAGGCAGGCCCGGCAGCGACATCATCATCGGCATCTGCAGCGACGACGGCGTGGCGGCGGCGGCGGCGGGCGGCGCCAGGGACTGCAGCAGATTGCCGCCCGGCAGGCCAACTCCAAGAGTGGCCGCTTCCTGGAACGCCGCGGCGGCGGAGAAGTCGAGGCCACCGTCGTAGAGGCCATGGCATGCACCGCCGTGCTGGAACAGCTGGCGCTCGCCGCCCATGCCGGCTGGGTCGAAGCCGACGTAGGGCGGCGGCATGGGGGCGGCGTACCCGAAGTCGACGACGTCGGCCGCCACCGCCGCCGCTGGCACCGCCATCGCGCCGGCGTTCAGCCTGCTGCTCATCATGGCGCGCGGCGAGCGTGCGAGAGCTAGCTAGTGGTGGTCGGGACTCGGGACGAACAAGTTGTGTGCAGTGCAGTGCAGCTCGGTAGCTAGTGATCACAGTGGGCTAGTGCAGCTACTGGTGTGTGCGATCTGTGTGGAGGAGACGACTCGACGTGTGGCTGCTTAAAAAGGCAGAGGAGAGAGAGAGAGAGAGGCCAGTGCATGTACTACTGTGCTTGTTTGATTGTTTTAGGTTGGGTTTGTAATTTAAGCAGTATCAAATTTTAAATTTGAAAAAGAAGTCCTAATTAATAACCACCTAATTAAACTTTAATTGAAATCAAAAGTCCACCTAGCAATATGAAGTTTTGAACGGGACATTCAGTTCCCTAAACTTTACCGGCCCAGTCTTCGAAAATGCTCATAGGGGTAGGGTTTGTGTGCGTGTGTTCATAGGGGTGAGAGCGCGTGCGTTGTGAGTGTCTGCGCTGTACTGTGTAATTCTCAAAAAAAAAAAGTCCATCTAGCAACATGAAGTTTTGAACCGGACATTCAGTTCTCTAAACTTTATAGTACTGTTCATACGGATCCTTAAGGTAGTTTTACAAAGTCGTTATCTCATTAGCATATGTTTTGGCTGAGCTTTGATCATGCGAAATATGCATTGAAACATATATGTAAATTTTTCACTTAAATGTTTCTTTTTACCCCTTGTTTGCTCTTACTCGCAAGAGAAATACTAGAGTAGCAAAGAGAAATACTAGAGTAGCAATACTATAACATTATTGTATAGTATATAAATTAACAGCCTACAATTGATGATACGTAAATATATTGAACTTATTTAAATACAACTATGTAAGATCTCAAATACGTAAAACCATTATGTAAAACCACCTTAGAAGGTAGCATGAACTGTATTACAAAATTTAAGGGGTTAGATGTCTAGTTTTAAAGTTCAGGTGTCAAATAGAATTCCATCCAAAATTTAGGGGGAATATTTGGATTTTTTCCCTTTAATTTTACAATTAATATAGGGTTTTTACATCAACCAGTCTTCTTTTTACTCAGTGTTTTTATGGCTCTTAATGAGGTACTGGAAGGTATCGAATTTCCTGGTGTGTCTAGTCTTCAATTACAAGTGTTGAAAGCTACATTTTGGGTTAGTATCAAGTTATTTATTGTTCAATTAAAAATAGTATATATGAAAATATTTACATATAGTTGTATGCATTTAAATATCCAAAGAAGGGCATAGTATTATAAAACATGTACATATATTTGGATACAACAAATTTCCCCATCACTGGTTGAGAAAGCCTTTTTACTCCCGATTGGTAACCCCCCTATAGTCCCGGTTTTCCAACCGGGAGTACGAATCCGGGACTAAAGATCACTATCTTTAGTCCCGGTTCAAATACCCGGGACTAAAGATCGATCTTTAGTCCCGGTTGGTGTTACCAACCGGGAAAAATGAGAGGAATCTCTAGTCCTGGTTGATAACACCAACCGGGACTAAAGAGAGAGTAGCGCTTTTTTTTTCTTTTGCCCAGATTTAATCTCTATATTTTCTCCCGAATATAGTGCCATGTATATCCCTAAATCAATCCCCAAATCCCCAATTCAAAGTAACATCCCAAAGCTTAAGTTACTTATAAACATAAATCAAATACATCACAAATCCTAAAAAAAATACACTCAAATCAAATACATCACAAATCCTAAAAAATACACACAAATCAAATACATCATAGATTATACATCTCATATCCATGAAATTTGCATGAATCACAAAATTACACGTCTCAATCAATCACAAATTATAAAAAAAAAGAAAAAAAAAAGAGGCCGGCCGGCAGTCGGGAGGACACGGTCGCCGCCGCGCGTGGCACCTCCGGCCGCCCGCCGGGAGCGCTGGCGCCGGCTGCCATGGCCGCCGCCCCGCGCGGCACCGCCACCCGCCAGCCCGCCGCCGCCCGCCATGGCCGCCACCCGCCACGGCCGCCGCCGCCACAGCCCCGCCGGCCGCCGGGCCGCCGCCGTCGGCCACCGGATGGGATGGGAAGTGAGGAGGGGAGGAGAGGGGAGGAGGAAGGGGAGAAGGGGCGGATGGGAAGTGAGGAGGGGAGGAGGAGTTAGATCTGTGAATAGGAAGGGGAACGGATCTGTGAAGTGTAAGAGAGAATAAGGGATAAAGATTATATACTACGTATTAAATTTTAGTCTCGGTTGGTAATACTAACCGGGACTAAAGATCAATATAATTTTTAGTCCCGGTTAGTATTATCAACCGGGACTATAAATATGATCTTTAGTCCCGGTTGATGTCACCAACCAGGACTAAAGATCCTCGCCCCCCTGACAAACTACTGACACGGGATGAACCGGGAGTAAAGATGATTTTTAGTAAAATAGGTGTGGTGTTTTTAACCGGGACTAAAGATCATTTTTAGTCCTGGTTTTTATTGCAACCGGGACTATTGTGGATTTTGGTCGACCGACCAAAGATGATTTCTCCACCAGTGCATAATTCCGATTAATCGTCATCCCTATTCCGGTAATTCATTAAACATTATTCTCTCATGCGACAACTGACTCCTTGTTTCATAACACCGTTTTACATTAAAGAAATTTGATATCTCTCAAGGACCGTAGTCTGTAAAGTTTATCTTTTCTTATGCTCAAAGTAGAAGAATAAAAGCTCATACCTTAAAATTATTTTTTTGCCTTATTAATTCCAGTTGCTATCCAGGTTAGAGGTTGTAGCTTGACAAATAAATACATTCCAAATAAGTCCTAAGTATTGTTGAGTTGCATACCGTTTTTGACACACAAATACCGTTTTGGTATATGAAGTACTCCCTCCATCCCATAATATGGCTGTGTTAGTTCCACGCCAAATTTGTAAGTTTGAAGAAATTGGAACGATGTGACAGAAAAGTTGGAATTTTGTGTATGTAGAAAAGTTCGATGTGACGGAAAAGTTGGAAGTTTGAAGAAAAAAGTTGGAATCTAAACAGGGCCTCTACTATCTTTTGTAAAAATTAAGAAAGTGACAAATGAACATGTGATGGGATAAAAGGTGATGGGTGAAAGAGTAAAGTAATACTCTCTCCGTTTCATAATGTAAGACTTTCTAGCATTGCCCACATTTATATAGATGTTATGTCTAGATTCATTAACATCTATATAAATGTGGACAATGCTAGAAAGTCTTACATTATGAAACAGATGAAGTAGAAAAGTTAGTAGGTGATGAATAAGGTTGATAGGCCGGTGAAGAATATAATATTGTCTTGGAATTCTAAAATCCCTTATATTTTAGGATATTTTTTTCTAAAATTTATTTTATTTTATAGGACGGAGCGAGCAGCACACAAGTAAAAGACACGAATATTAAGGAATGATTTAATATCAAATAATTAGAAAGGGTGAGACTTTGAATCCAGATCATCTAGCCCACCACCTTGTAAAGTTAGTTGGAAGATTCCTAAACGTTATCTGAGGAGTACACAGGTAGTACTGCTCAAGTAGAGGTTTATGCAGCTAGCCATGGCCACACTGTCTGATCAGTGTGTGCGTGTGTCCAAACAGTATAGTAGTGTGCACACTGAGCAACAGAGAAAGTACTGTACGCAGTATAGCTAGGTAATGCACATTCAATTCACGTAGTACTGATCGATCGGGAAAAGCGTGAGCACCCAGACCGAGGTGGCTGGCCTTTTTGTCCTCTAATCGATCGATCCTGCAGCCAGTTTTTTTCAGAGGGATATATGGATTATTCTTCCGTGATGTGTGATAGTGAGAGTAGCTTAATTAGCTAGAACGTACTCCCTCCGTTCCGGATTTTAAGTTTTTGCTTACACCGTTTTAGCACTCGTCTTATCAAAAAAAATTTATACAAATATAAAAAACGAAAAGTTATGCTTAAAGTACTTTGGATAATAAATCAAGTCAAAAAAAATAAATAATAATTTTAAAATTTTTTGAATAAAACGAGTGATAAAAAGTGTAAATAAAAACTCAAAATTCCTTATATTATGAGACGAAGGGTAATATAAGACGAAGGGAGGACACGATCGATATATACAGGAGGAGAGACATATGCATCCAGGGAGAACTTCTGCCTGCCTTGTGGCCTGGTTCAGCTGAGTGTATAGCTAGGTATTATTTTGTTTTACACTTAGTTAATTACCTGATTTTGTTTTCTTATCAATTAGCCGATCGATCGAGTACAATTAGCTCCCCCGCATCGGTGGTGGTATATATGACCGTTCTTAAGCCTCCAAGATATATAATACTCCCTCCATATTTTAATATATGACACCGTTAACTTTTCGACCAACGTTTGATCATTCGTCTTATTTAAAAAATTTATGTAATTATCATTTATTTTAATGTGACTTGATTTATCATCAAATGTTCTTTAAGCATGATAAAAATTTTAAATAAAACGAATGGTCAAACGTTGGTCGAAAAGTCAACGACGTTATACATTAAAATACGGAGGGAGTATTAGTCATGATTCTAGTGTTCTCTGTATTTTAAAATCATGATATATTCGACTGTTACGTATTTATTTCTCTTGAGTTCTAAATTAAGGAGCCCTAAACCATAACTCTAAAAAGAGTTAATTTCATAATACCGTAGGTATTGTAGTTTAAAAACCACATGTGAGTTTTGGTATGCGTCACATAACCATGAGTATTTTGGTTCTAAGGTTTCTTAAAACCATAGTGTGTTAGTGCATTTATCTTAGTACTGCAATAAAATATAAAATAGTTAATTTAGATTACTACTATTTGTATGATCAATGAAACAAAAGTTGGTTAATGAAACTATATGAAGCCATAATACTTTATGGTTATATGCAACATGCACGTCAAAATATATCCTTGTGGTTTTGTGAAATTTTGATCGTAATACCTAAGATTTTGTAGGTTTTGTTTTAGAAAAAACTAAGGTCTTATAGAATTTACTTAAAAAAAGCATATACAACAGACTATGCTTTTTGGTACGTAGTGTGTCTTGATGAGCTCAACCTTAGTCTCTCGCAATCTATACTACAGGAATGAGCATCCTATGCTGTTGAGATCTCTCTATATTTTCTCTTGTTGAGTTTTGAGACACGCTGCTTATCTAGTATTAATTGCTAGGGGACTGCATGGTACTAGCTATAGCAAGTGCGGTTACTTATAAAAAAACTAGAATATTAGGGAAGGACCTAATATCAAATAATTAGAAGGGGTGAGGTTTTGAACCCAGATCGTCTAGCCCACCACCTTGTGAAGCTAGCTGGAAGACCCCTGGTCATTTCTCAAGTGCGGTTACTTATAAAGAGAACAAGACACTATAGAGCCTTAATTTTCAACACACACTATCATATTTTTTGCATTAGAAGCACAAGATTGGAATAGTTATGTCAATCGATAGTACACGCTTAAATGTGTATAGCCTAGTACTTCTCCTGACATAATTGCTATCATTAAATTTTGATCGCATCCAAGAATATATATGTCCAACAAAAAGCTCGATCGCTTAGCCCGCCAACTTTGCAAAAATGAAATGAAAAAAATAGGAGTATTGGCCTAAGTTATTGATCGGTACCTCCTCCTCAAGAATCGTAAAGGAGATTTCATATAAACAGTAATTAAGAAGATACCACAAAAGCAAATACAGGTACATTTCATCATCATTTGGAAATTGCCATGTCACCAGTCACCACTGCATTGTACATATATATCACCATTGCATGTAAAACTTTTTTCTACTTTAAGATTATATATAGTTCACATCAACAGAGGCGCGATTACAATTAATACCATCCACAAGAATTTAAATCTTGGTGTTCATAGATATATGCACGTTACTATGCTTTTAATCAGAGTTTGTCTCCTTAAGTTTAAGTGTGTGTCCACGCTCATGGTCATGGGTGTGTGGATATATAGTGGTGTGTGCGTCTTTCTCTATATATAAATTAGTAATATGCCTATGTTTTAGAATAGGCAGATCCTATATAATTGGGAATTGCATGGATAGTTGGATTATATTGAGGATAAAGCATGGGACTGTTTGGGTGAGTGGATTAAGAATAAAATACTATATCCTACATATGTGTATGTGGTTAATTATGTACGTATACATAAAGAAGCGGATGACTTCGTTTTTAAAAGTAGTAGAGATAAAATAATATTTTTTTCTTTTGAATTATATGAAAAAGGAGTGGTGAGTGGATCAGTTCTCACTGCAGCGCGGCTATACAAACGCTCCATTAAGTTTGGGTATAGACATGATTGGATGTTCCTCTAAATAAAGACCAATGGTTTCCTTAGAGAACCTGTTTGGACGAGCAGTACAGGCCAGTAACTCGACATGCAGTAATTTTGTCAGTGCATTAATGCCAATTATAAATTTTGTTATATCATATTAATTATAATTAATCATGCATGTCTCTTTGGTACAAGCTAGGGCACTCTCAACGACCATGGACAGTGTCAATAGAAGTATTATCGACATCCTAATTAAAATATAAAAAAGTTTTAGGGTTAGATACGGGTATCAAATTAAAAGGTAGGTAATTAAATATGTGATGATTGTGATTGATTGAGAAGGGAATAAGTTGTTACTATTTTAGGATAGGAAAAAGTACGAATTACCCCCCGAACTATCATGGTCGTCTGAATTACCCCCGAACCATAAAACCGGGCATTCTTCACCCTCAACTATACAAACCGGACAAATTACCCCCCTCGACCCAATCCGCGGTGGTTTTGGTCCACGTGGCGTACGCGTGGCAGTCTCGTCAGCACTCTATTTATAAAAAAATATTGTGGGACCCACCTGTCATCTCCTCATCCTCTCATCCTCTCTCTTCTCTCTCTCACTCTTCCTCTCTCTCAAACGGGAGGACGCGCGGCAGCGTGAGGGGGAGGACACGAGCACGCGGCGGCGGATGCGGGCGGCGGCGGACGCGGAGGCGGGCGGGCGGTGGCGGCGGGCCGGGGAGGACGCGGAGGCGGCGGCGGGTGACGCGAATGGAGCGCACGGCGGCGGGCCGGAGAGGACGCGGAGGCGGCGGCGGGTGATGCGGATGGAGCGCACGGCGGCGGCGGCGGCGGGTGACGCGGAGGCAGCGACGGAGGGGGATGACGAGGATGGCGACGGAGCAATCGAGGACAACAACGAGGACAATGGCTGCGGCGGCCATGGCGGAGAGGCGGAGCGTGGGGAGGACGCGGCGGCGGTGGGCGGTGCCGAGGAGGTGGCGGAGCGCCGGGGGCGGGGGATGAGGAGGTGGCCGCTCGGCGCTGCTTCCCCCCTCCCCCCCTCTCTCTCTCTCTGTGTGGCGCCGTCGGGACAACGGGCACAGCGGGGACGACGCACCTTCGTCGCCATCCTCATCGTCGTCCTCGTCATCTCCCCCGCCGCCGCCGTGCGCTGCATCCTCGTCGTCGTCCTCCTCCTCATCCCCCCTCGTCGGCGCCGCCTGCCGCCGCCGTGTCCTCCCCGGCGCCGCCGCCACCGCCCGTCCACCACCGCGTCCTCCCCGGCCCGCCGCCACCGCCGCGCCCGCCGCCGCGTCCGCCGCCGCCCGCCCGCCGTCGCGTCCTCCCCAGCGCCGCCGCCACCACCCGTCCACCGCCAGCGCGTGCCCGCGTCCTCCCCGGCACGCCGCCGCATGTCGTCCCATTTGAGAGAGAGGAAGAGTGAGAGAGAGAAGAGAGAGGATGAGGAGATGACAGGTGGGTCCTACAATATTTTTTTATAAATAGAGTGCTGACTGGACTGCCACGCGTACGTCACGTGGACCAAAACCACCGCGGATTGGGTCGAGGGGGGTAATTTGTCCGGTTTGTATAGTTGAGGGTGAAGAATGCCCGGTTTTGTGGTTCGGGGGGGTAATTCAGACGACCGCGATAGTTTAGGGGGGTAATTCGTACTTTTTCCTTTAGAATAAATGTTAGAGGCTAGAAGTTGTTATATTTTGGGACGAAGGGAGTATTACTACTTAGCAAAGAAGAAGCAGTAATATGGTACGTATCTATAATTCTCTGCATGATATGGTATGGTAATACAACATATATATGTCCGATAATGTTAATATTGATTATATCCATTATAGATACCAAGCATTAAGGGTGTTGCACCTAAGACTAATTTTAGAAGACATGAAAATTATGAGCATGGTAATTGATTAGGTGGCTAGTCCGGGAAAAATTGAAAGTGATCCTGGAAATGATATATAAACGCTATCTAATCTTATATGAAACTTCTTGGTTCGTATCCTAGCTTATCTCTCAAGTTCTTTTTGACAGGGGCATCTAGAAGTATAAAATACAAGACCTCTCAGAAGAAATTAAGACATCATAATCTCAATATGATATGGTATAATAATTTGTATGAGTCATAAGCCGCATTGAATCAACTTCTGAAAGATCCTCAAGAGCTAGCTGAGCTAGGCCTCGACCATATCGTCTAGATCTAGTGTCACTGACGACATATAGCTTAGGGTTTTCACCTTATACCATATACTCGTTCCTGTACTCGCCTAGATTCATATGTCCACAACATACAAACAGCTAGTTTTGCAAAATTAATTAATTTACTCAGATTAACAGTTTTTTCTTCTGTTTGATCCACACAATATTAATTGTCTAGTGTGACCACACTGCCTACTGCCTCCGATGAGATCATTAGAGGATCGAGCAGCAGGGAAATCTGCAGCTAGCTCGATCTGCAATATCAACTGGTAGCTATCTGGGAGTATATCGTTGGCGCATATGCATCACGCATGCTTATCAAGCCGCATGCACCGCGTGCGTGAACCAGGGGAGAATGATCATGTCTCCCACCTGTATGTTTCTCTCCTTACATCGTGTGCAAAACTTCATTTAAAAAAAGTACTCCATCCGTCCCAAAATATAAAAACCTAGAGTCGGATGAGACATTTTCTAGTGTTACGAATCTGGACATACCACATGTCTAGATTCATACCTGCGGTCCTGTTCTTTTCTCCAACAAGAGTTGGATGAAGATTAAGATTTTCGTGGCACGTTTTTCGAACTGCTAAAGGTACGTTTCGTGCGAAAACTTTCTATATGAAAGTTGCTCTAAAATATCATATTAATCTATTTTTCAAGTTTGTAATAATTAAAACTCAATCAATTATACGTTAATATTACGTCGTTTTGCGTAAAAAACTTAATCTTCATCTTCATCTTCATTTTCAGGAGAAATGAACACGAGTATTACCACCATTTGTCAATAAAAGTTATCGTATTTGCTTAGCATTAGGTGATCAAAATCTTTATCACACGTAACTTATCAAGTCTGAGAGAATCTTTCCACACTTTTTTTTAAGTCATGACGCGTGAAACCTAGCTAATTTATTGGAAGGAAATCTCTCCACAACTACGTCTGAACCAAGTAACTCTTAAGTTGATCAAGCTTATCTAACCCATAAGCATGACAAACTGTAACAAAATGTGGCTACCAGCCAGACAACTCCTAAATATAAATATTTCTAGTTTGGTTAGCAAAGATTAATGATAAGGAGAACCAGTCACCTCATTAATATTAGTCCCTCCTAACACTTGATTGGCTGAAAATAATTCGATTTCATGCAATGTACTTATATAGTGTGTATATAATTTAAATAATAGAAATGCTTGTATTTGGGAGTGGAGGGAGGTACATAGTTGGAAATATTTTGATGATATGCAATGTGCAGCAAGTGCAGTACAAACATCACATGCAATGGCATTACTGTTCACTGGAGAGTATCCTAAATTCCAGAGGGGGAAAGATTTGACAGCACAAAGAGGGTATTTAAGTGTGGGCAGGCAATTACTGCCTAACCAATTTACTGTTACATGCGTAGTATGCATGTCGACGGGAGGAGAGGACAGAGGATTGTGGTAGAGCTGCTGCTCACTATTATATGGCTGTGTGTTTAGATATAAAGTTTGGATCTAAACTTCAGTTATTTTTCATCACATCAATCTGTCATACACACACAACTTTTCGGTCACATCATTTCTAATTTCAACCAAAATCCAAACTTTGCGTTGAACTAAACACAGCCTATGTGTAGTATTCACAAGTGCTATTCCTATACCTAGCTATTACTCCATGTAGCTAGCTAGGGAGCTTGAGTAGGAGTATGAAGTAAGGAACCCACATAATAATTAATAGCCGTTTGTGGTTTTTAAAATTAATTAATGCTACTAATTAATTGAACTTGTTTCAGTCGTAACAGTAATCTCCACCAAAACAATCCTTTTATTATTTTCAAGTAAAGAGTGTTTTGATATATACATATTTCCCAATTTCAATTTTGCATTGTGCATTCTAGAAATTAAAACAGAGGTTTAAAGTGAGAACAATAATGAAAACCGTATCAACTTATTGGGCACGAAAGCTCTTTTTTCTCCACCGAGAAAACTAAGTATTCTTCACTTAAAATCGTGTTCTGCACTGTAATTTCTAAATGTTTTTCCATAAACTAATTTATTTTTAATAAATAAATAAAAATTTAGTGGTGTAGAATTCGTGGAATGCTCAGATCACTTATGCTACAACTCGATCCTACCCCCTCATGTCTTAAGCGTTGAATAAAAGTGTTTACAACTTTTTATTTAATTGAACCTAAGACAAGATTTAAATTCGAGACATTTGGTTCTGATACCTATTAAATCGCCTACATTTATATAAGGGTTAATTGAATTTATACCATTATAAATTTGCCATTTTTAATAAATGTCATTACTATATTCATCGATGTGTATCCATGCCTCCTAAATATGTACAAAATTAGAACATACCATCACATCATATTTTCTGTCATCATATAGACCAAAATATCTCTAGATGTGGGACCGACATGTCAGTTCAATTTTCTTCCTTCATCGTCCCCTCTCCTCTCTTCCCCATCTCGTTGAGCTAGATGCGGTGGGCGGCGAGAAGGGCACTGATGAGGGAGGCGAATGGGGAGGTGGCAGCCAGCGCGGTGGCGCAAGTGCTGGCTCCAATTCACACGTAGAACATCTACGCCGTCCAGCTGCCAACACGTGGCCATCTCGGTGCAGTACAGGGAGTGGGAGCCAGCTCCTGCACCGACTTCACGGCGACGGGGACAACCACCACACGACCGACTCCCTATGTAGGCAATGACGGGGCGATGGCGTAGGCATACTACTGCTATGGCCGGCCTTCCCGTGTCCCCACGCCTCACGGTCACCGGCGTGTGGGGCGGCGATAGCGTCAGCGCCGCTGCTGTGGCCGGCCTCCCCGCGTCCTCACGCCTCACCATCACCGACGTGTGGGGTGGCAATGGCGTTAGCCCGCTGCTATGGCCTATGGCCGGCTAGCAGGAGGGAAGGGAGAGAGGGAGGAGGAGAAGAAGAAATTGGGGATGAGGACGGAAAATATGATGGTGATGATGATCGTAATCCTATTCTAATGACATGGATATAAATAGATAAATAATAATGGCATTTATCTAAAATGACATATTTAGCATAGATTCAATTTAATCCTTTATATAATTAAGCACCAATGAGTTTAATCAAAAGCTTAATACGATGAACTAAAAGTTGAAGAGGTAATGACAGACGATTCACTTGCTCTGACGCTCTCGATCGATCGTTCTTTTTCTTATTTATTTTTCAAATTAAAGAGGACTACATAGCTAGAAGCAAGTATGCAACAGCTAACTAAATATCGTGCACATTACGTGGATCTTGCTTTAGCTAGGGATCATATCTGTAGCTGCGTCATTAATGTATTTGATACGAAATTACGCCGCTGTCGATCGATGCGAAGGAGTTAATTAATGTGCGCGAGGTACACTTGTACGTTTACGCATGGATACCGACGCCCACAAAACGCCTGCGAATTCACTACCAGAGCTTGTGAAGCTGCCGTGTGCCTCACCCTGTTACCGGGAGTTTTTGCTAGTACTCGGTGACTTACCGAGAGTAGCACGTTGCACCCGGTAACATTGCAAACATACCGTGTGTTAGCGACGAAAAAAACTCGGGAAGACAAAAATACGCTATGCCATGCCAAACCGCTCGGTAACCATGGGACCCACCGTTTCTACCGTGGCTTGGCGCAGATTTTTTTTTTGCTTGGCGGGCGGTGATTTCCGTTGGCGTAGGTGGATGGCGCGCGGTGTTTTTTTTTGGCACGGGGTGTGTTTTTTTTTTACGACGCGTGAAATTTCCATTGGCGGGGCCGGGGTGGACGGCGCGTGAAATTTCTTTGGCGCCCGATGATTTCCGTTGGCGCGAGCGGATGACGCGCCACGATTTTTGGCTGCACAGTAAATTTTCGAGTGGGCCAGTAAAAAGTTGGCCCAAATAGCACCACAAAACCCTACCCCTGAACTGCTCCCCCTTCTCTTCTCCAGTCTCCCCCTCCGCCGCCGCCTCGCTCTCCTCTCATCGCCTCCTCACATTTCCCCTCTCCGCCGGCCTTGTCGCAGGCAGCCATCCCAGCCATGCGACCGCGCGTCCCTATCCTCATCCCTTCACACGGCCGGCGAGCACGGCCCTGCACGTCCACGTCCATCCATTGCGATTTATACGCCATTGTCTATCCGTTCAACAAGGCTCCCAATCATCATCGAGCTAGGCATTGAGGCCTGCTGCAACTGCTTCCTCCCAATCTGTGTGGTATGCGTATGTTGAGTGGTTCTTGCATCTTTATGCAAATATGGTTCTTGATTTTGGAAAAATACACTTCATTTTCTCTTTGGATCTAGTAATATGGTGACATCCTAATGGGCGCTATGCTGCATCTAGATCCACGACGCCGTGACGTGCCCCATCCAGTTGGAGGCTGCAGCTGGTGCCGTGCATCCCCTTTCCTCCCGGAGGGACGCAACATTTTTCAGGTTGTACTGATTTCTCTATGTGCCTGCAATTTTAATTTATATGAGAGATGCTCTGAGCGACACAACTAGCAGCACAGGAATGCTGCGGCGGCAGCAGTCGCGAGGCTTGCCGACTGGCTCAGGGAGTTGATGTGAGCAGAGCAAAGAGAAAGAATGCACAACTCTGGTTTCTTAACAGCAAAGAAGGATGTAATTCTTTTCCACTTTTATTTTCTGTTGCTTAATCTTTGGTTAAGTGTTTCCCCGGTCGCCAAGTTTAGAAATTGTGGTTAGAAATTTCTTGTTCTTTAGTGCACATATGTACTTCAATTATCACAAGTGAAGTTCTGAATTCTAGCTCATCCTATTTCTTAGTTAATACTCAATTATTATTTCTCTGTCATCAAAAGAACACAGTTGAGATAATTTGCAACTAAAAAAATATTATTACAAAAAAAAGAATAGTTTATTTTTCACCCATATCAGAGGCTTACATTCTAGATGAAATCTTAAATTTCACATCCATATACTTTGGCCTAGTTTAGTTCCCAACTTTTTCTTCAAACTTCCAACTTTTCCATCACATCGAAACTTTCCTTCACACATAAACTTCCAACTTTTTTCTTCAAACTTCCAATTTTAGTCAAACTTCCAATCCTTTGTTGATTGAGTGCGGACAATGCATAATCATGTCCCTTGATACAAATGTCACTGCTTAGCCTACTGGTGGCTGTAGACCATGCATATCCTCATATCATATTAGGAAATCTAGCTAGCTTCAGTTCTGAAACTCTAGAATAGTAATGCAAACCAATTAATTACTTGATAACTTTAGTTCTGAAACTCAATATTTCCATAATAAACAGTGCCTTGGTCAAGAACTTGACAATGATTTTGAGAAGGTTGCCATTAGCAGGAATACTGAAGAAATTTGCAATGACAAGGACTTGAAAATTCTCAATGAATCATCTGTTCAACATGATGACAATGACTGCAAAATCCTACTGTTCTAATTCATCCATAGAAATATCTTGTTTGACGAATATTTCTAAGGTACACACTTCACTTAGTTGGAGATCACAATGCAAAATTGTTGTAACCTGCCTCCCAAGTCCCAAATGAAAATTTATTTTGTGAACTACCCACAAATAGTGACCTCTAAATAATCTAGTTGTGTTGTAATCTTATTTGGCACTAAACATGTTTTTTTATAATTTCAGGCATATAACAATCATGGCAAAACACTAAAGAGTTGATCTGTGATGTCAATGAACACATTTGGTTAGTCGGCCACTAGCATTTGTCTATATATTGCCTCATTGGGAGAGGTTGTAAGAATTGAGAATCATATATTCTACTGCATCATGTGCAGTGAGTTTGTAGATTCATTAATATTTTGTTATTGTACCATGATGTTCCTATTAATACTGGGAGAATTTGCAGCTAATGTCCACATGACATGTTCCTGTGATGTATCCTTGCGCTCTGCTTTTCATGTTTGCCTATTGCTGCGTTTCAGTGTTGTACGATAATGAATTTATGAAATTTCTAGAATCACGTATTCAATATTACCTAGTGTTAATAGCTCTCGGTAAGTTATCTAACGGTACCGTGTGTTTGACTACAACACACGGTAACATTTTATTCCTTCCCGTGAGTTAGTACCTCTCGGTAACACCCCCGTTCCGTTTCCGCAACCCATCCTGTGCCGGACAATACATTGTTACCGAGAAAGTGCTTTCACCCGGTAATTTTTCTTGTCATACCGAGTGTACAAGCGTAGTCTCACGGGAAATATTGCACGGTAAAGGTGTCAGGCCGCTGAGTGTCTGCTCTCGGGAAGCTCTGTTCCCGTGTTTTTTCGCTGTGTTACCGAGAGCTTTTGGCACACAGTAGCTTCCCTCTCCCTGGTAGTGAAGTTGCAATGCGTTTATGCTTCCCTATTCGAGCTGTGTTTAGGCTGTGTTTAGTTTCTAAAATTGGGGAGAAGTTTAGAAAAGTTGATAGTTTGGAAAAAAAGTTGGGAGTTTATGTGTGTAGGAAAATTTTGGATGTGATGTGATGTGATGTAATGGAAAGTTGGGAGTTGGGGGAAAGTTTGGTGTGAAATAAACAGAGCCTTAGTTCACGTCAAAATTGAAAGTTTGATTGAAATTGGAATGATGCGATGGAAAAGTTTGAAGGTTATATGTTGTGGACCCCCGTTTTTATAACAGGAATCAATCGTGTAAACAGTATCATTTCCCTAGATCAAGTAGTCTGGTACGCACGAACTCATAGCTGAAATATCAAGTGCACATACACGAGAGTCTAGTACGAATTATTACATCATAAGCCCGCAGGCACAGTCTTAAATCATCGGACCGAGCGGTTCGGAATACATTCCAAAAACAGAAGTAGGTAAGGCAGCGGAGTTAAAGCAGCGGCACGCCATTGCCACAGGCAACGACCGTAACTAAGACCTACTGAGTGCCATCGTCTTCATCTCCCTCCTAGTAGTAGGCATAGGGATCCTCCGAAGCTTCATCTCCCGCTTTTGATTAATTTTATATTTGCAAGGGTGAGTACCAACCGTACTCAGCAAGACACCACAGCAATGATGCACATGACAGAGGAATTCAAAGGATGGCTATGGTTCTTTTGCGCAAAGCAAGTTTTGTAATTCTTTTCACAAGCCTAAGACCTAGCATAGACTGATCAAGTTTTAATACCAGTGTTCATATTAAACAATGACGGTTCTGTCCACCATCCATTGTGATCCCAAGGATAGCTTCCCACCATTGAGTCGTTATGGTTTTCTCAGGACGTCCACATTCCCGCCTCTCAGGAAGTGGCTCCATCAGCATAAAAATCATCATGCAATATCCCATCCCACACAAGTTAAAGGATTTAGAGTCTAGCCAAGTGTAATACATGTCCCGGTGCTCAATAACCGCGAGCATGGCTATTCGAATAGATTTGGTTTTACTCACACTGCAGTGGATGTACACTTTACCCGCACTCCGCGACTGCCCAACACATGAGCCTCGTCCCAACACATGAGACGCGCCACGGCAAAGCCTTTTGATAACCTCGCATTGGCAGTACCCGCTCCATGAACTTAAATTCTCATGCACTCTAGGCGTCCATGTTTCTAGCAGTGAGAGGAGTTCTGGCGCTCCCGGGAAAGAGAAGTCTCACACACATATTAAATTATGGCTCAAGTTAAGTTCTCTCTCTCACACACTCATGGCAGTCCTACCAATGGCGACACCGATGTAGGGCACGCCTCTCGGCCCTACCTCAACGGCTATCCCACCGTAGCGCACCTGCCTCACTCAGGGGTGAACCATCTATGCAGGGATACTGCCTCCGCTCGGCTATCTACTCCGCTAGGTCTATACCCATACGAGAAGTACGGTTGTACGAGGGTCGTTTCATGCTTAACTTCATGGCTCGGTCCTTAATTGACCGGGGACGGTACTAGCCTTTTCCAGATACCACCCAAATCCTCCGTCCGCCCCAGTCGAAAACAGTTATTTAGTTTATTTCTCCTTTCACAAATCATGTCCTCAATATCATGGCAATGTGGCGCTCATGTCTCCACATGCCGCATCTCAATTACCTTCCCAAAGATAATTGCCCAAGCATATAGCATTTGACAAATATGAGTATGCATGATTCTAGAATAGCATTTCTAAGCATTTTTCATAGTTGACTAGGGACTCATACGTAAACATGGTTACGAAGGAATAAGGGGCAAACAATAATCAAGGCATGGCATAATCACAAGTAGGATGTTCATCATTGCATGCAATTTTATTTGTAAACAAAACAATTTCGCAATTGGGATCAACATGTTCAAGGAATAGTGATGACTTGCCTTGCTCAAAGTCTTGCGGGTCTTGGCCTTCACTTGGATCCGCAACTCCCTCGGGCTCTATAGTTACGTGCGAAAATTGATTTGAATTCGGTTAGAATTCAAATAAAAATCCAAATAAATCCAAATGGAAGTCGAACGCGTAAGTCGATTCTTTTATATTAACTTTACTATTCGCGAACTAGGGCAAACCCAATTTCGATTTTTATATCCTAAACTATTTTGCGGGTATAAATATTTTGTTATCATAAGTTTTTAATTTAATCTACCCGAGCATTATATCCATATAATAGGTTGGAAATTTCTATCGCAAGCTAAATATCGGACGGAATCCTAAAATTATCTTATAATATTATACGATTTAATTTTTGTCTAGGACTAAACGACTAAATATAATATACGTCTAAAATTTCTAGTGATTAAATCCGAATTTCTAACGTGAATCAATTACTTATAGAGATTACCCAAAATAATCTATAATAGTCTATAAGAATTCATCTAATCGTTTAGTTCTTAATTACATTTAAACTACTACCGCGAATTGATTTCCTGTAGAAATTACCTAGAATAATCTATAATTTATATTAAATTTCTTAATTCTACGTCTATAACTAGTCTATAACCAAATGCTAATTATTTTAAATTTTCTAAACTTCCCTAATCTCCCTCTAATTTCCTATCTATTTCCCTTTTCTTTTTCTTCCCTTCTTTTTCTTTTTTCCTTCCTTTCTTTTTCTTTTTTTTTCTTTCTCTCTCTCTTTTCTTTTCTTTTTCCTTCTCTCTCTCCCTTTTCTTTTCTTTTTCCTTCTCCCTCTCCCTCCCGGTTTCTCTCCTCCTTCCTTCTTCTTTCTCTCCCTCGGTTTCTCCCTCTCTCTCTCTCTCTCTCTCTCGGCTCTCTGCTACCCGGGGCGGCGACGGCGGCCGAGCAAGTGGAGGAGGCGGCGGCTTACCGACGGCGGTGGCGGCAACGGCGGCGACGGCGACGGTGGCGACGTCGACGCAAGGTGTGGCGCGGCGCGGCGGCTTCGTGGCGGCGGCGCGGAGGCTCTATGCGATGGCGAGGCGGCGTGGAGGCGGCGGCGTGGTGGCGTGGTAGAGGAGAGGAGGTGAGGATGAAGGGGAAGAGTGGGAGTAGGGGGGCTTATATAAGGGAGGGGGAGAGAGATAATGGGGAAGAGGGGAGAGGGGCGGTGGCCTCATGGCGTCGGCGGGGTGGCGCGGCGCAGGGCTCGACGCGGCGATGTGACGACGACGCGGCGCGGTAGGGCGCAGGGCGCGAGGAGAAGCAACAGCGCGGCAGCAGCGACGGCACGGGGCTCGAGGGCGCGGCGCGGCAGGTGATGCGACGCGCGATGGCGATGGCGCGGCAGCGGCGACGCGACGGCCGAACGGCGATGGCGCGCGGCGATGGAACGGGTGGCGCGGCGCGGTAGCAGCGGCGGCACGGGGCTCGGGGGAGCGGCGCGGCACGGGGCGCGAGGCGACGACGGCGACGGCTCGGCGGTAGCGGCGGTGCGCGGCGCAAGGCGATGGAACGGCGGCGCGGCGACGCGACGGAAACGACGGCGACGGCAGCACGGGGTTAGGGGCGGCCAGGCGCGGTGATGGCGACGGCGTCGGCAGAGGGGAGGCGGAGCAGCGCGCGGCGCGGGGGGCGCGAGGGCAACGCGGCAAAGGAGGGGCTAGGGCTAGGGGACCTCGTCGAACACTTTAGGTGCAATGAACAGTGCCGTTTTCTAATTAACCCGATGTTGGCCCATTTATTATTTAAATTTGATTCTTTAATTCCCAAATTTTGCATAAATGAAGTATACTCAATATTTGTGCCATTCTAATCCATGGATTCATTCTAGATTAATTTATTCCATGTTTTATATATTATTATTGTAATTTACTTGAACTTAATTAGAGTTAATTCTCATTCCATTGCTTTTAAATTTGATGGATATAAATATGGTCGTAATAATATTTTACTCATTTCTATCCTCACCAAATCTTATTTTAAATTGCACTTTAATTATTTACTTTGTCCATTTACCTTTTAGGGTTTATTCTTAACCAATTATCCATTATTCGCGATTTATAAACTCCGAACCCAAACTCCAATAAAATAATCGAATAAAATCGGCATGATGCAATTTATTTAAAAAGTTTTTGAAAATCCGCATTTTTAGAGTTTAGATTTTTGTTGTCGAATTTTCAGGGTATTACATATGTGTAGGAAAGTTTTGATGTGATGGAAAAGTTGTAAGTTTGAAGAAATATTTTGAACTAAACACGGCGTCGATTCGATTTCATATGCAAAACGCAACGCACGCACGCTAGCTTAGCTCTAGCTACATGTGCTACTATAGCCACACAAGTACGTGCCATTTAATTACGCGCCCAATTCGATCGGGATCATCATTTCATTAAGACGGGGAGTCTTGTCGTCGCGTCGTACAGTGTAAACTAATGAGGGGGGGCTGTACGTACTACTGTTAATTCGATCGATCAATGGCAGGGTAACTTGGTTAATTAATTCTCCCCATGTCAATTTATTGGTGCTTTGCATGTACACATATCGGTCTCTTGCCCTGTTGCATGCCAATCGTTATCATTGTTACACTTAATGTATCTCTGAAGAATCATCGGTTCATCTAGGACAGTCCTAGGGCAAGCCACTGTGGGTGGGTTTATAAGATCATGTGGTTACCACATGGTTATCGTGGTTATCTCGTGCGGTAATCTTTTCGGTTTTTGAAATCTTACAGTTTTTTAAGTTAAGTTCATGGATTTGACGGTAACTATGCGGTTACTGCGTTAACCGTGATACAACCGGGTAGAAGGTAACCCTCACCAAAAGGGTAAGAAATTAAATACATATTGTCTATAAGCATCATTCTATTCGAGATTCGACCAACTCAAACTATTGTATGTGTCCAAATATACTTCTCAACTCCAAAATTGAGTATTGAGTACCTCTCGCCGGTTCCAAATCAAGATAGTTAAAACCCTATATGGTGCTTGTGTGGTGGTAGTTCAGTCATCCAAAAACCACCCCCAAATATCGGGAAATTATTCTAATCCCTCGAGGGGATATTCCCTCGTTTCCTTAAAAACCATTTAAACGGTTATAAAAAATTCTGGAAAAATTTGACAACATTCATATATACAACTACACAAAATCTTAAGTTCAAACTCAACTCACACATCGAGATATAAAAAAGAGAAATTCAGCGTATGAATAGTAGCGTACTGTTTATATCTAAATTTATCTTTTTTTGTTTCTCGATGTGTAGGTCGAATTTGAACTTGAATTTTGGTGGAGTAGTAGGTATCATTATACTCCACATTATCAATTTTTTTCAGAATTTTTCACTACTATTTGCATCGAATTTGGAAGAAAAAGGTATACGAGGGGATATCCCCTCGAGGGATTAGAATCCATTCCCCTAAATATCTCCCCCCCCCCCCTACCAAAAAAAAATACCGAATTAATTCTAAAATCAAGTTCTAAATACCCTCACAAGTCAAGTTCTAAAATTTAAAATTAATTGATTATGGTTTATAAGCCAAAACACAAATGGGCAAGACAAGTAGTTATTACTATAAGCTTACTGCTACATGGCATATATAACTCCCAGTATTCAATATCTGCTGATGTCCTGGAATTAATTGCACAATCACATAGGCAAAAGAGCTGGTGTTGGCACATGATTAATATTATTTTATACACACAAAATATAATATTTTTTCCATGTAATTATTTCAAAGCCTAGTTTTGCATAAAATGGCACATAAAATCGGACATTTTCCATAAATTTAGCAAATGTTTTTTTCTAAAAAGTTATATATTCCTATGCGCATGGCACAGATTAACACCACACGACATATGTCCGGTTGATCCCAGTCACTGTGGCAGTCTGCCAGCAGGAAATAACTTATTACAATGTGGTTTTACTCTGCCCAATCATAAGTAAATAAGGCAGCACCCGTACAAAAATTTGCACGAATCCCGACATCGATCGATCGAATCGAGACTGGAGAAATCATCAGAAATGTAATGCGGCAAAAGTGAAAAGCCGTACGTTGATATCTCGAGTCTGAATTATTAATTGACCAACGGTATTGCTTCTGGATAGAGAGGCCAAATCAATTCTCTTGCAGTTCTCCTCAGCTAGCTATCGTCGTCGATCGATCTACACCACGATTCATCTGCTAGCTAGCCGCAGCTCAAATCTTGTTTAAAGCTGCTCTCTTCAGTCTTCACTGCTACTGCCACACACGCATTATTCCGGTCCATATTGATCATATGCATTCATCAGTTTGCAGATTTGCAGTTGCGCAGAATTGAATCAATTTTAATCAATTCATCTGGATCATCGCAGCAGCTGGGAGAGCTATGGGTGTATTTAGTTCGCGAAAAGAAAATTTTTCGGTGTCACATCGATCAAACGTTTGACCGGATGTCGAAAGGAGTTTTCGGACACGAATGAAAAAACTAATTTTATAACTTGCCTGAAAACCGCGAGACGAATTTATTAAGCCTAATTAATCCGTTATTAGCATATGTACTTATGGCTAATTATGAACTAATTAGATTCAAAAGATTCGTCTCGCGATTTCCATGTAAACTGTGCAATTAATTTTTTTATCAATATTTAATGCTCCACGCATATGTCCAAAGATTTGATATGACGTGTTTGGGCAAATTTTTTTTTTTGGAACTAACAAGGCCTATATGAGCTAGGCTGCATACAAATGTTCATCGTCAGAACTGTTCAGAGATTAATTCAGAGCTTACTCGAGTCCAAATTGGCGATTGATATCGATCGATTGACTTGTAGATATATAAATATTAATTTCCTCCGTTTAGAAATATAGCAACTTAATTACTGATCAATTAGACACAATCTATTACTACGAATTCGATCGGACAGTGGTGATAGCCCTTTTGCAGATTTGCAGTGGCAGATCGAATTAAATCAATTTAATCAATTGCAGCAGCTGGGAAGCTATACTACTCCAGCTATGTATATAGAGCCAATCGCTTAGCTATGTATATAGGCTGCATATGTTCATCGTCAGAACTGTTCAGAGATTAATTCAGAGTTTACTCGAGTCGAAATTGACGATCGATCCACAACTTGTAGATATAAATATATTGCTAGATGAACAGTGGCTGTAGCCCTTTTCAAAGGCAATCATCTTTTTGCTGATCGAAAAAAGAAAACAGTTACACATATATTGTAGCATGTGTAGGCATGGTACCATGGATATGGCCCAATGCTGATGTGACATATATATATATGGTGTCAGGGTGTTTTACACATGCATGGTCGTTTGCTTGTTTGGATCGAAGGTTTCAGTTACTACTGCTATACATGAAAAAGAAGTCAATACTGTAGCAAATGGATGCATGCATCTGCATTCTAGCTAGGTGATAGACAGAAGAGTTCTTCTTCAGAACCTGCATGGAATAGCCTGCTCCATGAGCAATTTTTTTCTGACTCTCCTTATTTGCTTTATGGCTAATAAACCATGAAAAAAATGAATGGATAAATAAAAATAATTCATAGTTAATTAAAACTGTTATATTTTTGTTCCTATAAGTTTAAAAGCTAATGCTAGAAAATAAATTACGATGAAAAACCTTAAAGTAAACTCTGAAACTAAGTTTTAAAATTCAAATTTTGATTGCGTCAGATAAACCAACAAGCAAATGATGGAGCATTTTGTTTTTGAATGCTATAAGTAAATTGAGGTTGTGTTTTTCTCCCAATGGGTTGGGAGAAAAGATATCTCATTCTCAACACGCATGCCTTCTGAACTAAAGTAAATTGAGGTTGTGTTTTTCTCCCAATGGGTTGGGAGAAAAGATATCTCATTCTCAACACGCACGCCTTCTGAACTATTTGACAGTACGTTGGTTGCAAAAAATTCTCTATAGGAAAGTTGCTTTAAAAATTATATTAATATATTTTTAAGTTTAAAATAATAAATAGTCAACTAATTATGTACTAATAGCTCACTTGGTTTTACGTATCTTATCAATCTTCTTTTCCCCCTTCTCTCACAGCCTCATCGGTTGCCCATATTATCTAATATAAGTTGTTTATTAGGGAATAAAAAATAATATATAGGTAAAACTTTTGTATATGTGTTCTTAGCGACTTAAAAGCCAATATAAAAAAACTGCGTCAAAATTGTCTTAAAATTAACTTCAAATTTAAGTTTAAAATTTTAAATTTTGACTTTATCTTTGATTAATAATTAGGTCAACAGTCGAAACCCCTCAATTCTCCAACACAATTAGGTCAACAGACGAAACCCCTCAATTCTCCAACACAACCTGAGACTATTGGGCTTTATTTCCATTATGTGACAGAGCCAACTGAAAGGCCCAAAACCAACAGCTTGGCCCATTTTCAAGACAGCCCAACAGGCCTCTCGCAATTTCCGTTGAAAGTAGTAGTAACGTTCGTTTTCGCATCTTCTTTTTTCTTAACACAGTTTTTTTTTCTTTTTTTTTAAAAAAAAACATGCTCTTGTTGGTGAATTGAATCGGTTGTCTCTGCTGCAGGGTGTAACTCAGGTAGGATAGTAAAGCCTTTTCAAGTTGGCTATTCTTTTAGGTTTGAAGTTTCTGTTTTCCTTTGCTGCAAAAAAATAAATACAAAAGTCTACAATGGCTCACAGCTGGTCAGAAAATTAGACCAACATAATGAAAACGCATGACCTGTTCTGATCAACAGCAGCACATAGAAATATTCTTCTTCTTCTTAATTTTCCAGCCAAAAAATAACCTAAATAATACCCTGGAATCAATCTACATACGTGCAAGCACTTTGCTGCTTTCAAAAAAATATTATAATTTTCTTTATGTACGTATGGGTTAGCTGCGGCAAACCTTGAATCAGTACTTCAACAGATTTTTTTTTTTTGAAAATTTTATTATATATGAAATTGACGTGAAACAATTCAAACTCTGGAACAATTTTTTTTCCCTCTTTGTTTCGCCAGCGCCTATAAATTTGAGCGACAAATCCCATCGTTTCTCCTCAATTCCCTCCAATTTTTCCCCCACCGGAGTTCACCGCCGGTTTCCGTTTCCTCCCCGGCGGCGGCGGCGGCGGCTAGGATCGATGGCCGGCGGGGTGTCGTCCGTGGAGGTCGTGAAGGACGGCGCCACTGGGCTGGAGAAGCTCGTCCTGCGCGAGGCCCATGGCTGCTCCGTCCAGGTCGACCCCCTCTCCTCAACCCTAGCTTTCAGTTGCAGTATTTCTAGCACTGGATCGATCTGTTCGTCGCCAATCCTCCACAAAATTATTGTAATTGAGATGTAATTAGTTAGGGGGAATTGGTGGGAATTAATGGAGTTGATTCTGGTGGTGGAGAAAATGTTTGAGTATTACTGTAGTTTAGTTTGTTGCGATCATGCGAGGGAAGGTAGCAGGTTTGGTCAAATGCCCAATTGGTGTTTGACCTTTGGCTTGTCTGTGGAGGTGGATGTTCATATCTACGCTTAATTTAGTATCATTTGATTTCATTCTTTAAGATGTGGATAAATTGTTTATTGGGGGTGGACACCATGATGCTATTGTTAGCTGTGGTTTTGATTGGCCTTTTGCCATTATTTTAAGTATTCTCGGCAACGGTATGTCTCATCTGTTTTAGACCCAATCATTTGGACATGTTTGTTGTAAATATTGCTCTAATGAATAAGGCAAGTTGCCTTTCGTTCAAACAAAAATCACTTGGACATGTTTGCACATTGCTCATGCTTTGTTTTTTTATGACCTTTTTGTTGTTGTTGTTGTTGTTGTTTCAGTTATATTAGATAACCTTACAGGTTCCTTATTATCTTTTTTTTTCCTCAGAAATGGTCAAGTACGTTATTTTTCACTATTTTCAGGTATTTCTGTACGGAGGCCAAGTGATCTTTTGGGAAAATGAATATCGAGAACAACTGCTCTTTGTTAGTAGAAAGGTATTCAGATCTTTTAATGTTCAGTAAGGGCATTATTTCTGCCTTGCAGGCCTATATATCGAATGCATTTTTACATTTATGCACTCTACAGATTTGGCAGCAAGGCTTCCTTTTCTTAGATAAGTGGTTGTTTTACCATTCTTTTTTTTGGTCGTTTTTAGTTTTTCAGGAAAATGAGATATGTTATGAGTGTCAAACGTTTTATCTTCCAATTACATGAATTGACACTTAAGCCATTTACAATTACCCAATAATTCCACATTTTTTAAATTTCTTGGCAGGCTTATTTCAAACCACCAAAGGCTATTCGTGGGGGCATACAAATTTGCTTTCCTCAAGTATGACCCTGGGACTGTTCATTCATAGTCCAGTTATGTTTTTCAAGAATTTTGTCTCCCCTGTAATACCCAAAATGGACGATCCATCATGCAGTTTGGGAACCATGGAGTTCTTGAACAACATGGATTTGCAAGGAACCGATTATGGAGTGTTGATGAAACTCCCCCTCCTTTTCCAGCTACCACTTCAAACTGTCATATTGACTTGATACTCAAGCAGTCCCCAGAAGATTTGAAGATCTGGCCGCATAGGTGTCCTCTAGTAAATCCTTAACATTATTTGCTATGGCATTGGTAGATTAGAATGTTCCATTTTTGAATTGATATATCCTTTGGCTCCTGCTAAATTGATGAAGTTGATTATCCATATATTTCAGTTTTGAGTTTAGGCTGCGAGTTGCTCTTAGCCCTACAGGAGATCTGATGCTCACATCTCGAATAAAAAATACCAATGCAGATGGGAAGCCATTCAAATTTGGATTTTCATATAACACATATTTTTCAGTCTCTGACATCAGGTACATTTTGTCGTGGTAATTTGCTTGTATTATGTTTATATGTAAAATTAGGCATTTCTTACATTCTTTGACTGAGGCATATAGCTCATAGGATATGCACTTCTATACTAAGTCGTGCTGATTTTTGTTGACAAAAGTTATGTTCGGACCTCTTTTGGATTTTATCACTCCAAATATTATTCAAATGTACAGAATGAATGATGTACTATATGGGTACTTGGCTTCTACATTGTATTTTTCCTCCATAAAAATTGTTTTCACATTCCAGTGAAGTACGGGTTGAGGGTTTGGAGACCTTGGACTACATTGACAACCTGCAATGTGGAAAACGTTGTACTGAACAAGGAGATGCCGTTGTATTCGAATCTGAAGTAAGCTTCATAATTCATTTGCAAGTTTCATATTTTGCAGCCATTGCAGTAAGATTGTGTTTCTTGTTAATGCTTTGATTGCTAAGGCGGAGAAGGTATATTTGAGTGCTCCACCCAAGATTGTGATCATTGACCATGACAAGAAGAGAACTTTTGAGTTAAGGAAAGAGGGACTTCCTGATGTTGGTAAGATGCTAATTTCTGGATTACACAGCACGGTTGTTCTGGTCCTTTTGTTTTGCTTACTTTTATGTGTGTGTGTGTGTGTGTGTGTGTATTTGCCGGGTCAACAAAGAAGCCACCCACAAGGGGCCTTCTGTATATATATGTCTCGTCAGTATACTTTTTTTTATGCAGTTGTTTGGAACCCATGGGACAGGAAAGCAAAAACGATACTGGATTTTGGGGAGGAAGAGTACAAATGCATGCTATGTGTAGGGGCTGCAAATGCTGAGAAGCCAATTACATTAAGGCCTGGTGAAGAGTGGCAAGGAAGGCAAGAGATATCTGTTGTTCCATCCAGTTACAGCAGCGGACAATGGGATCCTGAAATAATTCATCGGATACAGGACATCTGAATTTCTCAGGGATTGCATTCCGTCATTTTCGCGCAAGTATTATGGACTTCCCTTAGATCTTTTTTTTTATATGTGTAAAAGAAATAAGTGCATAAGTAATACTGTTTGCTACTTACACTGAAACATCAAGTTTTGCTGCAGGAAGACTCACCAAACAGTCACAGTTGGTAGTACTCTTCAATAAATTTATCTGAATGTCTGTCTGCTCCATTCCAAAATCAAAAGCATATGCTGTGGTTTTCCTGGAGGAGTCAAAGTCACCATCGTGTTTTTATAGAAAAGATGGAGAATTTCAGGTTCAATATAGATATGTAATCCTGTACTGGATGGTTTACTGTATTACAAAAAGTCCAATTTGACACTGTGGGAAAGAAATGTACAGAATGATGATTTTCGTTGTTTTACACTACTACCTAAGAGGCTAAATCACCAGAAGATCATTTAGCTCTCATCAAGAGCTGCTCTTAATTCTGACGTGCAAATTCAAGTTGTTATAAAGTGGAGAGACAGGAAATCGAGAGCTTGAAAGCTTGATTTTTTTTTCAAGATTTTGAAATATGCAGTCTGCTCAAACTAATCTCTCTCCTTTCCATTGGTAATTTACAAGTCACAACCTGGTATTTTTGGTAGAAACTCACTGCAGATTCAGAAGGCATCAAGAATGCCTGGCCTGTTGCTCCCATCGCTATCTGAATAACCTGTAAGTGAACAGTCTTATCTGTATATTTCCTAGATTAAAAAAGAAGTCAAATTACTTTTAGTCATTGTCCACTAAGTTGAGTTCGACCTCGAAATATTTTCTGCATCTCTCACTGGGCTCAATCTAGTGCTGGCTGCTGGGCCGTCGACACAGCTAAGCCTGATCTTTCCTTTGGTTAAATGGGCTTTTGATTTTCAAAAACATTGCAAATATGTACTCCCTCAGTCCAAAAAAAACCCCAACCTAATTAAGGATGGGATATAATCTATTACGATGAATCTAAATAATTACTAGGTTGGGTTTTTTATTTGGACGAATGGAGTACAATTGTGTAACCCCTCTCATCATTGATGGTCCATCTCTTTACCTTCGATGATTCTTCATTTCATCTCTTTTGCCTTTTGTTTTAATCTAAAAAAAGATGGCCAGCTTGCCCTGGCGCGTTATTACCTTACCTTTGCCAAAGAGGAATAAAGCGAGCTCCGCGTGAATGATGCAAACGCAGCTTTCATCTTCCCCAGCATAGCCCAAACTGGAATAGTGTGCATCTGGATAAGATTTAACCCCTCTGTTTCGAAATATAAGCAGTTCTATCGTTTAAAATTTATACTCAAATATAAGCATTTCTTGTGCTACATATTCTTATTACTACTACTCATCTCATCAACCAACTTCTGTTTATTTTTTCTCCATCTTACTCATAACCATATGTTGTTTAATTGTATGAAAATATTTTTCTTGTGATTTTAACATCTGCTAAACATGTTAGAAATGCTTGTACCATAACCATCTCTTATTTAATGAGATGTATCAAAATATTTTCTTTCTGATTTTAATCTCTGCTAAATAATCTAAAAATGCTTATATCTCAAAACCGGGGGGGGGGGGGGGGGTCTAAAGTGCTAGCAGGATAATGCAGCCTGCAGGACCTGACGCCGATCTGCTAATAATGACAATGTGTGTGCAAACACCGGGAGCAGGTGTAAATAGCACTTGCAAACTCGTCTAAGTAAACACTGTCATGATAGGATAATTATATATTAAACATGTGTATTATATGACATAATCTTGATCTACCATTGTTACTTTTCACTAGATGGCAACTGTTGTAGTTGGTGATCAGTAATGTCGTACGTCAGGTGTGGTCGGATGTAATGCATCATGGATGATCAAATCGAATTAATGCGCGATTATATTAGTTAACGCAACCTAACTCCCAATCTAACCTGCAGCTACTGCTAGGCTAGCTAGTAGTTCGCTTGATCGCTTGATCGAGGCAGATGAGCTGCATTTCTGAGCCAGGTGGATTACCCGACTTAAACCTATTTGAGACCTAAATGTATGTTCTGAGAAGCAGTTAAGTACTTAAGTATCCAGTTAATCAGAATCTATAAGCTGAGTCGATGGCTACTAATTTATTTTTCTCTTATGTACTCCAACTGTCCTATAATATAAAGGATTTTGGAGAAATATATATGTTATTTAAATTTGGGGTGTGTTTAGTTTATGCCAAAATTGAAAGTTTGGTTGAAATTGGAACGATGCCAAAATTGAAAGTTTGGTTGAAATTGGAACGATGTGACGGAAAAGTTGAAAGTTTGTGTGTGTAGGAAAGTTTTGATGTGATGGAAAAGTTGAAAGTTTGAAACTAAACTCGGCCTTGTAGTATTATGATGCCTCACATCCCTCTAAAATTACTTATATTTTGGGACATATGAAGTAGTTACTAAGTGTCCAAATCGAAACAAAATTTATATCTTTTAAAGGAGCTAGCGATTTTTAAGTAGCTATAGTTGTCAAAAGTACCCAAGTACTCCTACTACCTCCGTTCGTAATTTTTAACGTTTTGAATAATGACACCATCTCTAAAATATATCTATAACTATAGCTTTTTATTACAAAATATATACAATAAATAAATACAATTTTAATTTTATCATAGTATACTTTGTGAGATAAATCTATATATTTATATTTTGCCTTTTAAGCTAGATAATTTATAATAGTTTAGCCTTAATTTTATCTAAAACGCTAAGAATTATAGAACAGGAAGGAACAGGTCCTAAAGCTATTACGCATGCGACCAACTGGCCTGCATGCAGGAGGCTTTCTATCGATCTATCGGCCGGGGACCTAGCATATGCAGTTGCGAAACACTCAAGCTAGGAATAATCTGGCTAGATATATAGATCGATCGAGTTGCTTGCAGAAGCAGACAGATAGAAAAGGAGATCGATCGAGAGCTCATTTGTGATTGCCCGAGAAATGCCAGGGATTCCTGACTGCTCAACAAGGTGACGATGGGCTTAGTTGGCTGAGTTCGAAGTCTAGCCTCTTCTATTTATTTAATATTAGGTTACTTCCTAATATTCGCGTTATGTTTTTTTCATTTGTGATTGTCCATTTGCCCTTACATATCAAAGAGAAGAAGACAAGATACTATCTTTAATTATAATAAAGCGATTTTTATATGTGTATCTGTACTTATTAGGAGATTAGTTTTTATTAATTGATCGCTTTTACAAGTGCAACATAATTTGTACCGTAGCTGTTTTGTTGATTTTTTTTTTGTTGCGATGACAAGTGCAAGCACTTGCGCTAGTGGAGCTGTTGGGGGTCAAGTAGTGCATGAGAAACTTATCCCGTAGGGAACTGAAAAGCTGAGTTCTTATCTTTACTTTCTCACCCCACATCTCTTGTTTTCCACACGCACTCTTTTCAAACTACTAAACGGTGTATTTTTTAAAAAAAATTATATAAAAGTTACTCTAAAAATCTTATTAATTCATTTTTTTAATTTATTTTAGTTAATACTTAATTAATCATGCACTAAACTGCTTCGTAACCCTGCTGCTTCGTAACCCTCGCTTCCAAACACACCCCAAGATTTGTTAAATATAACGTTCATCCGTACGTCATGTCGCAGGTAACTTAGCTTTTCTTCTTCTTTTTTTTACAAGAATGTAATCAAGGGTATTTTTGTTTGAGCTTAAGTTTACAAGTGACGATAATTTTGAATTTTAACTATGACTTAATTTTAAGATTAATTTATGGCTTTTAATCATCTCTTTTTATGAGTTAGCTTTTTTCCGATGACATGGTAGACACGTACATACAACACTACACATGCACGTAATAACGTACTCACACCTTCATAAATACACCCTTAATTAACCTACACTCAAGGGAAACCAACTGATTGTATGACTGCTAAGGCACTGTTTGATTCTACTTACCAGCTGCCTATCTAGCTCCTAGTTTTTTTAGCACGCTTTTATTTTTTAAAAATATTTTCTATGTAAAACTTTTTAAAATTAAATAAATTTACTTTTTAAGTTTACGATAGCCTTAATCAAGCTACTGATTGGTCTCTTTAAACATGCGGATGATATCCTCAGCCAAGAAGCTGAAGTCTTGAAGACTTTAAAATTGCCTTCGGCTTATAATCCGCTTCCCAAAAATTGCACAAACAAGCAGGCTTAATCTACCATCAAAGGTATATACTACTCCGCCCATTTCAAAATGTACGACGTCTCGCATAATGTTTAATCATTCGTCTTACTAAAAAAATTGTAAATATCATTTATTTTGTTGTGACTTGTTTTATCACAAATAAAATAAATTATAATTTTAACTTATGTTTTTACATATCTATATTAAATTTTTAAATAAAATAAATGATAAAACATTATACGAAAAGTTAACGGAAATATATATTATTTTGGAAAAGAGGTTGTATGTACTGGTCCCTCTCACCCGAAACTCACTCCTCACACATGGGTTGTGTTTAGTTCCCTTCAAACTTTTAACTTTTTCGTCACATCAAATATTTGGACACATGCATAGAGTATTAAATGTGGATAAAAAACCAATTGCACAGTTTGCATGTAAATTGCGAGATGAATTTTTTGAGCCTAATTACACTATGATTTGACAATGTGATGCTACAGTAAACAATTGCTAATGACGGATTAATTAGACTTAATAGATTCGTCTCGCAGTTTACAGGCGAAATATGTAATTTATTTTATTATTAATCTATATTTAATACATTTGTAATGTGTATATATAAAATTTTTTTTTACCAAAACAACTAAACACGGCCATGTTCTACGTTCGTTCGATCTTCCCCTAAAGGCTTATCAAAGTCGGCCGCTTTCGGCCACAAAACGCGTGATGGTACCGAGAATCTCGACCGTTCCGGCAGTGTATATCCTTTGTCACCTAGATATCCAAAAAAATTGTAAAGTGTTTTAACAATGTAGTACAGGTTAAGATCGATCTTATCTATATCACTTCACAAAATAAAATACTTAATTCAGTTTATACGGAGAAACATAAGAGAACCAAAACAAAATAAACATCTTGCATATTTATAAAAGTGAAAAAATAATATAACTTTTTTTTAGAAAAATGACAGTTTGGATGCCATGCACAAATAACTAAATAAGAGTACGTGTGTTCACGTTAGTTGATGATGGTTTGAACATGAATATGTAGACCATTTTTTAAAGAAAAATGTTGATAATAGTTTGGAACTTTGGATAGCACACGCACGAAATGAGAGCATGTGCACTGGCACTGCGTGCAGGAGGATGGCTGCTTGAACCTGGAAATACTCTTTTTTTTTTTTGAGCTATCGCCTTCGGGCGCTTTCGTTCTAGCTTGTTACAATAAATGTAAAAATTGAGCATTGAAACAAATAGTTTAAGCGCTCAGTTATAAATATTTAATATTTAATATGATATTTGGTTAAACTTGAAGAATTCCAATCATTAATAATTCAAGTGCTTAGTTTTAATAAAATGCTATCAGTATATTTTGCTCAAAAAGTACTATTATTATAGTTGCTAAAAAGTACTATCGTAAAGTTACAGATTTCATTACTCTATTACAAAATCAATTGTTTTAAGAGTTGTAAAAGTTCGATACATTCTTTCTCCTAAATAATAAATACTATGAGGGAGATTGTCGACGTTTGATGTCACGATTCCGGTATTTACATAGTATGGGGATCGTTGATACCATGGTATATGCGAGATTGAGGTAAAAGAGATGGAGATGGGAATTTTTATACATGTTCGGGCTCCTGAATTGTCAGGTAATAACCCTACTCCTGTTGACCGAAGCCAGTCGTTACTCTTATTCACCATAATCACACCAATACAATATTTGGGGTAGCCTATCTAACATTTGTCGACATGGTGGCTTGAAGTATCATCACGTAGTCGACAACAGGGTAGCCTTCCTCCTCAAATCCGTGTCCAGCGAGATCAAAGACAGCGCTATGTCTCTCCTGACAGTATCTATAGACATAGTAGGGGACTAGCCATGCTTATCTTTGAAGTTGATATCCGGCGGCGTGTCTTGGCGTATGTTGGCTTGTTGTTGATCTTGTGTCTTGGTCTATTGTTCCATGTCCCCTCTCCTCCTAGGGGGCCTTGTATTTATACCCATAGATGTCTCCTTGTCTAAATAGAACTAGAGAAACCAATATGGATATAATCCAAGTAGTCCTTGTCGTTTCCACGTAGAACTCTAATCATTCTTCCTTATGCGGAACTCCTCCTGTATTCGAAGTTTGTTTCCGTATAAGACATGGTATGTAAGTGGGTCCTGCCGAGATTTAGTCGACTACTATTAAGTATGTGGTATTCATAACCCTGACAGAGATCAATATACAATATAGACAGATAACAAAACAAACATAATCCCATATATGTCATTATTATCTCCACCCCACACTTCGCTAGCTTCATATATGCCTTATTAGAGCACCTCTCACCATTGTTTTTTTTACCAACGTGTCTGTACATATATAACATATTTTTTATGAACTTGATAATAGCTATAACTTTACATGTACAAGATAAATTACCTTAGGCCATACACAATGCACCAAGGTGCAAAGCAACCTCGGACTTCCACATCAGTTCGCGTACGCCAGCAAGGCCGAGATTGTCCCCCGTGATGGCACTTGTGCCTTGCAGAGGGCATGGGTGACTAGTTGTGGTGCACTGCAACCCCCGTACCACTATCTTGTTGTGCGTCCTCGTGTAGTCGTGTCTGGTCCTCACAAGAAGAAGGTGCCGTGAGAGAGGAGAGAGGGAGAGGGATGAACAATATGGTATAGATTGGGGGAAGGGGTGATTTTATAATAGTTTTAGTTTCCTTATTGGCGTTTAGGGTAAAATTTGAGTTTATATGTCAATTGAAAGAATATGTGAACGAAAATTTAAAATATTAGGGACGGACTTGTAAAATTAAAGCCACACTTAAGTCATTTTGCACTACAATATTAGGGGGTATAGTCTTAGTTCACGTGGTGCTCTCTCTCTTTTAAATCACTCCTAAGGCCTTGTTCGATTTGGATGGGGTTGAAGAGGATTGGAAGGGATTGAGAGAGAATGATTTCACACCATGTGGAATAAATCCCCTCTAATCCCTTTCTAAAGGGGATTAATTGAATAAGGCCTAAGACTAAGACTAAGAGTGTGTTGCAACATGAATGTCTTAGGCTACATTCATTTCTGCATAACAGGAAGTGCTATTTCTTTACTTAAGGTGAGCGCACGCACGAGTGCTTTCCAAACTTAATTATTATAAACTTAAAAAATAAATTCACTTAATATTTTTAAACTTCTATATAGAAAATTTTTACGCTGAGACATATGTTTCAGCTTGGAAAATGTAGGCCGTGTTTAGTTCCTCCTCCAAATTTTTTTTAACGTATACGGACACACATTTGAAGAACTAAACATAGATTAATAACAAAACAAATTATAGATTCCGCATGTAAAGTGCGAGACGAATTTATTAAGCCTAATTAATTCGTCATTACCAAATGTTTACTGTAGCACCACATTGTTAAATTATGGCGTAATTAGGCTCAAAAGATTCGCCTCGCAATTTACATACAATCTATGTAATTATTTTTTTCGTCTATATTTAATGCTCCATACATGTGTCCAAATAAATATTTGATGTGATGGAATTTTTTAAAGTTTGAAGGAGCTAGATACAGCCGTACTCACCAAAGAGTGAGTAGTTCATGTTCCATTCGAAGGAAACTTGCCTGAAATTGCTCCGGGTCGTCTCGGAGACCGAGATCATGGACGCCAGGTCAGGTCGGTTAGCTAGCCGCACAAATGCGATCCTCTGCCCTGACGACCTATCTATCCCTGGGCCACTCATGCATGTTCTACTTTGGTCAAGTCATCGATCAATACCTTTGCAAAAACATAGGCATACATAGCGAATGAAGCAGCGCGGAAATTTCTGGCGAAAATAGCGAATTAATATACTCCCTCCGTTCGAAATGTCGATGCCGTTCATTTTTTTAAGCATATGTTCCCGTTCGTCTTATTAAAAAAAATTAGGTAACTATTAATTCTTTTCCTATCATTTGATTCATTGTTAAGTATATTTTCATGTAGGCATATAATTTTATATATTTCACAAAAGTTTTTGAATAAAACGAACGGTCAAACATGTGCTAAAAAGTCAATAGTGTTAAACATTTCGAAACGGAGGGAGTACTATATATTGCAGTGATCCTGTGCTTCATAAGACAAATTTTGTATATGTAGACATGTAGTATTGCATAAGACAAAATGTGTACATAGATATACTCTCAAATATGCTTTGAGTGCTCAAAGGGGTGGATTGATCGTCACGACGGCAGAAAAGCTAGGTCGTTACATTTGTCGCAAGGTTCGTCTACGACATCAGACAAAAGTGATAGTATATCTTTAATTTGTGATCGATCTGCTTAGGCAAGCTTATATGCATGGTTGCAATAATCTGCCGCCCAACCGATGATGAACGTAACCGCTCTAGCTTAGCTGCGTCATTCTACTCTTTTACTGATCTGTATACATATCAAACTTAATTTCGAACATTAATATCGTGCCCGTGCATGCATCGATATCTTAATTAATCCGTGTGAATGAATGATTTAGCGACGACATTGTGATGGATCTAGTTGCAATTATGCTCGATCGAGCAACTAGATCAACGAGTAAAAAGTAGCAAAGGACGGCGACACGGCGTACACACATGCATGACATCCAATTGTGTTCCAAGTTTCCAACAATTTTTTTTTGCAAATATAAAAAACGAAAAATTGTGCTTAAAATACTGTAGATAATAAAGTTAGTCACAAATAAAATAAATAATAATTTAAAAAATTTGAATAAGACGAATGGTCAAACGTTATAAGCAAAAACTTAAAATCCCTTATATTATGGGACGGAGTAAGTAATTAGTAGTAGTACTGCATATGAAAAGTCGGATTAATTAGCATGAGTACTAACGACCTAGTCAATTAAGCTACTGCATATGAACAGTGGGATTAATTAGCATATATCCAGTTGCAAAAGCATGCGAACAGCAGATCGATCGAGCTCTACGACACCCTGCCTGCCAAATCATCGATATATACAGGTCGGGACGAGGATATAGATATCCATCTCCTCCAAGATCCTAGCTAGTCAGTATATGTCAGTATCTGATGTTGCTGCTGTTAGGAGAGATTCTTTCGTTGGTCGTACGTGACTCTTTAGTACATTCTATTACTACTAATTAAGATCCCGTCTACAACTCCCCCTCTCTCCCTCTCTCCCTCTCGTGTATTTACACCCCAGTGTGTAGTACTCCCTCCATATTTTTTTTATGTTGGTTAGCTCAAAATTAAACTAATCAACGTCGTATATTTGTGTAAGAAGGTAATAGTATTCATTCAATTCATATATATCAATACGTGAAGTGAATATAATCACGCCGTTATTAACTAGTTGAGCCCTACTCGAGCTCTAGACTTAGAAAACTTGCACTGCACAAATTAAAAACCATAACGGATATGTAGCGCAAAAAACCGTATACTTAACAGTTAACACCGTTCTTTTCTTCTCTCTCTATAAGAGCAGGTACAATAGCAGACTATAAGCCAGCTATAAACATATTTTAAGGAGAAAAAGGAAGAGAAAGAAGAACAGTGGGCTATAGATCTGTAGTCAGCTGCAGCACGGACTCCAAGACATAATGTGCGTATGTCAGGTAGGACCAGGTATTAATAGTATAGTAAGTAACTATTGTATGAATTAGCTATTACATTGGCTATAGATGATTTGGATATAGCTGATTTGGAGCTAGCAGTTGGCTATATTGTTAAACTTGCTCTAAAAGAGCAGAGCGATAGCACAAGGTGAGAGCAGGCAGGCAGCGATGCAAATGCGCAAAAGCTAGCTACCGACATACTTATAAAGCAGAGAGGCGCTCGATCGCTTCCTTGTTCACCGCCGGAAGCAAGCGTTTTGTGTCTCCACTCTCTCCAGTAAGCCCCTTTAATTTGGACGGATGGAGCTAGCAGAGCGTGTAGCCGTAGAGATCATCTCATATATGTAGCCAAATTAAAGAGGGCGGCGTGAAAAAACGGTAGCTGGTGGCCTAGTTGAGCGGCAAGAGATCGATCGATCGAGAGTAGCAAGGATCGGAGAAGCTAGCTTAGCAGCGGCGCGCGGCGAGAGGACCGGCGGATCGAGCGAGCGAGCTAGGAAGCTCTCAGCCGACCGGCGATCGAATCGTGCTTGATTGTTTGGGGTTGTGAGCTGGTTTTCACTCTGTACGCCGCTCGCCGTCGTCGTCTCGGGGCGCGCGCACGGCGGATCGATCACCTACCCGAGGTACGTACGTATATGCGTTTCTCTCGTCCATTTGCACATGCGCCCGATCGCGTGAGCTCCTTTCGCGGAGAGGAATCGTACGTGCCTTCGACGCTTACATGAATTCCTTTTCTTATGCGTAATTGTGCGGCTAGCATCCATATAATATATAATCTATATATATATAATTTTACTTGAAATTATTAAATATAGCTATATTATTATCTTATGAATTTGAATGACCAAATCTTACCATGCCCATGTTTCTTTTTTTTTTAGAGTTCTAAGCTCTTTCTAATAGAGTAGTATTTTTTTCGGGGAGGGATAGAGTTTGTATAGCCACCAGCCTCCTCCACATACAGAATCCTTTAAATTCCCTACAACCCACCCCTTTTTTTGAGAAAAAAAAATTCTTATATGTGATGGTTTCTTCTGCAATATTTTCTTAACGCACCTCTTAACTTGTTGCGCCATATCCATTTATTTTTATACTTTGGCATCGCTTCATCCATATACATACCCAATATCACTAATCTCCCCTACTGTTGCATCCTCTCTCCCTTACTTGAAATATTATCGTACTCAATCTCTTTGGGGCCACCATAAACATAAAAAACAACAGCTAATGATGTGAAGTGGGGAATGCTCGGAGATGAAGAGGATAAAGTGGGGGAAGTAGGGGAAGGAGACATTTGATTCATTTGGTTTGGCAGATCTTTAGGTTTGAACATATGCCAACCAAATTTGTTAGAAGAAAAAAATGAATGTTTCGGATCGGTTTTTTTGGCTTTTGTAATAAACAGATCGAATGTGGATTACCGATTGATGCAATGGTCGAATGGTAGGAGCCTTACTAACGAGAGTCACAACTCAGGAGATTACAGTGACTAACTAGACGACGATGATGCTTCTAAAATTGATGGCTTGTGGCTGGTGTGGGATGTGACGTGCCTTGTGAACTTAATGTATAGGTCTGGACATGAATTAGTGAGGCTAAGGTGGAATTACAATTAAGTACGGTATTTTCCGGGTTTCAATATCCTTCGCCTACAAACCAAACTAACTAGTCAACAATTTAGCATTGAGATTTAGTAAAAAAAAAAAAGAAAAACCCGACACAACGCTTTAGTTGACAGGTTTTCAAGAAATTTCCGCCCCCCTATTCTTATAGAACTAGAATGTAAATATGATAGAGACAAAAAGACAAAGTAAAAAAAAAAAGAAACGGAAAACACCCACAGTCCCAGCCACAGCACATTTTTGGTAGCTTGTCTTTTGGCTAGTTGGCCTGGCTCTGGCCGATCGAGAGGATCAGGAAAACAATCGGACTTGAAAACAAAAACCAGCTACAGCCGACAGGGTCGTCGCTCCGTTCCACCGTTGGTTCGCAACCGAACCAACGCGTGCCCGCACGACGCCGTGCGCCCCAGATACAAAGTCGCCAACGCGCAATTTATTTAGCCCAGCCCAGCCAAGACCGTCGCGCGTGCCACGCACCCAGCACGTACGCGTGACGGAGACACCGAGCCAATCGCGCCGGTTCGATCGAGCAGTTGGGCTCGTTAGGTCAGGTCAGGTCACCCCCGCGTCGTCCGACCGCGACACCATTCATCACACAAGTCACGGTCTCGAACTCGACTCGGCCGCGACGTCGACGACGAGTTCACCACTAGCCCACCACCACCACGACTACACTCTCCCGGCTCCGAGACCCGCCGGAAAATCCCCCGGCGAACTGCGGCGCGATTCCTCTCCGAGTTAAAGCAAAAAAAAGCGGAAGCCGAAGCGCCCCCGCCTCCGCGTCGTCTGCGTGAAGCACTCCCCCTCTTCAAGCGGGAAAAGCGGGGGAGGGAAGCAACGCGGAAATTAAAGAGCAGAGCAGAGCAGAGCCCTGAGCCCTCGATTCGCTTCGTTTCCTCCGCCGCACGCCTCCTCCTCCCCCACCCCCTCCCCCCACTCCGACTCCGCCGCCGCCGCCGCCGCCGCCGCCTCCGGCTCCGGCTACAGCTCGCCGCCCCCCAGGTTGCTCTGGATTTTTGCGCGTGTCGCTGTTGGTTTTGGGGGGCGAGGGGTCGGGGGATGGGTTGGGATTTGTGCTTGTTTTTTTTTTTTGTGCGTGTGTTTATGCTGTTGCTGATGAGGGTGGTGTGGGAATGTGCGTGCAGATCGGGGGCGGCCGCCGCCTGGTGGTGTCCGTGTCATCTCTCCTGAGGAATCATGCCGGTGGGAGTGCAGGCGCCCGAGGCGTCGCCGGGGAGGTACCATCGGCGGCGGGACGACGACGATGGCAACGGCAACGACTGCAGCGACGTGCTCGGCGTCGACGTGCTGGACGAGGGGGCCGACCCCTTCGACATCCCCGCCAAGCGCGCCTCCGTCGAGCGGCTTCGCCGGTGGAGGGTGAGTATGAGTTCCTCCCCTTCTCTCCGCTAACTGCTACATTCTACTGCTCATGCTTCCATGTGCAATGCTGTTTAATTCCGTGCGGGATTTACCTTTGGCTGCCACTTGCGCTTTTAAGTTTTTAGTTATACTCCCTCCGTTTCGTAACATAAGTCATTCTAATATTGTCCACATTCATATAGGTATTAATAAATCTAGACATATATAATGTCTAGATTCATTAGCATCTATATTCATGTGGGCAATGATAGAATGACTTACATTATGAAACGGAGGAAGTATTGAACTATTATTATGATCCTGTATACCTTTTTCCTATTTTGTGGCTCCTGTAAAACTCAATCGTGGAACTGTGGTTCTCTAAAGCTTCCGAATGATCTGAGGATTGCCAATTTTACTCTAGGAAACAATACTACGAAGTAAGAACCGAATGTTGCTGGTGTTAGTATTTTGCTCTGTTGCTACCACCTAGAATCTAATGAGATGAACACTGACTGTGAATATGAATGGTCGGTTCTTAGTTCTCTTCAGGTACTGTGAAATGTTAAACTATGTTAGTGAATAGGTATGCATGTATAGGCTCATTCATGACCCTTGGCTACATATGCAACTGTTGCGGGCTGAGACATTGTAATGAACCTATCCCTCATGTACAGAGACATTGTAATGAACCTCGTACACAGATGGGAAAACAAATGTCCTAGTTTTAATGTTTTGAAGACCTATTGATCATTTTTTTAGGTGGATCCTATTGAACTTGTAAAATCGTTAGAACTGAATTTACAAGTTAAACAATCTCGTGAAAATTATTTTAACTAGCAATGCATATACAATCTTGACTAATGTTGTATCCTGCTCATTATTTTTACACAATACAACTATGTTTTCCATTGGCAGCAAGCTGCTCTTGTGCTCAATGCCTCTCGGCGATTCAGATATACTCTTGATCTGAAGAAAGAGGAGGAAAAGGAACAAATAAGGAGGAAAATTAGGGCTCATGCTCAAGTCATCCGGGTATATGTTTAACCTTATATTTGTGATATGCATATCATGTCATGGTATCTTGTTTGACGGTTTCAGTTTTGAATTCAATCAGGCCGCATTACTTTTCAAGGAAGCTGGACAAAAGCATGATGTTGATAGGGAATTACCAGGTAGCTTTTGTGGACTCACTTTCAGGCTGGAGACATAATTGTTAGTTGTGTTTTTTTCTCTTGAATAATTGTTAGTTGTGTTTACCTTTGTTGTTTATCAATATGCTTGCTATCTTTGTCGAGGATTAATAGTTCACATAGTAAAGGACTGAATTGCATTGTGATATATAGCTGTGCAAAGAGAAAAAGAGAGAAAACCTTACACATTCATATAATGCAGAAATTCTCCCTCGCGGGTTCGGAATTGGAGAGGAGCAGCTTACAGCTATGACAAGGGATCATGATTATTCTTCTCTGCACGGATATGGAGGGGCATGTACCATTCATACTGCAAATTTAACTTGAATATCATTTTTAGAACTACTAATTAAGGCATGGAATTCTTCTTTAATAAACATTAGGTTAAAGGACTCGCAAATTTACTGAAAACAAACACGGAGAAGGGAGTCCATGGAGATGAGGTAGATTTGGCATGCAGGGCAAATGCTTTTGGGGCTAACAGATACCCTCGCAAAAAGGGGAGAAGTTTTTTGGTAAATTTATTTGTCCATTTCAACTAGTAAGCGTGTCTTAGTTTCAGTACTGATATCTCTCTCTCTCTCTCTCTCTCTCTCTATCTATCTATCTATCTATCTATCTCTCTATCTGTCTGTCTGTCTGTCTGTCTGTCTGTCTGTCTGTCTGTCTTTCTTTCTTTGGGGTCCGGGGGTTAACAGGTTTTCCTCTGGGAAGCTTGCCAAGACTTGACACTAGTTATCCTTATCATAGCGGCTGTAATTTCTCTGGTATTGGGCATTGCAACAGAGGTGACTCCTATAACCATCCTCCTTTCTTATATTTCTTATGCACTGTATGTTATCTAACTATTGGTTAAATATTATTTTCCCTTCTGATCTTGAAATCCAATTTCATTAATGTCCACAAACGATGGTTTAGTTGAGCACCCTCACTGCCAGCAAAACTTTTGATCAGTGTTTTCTTTAGTTCTAAGTTCTGTCTTAAAAAAATTCATTAGGGCATCAAAGAAGGATGGTACGACGGTGCAAGCATTGCATTTGCGGTCTTTCTTGTCATACTTGTTACTGGTATGCTATTCTTCGCCTGTTCATCTCTATGCTAATTGATCTTCTCTAAGCAGTTCAATAGTTGAGATATTAATAGGTGAATACACCATCATTATACTTTACTTAGATGCAAACCATTGTTAAAGGTTCTTTAACTTTTTCTGAAGTTTGAGTCATGCTTTAATTTGTAATGATAAAAGACTAGATGTTTTTTGTGTTATTCTTTGGCAAAGTGATTGCAGTTTATCATTAGCTCTTTTAAATAGAACACCACTTCTATTTTTGTCATGTACTTTTTTTGAACAGTAACAAATAATACTCAATTACTGCAATAATGGAGTTATGATAGACGTCCCCAAATAAATTATTACACATAAGGCTTGTACAGAACTTGTTATGAAGATTCAAACAATCCAAGTCTAAATATCTCAGGCACCCTTAGTTACATTATGCACAATACAACGAAAAGGCAGCTAGAGAGTGTAGATGCTTTCCCTGACAACAGGCCCAGTAACCCTTCTTCACAAATCATTACCTATTGCTTGTTTGGTTGAGCCACTTCCATATGTCAGCTAGAGAGTGCAGGTGCTTTCTCTGACAACAGGGCAACAGGCTCAGTAACCCTTGTTCGCGAATCTGCTACACGACATTATTACCTATTGCTTGTTTGGTTGAGCCGCTTCCATATATCAGTATCAGACGACCCTCTGATGTTCCCAACTCGCCTATCCTGATTCTGTTAACTGAAGCCTGCACGCTATTCCAACGCCTATGCTTGAAGAGTCTCAGCTCTAGCCACAATAGCTTGCTTCACAACATTCTTTTGCTGTCCGATATTTCATTAAGAACACACTGTATGCAATTTTCTCAACAGATCTAATCAAATTGTTCTCAAAGCATGCTCAGTTTTTAGTTTCCACGTTGTTTGTCATTTACTAATGTTTCTGCAGCATGTTTTGTTTTTCCCCCATATCCTTCATTTTTCAATGTTCAACATTTTTTTCCTTCTGCTTAGCAAACCCATGCAAGACACTCTAGTTGGAATAATTTAGTTGCTTTACTAAACACTCATTTTGTTTTGTATTAGCTGTGAGTGACTACAAACAGTCCCTTCAGTTCCAGCACCTTAATGAAGAGAAGCAAAATATACAAGTGGAGGTGCGCCATATGAATATACCCATTTCTCAGATAATTAGCAACAATATTTTAGTCCTCTAATGGGGTTGTATTTGTGTTACACTTGTCAGGTTATTAGAGGTGGTAGAAGGATTGAAGTGTCAATATTTGATATTGTAGTTGGTGATGTAGTGGCTCTAAAAATTGGTGACCAGGTAAGATTATGTAAATCCATGCATTCTGATTTGATTTATGTTCTATGCTGTTTGTATTTCTGAGATTATAATGAAACTAAATACACCTTTTAGGTCCCGGCTGATGGTGTTTTGGTTAGTGGTCATTCTCTTGCCATTGATGAATCCAGTATGACTGGGGAAAGCAAGATCGTAAGCAACCTTTTCGACCCCTATTGTCCTATATAGGACTGACTTCCCCATCATATGTAAACCCTGTTTCTTTTATTAGGTTGTCAAGGACCATAAATCACCTTTCTTAATGGGAGGATGCAAAGTAGCTGATGGTTATGGTACCATGTTGGTAAGTAACCATATCTTGATTCAATGGCCTCACTCTTCCACTTTTTTTCTTATGAAAATTGCATGCCTGTTAACAAAAAGAGGCAATTTGAGGCCCATCTGTCACCTCTGATCATCGATTTAAGTACTGCTGTTTAGTCCAGTAAATTAATTCACAAGCTAGAGTAAACCAATTCGGTGGACTTTTTAACAGACCCTAGTGAAATGATATGAAATTTCACCCCTACTTACACGACTGAAGTGCAAAAATATCAACGTCATTACTTTGTCTCATGTATGTTAGTGCCTTATACCCTCAAGAATTAAGTTTGTGACGTTTTTTTTCTAACATTTGTAATGTGGTGTGGAAGTCTTTTGTATATGAAATTTTGCAGTTTCTTTTGTAGGTAACTGCAGTCGGTCTAAACACTGAGTGGGGCTTATTGATGGCCAGCATCTCAGAAGACAACAATGAAGAAACTCCACTACAGGTTTTTCTCCAATCCCTGTGCTATGACCTGAATGGGAATTGTGGGCTGGTTTGGTTTTGCACTACCAACAATTTGGCAACTTCAATATGTACCTATTATGTGTTCGCATTGAAGCCAATATTTGTCAAATCCATATAGTTGAGGCACCTCTATCCTATCGAAAATTTGGTAGGGTCAAAACTTGCCCAAGATTTGGCACTACCAAATAACCAAAACATGATAGGGTAGAGAACCAAACTTGCCCTGCATTTGAACAGTTGCCCATGCCATCATTTACATCTTATGATTCATTCATGTTCTTCTCTTTTCTGTTGAAGGTACGGTTGAATGGAGTGGCAACTTTCATAGGTATTGTGGGGCTTTCTGTTGCTGCAATGGTTCTCATAGTCCTTGTTGCAAGGTAAGCAAAGTGAATGGCTATCTATGCATCTTCTTGATGTAAATTTAGTATAGCTTTGGTGATTAACCCATACAAGCAAAAATCAAATTGTCGGCATGACACTTTTTACCACTAAACTTATGCGTTTTGAATTGTACTGGAACCTGGAGTGCAATATGGCATATCATTACACTGCTTGGTAAAGCAATAAAGTGCTCACTCTGCAATGATTATCATCTGAATAACTTAAATATAAACTGGACTATACATGAAACAGATGAAAAGAGACACTACTGCACTTGTAACAAGGTTTAGTCTCTTTGCATCCTCCCCCCATCCCCGACCAACCCCCACCATGATGTATGATCCCCACCACAATACATGCACACACGCACAATGATGTATATGATCCCTATATTGAGAAATATATAAGATACTATAATTAGGAATCGCCATCATGATTGTGTATATATGTAATATATGATGTTTGTTGCCCATGTATCCACTATGTACTTAGAACTTCTCCTTTGCTCCCAGATATTTTACAGGGCATACTACAAATCCAGATGGCTCTATTCAATTTGTTAAGGGGCAAACAAGTGTGAAATCTACAATTTTTGGGACAATAAAGATACTAACTATCGCGGTATGTAGTGGTTTAGTGTTCAGTGTATCTGAAGACCCTTCTGTTATCCCATTCTTATATTACAAAGTACCATGTAGGTGACTATTGTTGTCGTTGCTGTACCTGAGGGACTACCACTTGCCGTAACTCTAACGTGAGTTGATATAGGTTGATGTTTTCATTCATGTTTAACTTTATTTGAATCATTCAACCTCTTGTTTTATTTTATCAGGCTGGCCTATTCGATGCAAAAAATGATGGCAGACAAAGCTCTGGTATATATTTCTCGGTTTTGTTTATGTTGTACCCTTTTGGTTATTACATGGTTCCACTCATGTGATTTTCAGGTGCGGAGGCTTTCAGCTTGTGAAACAATGGGTTCAGCTACAACCATTTGTAGTGACAAGACTGGTACACTAACACTCAATCAGGTTAGTTGTTTTTGCATAGTAATGGATATACAATTTACTCTAATACTCAGTTGTAAATTACCATGGTACCTTTGTGATTATTTGACTCTGAATTTTGGTTGCTTAAGATGACCGTTGTCCGATCTGTTGTTGGGGGGATAAAGCTGAAATCTCCAGCTGATATTGAGAATTTGTCGCCTGTTGTTTCCTCTCTTATACTTGAAGGAATCGCACAGAATTCTTCAGGCAGCGTTTTTGAGCCAGAGGTGATGCCACGTGTTTATTACTACTGCAGTTTACATACCTGAACATTGTTCATTATTCTAAATTAGGCTATTCAGTAGCTGGTAGATTTGGTAGATTCTAGTTATCTATTTGGTAGGTATTTAACATCCTGGTCTGATTTTTTTATGAGTTGCATTCTCTTGAAGAGGTTCTTCTATGCTCTCCACAATAGTGTATAGTGTGAACTTTAAATCATATTGAGTGTCTGTTTGCAACAACACACAGTTCCACTACTAAGGATGCTGCTTGCCTGCTTCAAGATTTGTGCAAATGAGGAAGCACATGAGCACTAGTCAGTTTATTACCAAGTTGATACCATTTTAAAAGGCATGCAGGGGAAGCGTTTTAAATTTGATCTCTAATGTGAGACATATGTCTTTTTTCGTACTTGTGTACTGGTGCCATTGCTAGTGGTTTCAGTGATCTGCATTCTTTACATGCATTGTCTCATATTGGTACCTTTATCCTTCTATGTTATCCTGATTCTTGATTCATCAGGATGGTAGTCCTATTGAGATAACAGGCTCACCAACTGAAAAGGCTATTCTTTCTTGGGGTGTTGAGGTAAGTTTCCTTGCATTCTCATACTTTGCTTCTCTTTTGGTGGCTACATTTTTACTTATCTGGCTGATGCCTCCTGTAGCTTCATATGAAATTTGCGGAGGAGAAATCAAAATCTTCTATTATTCATGTCTCCCCATTCAACTCAGAAAAGAAACGTGCCGGTGTTGCAGTGATTGTGGTAAATCCATCTTTTGTCACTAATGTTATTTGAGATCTAGTTTTTGGCTGTTAGTTTGTTCGTGGCATCCTATTTCTTGAAATGATTTCATAGACACATACTCATTAGATACACGAGCTTCTTCCTGTGTCGTCAATATGTACATGTACTTCGATAGCGATGAAATGGCAATGGGCCTTATCTCAAATATGGCTCCCTAGAATTTGATGATTACATGCTTTATTTTTGTTGGTTGATTGGCAAAAGGTTCATTTCTTTTTCAATTTAATGTTATGTATATTCATTGCATCTCCACTATTGCAGTTTAGTTTTTTTCCAAACATCTTCTTTTACTTGTCTAATGTCTATGATAATATGATATAATATCGGTTCAGAACATTTTTTTTCGTGATTTTAGAATGTAACAAAAAGGATCTTATGTATCAGAAGTTCTCCTATTTGTTAACAGACATTCTTGTTGATTTGTTTGAACAAAAGGTCTTGCACTGAAATGAGAAAACCATTCTTTACATAGAAATACTGCATGGCAGGTTGAGCATGCTCTGATTACTCAGTAATCTGAAAAACACTATGCTTGGTTTATGGATCTAGTTTAGCTAGAGTACAAATATTTTCATGATTTGCAAGTGCCTTCTATTTGGCATGTAACACGCTGCAACCTTATAATATTGTTTGCATTCAGGATGATTCAGATATTCATGTGCACTGGAAAGGGGCTGCTGAAATTGTTCTTGCCTTATGTACAAATTGGCTTGATGTAAATGGCATTAGTCATGAAATGACACCTGATAAGGTATTAACCACATAGGAAACCCTTCTCAGGTTTATTTAATAATTCTCATGTCTCAGCTGGGTCTTTCAGGCTAATCAGTTCAAGAAATACATAGAGGAGATGGCCGAGGAAAGTCTTCGATGTGTTGCTTTTGCTTATAGAAATCTTGATCTGAATTATGTTCCAAATGAGGAAGAAAGAATCAACTGGGAATTACCAGATAATGAACTGGCTCTCATTGGAATCGTAGGGATGAAGGTACATGCAAAGCAAACCATGATATCTGAATTATGATATCTGTTATATTTAAAGCAATGTTAAAAGAAGTTTCTACATGTCTAAAACAATGTGTTGAAAAGCAGTAAGCGGTTTCGTGTGGTCACCCCACCTTGTAGTGCTTATGTGGCATAATCGGTCACTTATATGGTATAATTGACCACTCATGCAGTTTAAGATGTACAAGGTTGGGACAAATGTTCCTTGTATGCAGCCTTGTAAACCTTTTTTAAAAAACACTGGTGTAAAGGCAAGAAATTAACTTGTTAATCAGAGGAAAAAGAAAAGGTTATACAAAATTTAATATGGTGGGTCTAGATTACAGTATAAATTTATCGGATGGTTATTAGGGCCTTATGGTCATAAAAAAATGTATTCTTTGCAATATGCATGAGTGATCTAGTAAATACAACTCTATTTTCAAATACAAGCATGCATTAGTATCTAGCCATGCGATTGCATTTGTGTTTGGCTAGTTATATATTATAGCTCACTTTTCCTTTATTACTGTTCTGGTAACATTGTTTGTCTTTGTTTGGGACATCCATATTTTTTGCAGGACCCCTGTCGCCCTGGGGTAAGAAATGCTGTAGATCTGTGCAAAAATGCTGGTGTAAAGGTATGTAGTTTGTTGAATTCATGTGTACTGGAGGACATAATGGGCATTTTTACAAACATTACAGTCCCATTTTCCTTACAGCGAGTGTTGATACTTGAATGTTCCTTCAAATATTGACTGTTATATACAATTATAGAAAATCAGATTTAGATGTACAATTACGCTCCAGTGAACATAAGATATGTGACTTTCTTGATTTTCTTGCCTTTAGAATTCATGTTCTTTTACTTAAGGAACTAAATCTGTTTATTTGTTCATGTTGGATGTGTAGGCATAAAACTATGAGCACTAGTAATGTTGGCACAGTGCCACTTGAATAGTTGTAGCTCTTCTCATCACTATTACCTGACAAACTCCTGCGGTTTTTGAACAAGCAGGTACGAATGGTAACTGGAGATAACCTACAAACGGCCAGAGCAATAGCACTTGAGTGTGGAATACTCACGGACTCCCAGGCATCTCAACCAGTTATAATAGAGGGAAAAGTTTTCCGGGCATACAGTGACGCTGAAAGGGAGGCAGTTGCTGATCAGATTAGTGTAAGAACAATCTCATTTGTGCTTGCAAAAATATTAAAGTGTGTACCAAGTTTATCGATGTAACCTTATAATGGTGCTTTTAGTTCTTAAGCTGGTTCATTGCTCATTGTGTATGTTATTTTCCCTTGCTTTTTTGGTTTGGCAAAAAATGGAACCATAAACCTATAGCTCGGTTGCAGAAATTGCTGCAGAATGCCTAACGATTTATTTCATGTAGTAAGACAGATATATCTGGAGTACATACTTTCGAGTTTACACATTACCATGTTCAGTACTTGTACTGGCTGTTAGCTCGATCATTCTAGGGGAAGCAACCTGATGTCAACAATGCATTGTAGGTCATGGGAAGATCTTCTCCAAGTGACAAACTTCTCCTAGTAAAAGCACTGAAAAAGAAAGGCAATGTTGTTGCTGTTACTGGAGATGGAACGAATGATGCTCCTGCATTGCATGAGGTACATACATAATTGGGAATTTTGTTTTGAACAAATAAAAGGATAAACATAATGGTTTTATTTCAATCAGATGAAGACAATCGATCATGCATGTTGATGCACATTTCTAATTTTGATCTCTTATTCCTCCTAATTTAGGCAGACATTGGTCTTGCTATGGGTATCCAAGGAACAGAAGTAGCTAAAGAAAGCTCAGATATAATTATTCTGGATGACAATTTTGCTTCAGTTGTAAAGGTTAGGGAAGTTGGAGCTTAATAATCTTACACAATTAATTTAACAAATGCCTTAACATTTATCCATATGTAACGTTCTAGGTGGTCCGCTGGGGTCGTTCGGTTTATGCAAATATCCAAAAGTTTATTCAATTCCAGCTTACTGTAAATGTTGCGGCTCTTATAATCAATGTGGTTGCTGCTATTTCTTCAGGAAATGTTCCTCTAAACGCCGTTCAGGTTTGCAACAACACAATGCTCTTAGAATTTTCTTTGAGAGGAAAATACTCTTAGAGTTACTGCTATGTACTATGCCATATTAGTATAACTTTGTTTATTGATAGTTTAAAACTCAAATTGTTAGCCATGCCTGAATTGCCATGACTAGTTCGGCCACTGCTCTCTGTAGTAAGGCCGCAAAAAGATATTGCGAGATAAACTCTGTTGCTTTAAACTCTTTTTTGTTTTGGGTTGGTCTGTTTGCTTTGGGAGTTGCGAAGATGGATTCTTTGAGAACTTTGTTTCTTTCAATCTTAATGCAATGATGCACAAGTTTTATGTGCATTCCCTCAAAATAAAACTAGTTTGTCCACTTGCTGCTGTGTCTGAATCATTACATTGGCTAATGGAAATAACTATGGAGTATGTGCTTGTTACTTTAGTGGCAATGTGGCACTGTACGGAGTTTACTTCAGTATATTATCATTTTTTGCTACTATTGGGGACTGTATCCTGCTTGCTCACTGTACCATTCTTTAATCACATGAGGGCTTCACTTGGAATCTGGAATTTGGCGGTGTCTTGTTGAAAGCATACCTAGGATGCAAAACCAGTTAGGACATGAATACGTTTTCTAGTGTATTCTGATATGTTAAATCTTAAATCAATCAAGTTTGTTGAAGGGACATTTAGAAGATGTCCTGTAAATAAAGATGGGGTTGAAAAAATAATTTTACCATGGGCTAAGGGGAAATTGTTAGTGAAAATGAAATTAAGATACTTAACTGTATTGATTTGCACGTCGGCACATGGCTGAATGTTTTACTTCCGTTTGTTGTTGATTTAGCTTCTTTGGGTCAATCTCATTATGGACACACTTGGTGCACTTGCATTGGCTACTGAACCACCAACAGACCAACTTATGAAGCGGCCACCTGTTGGACGGAAGTTAGTACACCTGAAACCAACCCGTGCTCACTATAATTCTTGATTGTCTTAAATTTGTAAAGGAATAACAAAATTCTAACATGCTTTCACATTTAACACAGAGAACCACTTGTGACTAACATTATGTGGAGAAACTTGTTCATTCAGGTAGGACGGACTTGTCATATAATGCTTCTGCATTGTTAATCCAATTATTTTTTACTTGGCTAGTTGCTGAGAATTTTTTTTTCTAACCACAGGCTGTCTTTCAAGTTACTGTTCTTCTGACACTCAACTTTAGAGGCCGGGATCTTCTGCATTTGACTCAAGATACTCTTGATCATGCCAATAAAGTGAAAAATACATTTATATTTAATACATTTGTGCTTTGTCAGGTAATTTGTCTTCGGTGGGCTTCTTGCACCTTTTGAAAGCATGTTACTGATTTTTGTTAAATGGTTATCTTTTCTTTTCATATATAGCATAGATGTGCACCATTTTGCAGCTTGAGAAAAATCCTAACTTCTCCATTTCTTTTACAATAGGTGTTTAACGAGTTCAATTCTCGTAAACCATATGAACTGAATATATTTGATGGGGTTTCAAGAAACCATCTTTTTTTGGCTGTAGTGAGCATAACTGTCGTGCTGCAGGTATGAAAGGGTGGAAATACTCAATCCACCTTCAAATGCTGATTAAATAGTTCGGGGAGCAGATAAAATTTAACTAACATATCTCTGATACTCAGGTAATAATCATTGAGTTTCTTGGGAAATTTACATCAACTGTGAGACTCAGTTGGAAGCTTTGGCTTGTTTCTGTTGGTATTGGTTTTGTGAGGTGAGATACTTGTCCACTTTGTAGAACGTGGTGCTTCTGTTGCAGGGATGATTAATACTTTTCCAAAATTATTTAGTGACCTTTTCTTCCTCCAACTATTGATCTGATAGCAATCGAAGAAAACAGCTTTAGTTTGGGATGGATAAATTATAACGATTGACTGTAGCTTGCTTACTGTGAGCTAACTATTGCCTTGTTCATGCAGTTGGCCCCTGGCTTTTGCTGGAAAGTTCATACCGGTTCCCCGAACTGAATTGAAAACTTACATCTCAAGGTGTTTACCGGGAAAGAAAGGTACCCACTATATTTTAGCCAGCTGTTGTAAACATTTGAAACATATCTGTTCTCTAGCAACTATGTTTGCTTCTATGTTTTGTTTCCTTCGCTGCTGTTTATCAGAACACCGGCAGTAACATTATTTCTTTTTAGTTTTACCAATTTAATCACCTTCCTTTGGCCCAATTTACAGATAACGAAGGATCAACTCCACCTCCACCTCCACCTCCACCTGTGTGATTGTGCATGTCCAAGTGACCAAAATTATCAGCTCTGAAATTAGTGGTGGTGCACATAGATGCTTGTATAATTTTGAAGGTTGACTTCTAACCATGCTACCTCTTAGGCTGACTGTATACTGAGGTTGAAGCCAATCCGACAGATGTTTCATCCTCTCTTACTCATGAATTGGGCCTGACGCCGATGTAAACAAAGATTAGGAACTTAGACATACACTTCACTAGTTGGCTAGGGATGAGTGTGGGCTGACCCGTGGATACTCTTTTACCCACACTAGTTCAACTAAATGAACTAAATTTCACTTTTAGAATCACAAAAAATGAAATGTAGTTCGTTTATTTGGACTAGAGTGGGTCAATTAGTACCTATGGGTTGGCCCGTGGCCAGTCTTGGCCGCATTCATGCATCATAGTACGCTACTGAGCACATCTTCTTTCAAAGTATTACACGGAGATGTCTAAAAATTTGAGCTAAATGACTGGGAGGTTTATTAGTGTTACTGCTTTTGATTTTTGAGAGCTGCTCATATTTTTCAGGATCAACATACATTTTGTACTTGAATGCTGTACTTTTATTTAGGTATGTTCTGGCGCAAATTATATAATCCTTTATAGGCCTGTTTTGACTTTGATAGTAGCTTGTTTGTTGGAGGATTTAAGCTAATCTGGCTAGTAACCATCATGGCAAACTGACCATCCAGCTGATAGCTTCATTACACATACCTGGTAAGTACATATGGCACATGATAAAAACTAGGATGTTCCATAGCAAATTAGTCCTATGTTTTGCCTCTAATACTGATGTATGGAGTATTTCTCTTGACTGAACAAAGTGCAATTGCTAGTCGTACAATGTTTGCCTAGAGTTCTATCACTAGCTTGCCATTTCGGTAACTTTTCTAGTAACATGCCCATCTTTCAGTATATCTCCTTGCTTTGGATCTATGTAGGGTTGATGATTATAAGGCTGCGTTTGAGCGCAGGAGAAAGAGAGAAAGATAGTTTTGTTTTCCGCGCGCACACTTCCCGAACTACTAAACGGTGTGTTTTTTGTAAAAAAATTTCTATAGAAAAGTTATTTTAAAAAATCATATTAATCCATTTTTGAAGTTTAAAATAATTAATACTCAATTAATCATGTGCTAATGGCTCATCTTGTTTTACGTATCTTCCCAATCTCCTCAATCCCCTCCTTCTCAAACACACCCTAATGCTTTAAGGAGTCAAATATGACCTTTCACCAAAAAAAAGAAAAGAAAAGATAGCAAGGCAATGCATGCTATGCTTGGAAAAAAAGGGAGAATAGCTAATATAGTCCCTAAAGTTTCGCTCCTGGGTCATTTTAGTCCTTAATCTTTCATATTATCCAAACAAGTCCTTTAAATTTGTCATGTGGGCTAATATAGTTCTTGGTCCCACCAGAATCGCCATATGGACATGCCATGTCACCTTCCCATACAAAATCTATATGATTTGTCCAATTTACCCTTTGCATAGGAAGATAAAAAAACAAAAGGAAAAAAGTTACAAAAATATATGGTATATGTAAGAGAAAAAATATACCTCAGAAGGGTGAAAAAAAGAAGTATTTTTTTCCTATGGTTATGTCTAATTCACCCTTATATTTTTTTTATGATATATGTAAGGGTAGATTGGACAATTCATCATAGATTTTGCATGAATGATGATATAGCATATTCATATGATGATTTTGGTGGACCCAAAGACTATTCTAGGCCTTATGATAAAGTTTAAGGATTTCTTTGGACCATTTATAAGGTTAGGGACTAAACAGATCCTACAGAGAAACTTTAGGGACTAAAGTAGCTATTCTTAAAAAAAAAAAACACCCCCTTTTTCATTTGTTTACGGAGGAGTAATCTAAGCATGTCGCCGAGCCACACAATAAGTAGGCCACATGCCCGTGCTCCCACCCAAATCATGGTGCTTAGTTTGCGTGCTCCCTGCATTGCCCTTTCCCCTTTACATTACATGCAAGCAGCCATGAAAATATTACTTGTAGTACTAGTTACATGACTTGGTCGCTTTCCATTACCGGGATCGAGATCGTACTGATCAGCAGTACTCCTGTTGCTAATAGCGAGGCAGATTAGCATCGGTCGTATCGACGTATTGCATCTAACTCGGGGTGCTTAGATTAATTAAGCACAATCGTACTACGTACTGCTCCAGTAGATGGTTGGTTCTTGGATCTCGCACTGGATGGAGCATATGCGTATGCGTGTCTCCCGGTGTACGGACATGATATCTCCTGGTGAAGTGGTGATAGAGCTAGCAGTAGCTCTAAACATCCGGATCAAATGATCAAAATATGGGTTTTTGAGACGTTCTCATGCATTGAAAATATGATAAGCCATAGAAAAATTATGGATAAAACTTTTAATCATGTATTACGAATCTTTAAAACCTGAACAAACCTCCTATCTGATTTTCACAATAATAAGATATGTTTTATCTGATTTTAGATCACTAATGTTGTGCTTAGATCCAGGGGTGAAAAGTTTTGACGTGTGACATCGAATATACGGGCACACATTTGAAGTATTAAACATAGACTAATAACAAAACAAATTACAGATTCCGCATGTAAATTGCAAGACGAATTTATTAAGCATAATTAATTCGTCATTAGCAAATGTTTACTATAGCACCACATTGTTAGATCATGGAGCAATTAGGCTTAAAAGATTTGTCTCACAATTTACACACAATATGTATAATTAGTTTTTTTCCTATATTTAATACACTATACATTTGTTCAAATATTTGATATTCGATATGACATGGCGAAAAATTTTGCTAAATAGACCCTAACATGCGTACGGAGATTTTACTCCTACTACTCTTTATAAGTTCAGAAAGCATTAAAATCACCTTATAATGTATGAGTAACATATATCGCTACACGTGCTTGTCAGAGCCGCTCCATACACCAGCATTAATTTCTAGAGTATTTTTCTTCAAGTATATTAATTGGCCGGGAACGCGCATGCTTGCAAGACACGCAGATTTTTTTTATGTTGCAACTAATAACGAACATCGATCATAAATGCAAGTCAAGTTTTGGATTTTCTCCTCGCAAAATAGGAAAAATGTTTTGGCTTTCTTGGATCCACCACACACCGAATTTTAATTTGGTTTCAAAACAAATTACTCCCTCCGTTTCAAAATATTTGACACCGTTGACTTTTTAACACATGTTTGACCATTCGTCTTATTAAAAAAAATTATGAAATATATAAAACTATATGTGTACATGAAAGTATATTTAACAATAAATCAAATGATATGAAAAGAATAAATAATTGCTTAAATTTTTTGAATAAGACGAATGGTCAAACACGTACTTAAAAAGTCAACGGTGTCAAACATTTTAAAACTAAGGGAGTAAGTTTGTAAAATACAGGAGCATGATACTAATATATAACAATATAACACACACGCATTAATTAATCTGGTTTTGCTCATTAATTCTGTGTTAACCGTTTGTTTTAGATTTTTTTTCCGGACCATTTTCTTTGAACATACTATACTTATCATCTTAATTATGGGGGAAAATGACATATTGTATCGAGTATCGACATATATATTGCGCGTGCTTCATGCGTGACGGCCGGCATGTACATAAAAATAATTCGGATATGGCCCTACGTAGCCTTGGGATTGGGCCCACACCTGACAGTGGTCCAGGGAGAGAATTGGTTGAGAAAATACGTTGCCGGGCCCATGTGGTTATATTATGCTACAATGGAGGCAACGCGGGTTTTCATTATTATAATAAAAAATTAGTTTATTTGATATTGTAGAGTAGTTTCTATATAAAAAATTTTTACACGATACACAGTGTTTGACGGTTTGAAAACATACTAAAAAAATCGAGATAGAATCTACATCTTAATCAGAAAATAACGATATATAGGCCATGAAACCATAGTTTTTTTTTCCACTTAGGGACTGTTCATTTGAGCAAATGGTAGTGGTAACTTTCTTGTTATCCATTATCATGCTTACTAAACTGCTAAACAATTTTCTTTACAAAACTATGTATGTAGAAGTTTCTTTCCAAAACTCAATTGAACTTATTTTCTAAGTTTATAATAATTTGTACTCAATTAATCATATACTCCCTCCGTTTCAGGTTATATGACGTTTTGACTTTGGTAAGAGTCAAACTGTTTCAAGTTTGATTAAGTTTACTGACAAATATAGTAATATTTATAATACTAAATTAGTTTCATCACATGAATAATTGAATATATTTTTATAATAAATTTGTCTTAGGTTAAAAAGTTACTACTATTTTCTATAAATTTAGTTAAACTTAAAGTAGTTTGACTTTGACTAAAGTTGAAACGTCTTGTAACCTGAAACGGAGTACTAATGACTTGTTTCACAGCCAACAGCGGCCGAGAACACAGCCTAAAGGCATGGTGGACCTAGAAATTTCATAGAGCATAAAAACGTTCACAAAATGGCTAGATGTTGGGATCGTCAAACACTGATAATGCAATTTTCCCGTCCTTTGGCCGTGCCAACTAACCCGGGCAACTGCTCAAGGTCGCCATACATTGGATCGACTGCTGATTCGGGTGGTCTTACCATGAACTAGTACATACAATTGACACTCGAACTTATTGTTTCTTTTAACTTGTATTAGTTGAAATTAAACATGTATGATCGTGGAGTGATATATGTTATATTAATTCATCTTATTAAATATTTTTAGATTTATGATATATAAAACAAGAGGACATCCCTCGAGGGACAATCGGGCTATATTCGTTTGCAGAAGAAATATCTTGTTATCCGTTTGCACGCTTCTCGGACTGTTAAACAGTATAATATTATAGAAAAGTTGTTTCTAAAATCATATTAGTCCATTTTACAATTTTAAAAAATGACATATTAGGCTCTTCCTTTCTCCTCTTCTCAAGCACACCCTTAAACTTTCATGGTCTCACAAAAATGCACTATACTCATGATCTGGATCACACACTTAATTTCACATATTCACCCTACATTGGTGACTTAATTAAGGCAAGATCCAACTTAGTTTAAAGCTGAGTACTACTAAACTAACAAAACCTAATTATTAACACACTCCAACCTAGACAGCTTAAATCTGATCACCCCCAAAGCCCAAAGCTTAATCACCATCATCATCCAGCCCCCCACTTCATTCCTCTCACAATCATCAGTATCACCTCTATCTCTAGCTCCCCCTCTCTCTTCTCTCTCTAACCTTTTGCACCTGCCTGCAGTCTGTCTCCATAGAACTCTCTCTCTCTCTCTGGATCGCCACCTTTGCCATCATCATCACTGCCATCCTCTCCACGCCTGCTCCCCGCATCCATCCACCCCTCTTTACCCCACCATTGCCGCTGCTTCCCTCCTCCATCGCTCACTCGCCATGGCGGCGAGCTACTTAAGTAGAGCTCGAGCAACCCTACCTTGCTTCTTCTTGCCTCCTATCTAAGCTTCTCTTCGATCTTGTGTGACACACACATGGGCCTCGAGCTCGACCTGCTGTCCGCTCAGCTCCCGCCGATCCGCACCACGGCGGCGGCGGCGGCGGCGGAGATGCCGGAGTTCGAGGAGGTGGTGCTGTGCAGCACGCCGACGGCGGCGGCGAGCGTGCTGCGGGCGCCGTCGGTGTGCCCGCCGGCGCCGAGGAAGCCGCCGAGGCCAGCCGCCAAGAGGAGGAAGAAGGACGCTCGCTTTAGCCGCAGCTGCTACTGCTGCGGGCGGCGCCGCGGCGGGAGGGCGCCGGCGGCGGCGGCGTTCGTCGCCGTGCCGGACGATCTCGCCAAGGTGTTCGTCCCACGGCGGCCGGTGCCGTGCCGGCCGCCGCTGGACGGCAAGAAGATCGGCGTGCACGTCGTGGGCTGATCCATGTATCCACCATTGTTGGTCTCGTCTGAGCTTGAAGCTGTCCATGGCGAGTGGCCTAAAATACTCTGGCTATACGTACATACGTGCATGGCCATGGAGTGGTGTTGGTTGCTTGCAACGAGAGACGGTTTAGTTTAGTAATTAATTACTCCTAGTTTAGCTTAATTAGCTTACTTTAATCTAGTTTTTTTACTACAGGGGGTTATTTGAATAACAAACTGTAAATGTAGTTCATTATTATATCATTACCCCCTAGCTAGCTAGCTGACTGGATGTTCAGCTAATTCAGGTACCAATTGAATGGTCATCACTCATCACTCGATTGATCATGCCATTACTTACTTTGACAAGGAATATTGTGCTTGCATTGCATAATATATACTGTATGTGCAAAAGTTGAGCAATATTATTTCTTTCCTTACTTCATTTTGAGACCTCCTTTCGGGAATTTTACAGGGATTTAGTTCAATTTCTCAAAAAATAATTTCTCCATCCCAAGCGTGTGGCTCTAGCTTAGAGCTTAAACTAAAAAAAAAGCCAACTAAGACACCATTTGATTTAGGTTATTGAGTGGATTATTCTAGTAGATTATCTACTTATTTTATATATGGAATGTTTTAAATATTTTAAAAATTAACTTAACAAATAACTTAAAAACAAATGACCTTGGCAATGTATTAGAAGATAACTTTTTTGAGAAAACGAATTTTTCGAAACGTGTACTATTGCTTAGATCGCTTATTTTAAGTTAATTTGAAGTAAATAATCTGAAAAAATCGAAAATTGATTATTATTTTTTAATAATTCAGTAAATAATCTAAAATACCTCCCTTTCTCTCACTCTGCAAATTCATGAATGTTGCATGCTTATTAGTTAAATACTAGTAGATGCATGGTGCGAAATGAGCGTAACTCAACTAGTTAGATTTCTTTTGGTGGAATCAATCCATCCGGATTCAGGTCCTAGATTTGACCGGATGCTCGCTTTTACGACTATTTATTTTTTCAGTGGTAACCGACGTACATACCCGTCGGCAGCGGGACGTCCGTAATAACTTCGTTAATATCAAGAGATATCGACACAGTCGTCCGGAGATGCTAATAGGGAATGCAGGGTCAGCTGATTGAGAGGGAGATAGAGAGCAGGTAATGGCTGGAGGGGAAAGGAGAGTGTGCACTGTGCAGAGCTTCCAAAGGGTGACCCCCCCCTTGGTGTACCTGGCTGGTCCTTTTGATACCTAAAAAGGGATGCATATATGCATGAGGCAGAGAGCAATCCATGCAGAGGAGAGGAGAGGAGGCATGCAGCAGTGGCAGAACATACTACTCCAGATCTGGGGAGGAAAGCTGCATGGTTAATGCCACTCAGATCTGAAAATTTTGTGTGTGTGGGGCCGGGCCATTGCAATTTGCAAGAGGGGATTCAATGATACTGTCCATGGTGAACTAACAGTACTGCTGCTGTCCCTGCATTTCTCCCTGGACAATAAGCTAGCGGGTGGCAGAAAAGATGAGCGGCAGGCTTCCAACCCCATCATATATGTCCCTAAAAATGCTGCCATTTAAGTCCACATGGTCCATCTGATCATGATTATATAAAAGTTGTTTTAGTTAAATTGCAAGGTGTATTTTTATTTTTTAATAGAAGTTTTTATTGCTAATTAAACTGTGGCTAATAGTTTGTCGTCAAATATATTCTCAATAGTTTCATATGCACACATAAGAAGGTTAATTAGAGATGCACTTGATAGTACAGTGGTAAGTAATGTGTGATTTCAACCTCAAGATCTCGGGTTCAATCTTCAACCAGCTATAAACTTCATGTCTCGGAATTAACACGATATTCTCTTTTCTCATATTTTTATAAAGATAAAATATTGATTCTCCTATCTTCTAAGCCTCTCATCATTTGGTAGTTTATCAACCACAGTCACAGATAAAATTTAAACTTGAAACTTAATTTCTGAAGTTGATTTTTGGATATATATTTTTTAATTGTGGTCTATTTTTTAGAATTGGCTTTTAAATTTCTGATATTAATATAGGTATAAAGTTATTGTCAATAAAAATTGCTTTGTCTTTTTCTTTTTCACGGTTTATCTATAAATGTGTGTAAGAACATGGAGTACAACAGTTCAGACGACCATCACCTACATTATGTCTTCACATTTATGGCCTACGTGGGCGCGTAGTTGAGGTTTAATGTGCTTCAGTTCAGCTTGATCAAACAGCACACGTAGTATTAATTGGACGCCCACTCGCGTATGCACGCACGCATGTACTCTCCATAAAAAAAAGTAAATATAATACAAGACATGATGTATCCTATGAATTTAGATAAATAGTTATCTCGTTCTATAAAAAACAAATATAATACGATATATCATTATGAATTTAGATAAACAGCTAATCTAGATTTATAATTAATATTACTATAATGTATCAGACAATATCATATCTTATACCAGATTTTTTTTATGGGGCGGAAGAGTGCCCCCCACCCAATTAATATGGTATTTTTGTACATTTTCTGCGAAGAGGCATATGCAAGAGGGCAGCTAGCTAGCAACAATTTTTGCCGTGGCTAATAAGTAAAGCCATTTCCCTTTGCGGCCTCCCTTTTTTTACTTCCTTTTCTTGCATGCCCACTATAGACTACACCATCAACCTTTTACTAGTTCTACATTCTTACACACCTAGCACCAATAATAATGATGCTGGTTTTACCTTTTCATTTTTATTTTCAAAGAGAAAATGAAGCAAACATGCACTTGAGAGCTAGCTTTGCTCTCATTGTACTTTAGTTAGGACAAATAAGAAGTATAAACCATGCACTTTCTAGGTATCTTAGGTTTATTACATCTTATTGTGTGCAAGTTATTGTGTCCAAGCACCACCTAATGACATGGCTACATCATAATGGAAATATTGTAATGCCTAGGGCCCTCCCACGACGATGCATGTTTGAAGCAAATGTATTGTATTAATAATTCCCTATCTTCTAAAGAAAAGAAATACGAAAGCAAATACTCAGAATACCAACTATATTGCAGCCTTGCCGTGACAGACCAAACTGCTCCTGGCAGGCTAGCATAGCAGGCCATGCTAGACATGGTTGAAAAGGAAAAGGAATAAGTTCACATTAGGTCTCTTATCTTGACGTCGAGTTTGAATCACATGCTTGAATTGTAACACCAGATGTAACGTTTACCTCAACTTATAAAATCGGATCACTCGAGGTCCTAGGACAGTATTTTGTCAGGTTTTAGCTAACATGGTGAGTTGAATACAGTCAACCCAGCCGAGTTAGCATGGGACCCACATGTCAGTGGCTAAGTCTTCTTCCATCTCTCTTCACCTATCCTCCCCATCTTCTCCAAAGCGACAACCGATACAGTAAAGGGTAGCACGTGGCGGGAAGAAGGGCATCGGCCGATGGGAGAGGAGCTAGGGGGCTCCGCTTGTTCGTCCCTGAGCTCGATTTAATGATAGCCGACCTTCTCACCTTCTTCCGCTTCATCAAGTTACGGGCGGAGCACGTGAAAGCCGTTAGGCTTCTTGTTTGGGGAGTCCATGGGCGGGGCCATCTACCTTCTCATTCACCTCTGCACATCGTCGGAGGAGTGGGCCGGCCAGCACGTCCTGGTGGTGCCCCATGTGCGAGTTCTTCACCTTCGTTGCATGGTTCGCGCCGACACTCCCCATCATGCCCATTTTCGACCTCACCGAGAAGTCCGCCAAGGCACCGACCAAGTGCCTTAGCTGTATGCAACCCAATGTACTACAACAACTGGCCATGGATTGGGTCTTTGGTGCAGACCGCAGGGCACCCCCTTGGAGAATATGGGGAAAAGAGAGGGGAGATGGGAAGAGAGGAAGAGGAAAGCGCCGGCCGTTTACATGTGGGGTTTGTTGTTGGCTCCGCCAGGTTAAACATGGTCAATTATCCATGTTAACCACAATCTAGTACAATACTGCTCTAGAACCTCAATTACACCAGTTTTACAAGTTGAGGAGCACGTTATAACTGATATTGTCGTTCAAGAACACCATTCAAACTTAACGTCATGAGGAGCCAAGAAATGAACTTAGAAAAAAAAGAACACAACGCCCAAATATTTTCCTCGTAGGCCGAACAATCTAGCCCAACCAGGGCCCAAATATATTCCTTCATGGGCCGAAAAATATAGGCCCAGCATCCACTGGCCACAGCCCAACCAGGCAGGTTGACCCGTACACACACGACGTCCACCAACACCAAAGCCGCCGCTTGTTTTCTCGCCCTCCTCCTCTCGTCTTCTCCTCCACCTTGCTTGTACCCGCATCCACCTCCTCACCCTTTTTCTCTCTCATCAATCTCTCTCTCTCCACATCCATCCAACCCTACCCACACCCACGCGACCAAACCCTCGGCGCGGCGGCGGCGGCGGCGAGGAGGCGAGGAGGAGGCGTAGCAGCCGCCGCGTTGGCAAGCGCCAGGTGCGGGCGGATCGGATCCGGGGGGCGGAGCGGAGGTGTGGTGGTGGGGGGGAGCTATGGCGTACGTGGACCACGCCTTCTCCATCTCCGACGAGGACGACCTCGTCGGCGGCGCCGTGGGGGGCCCCCGCGGCGCGCCCGTCAAGGAGATCGCCTTCGCGGCCGCGCTCCTCGCGTTCGGCGCGCTCGGCGCCATCGGTGGCGTCCTCATGGCCGCCAACAACGTCGGCGGCGACCGCGCGCACGGTGAGCGCCCTCCTCTTAATTCGCGCGTCTAGGGCCTGGGCTTCCATACAATTTCCCCCCAATTGATGCTGTGGTAGTAGAGATCTTGCGGGATTCTAGCTTGGGGGGTGTGGTTTGGCTTCAGTGCATTGGGTTGTGAGGATGAAATTAAGGGGGTTATTGTTTGACTGCGCAATCATCCATTTTGGTAATTTCTCAGAGGAAATTTATTATTATTAGTAATTTACTTCTGGTATTCTCATTTGATTTTGACTTGGTCAACCACATGCATTTTACTACAGCTGGGTGGCAATTGGGGGAAATAATGTACTTTATGTATGCATTGCAATTTGGTGACAGTTCGTAGAACATACATTTATTTTAATGCTACTAGTTTGTTGTCAATTACATTCATTCATGTATCAAGTTTTTGTAATATACTGGCATTTTATATCCAAAAGCTCCAGATAGCAATCACTGGAAGCAACAGGGCTTGACTGCTGGAGTAGTGTTTAAGATTCGAATGGGTTCTCTAGTTTGACAACTTTATAGGCTAAAAAAACTTTTAACATTTTTAAGTGGGTGGGCACAAAGTGATTCAGTCATCAAGTTTTATGTTTGGTAACATAACATTTGTTTAGCATACAATAGGTAGGGTTCCCCTTGCATAGAAGATAGAACCTTTGCTGTTGAAACTTTATTCTTTCTTTACCTGAAGCCATTTCCCTTTTGTTGGAACAGGAATCTTCTTCATGATTCTGGGTATTGTGATGTTCATCCCTGGGTTCTACTACACAAGAATTGCCTACTATGCTTACAAAGGGTACAAGGGCTTCTCGTTTTCGAACATCCCGCCGATCTAAAGAAAGAGGTGTATCATACGCCGACTTGGTTCATCTCATCACGTCCAATGGCGAACACCATTTCTCATTTTCATCTTGTCTATTTCTTCTTCTGCTGCCCCCCTTTGTAGGATGAACTTCTAGACATGTACATATAAAATGCTACTCCCATAATGTATCATTATGGTGTGGTGAGCTGAAAGGTTGTCCATTGTGTGATTATGTTGGGTTACTATGACACATGTCTGATAAGAACTTTATGATGTTGTGTTGCTCTCATGCTGTCTGCTGTTTGTGTTAAGATAACTGAAGTTACCGCACTGTCATGACAGTTTGGTCCCCTTATCAGATAAGAACACCATTGTGTGAATAAACGTTCCGTTAGCTTTGGTGTTTCGCTCATTTTACTGTTGATTTACCTTCAGTTGTTTTGTATCTGTCAACTGCTGTTCTGGAACTGTGGTCTGTTGTGCCTGATGTGTTTTACTGCAAAAAGTTGCACCTTACTCGTCTTTGGAATTCAGTGGATTCTTCTCTTGTGTCGATCTCTGATAATCTCAAATCCACAAATGAAACCGTAGAATGATCCGAGTAATGTTGACACAGAAAAGTGGCAGGACAACCTCAAATCAACAGACAATGGCAGGTGAAAGACGATCTAAACAATGCCTTGCTTTAGTTACTACTATTACGAAAATAGAAAATAGGGTTAACGCTTAGAGATTTCAGTTTTTTTAACGAACTTACAGATTTCAAGTTTGAACTTTAATAATGGTTTAACGCGAGAATAAAGAATTGTTTCATTCGCTTGATGAACTATGGAGCCGTGTACAGTACTCGTCCATGCTAAGGGTGAGTTCGAATATCGAGAAGATTGGAAAGATATGCAAAAAAAAGATAAGCTATTAGAATATGATTAATTAAGTATTAACTACTTTAAAGTGTAAAAATAGATTAATATGATTTTTTAAAAAAAAATTGCAAAAAACGCATCGATGTGCTATCTCACTCATCATTGTCCATGGAACGAACGCACCCTAACTCCCTAAGTGTCCATCCGATCAACAAGAAATATTTTTAAGATGGGCATATTTTATATGGAGTACCCATTGTCCATTAGAGTTTTACAGAAATCATCCGCCTAGATTAGTCCCTCAGTTGCACAAGTTTTTTCGATCCGCAGTGACTGACAGCAAAAACAAGCAATCGATTGAAACACCAAAGCGAGCGAATTAATGAAAAACCGGACAGATCTATGGGATACAGATACAATATTTCCGCTTGAAATTTGGATGGATCTAGAAAGGAAACACCCAATCGTGTTAGCGGCCTGCGTCTCTCTCGGCACTTCTGCAAAGGGTGGCTCGCCCATGGAATAGATCGGCAGAGCACCCGTTCGTCTGAGAGCCGTCCAAAACATACAAATCACCATACAAAAAAACAGCAAGAACTGAAGAAAAGAAGGCGATGTTTTCGATTGGGGGATGATTTGGGTTTGTGGCCAGGTATTGTGGCTTGGAACTAAAGAAGATGGATCTCCAAACAATCTTCTCCTGGCTTAGGCATCGATCTGGGCTCCAAGCGGCAGACAGGGCACCATTGAAACGGCGCCTGCTGTTGACTCATAATATAGAGCCCTATTATTCTCACCACCAAATCATTTGCATCCCAAACACGATTCAAAAACTATATCAACGATGCGATGAATTGAAATCTTCAAACAAACAAAATGGAAGCAAAAGCAAATCAATCGTTCAACGAGAAAAAAAAAAGAGAGAAAAACACGGAAGCAATTACCACTCGGAGAGGAAATCAAGAAGGAAAACCAAGCGACCGAGATCTGAATGCGCTTGTGCTGCGGCGGCGGCGAGAGACAGGTGGGACTGATGGGTTTAGGGTTCTGAAGCGCCCCGTGTTTTATAGACGCCTTCCTCGATGTCCAGCCTATAAGAGTATGACACGTGTCCCGTGCAAATCTGTCTCTTCCTGGGCCGAGGCCCAAGCCCAACAACAAATTGGTTGGATACTGATTATTTGTATATTTATTTATTATTTATTTTTGTGTAAAAACGTAGTATACGTGATTATCACGTTTCACGTACGCGTAAAAATCGTTATCCCATCCGAATACGATTTACTAGCATAATATAACGGTATATCTCGAGGTATAAATACTCTCTACAGGGGCGTATATATACGTACACATACGTACGCGCGTCGATCGCCGCCATGGCTAAGAAGAAGGACAGCGACGACGTCGCCGCGGTGTACACCGCCGTCATGGACCACGTCGTCGGCGAGGTCCACGGCGACCTCGTCGCCCAGGGCGTCGGCGACGGCGTTGAGCTGGCCGGCGTCCTCGCGGCGGTCCGCGCTCGCTGGGAGGCCAAGCTGGCGCGGCGGCGCGGCGGCGCCGCCCTGGATGGCGACGGCGACGGCGACGGCGCGCCGCCGGAGTACAAGCCGGCGGCCGGCGGCGGCTACTGTTGCGATGCGCCTAGCAGTGGCCCGCATCATCACGATGCAGTCGTTAAGGAAGAGGAGGAGGTAGCCGCAGCCGTCGACGACGACGGCGCTTTCTTCCCGGCGGCGGCGGCGGCGCCGGAGACGTCGAACGACGGCGCCGCTTCTCGGGCGGTGGTCAGGCGTGATCTTCTTGGCACGCTTGGCGCGAAACGCAAGAGGGATACGTGTAACTAACAACGTGCATGGAACTGCTCGAATTTGTGATAAATTTGTAACACTGGCAGTTTGTGATCTATACTCCTGCGTTTCTGATTACAAGTTGTTTTTGACTTTTGGTTAAATTCAAATTATATCAAGTTTGATCAGGTTTATAGAAAAAATATTTTTTAATCCAAGACAAACATATTATGAAAACATATTCGATTATTGATTTAATGAAACTAATTTGATGTTGTAAATAAATAATATTATATTTGTCTATAAACTTAGTCAAACATAAAGTTGTTTGATTTTCACTAAAGTTAAAATGACTTATAATCTAAAACGGATGGGGTACTACCAATGTTGTGTATGGAGAATTACTAACTGCAGTACTATAAGATAGGTGGAGGAAGAAATTATTCGTAATTTATTTGATAGGATTGGGAAGGAAAAAAAATCATCGGATTTGCTCTTCAGTCGGAATATTCGAAGCCGTTCAGAAACAGGTTTTTTTTAAAGAAAAAGGCCATCGGAATATTTGAACTTCACTAAAGAGATTGAAATTGGCAGTTCAGAAAAGAAAACGATATTGAAATTAGAGAAAATTTGGGAAGTAGTCAAGTAGAAGAGGTTTTACAGTTAGGGGAGCGAGGAGAGATCTGTACTGTACGGTTGAATTTTAGGTCTGATGCATGGTCAGCAAATGACTGAATTCATTCTTCTAATGACTTCTATACGTGATCAACAATTGAGCATCATAGATGCTCCCTTTCTTCACCTGCTTGGCAGATTACTTTTCAGTTACTCCCTCCGTTTCAGATTATAAGATGTTTTGGCTTTAGTCAAAGTCAAACTACTATAAATTTAACTAACTCTATAGAAAAAAAATAGTAATATTTACAACACCAGCATAGTTTCATTAAATCTATAATTGAATAATTTTTTATAATATATTTGTCTTGGGTTAAAAATATTACTACTTTTTCTATAAAATTAGTCAAACTTAAAATAGTTTGACTTTAACCAAACGTTTTAAAATAGTTTGACTTTGACCAAAGTTAAAACGTTTTATAACCTGAAACGGAGGGAGTACATAATTTACACTTTGGAGTTAATTTTGTACCACATGAGAGTTATTTACAGATTTACAGACATTGTTTGATGATATTGCTTGCTGAACAACTAGTGGTTGTGGGCCTAGCTAGCTAGTATGCTATTCACATCCTATCTCAATTGTGTATAATTGAGCTAAAAAAAATTGTTGCGTATACGAAAAATTCGTAGCTGGGCCCATCCAATGGAATCTGTCTAAGCTAAGGCCCATCCAATGGAATTTGTCTAGGGAAAAATTCCTGAACTTGGCCACTTCAGTTGTTCAGTTCTTCAGGATAATAATGAGCTATGGTCCGGTGAACTTATCATACAACTTCTGTAAAAAATGTAGAATTTCATTTAGCAATTTGTACATTGCAACTCCTTTGGTTCAGATGACTGATCTACTTTCACAGTAATTTTTTTTTATACGATTACTTTTGCCAACTCGGATTTTATGAACCTCCATTTCAGTGGGCAGTTAAATAAATCAATCTCGTACCGAATACGACACATCTTGTATGATTATGTCCAGATTCATTGTATCAGGATGTGCCACATCTTATAAGATGTTGGTTTATTTTGGAATGAATGGAGTACTACATAATAAATGCTATAGTATCCTCTAGGATACAAAGTAGCTATCCAAGAATTATCTGGTCCTAGAAAGTCAAGTAGCCGAAAGGAGAGTAGGTTCTCTTCTGTTTTATGCCGGCCTTTTTCCTCCTTTTGTTCTCACCTTTTACACCCCCTTTTCCATTGTTTAGCTTGACTAGAATCTTTCTACTAGCTACATAAACTGCTATACTCCTGAATTATCAGGAGTGCTTTTCCGGTGGTCTCTACTAGAAGTACAAACGGACATACGGTGATGTAAATTTCCGGTGATCGAGTATCATTTATATAACTGGTCGTACCGTTTTCGACTGAATTTTATTATAGTCCTATAAAATTTTGATTTTTTAAGTTTCTGTTAGAATCATATTAATATCACCGCTAAATAAATAAATTGATAAATATGAAAAAAATCACTAGATATGACATCGTGTATGACCATTTTCATTCCCGGTCAGATAATGATTATATAATTAGGAGGGTGTAATCGTTTCTCTTGGTGGTACGATAATGAATCAATGGATCGAATTCTCGTTAATCATTGACCCGTTTTGGTAGTCTGACGTGTTAGGTTAGGATAGTGACGTCAGCAGCAGGCCCATGACGGGACGAATCGTTGAAATCATCATGACAACTTGGTGGTGATGCTAAGCATTCCCTCTGATCCTTGTGGCTAAAGTTGATCTCGTCTGTTTTTGTTTGTCCATCCTGTTTAAATGCACTTAGCTTAGTTCGGTATACCCAACTTCCCATGATGCACCGAAAGATCTCTTTGAATGAACCCAGCAATTAACGCCGGCATACTATGATTCTATTAGGGATGAAAACGGATAAGATATAGGTATACTATATCTTGAACCATACTCCATCCGTCCCAGAAAAATAAATCTAGAACTAGATGTGACATATTCTAGTACAATATTCTAGTACAATAAATCTGGATGTGTCACATCCAGTACTAGGTTGGTTTTTTATGGGACGGTTAAGTATATTTTTAGCGGATATGGATATAAGGCAGATTTTTTCGGATGTCAGAAATGGTGTGGACTCAATTTAGAAACAGATTAAATCTGTTGGACGTTACATTATTGCAATCAATATAACATCGAGTTAGCAATGGGACAACAATAAAATGATCAATAAATGACCTATCGTAATAATTATATACTTAAGTGCTAAATAATATGTATACAATGTATACATAATATAAAAATACAGCAATGCAAGTGTGAAATGAGATGATGAAAGCCCCAAACTAAAAAATCTAGGTTAATTGATGAATCAGATCATTGGATAGTCTGGCTCATGTCACATGCAATGGATAGAGTGATTACATAGATTGATAATTCTGGATTATTCAACAAACGGCTTATTAGATAATCTGATAGATATATCGGATAATTCACATCCGTTGAATTTTAGAGATACCACGTTTGCATCCATATCCACATTATACTATCTGTATTTGCAACTATATCCGTTAGATTTCTTAAAACCCGTACCAATACGAAAGTCCTAAGGGGCGATCGATCGCTCCAAGCGATCAGTCCCCCTCCCCACATCGATCACCCCCTCCTCCATGTGGTTTCCTTTTTTGCACCGCATTACTTCACTATTTTAGTAAATTTATACACCTAAAGTTTGTACACATCAAGTTTTCACATCTAAAGTTTATGCACCTAAAGTTTAGAGACCCAAAGTTTACAAGTCAAGTTTATATATCCGATTCAAATTTGAATTTGAATTCAAATATTTTTTATATATAGTATTTCTATACATCTAAAAATTATACACCTAAAGTTTATAGACCCAAAGTTTATAAGTCAAAAGTTTACATACCCGATTTAAGTTTGAATTTGAATTCAAATATTAGTTTATAGACCTAAAGTTTATAAGTCAAAAGTTTATGTACCCGTTTCAAATTTGAATTTGAATTCAAATATTTTTTTATATAGTATTTCTATACATAATTTTTTCTAACTTTGTTTTTTTTTAAAAAAGTTATATGGTGTAGTAGGAAGAGAAGAAGGGGAGGAGGAAGGGGGAGAGAGAGTGTATAGAGGATCGATCGCCCATTAACCACACCCGTACCAATATCCTTTGTTTCGGATGGATTCAAAGTGGATGGGATCCGTTTTCACCACTACATGCTATCGTATTTACGTATTATTCGACAATAATTGATCTGTTAAGGTCAAACTAAACTAATCTGTCAGAGAGTAAACCAAAATTAACCTGAGCAACATGAAAGAGAGAGCTTCCTTTCACCCTCGTGGCAGTAATAATCAACATAATGATAGATCTTAATTGACATAGCAAATATTGTTTTGTTTGCTTCCCAGGACACACGAGATATATATGAGTAAGTGATAAGTACTGTCATTAATTAACTATTGCATTCTCCAATCACCATTATATTGACCCAATGCGCTTTCAACAAGTATATATACTGTCATGGCGGCTGGCTAATTGACGTGGGGCCATTTGATTTGCAGGCCTCAGGTTTGAAGGATAAGGATTGCTCTTAACTTGTCCCCTTCCAAGTGATGCTCTCACTAAAAGCATGGGTTTTATGTGCTTCAAGCTTCCTCTTTTTTTGAAGGACAAGATTGTGACTTGGCATGGATGTCATTGTCGAATCAATGGTTTTATTAGGTTTTTGACGCTTTGGTTTGTTGGAAAATTGCCAGGTGCTTGACGGCTAAGGCAATGAAATTCGGTGTCTCCTAGCTCCTGTCATGTTCCTTTGCTTTATAGTTCTTCTTTCTCTCCCTCTCTCTTTCTTTCTGTGAGGATAGCTCTCCTTCTTCTCGTGGAGTTTAATTGATATCAAGTGATATAGCAGTGATGGACGCATGTTTAAAATATAGATGGGACGGTAGAGCTAGCCCTAATTAGGTGATGGCACAACACACACAAATCTTAGTCGCTGGTTCACGGCATTGGCGCAACAATGCACGGCACGAACATCGAGAAAGTTAACAACGAGGATTGGTAGTCGAACAAACGTATATGACTTATATGTAGAGAGATAAAAGAAAATGAGAAATGCTGTTAGACAACAAGGGGAACCACTTTCAATAGTTCGGGGGTATAAAACGAGATGAAAAATTATTTAGGGGTTTAAGTGCTTCGTCAAAATAGTTCAAGTGAGTAAAATGGATTTTTTTAATATATTTACCTATTTACTGTAGACTGTATTATGCACTAAAGAAATAGAAAGAAAATAGAATTTTATGTACGGCCAAAATCAGAAACGATCAAAATGGTATTACTTATACACGAATTTTCATAAATGTTTTTGTTCCTACTTAAAATACTTGATTTATCTGATTATTCAATAGTAGACTAATGACTAATGTTGGAAATAGGACTAAAATAAGGTTTCGGGGTGTGGGACGACACAGATCGTAGTTGGGCCGGCCGACCCACCCTGCCTAATGGGTGTGTTCGTCACTGAGTGATAGGTTAATTATATTATAATACTCTTGTAGGATGTTTGTTAAATTGTTACTACCAAAATTAGAATCATGTTTCGATAAATTCGAGTTACAGGTGGATCGATGGGCTAAGTATATCCTTTTGTATCACAAATTCATATCAATCCTCAACACAAAATATCTAAACCACCTTTGAGCAACACACTTTTTTTCTAGCTACTTTGTTCAAAAGTTTTGAAAAGGAAGTGCCTTTCGTGAAGGCATGCACAACAAGCACAAGACATTTGGGTGCAATGCAAAGTTGCAAACGTACATGGATATACATAACGGCATCCAAAGCTGCAATCTCTTCCTTTTTCGTGTGCCCAAACAACTCTTCCCAGGGACAAAAAGCCAAAACGCCAAATGAAAAACGAATCCAGGAGCCCACCCCACGAGAGCTCCACGTCAGCGCTGGCCCCACACACCCTCCCAATCCAGCCCAGCCGAGACCCACGTCATCATGGGCCCCACACGACCCCTCCCCTGCACTGAATGCCTCGCAGCGTGCAGAACACTCGCACTACTCGCGTTCCATAAAAAAAAATAATGTACTCCTAATACTAGGAAACCGAAAAGTATCGATTCGTATTAATAAAATATGTCATATTCGATACTAGTTTATTTTTTTATGAAACGGAGAAAATACTACACATGGCGGTTCCTTTGTTCACTTTCTTAACTCTATCTTTCTTTTTTTACATGTTTTTTAAACCACTAAACATGCTTACTAAATAGTATATTTTTATAGAAATTTTCTTTATAAAAGTTACTTCAAAAATCATATTAATTTATTTTCTTAATTTTTTAATACTACTCTATCAGTCCCGGTTTAGTTGTCGCTGGGGTGTAGAGTTATTTCCCAGAAAGAAGGTCGTTTAGCTGTGGGGCAGCTAGCATGCTAGCCACTAGCATGAGTACTTCTATTAATTTTCTTCCCTATACTTGTTGCAGACATATCGAAATGACAGACGCAGTACTAGTTTTGTGTTAATTCTTAAGCATTGAAATGATTAATGTAGGGGTATGTAGGTTATTTTTCCAATACCATATTTTGTCATCTCCTTTCTAGAACGGCTAGTAAACTAGGACGGAGCGAATAATACTTAATTAATTATGTGCTAATGAATAATACTTTTTAGAAAGATGAATAATTTTGTACTCACAAGTCACAAGTACAAATATCCCCTGCTATTCTGCTCGATTTTTTCTCCTCTCCTTTCTCGCAAACGCCTTTTCTTCTCTCTCTCTCTTTCTCCCCTCGCTGCTCGCCGCTCACCCACTCCCTCTCCCTCTCTCTCTCTACCTTTTCACGCCCGTTGCTCACTCCCACGCTCCTCCTCCTCGCATTCTCTTCTCTCACTTCGCCGCCACTCTCACTCTCCTCTCTCTCCTCTCTCTCTCTCTCTCACTCTCTCTCTCTCTCCTCTGGAGACTGCAGTTTTACAGCTAGATTCTACTAGAAGCCCACCAAAAGCACAAGCCTCTGCGGCGGCGGCGGCGGCGGCGTGCTCCGGGAAGCGAGCCCCGTGGTGGCGGCGGTGGTGCGGAGCACGGCACGGCATCTCTCTCTCGCGAGCGCGCGAGCGAGCGAACGCTAGATCTGCGAACGCGGGGTTTGGTTCCTTCTTCTTCCGCGATCGCTTCGGGTTGATCTGGCTGATGCTGCTTCGGCGGAGGCCGCGCTGATTAATTGCTGGAGGGGAGAGAGAGAGAGAGAGTTTGCGTCGATGCGGATGGCAGCGGGAGGGAGGTGCTGCTTCCGGAGAGGGGCTCCCGCGGCGGTGCTCGTGCTGCCGCTGCTGCTGCTGATCGCCGCGGCGGCATTGCCCCGGCGGGCGCTCGCGGCCACCGTCGCCGCCGATGGTAAGTGCTCCGCGCTCGCGCTTCGTGCTTGGATGCTTTGCTCGTACGTGTTGCACTAGCTTTTGGTTGGTGGCCGTTGGTCGTTGCACTGTTTGCGGAGGCGATGATTCGAGCTAAGTACTGTTCGGGGTGAACATGGGATTTGTCGGTGGAAGCGAGGTCAAGGTGGGGATTGATTTCGATGCAGTGCTGTACTGTGCACTAGAGATTGGGCGGGTGGTGAGAAACGTGTGGGGGGTTTAGGTTGGGTCGATCGATTCAATTTGATTGTGCGGATTGGCAGGGGATATCTTGCGGTACTTCTTCTTCTGGACTTGATGCGGCGGTTGAATTTTCGTGTGCTTTTGCTTGTGGAAGCAAATGAAGTGGTTAAATGCTGCAATCGAGCTGCTATTTTCGGTCTGAAGGGATGTTTTAGGATTGTTATGTGAACTGTTCTCTTTGGATTAGTAATCGTCATTATTGACGACAATGGTTGATGGATAAAGTGATGGATGATTTAGTTAGGCTAGTTGTGGTAGAATGAGAAATGGTCTTATTATTACTCTCGCTTACATGAATCTTTAATTAAAAAGTTCCTTTCAAACTGTTTGCATAAAAAGGGGTCTTAGTTGTAAAAAGTCGGCTGAAGGTGATATGATGACTAATTTCCACTCTCACCCTTGGTTTTTGGTGAAATGCTGGGTTCTGTTTTACCTGAATTAACTGGCCCATTTGCACACTCTGCACTCTACTTACTATGTAGGTTCATTTCATTAAGTACCTTAAAATGGTGTTGATTTGGTGTGAATCCATGTCAGGGATAATTATGTTTGTTACTAATGACTGTTTTTGCTTGATTTATGGGCAGTTGCTGCTATAAATGGACTGTATGTTGCACTTGGATCACCGGCTCTTCCTAAATGGACTGCGAATGGTGGTGACCCCTGTGGTGATGGTTGGCAGGGCGTTGTATGTATTGGCTCAAATATAGATTCAATGTACGTCCATTGTACATTTGCATTTCCTTTATCTGGTCGAGTGTTTATATTTTGTGCTTTTATCAACTCATTGTTTGTAGAATTTTCAATGCTGCAAATTTGGAAGGACAGTTAGGCAGCCTGGGGAACTTCACTTCAATAACCACTATGTAAGAGTATTACTGTTAATTTTATTCTCTTTGCCCATGATTGATCCTTGATCGTCATGTCATCTAATTATACATGCATAGTAATTAATAGATCAATAGGAAATTCAAAGTCTGTACTTATATATTGGCAGAAGTTATGTTGTTTTCGTATGTATCCTGGTCAGGTTTTGTGACTATTTACTTTTCTTTCATTGTAGAAATCTTAGCAACAACAATATTGGTGGAACTATACCAGAAGATCTACCTGTTACACTGCAGCATTTGTATGTGCTATTCTTCCTCTTCTGGAATTTTTTTAGCTCTTGTGATTGAGTGATGAGATGCCTTATGTTCCTTGCTGGTGCAGTTTTATGTCTGATAACCAGCTCACTGGAAGCATTCCGACGTCACTATCAATGCTTCAGAGTTTAACAGACATGTATGACTATTGTCCTATTTCTGTTCCTAAGCAGAGAGGTTGCTGTACTATTTTTTTTCTGATCTGTCTTTTTGTAGGTCTCTAAATGATAATCATCTCGACGGGAAACTGCCAGATGCTTTTGGTTCCCTTACTGGCCTTGTAAATTTGTAAGATACCTCATTTTCCTCTCCTTTTCATTTTGCTTATTCTTACTCTTCATGTGCACTTGCTCATGCACCTGAGAGTATATCATATCTTCATTTTCCCCAAGACCCGAGAGGGTTGGCAGGCAAGGGGTGAACTGTTAACTCGTTCATAACATCTAGCATTTGACCACAGTGATATTTCATCCAATAACTTCAGTGGTTCATTACCACCTTCTCTGGGAAGCCTGTCATCATTGACTACATTGTAAGTCTACAAGTATTTTCTTATATAGTTTTTTCCCTATCATTTTTACTTATTTTCATGCCTTGTTATTTTACAGGCACATGCAAGACAACCAACTATCCGGAACCCTTGATGTCTTGCAGGATCTCCCCCTCAAAGATTTGTATTCCCACACTCTCTATTCTGTCATCATATTACTGATTCACTTTTATTAGTACACCATTATGTATAAATTGGACAATCAGCAATTGTATTCTCAGTTATGTGTTGATTTATAAAATTGATCTGCTTAACAGACATTTTCTTCTGGTCTACTTTAGAGATGTCATAGTATAAATTATGATTATCCTGCACTTTGTCATTATTTTGAAGTAACATGCAACAATATGTTAGCAGACACAAAGTTCTCTATTATTCAACAGTCACATTGAATTTGATAAGGTTGTAGAAACTTGACATCCTTTCACAAAGTACATGGCAGTCATACATTTGTTTGCAGAAGTATAATGTACCATGTAGTCATGACCAGAACCGGGACTTTTAGGTTTTAACAAAGCTGTACTAGTTAGAAAAAAGAACAGGTGATGTAAGTGATTTAGCTTTTATCTTATCATAGACATTCACAAGTCAAACAGTAATTTAAATCCAATTTGTTATGTATGTCTAATCCAGATCATCCTTTTTCTTAGAATGCTGTTATGCATACAAATATGAAATATCTACACTTGTTTCTGATAATATATTTACCTGAAACAGAAATATAGAGAATAATTTGTTTTCTGGACCGGTTCCTCCAAAGTTGCTGAATGTGCCAAACTTCAAGTGAGAATCCTTTTTCTTACATATTTCAAATTTATTGATGCAATTCACATAGTACTTGGTATTCCTACATAAAAATTCTCTCTACTATATACTTTTGCCATATGTAATTATATGTAAGGTAACTTATTGAGTAATTCATTGTTTTTGTCTACAGAAAGGATGGGAACCCATTTAATACCAGCATAGCTCCTTCTGCATCACCCTCTTCAACACCTACAGGCTCTACACCAACACAAACACCATCGTCACCTTCATCTTCTGGAACTCCTTCGCCATCTAGTTCGCCCTCTAATTCTTCTGGTGGATCTACTGCTCGAGACAGCAGCTCTCCATCATCTAGGAAACATAAGTCTTCAACCCTCAGGATTGTTGGATATGTTCTTCTAGCTATTGTCCTGTTTATAGTTACAGTGCTGCTGGTAATATTTTGCCTGTCCAAGTACCAAGAGAGACAGTCAAGACGTGATTATACAACAAGTCAGGTGGGGAGGGTTCATCAGAGGGTTGAAGAGCCGAAAGTTAAGCAAGCTTCAGTGCAGTCAAGGAATGATGCCAAAAAAGGTCAACAATTAATTTATATATTCTGTAATATATTTCTGATTATATTTTATTTGTTTTATATCACAGCATATTGATGTTCTATTAACAGGATCAACAGAGGTTCCTGAACGGAGGCAGGTTCGTGAAATAAATTTGGCGGTACCAGGTATAGATGCTTGTAAATCTGATCTATCAGGTCTTTTAGTACTGTAATACTATTCACATTTTTAAGTTCAGATGTATAAAATAACTATTCAATTGCTGGCAGCTGCTCTCGAGAAGCCTCCTGAAAAGAGAAAAGAACATGTAATTAACTTGCAGCGATCAGAAACAGAAATTTTTGCTTCTACACCTCCGCCGCCGCCGCCTCCACCACCACCACCTCCTCCTCCTCCTCCGACACCACCACCGCCACCGCCGCGGCCGCCGCCGCCGCCGCCACCACCACCACCTGTTGAAAAAGTGATTGTAAATCCCATTGTTAAGCCAGAGAAAAGAGTTAGTACTCCACCTAGGACAGGTCCCTCGACATCTGCAACATCCTTTTCTGTTGCATCACTTCAGCAATATACAAATAGTTTTGAAGAGGGAAATTTGATAAGAGAGAGTAGGTTGGGAAAAGTATATCTGGCAGAACTTCCTGAAGGCAGGGTATGTTTACAAAATACTGCTTCATTTAAATGGAATTTTATGATTATTGAAATGCTATACTAATCTTCCTTTATCCTATGCAGTTCTTGGAAGTTATGAAGATTGATAACGCCAATGATAGAATACCGGTAGATGAATTTCTAGAACTGGTTGCAAGTGTATCAGATATTAGGCATCCCAACATCCTCGAGCTTGTTGGATACTGTGCAGAATATGGTCAGAGGTTACTTGTTTATAATCATTTCAGTAGAAAAACACTGCATGATGTACTACATGAAGGGGAGGAATTGGATGGTGCACTATCATGGAATGCTCGCCTCCAAGTTGCTCTTGGTGCAGCAAAGGCCTTAGAGTAAGTTACCAAGCTGTATCGCGGTTCAATATAATTACCATGAACTTGTGCTTATTTAATTTAGTTTTTCATGGGGTAGCTTTTGTACTTATATTCTTCTTTCAGCTATCTACATGAGAGCTGTGAACCTCCAGTAGTGCACCAGAATTTTGAGCCAGCCAATGTGCTCCTTGGTAATGGATTCTCAGTACGTGTCGCTGAATGTGGACTGGCAGAATTGACGCTGTCAGGTTCTGTTACACAGGTAACATCTAGTGTTGTACACCAACCTTGTGGTTGTGATACTTCGGCTTTTCCGTCGCAAGCAGTTCTGATACATTTCCTAAAATTCCTGAAGTCCAATTAAGAAGAGTAAATTTCAGAAAACTACATATACTTTGATCAAACTATCACAAAACTATAGATTTAAGGCGGTGCATCACAAAACTACAGATTTAGGACCGAATTTATCAAAGAACTAGAGATTTAAGATGGAAGACCACCAAACTACATATTTAGTAATAAAATATCACAAACTACATGTTTTGTAGCAAGTTAAGTACTACCTCCGTTTCAGGTTATAAGACTTTTTAGCATTACCCATATTCATATAGATGTTAATGAATCTAGGCACACATATATGTCTAGATTCATTAACATATATATGAATGTGGGCAATGTTAGAAAGTCTTATAATATGAAACGGAGGAAGTACAAAACTATAACATTTATAACTCTTAACATGATAGTAGTGGTAGGGATTTAAATTGTAAAATATGTAGTTTCGTGATAACTCTAGTATTAAAGCTGTAGTTTTGTGATATTTGGCCTTAAATCTGTAGTTTTGTGATAAACCGTGTGTTAAATACTTAAATCTGTAGTTTTGTGATACAACACCTTAAATATGTAGTTTTGTGATAATTTAATTAAAGTACCTGACTATCTGTAGTGTTGTGAATACTACTCTTTATAATTTGACTGCATACGAGTAACAATCCAGTATTCAAGCACCTAAGCAGCTCTCAGGGCATGACAGCTACTAGGTCCAGTGCTACAACTTCCTTCCAAACTAGAGCAGCCTTATCCACATATTTACTATCGCAGGAAAGACTATTGAAAGAAGGGGGTTAAAATTTTATTTATCTTAAGTTTTAGATTAGTTATGTTGGGCCTTCCAGCTACCAGCCTACCATGCACATCCACCACAGCAGTAGAACTCGCCTCAGGCCTGAAATTGATGGTTGTTCCCTCGATTTGTTCATAAGGTGTTGTCTTTTGGTTAGGATTATTTTCAGTTAAGAAGCTTTTAGCTGATGTTTTTAGGAGCTGGTTCATTTAAGGGCTTTAACAAATATCAGTTAAGCAAGCAAAGAAACAAGCAAGTTCGTTCACATCTCTGGTCTGGTTGCCCCATTGCATCTCCTAATGAAGCCATTGCTGCAAGGATGTCCTCTCTGTGGTTTTAACTTAGAATGGTGTTCTTTTATTCCAGTTGTCAGGTCGCATGAGGGCACTGCTGAATTATGAAGCTCCTGAAATCCATGAAGCTGGGACTTTTACCTACCGAAGTGATGTTTACAGTTTTGGCGTGGTAATGCTAGAACTTCTCACTGGCCGTAAACCATATGACAGGTCAGTGATTCACCGTAATATGCATTTCTTAATTTTAGTTTCATAATTGTGTTAGATCAATTGTCTCCAAATGTTGTCTGAACTTTCTAGTTTGCTTGCTTATTTTCCGTTACAATATGCAGTTCTCGTCCTCGTGCTGAACAACATCTTGTTAGATGGGCTGATTCTCAATTTCATGACATTGAGTCCATATCAAAGATGGTTGATCCTTCTATTCAAGGAGAGTGTTCTGAGAAAGTACTGTCACGTTTTGCAGACATCATCAGCCGTTGTATTCGGGTAATCAAATACTTCCATTATCTTTTGAGCTAAACTGTAGTTTCTAGTTTCTAGCATAATATAAGATAGTACATGTGTCACTTCCTTAAGCATCTCTATCAGGATTTTATGCCAGAATTTTCTATAGAGAGCTGTTTAATTAGGCTAAAAGCATCAACTATCTAAATTTCCTATTAGCCCATTGCATAATTTTACTTCATTATTGAGGTCAAATGCATTCTGCAATTTTATATCCAAGTTATTATATCACAAATTAATTTGTTTAGTCATTTTGATACTTAAATCACATTCAGGTAATATACTTGTTTATCTGTTCACTATGCTCTGCTCTGCTTGTGTTGTTTTTCTTTTCTGAGAACAGCCATATGAGATGGATTTAAAAATCATGTGATTGATGAATGATCTGAAATTTCTTATGCAGCCGGAACCAGAATTCAGACCATCAATGTCAGAGATTGTCCAAGACCTAGCTAGGATTATAAGTGTTACCAGTGAGGAATCAGAGTAACGAAGAGATCAAGGTGGGGCCGTACATCTAGGAAGCCAGCTCTCGCAGCTATCAAAAATATTCAGAGGAAACACAATCATTTCTGTGGAGCATCCTTTCAGTATTTATAATGGACAGCATTGTCCTTTAGTGTACATGTTGATTCTGGAGCCGCATTTACCTGTTGAAAGGTGGTAGTGGTACAGCCAGGGGAACATGGGCCTTCTCATTATGGGCCAAGTAGATTCCTGTACTTCCTAGACATTATCAAATTGCATGTATATCTTATAATCCATTCTAATTTTGATTATTTTATTACATTAAAATTAGCGATGTTCATATGGTGTTAGCATATCTGATTGCTGTATCTCTCTCAAAGCTCGTTCAGAAATCGTTTATTTTGTTTGATTAACTCCATGTGGTTTTTGTGATTTTAGAAAGTATACTGGTGTAGAGGTGTTGTTCAGAGGCGGATGAACCCTCTCGACATTCATATGCTTTCTTCTGTGAAACTGGACATGCACATTCTCCTCCTGCAGGGAAAAGGATCTCATTTAGGTATGTCTCATGTGTTCGATTTACTCATATTTTCTATTGTCTTTCCTTTATAATACTTTCTATCATTGCCCACATTCATATATATGTTAATAAATCTATATGTATGTGTGTGTCTAGATTCATTAGCATCTATATGAATGTAAGTAATGCTAGAAAGTCTTATAAGCTGAAACGGAGGTAGTATTACCATATAGTATTTGAATGGATTATGGGTTTATGGTTTTGGTTACCCTTAAGTGGTGAGTGCTAGTAATAGAGACAAACGGGTGGAAATATATTGCTTAAAAGATACTCCCTCCGTCCCATTTTAAGTGTAGCCATGATTTTCCGTGCCCAACTTTAATCGTCCGTCTTATTTGATTTTTTTTTTGAAAAATTTAAAAGCATAAGTTACGCATAAAGTACTATTCATGTTTTATCATCTCATAACAAGAAAAATACTAATTATAAAAAAAGTTCAAATAAGACGGATGATCAAAGTTGGGCACGAAAACTTATAGTTGCACTTAAAATGGGATGGAGGGAGTAGATGGTAAACAGCAGCTGATTACTACCTTGTCTGTTCTGTGACTGGCAGTCTGTAGTAACATTAAATTTGCTTTTGTAGTGTTAGATTAGCACTCTATGCGGAATAATTTGGTTATACAAGAGAAACAGTACTGTAGGATGTTTTGCATGCTGAAATTTGCTCTTCTTTCAAAGCTAGTACTGATAGCTCCAACCATCTACTATTTCACTTGCTTCCGTATGTGCTTGAGTTAGAAACGTTTTGTATCCTTTTTCACCTTTTGGAACAGAGAAAACTTTACTGTGTCAACACTGGAAGCATAGATCCCACCTATGCTTTTGGATAACTTCTTGCCGACTAAAAAAAAATATTTGCCTTTTTTTTCTAGAGTATAACATGATCATCTGCTTTGATTGGAGTAATGCGCTCCTATACTTTGTTGCTTTCACCTACTTTTCTGGGATGCCTACTGTTTTGAAGGGGAAAAAAATCTAGATAAGTAGATGCACTCATCAAATCATTAAAACCTCTACTTATTTAGAACCATAGGAATTGCAATTTGCAGAACTCCCCATTTAGGACAGTGACACGTACACAGGTGCCCGGCCACAAGAAGGTTAGTTGCCTTGCACAGGCACATTGAGCTAGGGAACCTGCACCTGGTTTCAGAAAGCAGTTTTGCCGTGCCATATTGCCATGTGGGTGGTGCCAAGTTGCACAGTACCGATATTATGAGGCTGGCAAGAGTTGCCGTAGCAGGGGGCTCTCTCCTCTGCCAAGTGCCTTAGCCCCTCTCGCTTTCTCCCCCACAAATGTCACTCGGATAAACGAGTGTCTATTACCATTGCCAAGGCCTCAATCTTGTAGTGGTCCATCTGTGTAAGGATGGTTATATAGGTTAGCTGGTCCACATCAATGGATCAACCGCACTGTCCTGTGGTTGCCGTTGATATGATGATCCATGGTACATTGAACTTTTATTTCATCGATGATTTTTTATTTTCTTTCAGCTGTGAAGACTCCATAGTTTATATAGTTATTACCAAATATCAGTGAGATCAACTGCATTCCTGACCGATGAAATGCAGATCAGATGTGCAGGTTTCATGAATGGTTTTGGGTCTCCCCGGTTTTCTTTTCTTAACCTGAACAGAATTAGAATTGTAGTGGTTCATATTAGCTCTCATCTCACTGTCACACTCATGCATATCTTTGCCTTGCCAATTGCAGTTGGTTGCTGAATAGTGGGATCTTTACTGATCCTGCAGAATCATGGCGGGCAGATCATGCGTGACATCGCAGGAAGCAACTCCCAAGTTATAACGGGTTGAATTTGAACCAAACGTGTACTCTCTTTGGCCTGAAAGCAACATGGAAGTAACCGAATGTACTATGCGAGTGAGCTTCAAGTCGCAGCGGCACAAGTGGCGCATCCCTGGTTTTGCCATGCTACAGACACGCGTGCGGTTTTCTCATCGCACGCGTGACTTCATCGTGCATGAATCTCGTCGAGACTTGTCGTTGTTGGCTTGTTGCTGGAGGAAGGTGACCCGATGCATCGAACCGGAAGGACGGATGGATGGCATCTCCCGTTTTTGTGGCTGGTCTCGGTTTTCCGGGTCGTGTGGGCCCGTCCTATCAGAACAGCCGGGTTTGGCATTTTGCAGAGCTTCTCTTGCTACCTCCGTCCTAAAATAAGCGCAACTATGAGTTTTTGCGTCCAACTTTAATCGACCGTTTTATTTGAAATTTTTTTTATAATTAGCATTTTTGTTGCTGAGATAATAAAACATAAAAATTACTTTACTCTTGACTTATGTTTTTAATTTTTTTTTAAAAAAAATTCAAACAAGACGAACGGTTAAAGTTGGGTGCGGAAAATCGGTTAAAGTTGGGTGCGGAAAATCATGTATGCACACGGAGGGAGTACGTTTTTGACCGCACGTCTTCGTTTTGACTGCCGGGTGCCGGCACGCTAGAAATACGCTAGGTGGCATGTATTCATCGCAATTCGCAAAGGTGAAAGAAGAAAAGAAGCATGCCAATTTGTAGAATTTTAACAAAAAAATGAGCGGTTATTGGAGCGAACAATGAAAACTTCAAGGGAATTCGGAGGAGCATGATGCCTACCGGAAAATCTTGAGAAAAATTCACATCCAGATCCAGTGAAAGCGGATGTTTCCTTCTGGTGTTCCTTCTAGAGAAAATTCCGCGTGCACTAATCGAAGCCTTAAAGAAACCACCAACATGTGAACCATACGCCTATCTGATGTGTTTATGATCGACCGGAAGACCGAAGATGGGGTTTTCTCAAGCGATTAATACCAAAAGTATCCATCAATTCATGTAGCTAGTTGTTGATGAAATCATTATCAGGCCTATGGCACCACGATTAAATTGCCAAGAACTTGGTGGTGGAGAAGCTAAGCACGGTTGTCCGATCCAGCTTACGGAAGTGAACCTTTTTGGGTCGGATCCAAGCTCTAGCCAAGGTGTTCTCCAAAAAAAAAAAAAACTGAACTGTACACAAAAAAATTGAGAACCTTTTTGGTTTGAGCAGTTGTTTATAAACTGTAGTAAATTCTAAATTGTACTAGAACTTACTTTTAGAATTGTTTGTTTTCTGCATTTAGCTTTGGCACTCGGATCGCGAGTACAAGAGTAAGCAATTGCAACATAATTTTTTTTAGGGGCAATTGTAAATTTACCACTAGTTTGAATCGTTATTGCAAGAATGTCACTAAAAAATTATAAAAATACCACCAGAACTATCGTTCAAGTGGCATACTGGCATATTTCAAATTAAAAAAACCAACGGCAAATTTGTAAATCTTACATAAGTCAAAACAAACTTAGGGCGATAGGAGTGAAGGTATTGCACTTGTTGGGCCTCGGTTGCCACCTAGGCCCAAGCCCCTCTAAGGATACACACTCATTGTATTTGTAGTGGGTCCCACCAATAACTCCTCTCCCACTTTTCATCCCCCTCTCTCCTCTCTGTCTTTCTCCATCGGCGGAGGAAGCTGAGGTGCTGGGCGAAGAAAGCGAGGTGTCGGGCGGAGTGACCAGATCTAGCCAAGCATAGAAGAAGGGAACAATGTGCTTGGGGGCGGATTTGGCGACCGTGCCGAGCAGAGCGATGACGGCGCCGGGTGGAGCACTACCTCTCCTTGTCGGGGTGGCCGCCGCGGGAGATGACGGTGCTGCTATGCTCGCCGAATCCGACTTGGGGCTCATCGGATCCGGCCTTGGGTAGCGTCAGCTGCTCATAGGATCCGACACCACCTTACCCCCTTTCCTCTCGACGCGACGTTCGACACCACCTCAAGGGACAACGAGGACAAGAATGGCAGTGATGCTACTCACCCCCCTCCCCCCTCATCCCTTCTCTTTCGCGGCCACAGTGTCACCCTCTTTCCTTGGCTGACAAGCCCATCGGCGTGAAGCACGGGTATGATGACGAGGGCCTCTCCTCCTGCCAGTCCTCTCTATCCCTTCCCTAGTGATATGGGACAGAGAGTATGAGCCTATATTTGTAAATTATGACGAGGAACCTGTAGCTTAATTTGGCTCCCGGTTCTTTGTGGGGGCAACAAAATAGACCAGATAACATGGAGCCGAATATCTGAGATAGTCGGTTCGTGCTAAATAATAACTCCGTGCACCGTGAAAGCCTTCGTAACGAGGGAGTAAAGAAAAACGCTAATTCCTTTCAGAAGAAGCGATCATCATAGCTCCAGCGTGATGACAGAAACAGAATTCGCCAAAAATGATAGAAGTATCCGCTGAATGGTGGTGGGAGGCTGGGAGCAGGTGCAGATGCATCGCAGCCTCTCTTATCTCGGTCCCAAGAACACGTACAGTACCCACCACCGCACCGCCTTCCTGAACGGGACATATGTACGGCCAGGGGCAGGTGGCCTACTCTACTCGCCTAGGCATAGGGTGGGGACTGACTCCCATCCGACGCGCCTGCAGGCCGTGGAACTGGCGACAGCAAAGCCGGCCTCCACCTGGCGAACCCCATCCATCCATCCATCTGCTCCGTCTCGCCCTCGTCGGATCGATCGAGTGACTGATACGCAAGGCTGCACGTAAGTACCATACTACTGCTGTTCTCAAAAAAAAGTATATACTACTGCTGCATCCGTTCCAAAATATAACAACTTTTAGTCTTTAGGATTTATCCCATAATACTTCCTCCGTTTCACAATATAAGTCATTCTAATATTTCTTAGACATATAACATCAATATAAATGTGGAAAATACTAAAATGACTTACATTGTGAAACGAGGGGAGTAACTTCTCCACCAGCATTCTCTTTCCAACCAATCACAACCCTATGTCATTCACTTTTCCCAACTATCTCCATTACTCATCCAATCACAACCCTTCACCATTCAGGGCCTCTTTGAATCATAGGAATGAAAAAACAGAGGAATAGGAAAAACATAGGATTCTGATAGGAATGCAAGTGTAAAACAGATGATTGCAAAACACAGGAAAAACATAGGAATGACTGTTTAATTGGGCCACAGGAAAAATACAGGAATTTGAGGAGAGATAAAGACTCAAAGGATTCTTTTCATGAGGTTCTACCTCATGTTAAATTTCCTCCAAAACTTACATGGGAAGAGTCATTTCATAGGAATTTCATAGGATTTCATAGGATCCATTCCTTTGATTCAAAGGGCTATATAAGAAAAATTACTATAGGAATGAAATTCTCTAAAATACCTATGAATTTCCTTTGAATCAATGGGGCCCTCACTTTTACCTATTTTCTTAATAACAGTGTCCAACTCTAAAACTTCTTATATCCTGGGACGGAGGGAGTACGATGGATGAATGGACGGACGGACGGATCGGGGTCGGTTTGCGTGACGTGCTCGATCGGGTAGGGAGCCAGATACTCACTCTGTTGCATAAAAAACCAAACCTAATACCGAATATAACATATTATATATTGTAACTCCAGTAATGCTTTAAACCAATAATATCGAAATATGACACATTCTAGTATTATCAATCTTTATATATAGAAACATACTCTCTCTATAAAAAAACGAGTCTAGTCCTGGATGTGACATATTCTTATACAGCGAATCTAGTACTGGATGTGACATATTTTAGCTGGTCATTTATTAGTACTAGGATGTGTCACATCCAATACTATATTGGTTTTTTATAAGATGAAGGAAGTATCTAGATTCGTAGTACTAAAATATATGTTATATTCGGTTCTAGATTAGTTTTTTACGGGACCTAGGGCTACAAAGCCACCAGCTGCTGCTGTGTTCGACACGGTGAGTGTGTGCGTGCGGTTGCGGCCGTCCATACACAGTCGACCGAACCGACCGGGGACGTGCGCGTTTTTTTTTTCCCTTCTTTCTGTTGTTGGATGAGATAGCTGCACGTACGCAGCAGCAGCAGCTACTACCGTGGATGCGATCGGAGCCAGGGTTAAAAAACGACTAACCAAAATCGGACTTTCTTTTTACTAGTATTAGCAAATGGGATTTTAATAACAAAAAGAGGCAACAAACTAATTTATGTCTGGTACGGTGACAATCATCCATCAAGTTACTCCTACTATACTTTTCCCCGCTTATATACTCCTTCCATTCCAAAATATAATAAATTAGAAGTAGATGAGACATATCATAGTATTATTGACGGAGCGTGGGGCTCCTCACCGGGAGACCGCGCAGGCCCCCCTTTGCCGGTTCGGCCGGGGGCCCTAGGTGAGATTCTAAGCTCCTAGTCTGTGTGTGGAAGGTTCGCGAGAATGGAAAAAACACAAGACACGGGCGATGTATACAGGTTCGGGCCGCTGAGAAGCGTAATACCCTACTCCTGTGTTTTGGTGGATCTGTGTATGAAGAAGTTACAAAGTGCGAGCCAGCCCCCGATCGTTCCGGGATCGTTTTCTCCTCCTTCTTTTCCTCTAAGTGGGCAAGGTCCTCCTTTTATATCTCAAGGGGATACCACATGCACCATCTCTCTCTCTCTTTCTTTTGTGTGGGGACTCATCCTCTCTTCCCTCCAACTTGACTTCTCTTCATTAATGGACGGAGATTTGTATGGCTGCCGTCCGAATGACCTTCTGATGGGACGGCCCATACCTACCTCCACTTCCGTCGGAAGCAGGCGCGACGTGGGAACATGGCTGTCTGCTGACGACATGATCAGTGTCAGACCGGTCACAAATCGGTCATTCTTGTCCACCACGCGTCAGTTTATCAATCTGCATGTTCGCCCCTCTTCATACAATATCTTGCCTGTAATGGTTAGGATGAAGCCTGGCATATATCTGACCGGAACCAACGTGCCATCTCCAGGAGCTAACACGCCGGTTCCGGCTAGGGACGAGTGCTTGGAGGCTCTCATCCTGACGGGATGGGGCGAGGCGTGCGTCAGACCGCCTGTCGCCACCTAACCCACGATCTGATCGGTCTGTGACTGGTCACAGACCGGATAAACGAGTGCGCTGCACTGCGTTACATGCGGCGTGACGCGCTCGTCCAAACCGCAATAAATGTGGTTAGGTGAGCCCCGCTATGCTCACCTTCCCCATATACGCGGCGCAAAACCCATAAGGGGTCGGGGCGCCTCGGCCCTCGGGGCCGAGACGGGAGCGGTCCGACCCCTCGGGGAGACAAAGAGAAGGGCGGCCGTATCACCCTCGGGCCTGACCCCCCCGAGGGGGTTAGGCCACGTGGGTGATCGTGTCTGCCTCAAGTCTCTAAGTCATGATACTCCCGGTCCCATGTCACCGACAGTAGCCCCCGGCGTTATGCCAGGGCGATCGCCCTCCCCGAGGGAAGCGGTCGGGCGTGACGCCACTTCTAAGGCCTGGTGACAGGTGGGGCCGGTTCCTACAGGTGCCGTTGAACTACATCACCCAGAGGGCGGTGTGAGGCAGCTGCGATGAGCTCGAGCTGGCCTCGGGGACAGAGACGAGCTCGGGAGCTGGGGTCCACTCCACCACAAAGTCGGCGAGGGCCTGGCTCTTGATCGCGTGGCTTGGTTCAAAGCGCAAATCGAATTCAGAGAGTTCGATTGCCCATTTCACCACCCGTCCAGTACCCTCTCGGTTATACAAGATTTGGCCGAGGGGATAAGACGTAACCACCGTGACCCGATGCGCCTGGAAATAATGGCGCAACTTCCTCGAAGTTATCAGGATAGCGTAAAGCATCTTCTGGGCCTGAAGGTATCGGGTCTCAGCGTCCCGGAGGGCCTCGCTAACGAAGTAGACGGGCCGCTGCACCTTTCGGCGGGGCCGATCTTCTTCGTCAGGGGCCACATCTCCAGGGCGCTCTCCATCCGAGAGGCCACGCGGGGCGCACTCGGCTTCTGTGCCGACGACCTCGGGGTCAGAGGGCGACAGGCGCGGCCTTCCCGCAGTGGCCTCGGGGCCATCCTGGGGGTCGTGGGCGCCTGGCACCGTCGGACAAGCAGGCGGAGGGCCAGCTCCGGCCGTCGGGGGCCTTGGGCCGCCGTTCGGCTCGGGGGCCTCTCCTCCCTGCTCTCTCTCTCTTCGGGCAGAATCCCGGCGGTCGCAAATCGCGCGCATCAGCAAGGGAAAACCGACCGACAATAATGAGCGGCCCCTCGGCTTCGCGTTTGCCTTTAACTCCGACAAGGAGTGCGGTGACGACGGTGCGGACGACAGCGACGGCGAGGCCGGCTACCCGGGCACGTCGGAGTGAGCCCCCAGGCCTCCGCCAATCTTAATAGCTTTTCCTTCTTCTTCCGAGGCCTTCGGGCCCCCTTCTTGTTATAGGCTGATTTAATCTGCAATCAAATAAAGAGGAAATTTTTGTGTCAATTTCATTTGTTCTGTGTATGAGACGAGGATGGTCTGTGCCACGGTCCTTCTGTGTCTTGGCTTGAACAAGGGCTCGTGCCCAGGTCCCAGCCTCAAACGGCGCGGGTCAAGGCTAGTGCCTGGGGAGATCCACATGTCGAGACTGGCCAGGCCGGGAGCGTGGTGACCGAGGGTTATGGGTGACCCGATTGTGGGTTTTTGCCGATTCCCCCCCGGAGTTCACCACGTCCCGGGGCACGGCTCGGTTCTGGGCCCCTTTTGGCGATTTTAGCCGACCCGAGCCCCCGAGGGTAGGATTGAGCACAAGTGACCTATTTCAAGTCAAGATTCTTCAAAAGGAAACAAAAGCACAGACACAGCCTTTAGGAAATCGAAAATGCTTTTATTGAAATACGGAAGAGAAAAAAGATAAGCCCCCGGCCAACCCTGCACGCCCCGGGGGGTGCGGGGTTGGCCCGAGCCCAAGACCTGACACCCGACCCCCACTAGGGGTAGAAGCGACGAAGGTGTTCGATGTTCCACGGGTTAGGCAGCTCTGTGCCGTCGCCCGTGGCCAGCCAAACGAAGCCCGGCCGGGGGACGCCGATCACTCGATACGGACCCTCCCACATTGGTGAGAGTTTGCTCAGTCCAGCACGCGTTTGGACACGGCGTAGGACGAGGTCGTCGACGCAGAGTGATCGGGCCCGGACGTGGCGCTGATGGTAGCGCCGCAGGCTCTGCTGGTAGCGCGCGGCTCGAAGGGCCGCGCGCCACCTTCGCTCTTCCAAGTAGCCGAGGTCAGGGAGCGTCGGCTTCCTTCTTTTTGTCGCTCGCAGGCCTCCTCTTTCGGGTGGCCAGCGAAATGCCTTCGACGGCGAGGACATGACCCTCGTCGTCGGAATGGGCCGACCTCTTCTTCCTCCTCCTGTCCCGCCGCCCTGACCGAGCGGCGGACCCGGGGGCGGCCGAAGCTGCCACACCGGAACCGGAGGGGTTCCAAGTCCAGGCCTCCTCCTTGCGAGCCACTCGGTCCGCGAGCTGAAAAAGCTCCGCGGTAGTCTGGGGCTCTTTGGAGGCGATCTTTTCGAGCATGCGGTTGTGCCGCACACCCCCCCTGAACGCGTAGATCACCGCGTGTGCAGGGATGCATGGTATGGTGTTGCGGACTTGACAGAACCGCTGAATGTATGAGCGAAGTGACTCATCATCCCTTCGCTGGACTGCATGTAAGTCCGCTTCTTCACCTGGGCGCGGATATGTGCCTTGAAAGTTCATGGTGAACTGTTGGCACAAATCCTCCCAAGAGTGGACGGACGCGGGTGGCAAGTTCATTAGCCAACCCCGTGCCTGTCCCTTCAGGGCCATGGGAAAGAAATTCGCCATGACCCTGTCGTCACCCCCGGCGGCCTCGATCCCGGTCGTGTAGACCTGGAGAAACTCGGCGGGGTTGACGCTCCCGTCATATTTTTCGGCGATGGTGGGCCGGAACCTTGGGGGCCAACGGACGTTCCGAAGGCTCGCCACAAAGGCTCTACAGCCGACACCACCAACCGGGGGCACGGAGGGCTGATCCCCGCGTCCGTGTTGATGTGACACTCCGGACGAGGAGGCGCCCTCCGTTGCGTGGGCAGCACGTCGGCCATTACGCCGGCGCTCGATACTGATGCGGGCATCCGGCCCCCCACGCAGATCTTCCTGGGTCGGAGGCGCTGACGAAGGAGTGGCGGCCGAATGGCGAGCAACAGCCGCCGCTCGCCGCGCCCTCCGCCTTGACGACACGGAGCCGGTGGTAGCAGCGCCAGAGGTCTTGGTGGCGGAGGACCGCCCACCAGCACCTAGGCGCTGCCGTGCCGTCATGACCAAGTTGGCCACGTCGTCCAGCCAACGTTGGGCTGGAGACTCCGGGTCAGGGACAATGGGCGGGTGACGTAGGAGCGCGCCCGCAGCTTGGAGCGCGCCCTGGGGCGTGCTGCCGTCGCCGTAGACGAGGAGACGACGCTCCCCATCTCGCCGCACTTCCCCATCACCCGTGGATGTCGAAGTCGCAGATCCTTCGACCCTCTCGAGCGCCTCCTCCCGCCTAGGACTTTGGCGTGGAGGGGGCGGTGGAGTACGAGCTCGACGGCGTGGGTTTGGCTCCCCGTCGTCACCGCTAACACTCGGAGAGAGGTTGTGCGCCTTTGCTTGTTCAGCCATTGGGCTGAACAGGAAAAGCTTGGCGCACACGAAAGAGTGCGAGAGCTTAGAAGAACACACGCAGAACCCCCTACCTGGCGCGCCAGATGACGGAGCGTGGGGCTCCTCACCGGGAGACCGCGCAGGCCCCCCTTTGCCGGTTCGGCCGAGGGCCCTGGGTGAGATTCTAAGCTCCTAGTCTGTGTGTGGAAGGTTCGCGAGAATGGAAAAAACACAAGACACGGGCGATGTATACAGGTTCGGGCCGCTGAGAAGCGTAATACCCTACTCCTGTGTTTTGGTGGATCTGTGTATGAAGAAGTTACAAAGTGCGAGCCAGCCCCCGATCGTTCCGGGATCGTTTTCTCCTCCTTCTTTTCCTCTAAGTGGGCAAGGTCCTCCTTTTATATCTCAAGGGGATACCACATGCACCATCTCTCTCTCTCTTTCTTTTGTGTGGGGACTCATCCTCTCTTCCCTCCAACTTGACTTCTCTTCATTAATGGACGGAGATTTGTATGGCTGCCGTCCGAATGACCTTCTGATGGGACGGCCCATACCTACCTCCACTTCCGCCGGAAGCAGGCGCGACGTGGGAACATGGCTGTCTGCTGACGACATGATCAGTGTCAGACCGGTCACAAATCGGTCATTCTTGTCCACCACGCGTCAGTTTATCAATCTGCATGTTCGCCCCTCTTCATACAATATCTTGCCTGTAATGGTTAGGATGAAGCCTGGCATATATCTGACCGGAACCAACGTGCCATCTCCAGGAGCTAACACGCCGGTTCCGGCTAGGGACGAGTGCTTGGAGGCTCTCATCCTGACGGGATGGGGCGAGGCGTGCGTCAGACCGCCTGTCGCCACCTAACCCACGATCTGATCGGTCTGTGACTGGTCACAGACCGGATAAACGAGTGCGCTGCACTGCGTTACATGCGGCGTGACGCGCTCGTCCAAACCGCAATAAATGTGGTTAGGTGAGCCCCGCTATGCTCACCTTCCCCATATACGCGGCGCAAAACCCACAAGGGGTCGGGGCGCCTCGGCCCTCGGGGCCGAGACGGGAGCGGTCCGACCCCTCGGGGAGACAAAGAGAAGGGCGGCCGTATCACCCTCGGGCCCGACCCCCCCGAGGGGGTTAGGCCACGTGGGTGATCGTGTCTGCCTCAAGTCTCTAAGTCATGATACTCCCGGTCCCATGTCACCGACAATTATGCATCTAGATGGGTTTTATTTTTTTTAAGAAAAAAGTTTGATTGAATTATATATTTTCAGAAATTAGACATAAATCCACATATCAGGATGTACACAGTTACATTAATAACATATCGATTAATCGTTCTATACAAATTCTAGAGTAAATATCATGTTTTTAGACCACTAATCTGCTGCTACCTAGAGCTTAAACAAGGCTTAGTATTACCTCACCTAGGCATATGTTTTAACTTGATCAAGATACATGGCTTACCTCGATTTTCATTGCATGCTTTTTAAATTATTAAACATTACATTCTGTATGAAAACTTTATATATATATATATATATATATATATATATATATATATATATATATATATATATATATATATATATATATATATATATATATATATATATATATATATATATATATATATATATATATATATATATATATATATATATATATATATATATATATATAAAATATGAATTTAAGTTGTTTTAAAACGAAAGATAAAATTATTCGTTAAGAGTATAATAATTAAAACTCAATTAATCATATATGCTAATGATTTTTTTCGTGTTTTATCTTTTATGTTTAGTGAGTACTCCCTCCGTATGCTAATGATTTTTTTCGTGTTTTATCTTTTATGTTTAGTGAGTACTCACTCCGTCCAAAAAAACAACTTAGTATTCGATGGGATGTTTTATAGTCCAATGAGTCTGTTTAGATTCGTTGGACTATAAGAGCAAGTATAATAGTAGGCTATAAGCCAGCTAAATGCTGAGATATAGGAGAGAAGAGAGGAGAGAGGAGAAACGGGCTGTAAACTAATAACCGGCTTAGACACAAGAACAAAAAAAACTCTGTGAGAGAGACAAGTGGGCCATGTATCAATTGTAAAGAGCTAACTATTTATATGAGTAGGCTAAGAGAAGGCTATAAAGAACCTTATAGTCAACAGGTCGGCTGTATTATTAGCCTTGCTCTAAAACATCACATCTAATACATTGGTTTTTAAAGAGAGTAGAAACAAAAGCCAAAGCCACCTGGGTCCTGGGAGGCGTTGTTGCGTATATGAACCGCAAAGAAAGGAACCACGTCAGCTGGTCTAGTGGTCTCCCTGTCCTCCAAAAACCAAACCCTATGATCACGCGACACGCCATGATCTGATCCAGCTCCCAGACGTTACTAGCTCGTCGTCGACGTCGTCTCTGCAGATGTACGTGTCTAATTAAACACACACACACACACAAATTACGCTTTATTAGCGTATTAAAGCCTCTGATTAACGGTGATTAATTAGCTAAGGATTGTAGTCCACACAAGCTCATCTCTCATGATCATGACCCCACACCATGGGAATCTTTTAACGGGCGACGATCGGAGCCACGAGCGCTCCGGTGCCTAACTCCCTAAAATCATTTTTCTAGTTAATCGCATGGTCTCCATCGGCCATCGCATGCTGTCACCTCTCCTACCCTCACAAATATAAAAATGCCAACAAAAGGTTGATCAGATTCTTTTTTTTCCTTTTTTCTTTTTGCGTCCCATGCCATGACCATGAGAAGATTTCTTACTGTAGCATGTGTAAAAAAATCATATACTACTCCATCCCAAATGAATTGTATTTATAGTATTTAGAATTTGTCTTAAAATAATTGTCGCTACAGAGTATTAACTGTTCTATCAATCACTCCTCATTTAAATTTTTATCCTATATATTCTACCCTTAGTTACTTTCCTACTCTCACGTAATATGTCATTTAATGAGAGACATTATAGTTTTCTTCTCAAATCTTAATATATGCTAAACAATCTACAATTACAATTATTATGATACGGAAATGGTACTATATATATGAACCATGTATCATTTAGGACTAGTTTTTGTCCTACCAATTCTTTGTTAGTAGTACTTTTAAACAGTGTTTCTAGATATTGGATTGGTGCCCATTTTTACTAGCTCCATCTGTTAGGTAGTAGCAAATTTGTCCTACCAAATTTAATGGTGCCAAAAGTTGATAGTGTCAAAAGTTGCTTAAAATTTGACACTATCAATATTTTGGTATGGCTCTAAACCAAACTGGCTGTGATTTGTTGTGTAACTGTGCTATTGAGATTGTTGTTCAAATCATTTTATATTATGTAAGAAAGATTGATCTTGACAAAAGAAGGATGGTCAGATCAATCAGGTGTGTCATCCTTGAAAAAATGTATATATAAATTAGGTGCATCATATGCTGATATGCATGTGGACCTGCATCACCAGAAAAGGAAATGCATCATTATCTAAACTAATCATCTAATAATCAGGATTTGGTCCATACATACAGAGCATGATGAAAAGAGAAGCTAGCTAATAGACAGATCAAATAGATCGATTTGACACTGGATAACATTTTCATAAGCAATAATTCAGTGGACATTCCATCACTCATGGCCCCATACAAACTAGAGATAGAGTGAACAGGAAAACAACATTATTCATACTAATTATGTCTATCTCTCTATCTCCCAATCCAAAAGCTCAAATTGGAGATTAATTAGAAAATTCCAAACCGAAAGAAACCAAGCAACTAGCTTAGGTAGAAACTTTTCCTTCAGGAGAGGTGAAAGAATATTTCTCTTTTGACCCCAAAAAAAGTAGAAAAAAAATCTGGCCTCTCTCTTCGAAGGCGACGAGGTTTTTGTGGACAAGGATCACTCTACGACTCCCCAACCAACGGCTCAGGTATGTCCATAATTTCATTAAGCACACAAGCTACTCCCTCCGTTTCGAAATATTTGACACCGTTGACTTTTTAGCATATGTTTGACCGTTCGTCTTATTTAAAAACTTTTGTGAAATATGTAAAATTATATGCCTACATAAAAATATATTTAACAATGAATTAATGATAGGAAAAGAATTAATAATTACTTAAATTTTTTGAATAAGACGAACGGTCAAACATATGCTAAAAAGTCAACGGCGTCAAATATTTTAAAACGGAGGGAGTAATTAACTAAGAATTATTTACCTGTCGTTTAACGGTGGCCGCTAGCTCGTCAGAAGAACAGATAATATATTTCGGGCATCACTCCAACATGGTTTTTTTTTTAGATAATCACTCCAACATGGTATAGAATAATACTCCTAGTGTCATGTGAAAAGTACACCTGAATGGTGGTTTATTCACAAGTGGTAATTGTTTTTTTTGTTAATTGGGATGGTTGGCGACGAGAAAGATCGGAATGGAAGGGGATTGGGTGGATATGTTAGAGAAATTTGTCATGTGTGTCATATTTTGTTAGATAGACACAAGGTTCAGTTTGATCTAGGGAAATGATCAGATCATGTTGCCCGGGAGTACATATTTTAGGTGTTAAAAGTTAGGAAAAGTCTATACGTACTCACTTTTTCTTACTAAATTTTTACTAACACTGACATATCATGCTATAAGTGTATCTAGATTTTTTTTATAACTTTCATCTACTTGAATTAAACGGTTGAGATGATTGTTAGTACAAATTTAGTAAGAAAAATTTAGTACGTGTAGCGGTGCTCTAAAAGTTACGTCAGTTAGATGAGGGATTAACTCTTGCGCCGACTGCCCATTGGTCAGCTTCCGTACGACAATTGTTCTGCGTATAATAGAAGATATAATTATACTTATTAGCTAAAATTTAAATTTTAAACCTTATATTTAGAAATTTTTTTAGGTTTTACTTCATCGTAGTTTATTTTTTAACCTTTACTTTTAGATTATTAAGAACACATATAAAAAAGTTTTATTCATAAATTATTTTTTATTTACAAATAAGTCGTTTTGCTTTTTTCTCTAATATGCCAAATGATGGGACTTTTAAATTTAGAACAATTTGTAGGGCATCATATTACTTGTGCTAATTGCAGCTGTTTTCCTTGTTGAGATAATGAGTTAAAACCCGATCTCTACTTTGTAAATGGATTACACGGCCAAAAGTTTATACAAGAGTGCTTAAGAGTTAAGACTCAACCCCTTACACGAAGAACATGTCTCAAACAAAAGTTAACCAACCAAAAAAAAAATACAAAGTTAAGTTTCTAATCTCCTCCCGATGTTCCTGTTGAAGAAACACTTTTTCTTTAACACAATGTCATCCTCCAATTTAAGCAACATAGACCAAAACTGCGCCCAATGAATCTCCCTAAAAGTTACCTATATATTTTTTTTAAACAATAAAGTTTTAACACACCATTAAAAACCACATCGTTCCTGTTTGACCATATCGCTAGCCAACACTTGATATTTTACCTTAGGTTGAACACCATTATCCTTCCCTTGGCCAACACAGCTCCGAGAGTAAGCTACATAGAAGTTAGAATGTTACAATGTGATTATAATATTATAGTTATAGCTCAATTAAATATAGTTATACTCTAAGTTATATATGAAAAATAATTCAATAAAAAACTGTGACTTCAGCTGAGTTTAGTTCCAAAAAACTTTCATACACATACAAACTTCCAACTTTTCCGTCACATCGTTTTAATTTCAACCAAACTTTAAATTTTAGCGCGAAATAAACACACCTGAATCTTTAAAAAAAGAACTTTGTAAAAAAAAAACCATGTTGGAGTGGAGTATTTAGTAGTACAAACGAGCGGGAAAAGGTCAAAGTAAAATCCTACTAGTCGATGGGGGCGAGGAGAGGAGAGCGAGGCACAGCCACCACCAAAGCCGGTGGCCGCGGGTCCTCTTTAAATACAGGCCACACTCCCCTCGCACTCTCGACTCATTCCAATCCACATCGTCTCGCTCCCAACCAAACCTCCCCCCTCGCCGTCCGCGCGCGCGCCCGCGGTTTCCCCCGCTCGCCGCCGGTTTCCCCCGCTCGCCGCCGGTTTCCCCGAAGCGCGCCGCGCCCGCGCCTGCGCCCGCCGGTCGCCATCGCCATCTCGCCCTCGCGCGGAGACTGGTGTCCCTGTTTTGCTCTGTAGTATAAAGCCACGCAAACCCCCGCCAGGTGTTCGACCGAGTGACACAAGAGTCCAGCCTCTTGCAACCTGTAATGGAGGTCGGCAACGGCAAGTGCGGCGGTGGTGGCGCCGGGTGCGAGCTGTGCGGGGGCGTGGCCGCGGTGCACTGCGCCGCTGACTCCGCGTTTCTTTGCTTGGTATGTGACGACAAGGTGCACGGCGCCAACTTCCTCGCGTCCAGGCACCGCCGCCGCCGGTTGGGGGTTGAGGTGGTGGATGAGGAGGATGACGCCCGGTCCACGGCGTCGAGCTCGTGCGTGTCGACGGCGGACTCCGCGTCGTCCACGGCGGCGGCGGCGGCGGCGGTGGAGAGCGAGGACGTCAGGAGGAGGGGGCGGCGCGGGCGGCGTGCCCCGCGCGCGGAGGCGGTTCTGGAGGGGTGGGCGAAGCGGATGGGGTTGTCGTCGGGCGCGGCGCGCAGGCGCGCCGCCGCGGCCGGGGCGGCGCTCCGCGCGGTGGGCCGTGGCGTCGCCGCCTCCCGCGTCCCGATCCGCGTCGCGATGGCCGCCGCGCTCTGGTCGGAGGTCGCCTCCTCCTCCTCCCGTCGCCGCCGCCGCCCCGGCGCCGGACAGGCCGCGCTGCTCCGGCGGCTGGAGGCCAGCGCGCACGTGCCGGCGAGGCTGCTCCTGACGGTGGCGTCGTGGATGGCGCGCGCGTCGACGCCGCCCGCCGCCGAGGAGGGCTGGGCCGAGTGCTCCTGATCCGCCGCCGCCGCCGGCCACCGCACGACGAATCTTCCGGCCGCCTGAGATAGAAAGTACTAAAAATGCGAAACTTGTGGGCAATGATTGTTTGTTTGCTTCCTCCCTAATTAATTAAATTAATCTCAAATTCTTAATCACCATCAAGGACCCAAAAATCTTGTGGTTTAGGAAGGCCTCTCTTGTGGTTAACATCAAATCACAAGTCTAAATCCAAATGGATGGGACTCTAATTTTTCTGTGTAGTATTAGTATACAATGATGATAGTACAATTTGATTTGTTATTAATTGGTTATTAATTAAAGGTGATTTGATCAACTAGACTTTATGTGGTCAAGAATGTCTCCCTGTATTGTATAGTACCAACTACCAACTCGATATTTTTTTCCTTCCAATCTTTGCTAGTCCTGTCTTGTGTTTGGTGTTAGTTGGTATCTCAATGTACTGGGCTTACCACTTGTATGGACAGTATTGTTAGCACTAACAACAGTGTGTACCCCCCAGTCGTGTTAGCTTGAATGGGAAGAGCCAATGATCAAGGAATGCTGTCCTCATGTCTTGCCGATCGCTTTTGAGCCGATAGCACGTGCTACCTCCCTCCTAAAATATTACAACTCAATGGCTTATTTGGTTTGAGAGAATTTCAACCCATGAAAATAAAAAAAAGTGGAGAAATAGTAATACACGAACCCATTAATCCATAGAAATTTTTTTGAGTGGATGAATATTTTTATATATTTTCTCTCTACGACTTGTAAGAAAGGAACATTTTCATTTGATTTTCCTATATCTTATTCATACAAATCCCAAATGGTACTTGTAGAAACTAATCCATAAAAATTAAAATCCTTTACTTTATCTCCAAACCGAATAAACCCTAAGGCTACGTTCGTTCTGTCGTGTTGGAGAGAAATTTTTAGCGTACGTGAAACGAGAAAGATGACTAACACATGTTTAATTAAGCATTATTATTATAAATTTAAAAAATAAATTTATTTTATTTTCATAAATAACTTCTATATAGAAACTTTTGTAACAGACATATCATTTAGCATTTTAAAAAACATACTAACAAAAATCGAAATTGAAGTTTTAAGTTGAAAAAAAAACTAGGCCTAATACAAAATGAGACATACTCCCTCCGTTCCACAATGTAAGTCATTCTAGCATTTTTCACATTCATATCGGATATCTATTTAGATTCATTAACACCAATATAAATGTGGGAAATGCTAGAATGACTTACATTATGAAACGAAACGAATGAAGTATTTAACATGAGGAACAAGAGGGAGTGAAGCAGATAGGAAAAAAAAAAGGCCTCGTGGTGGCCTCTCGTAGCGATCGTACGCGAGACGGCGAGAGAGGCGGCTTCAACTGCGTACGCGCGTGAGTGAGCGACACGGTGAGCACGGCCACGCGGCCCAGCAGGAGGGAGCGTCGCACCTGACCTGGTCCCTCCCTCCCGCCCCCGGCGACCTTCAACTCCACCTAACTGCAACTTTTTAGTGCTATGGGCTTATTTGATTCTTTTACTGTGGGTGTGTTTTAGTTCACGCTAAAATTAAAAGTTCCGTTGAAATTAAAACGATGTGATGAAAAAGTTGAAAGTTTATGTCTGCAAGAAAGTTTTGATGTGATAGAAAAGTTAGAAGTTTAAAGAAAAAGTTTACAACTAAACTCGGCCTGTGTTTAGTTCCCTTCAACTTCCAACTTTCCTGTCACATCAAATGGAGTATTAAATGTAGAAAAAAAACCAATTGCACAATTTACATGTAAATTGCGAGACAAATCTTTTAAGCCTAATTACGCCATGATTTGACAATGTGGTGCTACAGTAAATATTTACTAATAACAGATTAATTAGGCTTAATAGATTCATCTCACACTTTGCAAACGAAATCTATAATTTATTTTGTTATTAGTCTACGTTTAATACTTCAAATATGTGTTCGTATATGTCAATTTTTTTTGCCAAAACAACTAGACTCGGCCTTTAGCCTACCAATTCATCGACAATGCCAAAGCAATATTAAAATATTAGTAAAGTAAAATTATTCAGCTAACATTTGGATTGGTACCAATATAAAAGTCAAATTCTCATAGTATAGTGAAGAAACTTCTAGAATATGATCAAATAAGATAAATAAGATAAGATAAGAGCACTACCAAACGTTTGACCTCAATCCAAACTAATACACATATTATACTTTTTTCTTAGTATTATGGGAAGAAGGTTAACCTTAACAAAGTTTTTTTTCAAGCTTCTTGTCCACTTTAAAGATTGGTAACTGAAAATCTAATTGTTCTAAAAAAAACTGAAAATATACTCCAGTAAGAAAAAAAACCATGTAAAATTCTCTCCATTACAGAGCCACATGGTAACTGCGGTAACATATGAGACGTTACATTTTTTTTTTCTTTTTGTGGCTGTAGTGAACAATGCCCAATTATGGTAGTAACACCCACTTTGTAAGGGCAACATGAGAATCTCTCGGCATCATATAGCATGCAACTATGTCTAGCATAATACTACCTCATTCCCTAAATGTTTGACGCCGTTGATTTTTTTAAACATATTTGACCGTTCGTCTTATTCAAAAACTTTTGTGAAATATGTAAAACTATATGTATACATAAAAATATATTTAACAATGAATCAAATGGTAGGAAAAGAATTAATAATTGCTTAAATTTTTTGAATAAGACGAATGGTCAAACATATTTTAAAAAGTCAACGGTGTCAAACATTTAGGGATGGAGGGAGTAATATTTAAGCCCTTTTCAAAATGCATGAATTTTACTGTTTTAGAGTTTTATAGCTTCGAATTTTACATAACTTTTAACCAATGGATATAGCCCGTTTTAAATAAAATAACCATAAGAAAAATAGACAAACATGCCGACAATTGTAAATATAGAGAGACAAAATAATTCTAAAATTTAACTTTGGTATAGAGTAACTGACTATGAGTGCTACATAGACGGTAAGTGTAAATGTACTGTAACTGAGCGTAATAACAAATTGGATATACAAGAACATAAAACTTGGTACAAAATCATACGAACGGAAAAGCAAAAGATAGAAGCCAAAAATCTATCGGAAGTAAAATAGCAAAATCGTTCAACTTTTATATGAACAAAAAGGAAAAAAAAAGTTACATATTCCAAGGCAGAAACTTACCAGTACTATACGAAAAAGGCCATTAATCTGGCCCTAAGCCCGGCCCATCTATCCACTTCGGGCCTCCCTGCCATCATCCACCCCGACCTCCGCCTCCGCCTCCGCCCGCCGCCGACGACTCTCCGACTCCCACTCCACCTCCAATCGAACCCCACCCGCCGCCGCCGCCGGAGGCGTCTACCCCTGCTCTCCTCCCCCGCGCGCCGCCGATCGAATCCGCAAGCCGCGATGGATTCCCTTCTTGCCAACTACGCCTCTTCCGACGACGAGGCCGACGAAACCCTACCCACTCCTCCCGCCGCCGCCGCGGCCCGACCGAAGCCGCCCTCCGGTGGCGGCATCTTCTCGTCGCTCCCGCAGCCCAAGTCGGCGCTCCTCTTCTCCTCCCTCCCGGCGCCCAAATCCGGGCCCGTCTTCTCCGCCATCCCGCCTCCCAAGTCCTCCTCCGGGAACCCTAAGCGGGTCGTGCAGTTCCGCCCGCCTCCGATCCGCCAGCCCACGGGCGAGAGCTCCGACGAGGAGGACGACGACGCCGAGAAGCGCCGCCCTAGCGAGGCCGAGCCGCGCCCGCCCGTATCCGCGGGCACGGGGCCTGTCTCTTCGTTCCTCCCGCCGCCCAAGCGCTCCCTCGGGCTCGGCGGTGGCGGCGCCGCCAGGAGGTCGGCCATAGACACCGCTGCGCCGGAGAGGTCGAATGTTGTCGCCGCTGGTCCATCGTCCTCGGCCGTCAACGCAATTGCCCCCGAAAGGCCTGATACTACCTCTGCCGATGATGAAGACGATGAATCGAATGGGAGCAGCGATGACGATGAGATGCCTGTGCCGGAGGAGCAGCAGGAGCAGCTCGCTGTTGATTCCGAAGCTGGACAGCAGCAGCAGAATCAGCAGCAAAGCTATGATGCTGGAGTTGGGAGCAGTAATGGACAGGAAGGCTACGCATGGGATCCAAATTACTACGCCAATTACGGTGCAAACTATGGCTGGGATCCGAGCGGCAATGTGAACTATGGGACTGAAGCGCAGTATGCGGCATATGGAGGAGAGCACGGTGGAGTGTATGGAAATACATACGGAGTAGAACATGGTGATGGATATGGGCATTCGACGGAAATGGCATATGGAGGGGGCTATGCTGGTGGGTACGAACATAATGCGGCTGCAGCGACAGCACCGCCAATCCAGCAGCCAATACTGCCACCGGAGGTTGGTAGGATTGGAGGGAAGAGAGGTAGGAGCGATATGCCGGCAGAGATTTTAGAGGTTAACCAGGCAGAGCTGATGAAGAACCGACCGAGGGAGGATAAGTCCAAGCTCACTGGGATGGCCTTCGGCCCTAGTTACCAGGTACCGAGTCAGCTTGTTATGATTTCTACTTAGCTTGCAGCATTATTGTTATGTTCGATTATTTTTCTGGCAAGTATCACATGTAGTACATAATAGGATGAGATTTCTAGAGTAGCTCACTCTCTTGCCAGTAACTGTAATCTTTTATCCATTACTATGACTGGTTAGAGCACCCGACACTGTAGTTATTCCTACAAATGGTTTGTTGGTACCAAGATAATTGGCTTATTGGTTAAGCGATACAGTAGTATTTATTTGACTTGCTTGTGATCAGTTTAGAATGCTGCAAGCTCCCAAGCAAGTATTTATTGGAGGACATAGGCAGAATCATGATACAGTGGTTCTTTCTTATTGTAATTTTGCAGTTCATTATGTCAGCCATATTATTGATTGCTGATAACCTCTGTAAGGACATAATTTGATAATTATGTTACTTATGGTTCATACAGCGTTTCTGTTGGTGGGTGCCTGGGTGGTGGCTTTATGCTATTTGCATGTACTATTAATAACATTTGATCTACTTTTATTTGGCCAGTGACTGTAGGCTAGATCTGGTTCTGTATAAAAGGTTTAAATTATAGTGGGTGGAAAGGGTATTAGGTTAACTTATGTACATATGGAACATATATCACAGCTTCCCAGTGTGAACTATAGGATTTCAGTTGGAAAGCAATAGGAGTGATGTTTTTTGCAGATCCAACATCCCTTATCAGTGACCAACAATCTTAGTTATTACTTCCTCCGTTTCACAATGTAAGTTATTCTAGCATTTTCCACATTCATATAGTTATATCTAGATTCATTAAGAACTATATGAATGTGGGAAATGCTAGAATGACTTACATTGTGAAACGGAGGGAGTAATTAACATTGAAATGATGGTGGAAAGGAAATTTGTCAAAAAAGATGGATTCTATAAGTTTCCAACATGATTAAAGTTGCAATTGCCATAAGGTGTTTATATGTCATCATGTCCACCGTTAGTTTGAAAAGATCTAAATTGTGAGTGAGCATCATGAGCTCATAAGTGATAAGATATCATTTTTGAAAAACCAAACCATATTTGCATCGCTAATTAAGTAAGGATCGTTCTAACCCAAGATTTCTATCTTGAACGCAGCCCGCCCCTTCAGCAAAAGGAAAGCCCTCCAAGCTGCACAAAAGAAAGCACCAGATTGGTTCTCTATTCTATGACATGAAGCAAAAGGAGATGGAGCTTGCCGAGAGGCGTTCCAAGGGATTCCTCACAAAAGCAGAGACTCAAGCAAAGTATGGATGGTGAGCATGGTACGTCGGGCATAGGATGGAATTGAACAGTGTATTTCGGTTTTGTTGTCTAATTATTTTGTTGTAAATTGTTCTTGATAATATAAACTGGAATTTAAAACTAGTCGTTGGAAGCAACCTTTTGCACCATTCGATGGGGAACTACTCTTTGCTTTGCCAAGAGAGGCATTTCTTGCAGTAGTAACTAGAAATTCTGAGATAATTTGATCACTTGCAATGACAAATTGTGCCAATTGTGCGCTCATCTATGAGGCAACCAATTAGCCTGCCGACAAAAGGGGCAAGGTCCAAGGCATCCAATGTTGCACTCATCTATGAAACAACCTGCAATCCATGCGAGAAGGACGACAAGGAGCCTCGCATTGTGGGTTCGATTTAGGGAGGAAATGTTTGTGGGTTCGATTTTGGGAGGAATTGTGGGTTCGATTGCGTGACCACGAAAGGATATCGAAAGCTCGACAACGGCTGGTTCTACCTTAGACGGACGGTATGGGCTCTGTTGGATTGCATTGCTTTCAATTTGATCTTCCCGTTGGACAGGAATTCAGCAAGTACAGCGGCCAAAACTTGAATTCTCGAAAAAAAAAGGATTTTCGTTTCAAAAGATTAAAAATAAAGTAAACCGTGATGGCTTCATCAGGTTGACAACTTGATATGACGAGAATGAACCACAACCTTGCAGGATGACAGAATATCAGTGCATGTCAATCCATGGGCTGTAGCCTGTTAGAATAACAAAAGATCAGGCCGAAAACTCTGATTGCTACAATCTTTAGCGATGGATACACAAGCAAAAAAAAGACATGAGATGAAGTCTTGCAAGCTTAAGAAAAGGCCACAAAATCACCACGTGATTAATGACATACAAACTGCATCAAAACAAAGCAGATGCAAATGTTATGCCTATAAGATGAGAAAGGCAGGGAAATACATTAAACGACCGACAAAGCTGTCATTAGAGTATATATCGAAGCAGCTGTGCTCAAATTAACTGAAAAAGTTTTTAATCACAATGCATGCACTTCCAGTTTGAAGTTGCTTATGATAAGATGCATAGGAATGTAACAATAAACTGGAAAGTTTTTTGCTGACTTTCCGTACAAAATAAACCATCAAACGAACATCATCACAACTCCAGGTAGCTCATCGGTGGAAGAACAGAAATTCTGTTAGATCGAATCAACCACAGACAAACCCCAAGTCCTGCAATACAGCATAGATAAAACAGGGCATGTAGTCAGCCTTCACATCAGTTGCAGTGGGGTTCGTATGACAACATTTAAATCATGAACATTCGAGTATGAGCTTGGAGTGGATAGAGACATTGCATAATTAAAAGGTGCATTGCAGATTGGAGTGGCTAGAGACATTGCATAATCAAAAGGTGCATTGCAGACCTTCCCTTGTGAATAACTCCTCTACAGTAGAGGCATACATTACTCCTAAATCACATTATATCAGCATGTTGGAAGTTCAACAAAACATTATATCAGTTTGACTGTTTGAGTGCCCGTTTGTTCTTCTTAAAAGAAGATCTGCCAATCATTGATCTAACCAGGTAGCAATTGAACTCATGCAACTTTGAAGAGGATTACATAAAATGCTGCAACTACGCTATTATATATTGTACTAAGGTTATTTCACAGATATATTGTACCAAGGTTATTTCACAGTATACCAAGGTTAAGTCAGAAGATGCTCGTTTCATATGGTGTGACAGCAATATGCATAATTTCAACTAATTTCATTTCAATTATGCAAAACAGACATGAACAACAAGGCCTATGCACTGACTCAAAAAATAGCTGTGACTCTCCTCCTCACTACATTTATACTACAATAAACAGCGAAGATGCATCCATTCACACAGCAAATGCTTCAATCCATACACTACACTAAAGATTATCAATAAATATGTTTGCTTCAATCCATACACTACACTAAAGATTATCAATAAATATGTTTCACCCTTTCAAGACAAGCAAACAAAGCAAAGCGTGAAATGCACAAAATTAGTAGATCTCTGCAGGACTCGATATATATTTAAAGTTGTAACTTGTTGCGGTGGAGAGGCCTGCTGATATCCAAGCAGTACTATGTCAAAGGATAAATGGATCACGACCACCAAACCAATTCAGTTGTACTAAAAACCTAATAATCAAAGTTACTCCTTAAATCTATCATTTACCTTTTCCTATAACCTATATTATCCTCACCGTGGTGGAAATGGAGCAACATACGATCCAAAAAAATTCCTAATCAAAGTTACTCCTTAAAAAACAAAAAATTCCTAATCATTTGTTTTTTCCTATGAAACAAATTTAATTCTATGAAAAACTAATTAAACTTACTCCTGAAAAGCTAGTATCACTTTTTTCCCTATAATAATCCAGATCCCTCTCCTGCACCGTGATTGAAATGCATTAAAAAAAAATCCCCAACCACTCGTGATAGATTTTAAGAATAGAAACATTTCCTCATATCTCCATAGCTAACATTTCCAATCTAACCATCCCAACGGCACCGAACGAAACAATCGGGGAAAATCCCAGATCAGATCAGGGGAGGCAAGGAGACGGGGGAACCCTCACCTGACCTCGGATCTAGTGGTGGGCGGCGCCGGCGGCGCCCTGCCTCTCGAGCTCCTCGAGGTGGGCGAGGTGGCGGCGCTCCTTGGGGAGGTTGATGAGGTAGGAGAAGGCCATGAGGCCGTAGATGACGTGGAAGAGCGGCTCCGGCGAGCTGGTCTCGATGTACTTGTCGATGTAGCGGTCGACGGCCTGGTCGCTGCTCTTCTTCACGTTCTCCCAGCTCAGCCGCGGCTTCAGGTACCCCGGCACCTCCCGCACCTTCATCCCCCGGATCTCGCTGATCAGGGCTCGCAGCGCCATGGATGGATCTCTCCGATCTCGATCTCTCCTCTTCCCCTTCCTCGCAACGTCAGGGCTCGCGGCTAGGGTTTGGTGGCTTCCGAGACGGGAGGAGGAGGAGGAAGGGTGGGTGGGTGGTCAAGGGATGGATTTGTTCGCTACGGGGTGGGGATGGGTTGGGCTGGGCTAGGCTGGGCCGACCTGGGCTTGTGTGACAGACATGTGTAGAGGCTCACTGTTTCGGAAAAGGAAAATGTATACCGAAGGTCCCTCAACTTGTCATTGAGTTATAAAATCGTCCCTCGACCTTAAAACCGGATACAACGCATCTCTCAACTTACAAATCCAGTGCAAGTTCCCTCGGTGGTTTTTGACTCCGATTTTATTCGACGTGTCAGCTGACTCAGATGGTCGGTAGGATGTCCTCCTTCCTTCAGGCGAGGAATGCATTGACCTCAAGCATAGGATGGCGAGGTCGGGCTCGGCCTCCTCCTCAGGCAGCATTGAAAATATTGCTGAAGACCGAATTTCAACGCAAAAATATCATAACCGACAAATTCGGTCTCAGTCTCGGTCTCGGTCCTAACCGAAATTTAGCAACATTTTCATTAATGAAATTTTTCGGTTCTAATATTTTTGCGTTGAAATTCGGTCTTCACCTTTCAAAAACCGAAATGACCGAAAGACCGAAGACCGAGACCACAAATTTCGGTCTAACCAAATGCCCACCCCTACTTGTCGAAGCTCTTGCTACCGGCAAGGAGAGGAGTAGGGTGCGGGGACTAGGGTTACGACGGCTGTGGGGTGGCTTCACTGATGAAGATAAAACTAGCATGTGGAGAGAGATGGGAAAGAAAGAAGATGGGAGAACGGAGGAAGAAGATGGAACTAAAATGTGGGTCCCACGTCTAGTCGTCTAGGGGTATTTTGGTCTGTATGATAACCGAAAATGTGACGGTGATGGTATGATTTTAATTTTGTGCGAATTCGAATGACATGAATACGACTAGATGAATTAAAATAAAATTTACCTGAGTGGGCATATTTCCAATCAACCCAAAAATAAAATTGCAAACACGCGGATTGCGAGCGCGCGCACGAGCTAGGAAAGGGAGGGAGTTGGGGAGCTTAGCTCGCGCGCGGCGCGGTGGATCGCATGCGCGGGCGGGCTAAAATTAGCGGGAGAGGGAGGAGTTGATCGGAAAAAGGGAGGCCGCGTCGCATTGCGTCGTCGTCGTCGTCGTTGTCGTCCGTAGCGGGAGGGAGGGAGAGAGTACGTGCGGGCGTCCGGAGGTCTCAGCGCACGCCCGCGGCCGGGCCGTCGCGCCGATCGCGATGGGGTCGTGGCGGCGCAAGGCCTACGGCGCCCTCAAGGACTCCACCAAGGTCGGCCTCGCCAAGGTCAACAGCGACTTCAAGGTCCGTCACCTTCACTACATTTTTTTTATCTCCTCCATTAATTTCTCTCCTGTTCTTGTCGACTTGTCCATGTTCTTGCAGCTTTCTTTTCCTTCCTTCCTTCCTTTCTTTCTCGTTGTTGTTGCTGCTGTTGTTGTAGGGAATTTTGTTCATATGGTCTTGCAATCTTGCTTTTTCTGTTAGCTTAGCTGCATTTGTCCATGCAAATGCTGCATTGTCTCAGGATGAAGGCAAATGCATAATTTGTATACCCTCTGTCCTAAAAATAATCAATTTCTAGAATGAATTTGGACAAACATTTATCTATATTCATCCTTTATTTCTAGAATGAATTTGGACAAACATTTATCTATATACATCCTTGTATGTTATTGGGTTTTTTTTTTTTTGACAAAGAGGGTAGTATGTTACCTGATATTTGCTGGGTTAATTGTTTCAATGGCAGGAGTTGGATATTGCAATTGTGAAGGCCACCAACCATGTAGAATGCCCTCCCAAGGACAGGCACGTTAGAAGTGAGTACTCGATCATCTTCTCCTCCATAATTTAGTTGGCTACCTTAATGCCAAAATGTATCTCTTTCAGCAGGTAATATAATCTTAGAATCCATTTTTTTTCTAATCACATTGTTGCAGAAATATTCGTGGCGACCTCCATTAACCGCCCTCGAGCGGACGTTCAATACTGCATCTATGCCTTGTCAAGGAGATTGTCCAAGACAAAGAATTGGACAGTTGGGTCTTGCTCTTACAGTCCTCTTTGATTATATTCCTTATCTCGATAATGTGCTTGTTGATGGACATTTTTTGGTTATAGGTTGCATTGAAGACATTGATAGTGGTACATAGGCTCTTGAGAGAAGGTGATCCTACATTCAAAGAAGAGTTCCTGGCCTACTCATACAAGGGAAGCGTTTTGCAGAGAGCAAACTTCAAGGACGATTCAAGCCAATTAGGTGATTCCCTATCTTGCATAGTGATCAATGCAACAGAGAGTCATGTGTATATATTTTTCCCAAATCAAACTCTAATTGGAGGATAGAAATGATGCATCAACTCACCTAGCTAGCCTTGATTTTTGCCAGCTTGGGATTGCTCTGCGTGGGTTCGCGCCTACGCGCTCTTCCTAGAAGAACGGCTCGAGTGTTTCAGGATCTTGAAATTCGACATCGAAACCGAGCGTCTGATGAGATCTCCTGAGTGTTCCAGCAAGGTTAACATTATCTTTCTCACATTATCAAAACGAAGTCCATGTAGTGAATGAGATGTTTTGCCTCATGATGATTAAACTTTCGTTAATCCTAACAAGTGCAGGCACACAGTAGAACTAGAACCCTGCCTTGCATTGAACTTCTGGAGCAGTTGCCTGCCTTGCAGCAGCTACTTTTCAGGCTAATTGGCTGCCAGGTTTCATAACCAAAATGTTTTACTAGCACATCCTTGTAAAGTTGTTGGATGTTGTCAGTAGCTTCATCCATATTTTTTTGCCATTGCAGCCTGAAGGTGCAGCAGGCACGAACTACCTTATCCAATATGCATTAGCCCTGGTAATTTAATTCGCAAGAAATCTTGCATAGGTTACTGATCCCTTTATCCAACACATTATTTGTTCTTAAATATCATATGGTGGTTTCACATGTGCTATAGGTTTTGAAGGAGAGCTTCAAGATCTACTGTGCAATCAATGATGGTATCATCAATCTTGTTGATATGGTAAAGTAATTCTTTATGATTTTTTTAAACAGTCATATGCTGTTATCGATGTTTTATATAAAAGAAGAAGGTGCCCCATTTTTAGAAGAATTCTTTACAATATCATCCTAGATAGGTTATCGCTTTCAGTGTCGCTGAATTGTAAATATAAATTTCTGGTTCTTATTGTTATGATGCAGTTCTTTGATATGCCAAAGTATGATGCTATCAAGGCTCTTGTTGTCTATAAACGAGCTGGCCAGCAGGTATATATCTCAATTTTATAATCTGGTATTTTCTTTCATGAAAATGGTTGACCCTCATGCTTGTCCAATGCACAGGCTGAAGATCTTTCTGACTTCTACGATTCCTGCAAACAACTTGAGCTTGCCAGGACATTCCAGTTTCCTACTCTAAGGCAGGTTAGTTCATCATCTTGATCTCAAAAGATTATCTTAGGTCTAAATCAGAGCAACAAGATAGCGAAACATTTTCATGAATTTGGCCACATCCCTCATGATCTTGGATTTCTAATGCTCATTCCTTGCACATTATATTCTGCAGCCACCATCATCATTCATTGCAACAATGGAAGAGTACATCCGAGAAGCACCCCGTCCCTCGATTAACAGCGTGGTGAGTGCGGTTCTTCATGAGAAACAAGTACTTAAGAACTAGTGCAATTCTATTAGTACTATTATGTTTGTGTAGTTCTTGTGTTTCTTTTGGGAAAAAAACTGTAGGAGAGGCTCCTACAGTGAATAAATATAATAATAATATAAAGTTATAAATACATGTTTATACAAGTGAAAATACTTAGAAACTGTCTAGCCATTCTGAAATTTGTGGGTGGTAGTTTTCTTTTGCCCTATGGATAACCAAGGCAAACTCTGCTCTAAACTTATCTTTGCAAACTTTGAGAAAGGGATTTAGATTTTTTTTTTCGTAATTCTTGTTGCAAAAGCAGGAGAATGGTGAGAGGAAGCTAGTGACCTACGACCAAGAAGCTACAGAGGAGTCTGAAAAACCAGCAGAAGAGGAGAAAGATGAGCCTGCAGAGTCTGAACAAGAACAAGAGCCTAAACAAGAACCAAAGCCACCAGAAACCACTGGAGATCTACTAGTACTTTTCTGCACTATTTTCTCTAATCCATTTATGTGCTAATCCAAGTGTCCACTTCCCTAAATCTTATTTCTTTGTGTCTGTTTTTGTTTTATATCTTGCAGAACTTGGATGCAGAGGTGAGTCCATTGGTTGCAGAACTGGAAGAAAACAACGCATGGGCCCTAGCAATTGTGGGAACAGGTATATTTAGCTGTATTAATCTCAAATAACAAAACATTGGCCACTTAAATTTAGCTGTAAATTTGCGGACTTGCTGCCAAAGTTTAAATGAGCCAAAAAAGAAGTCATCAATGTTTTTTTTGTGTGTTTTTTTGGTCTTTTGCTTGCAGGTGATCAAACTAAGGCATCAACTTCCCTGGACTTGTTTTCTGGCAACACATCTGGGTGGGAGCTTGCACTGGTCACTGCTCCAAGCAGCACCAGCCAAACAGTTCAAACCAAATTGGTTTGCACAAATCTTTACTCCACCTGCTGCTAGCTTCATACTTCATCCGTCCCATAATATAAGAGATTTTTAGTTTTTTCTTACAATGTTTGACCACTCGTTTTATTCAAAAAAAAATTTGTGCAAATATAAAAAACGAAAAGTTGTGTTTAAAGTACTTTAGATAATAAAGTAAGTCAAAAAAAATAAATAATAATTCCTAAATTTTTTAAATAAGACGAGTGATCAAACAGTACAAGCAAAAATGCAAAATCCTTTATATTATGGGACGGAGGAAGTATAACATTTGCTCTGTTGCTCATTTCTAAAACTTCTGAAAAACGACCAAAAAAAATTACAAACTTGCATCTGATCTGATCCAACAGGCTGGAGGCTTTGACAAGCTGCTACTCGACAGCCTCTACGAAGACGAGACGAGGCGGCGGCAGATCGCCGGAGTCACCTACACCGGTAGCATTGGAGGAGGAGCACCCAACCCTTTCGACACCAACGATCCATTTGCTACGTCGAGCAGCTTCTTGCCCCCATCCAATGTCCAGTTTGCAATGCTGAACCAGCAGCAGCATCAGTACTACCAGTCTCAACACCAGCAACAATACTACCAGCCTCATCATTTCCAGGATCATCAACATCACCATAACATGTATTTTCAGACACATTATCAACAAAATCAGATATACCAACAACAGCAGCAGCAGCAGCATCAGTACCCTGCACCTCAGGCTGGATCTTCCAATCCGTTTGGTGACCCTTTCGGTGACCTCGTACCAATGGCAATGGCTGTCTCTCAAAAACATGGACATTCAAGTTTGATATGAATTTGCCATATTCATGTTGTTAATGATCCCAGGCAATTTTAACATAGATGGGTTAACTTAGTCACCTTCTCACTTGACTTGAGTAGAGCATCTTGTACAACTTGATCTTCTTCGTGCTAACTTGAGAATTATGATGCTGTATTTGCCATCTCGCTCTCTTGCAATATCCACATTTACTCGAACCATTGTAGATTTGTGATGCTAATCTAGTGTTGATCCCAAATACAATGGTATAACCTGAATAATAACACCGGTATAATCCCAACAAATTCTACTATTAAAATTTGCTGCTCTATTAAAAATATATTAGAGTGAACTGCATCCTTATATGTGCATTAGGTTACGCCAAAATCCAAGGCAAATCCAAATGCATTAGGTTGGCATCCGCATCTGACAGGCAATACAGATACTACATGGCAAATCTTGATGCGACAAACCATCCATTCCCAATAGCATTTCGATATCAAGAATAATAATCAGAATGATATGCGGCACAAAAATATTTGACATAAACCTACATGATCATGTAATTCAATCAAAACTCATGAATAGCCACCACAGATCTTAGTAGCCATACCATCAATTTGTTCCATAACACAAAAAACAGCAGCAACAGCACAAAAGTAGTCTTTCTTTGCTTTGTCTTCCAACACAACAAGAGATAAAAAAAGAAGCTAACACTTTAGATAGATAGCAAGAAGCCAAGAACCCTAGCTCCCGAGTACCTAGGCGGTGAGGAGGACGGCGCCGCCGGCGGCCTTGATCTTCTTCTCGGCGACCTTGGAGATGAGCTTGGCCTTGACGACGATGGGCCTCTCTGGGGGGAGCATCCCCTTGCCGAGCACCTTGGTGTAGCCGAACTGCGTGACGTCGATGACGGGGGCCTTGCCGGCGCCGGCGCCGGCCTCGGCGGGCACCATGGACCAGAGGCGCTCGACGTTGACGGCGGGGCAGTGGAACCTGTTGCTGAGCCTGTGGAAGTAGCGCATCCCGACCTTGCCGAAGTAGCCCGGGTGGTACTTGTCGAACAGGATGCGGTGGTGGTGCATCCCGCCGGCGTTCCCGCGCCCTCCCGGGTGCTTCCGGTGCTTCCCGATCCGCCCGTGCCCGGCCGACACGTGCCCGCGCTTCTTCCGGTTCTTCTTGAACCTCGTCGTCATGGCGGCGGCGAAGGGCGGCGACGGCGGCGGCGGGTGGGTGGGGAGGAAGAAGGGGGAGGTGGGAGAGTGAGTGGGGTGTTTATAGTGTTCGGTGAAGGGGTATCGGCCGTTGGATCGTGAGGAGGGGTGATCTTGACCGTTGGATGGATGCGGGAGGGGCTCGATTAGGGTTTTTGAGGGTGAGGTGGGCTGGGCCCTCCCTCTCGCTTTGTGCTCACTTGAGATGGGCTGTTGAAATGGGCTAGTAAAGGAGCTTTTAAATAAATTCGGAGTGATAAAGAAATAAACCATTTGATCTACTTAGTTATTATTATCGATTGGAGTTTTAAAACATCAAGATTTAATCACATCGTTTTTTTTAAAACTCAGGTAATTTATTAGATCAAAGAACAATTACATCGCTCACTAGCCACTTTACATGCCTCATTGTTTGCCTTATGGCTTATAAGCCAAAGCCAAAATTTGAATAGTAAAACTTGATTTTGATGGTTTTTCAACATAGTATTTTTTTTTTAGATTTGGCATTTCAATCACTAAGAACATATATATAAAATTTTACTCATATATCATTTTCTTAAATTGCTAATAAATCGTTATGGTTTATAATAAGGACCGTAACAATTAAAGCCGATGGCTTCTCCTGCCATAGCAGATCAAGCCATGGCCATGCTACTCTAGCCTCCCCTAGGGTAGTGAACAAGAGTTACCAATGTAAAAGCTTCAGAAATAACCACACATTTAAGCCCGCAGCTGCTGTCCCCGAAAACCCTCCCCGAAAACCCTCCATTTAATCACATCGTTTGTAAAATGTTTGTAAAAGAAAGTTTGTACTTATAATAAACCACATGCATGCCCTTGGCTACATGCTTATGCAGCAACAAGACATACCCTTTCTACGAGTTACTGATTTACATTCAGAAATTCAGATGCGCGTGTATTTTCACTTCAGAGCTGAATAACATGAAAACGATGCATATGCTGAAAATAAAAATCAGATGTATTCGAATAATTTTCTGCCATTTTCAACTAATTAGTATTTACACGTACGTTGATTAAATTGGTGAGTTTACGGTGTAGAACACTGTACTTCCCAGCAGAAACGAAGAGAAAATGATGCACATCAGAAACGGAGTATGTGTAAACAAAACTCAAGAGGGCAGATTAACTGTAAGGTTGTGCTGGTGTCATAATAATCTCTTCATGTCTACAAAGAATGGATCATATAATAACAGTTCCAATCTGACAAAAACGCCTATTCCTCAACAGATGGGAGGAGCTAGGAAACTAGAAAGAAAAGAGAGAAAATGTGGGCGTGAAGAGCAGCTCATAGCAACATACAAAAAAGCACAACATGTTACAATGAGGGCTGTATCAAAACTAAATAAATATCGCCTCAGCCCTACCTAGGGACTCAGAATTTGCAAGACATCGCCATTGCCGCAGCAACGTTGATATGTCTCTGGCCCTGAATCTGTGTTACGCAGCTAAATATCAATTTCACAATTTACATAAAATAGAAGAAGAAATAAATCCTAGGGAATTCCTAGGCCAAAAGCAAAGAATCGTGTAGAGCTCAAGTGGACGTGTAGCTGGAGTGCTTCAGTAGGTTGTTGAGAGCTTCTGGGTAAAACTTTCTAGCAAAAAGGTAGCATGGTCTCTTTGTTCCGTTCCACATACAGGGTGTCATTGTCACAACTTTCTGCGATAGTGATAAATGTACATATCAATATTACATGTAGGAGCTACATTTCTATGTTTTAGTTAAATTCCTTGACTGCGTTGCATGCAGACACTCAAAAGCAAATATCTTCAGGTGTTTGCAGACAAGTGCACAAACACAGTAATCATCACCAAAATCCTAGTAATGGTATATTTGTTTTTGTGCTTGAGTGAAAAAGAAGATTTGCTATATTACCTTATCATCACTTGTAATACGGAAGTTCTCTTTGATAGCCTACACAACAGTAAAGTACATTGGTAAGTGTCCACACATAGAGGACATGTCAATTGGCAAAGGGCCGAAAGCATGTGTCCATTTACCGATGTAGAGCATACCGTTATGTTCTTCAAGAGTGCATAGGTAACATCAATAGCTCTATACGACCTTGGATGCCATTTTCCTTCAGACCAATCAACATGTGTCACTGACCAATTAGAGATTCCACCAGGATCTACCATCTGAAGATGAAAGTGAAAGCATATGAAAGAAAAGCAAGGGACCAAGAAGAAAGCTAAATATCAATTCAAAATATTATTTACTGACATTGAAGAGGGTTGGCAAATAATGCTCATCAGCAATACAGTTGCGTCCCTCTGCTGGCTGCAGAACACAAAAAAGCAGAAAAAAATTGGTGTATTAAATAACATTATGTATATATACATTATTTCAACGATATGAAACACGTGCTTCACGATTTTTTTTTCTTGACGAGTTAACACCCTTTTGATTTCCTGTAGCATATGGCTAAAGCAGTTAAAACTTAGAACCAAGTGGCACAAGTCTTAAATTCAGTTCATCTCCAAATTATCATCTCTACTAAAGCTTTACAATTGCCAATAGCAGTTCCAAATTTCATATCTCAACTAACATCCTAGCTTTGATCTTCATTCTGACAGTATCACCAGGGTATCATTTTCCCTCTTTGGGATAAATCCTGGTACCCTGGTACCTACTGTGATGCCTGTTACTGGCTGGTTCCCAATGAACACCATGAAGATGCATTTATTTTCATTTATCTACTAGATACACTATAGTAATAGGATTTGTGTTTAGATGCTACCAAAATAACTTAGTAATCACTGTACACGTGAAATGAACTATAGCATGATGGGCATCAACAATTAACAATCAATGAAGGAGGAACATACCTTGCAATACAGCTCGAACTTATTGTAGTAAAGGTGGTCTGCTAAAATCAGTAAAGCATGCCTTCGTGTTACAGCAAACCACTACAACACATACGAAAACCAACTTAGAAAAGCATAAAAAGATGGAAGTGATATATCATCATTCTCACAAACAAATGTCCTAGTTTCTGAAGATGTTGACTTAAAAGAATGCCTCTAAACCAAGAATATATGAAGCGCCTAACAAACTTTGGGGTAGTAAACATTCTGAAGAATAATAAAGTAGTAATGTAAAAATATGAACCTGGGCACCCTTCCTGAAGTCCCTCTGTTCTATTTCAGGGAGCATTTCCACAGAATACCTTCCGCTTCCATGTGGTCCAGGATCAAGGAAGCTGATAGAGTGAAAAAACACAATGAAAAACGCACACAAACATGTGTGACTAGGGGAGATAGAAAATTGTGCGGTGATCATAGCTCTGTGTTAATGCATTCCATTCTTTAAGTCAAAACACACCAACGTTTTCTACACCATTCTTGTGATGTAACAAGGGTATTCCTTTGTAAAGAAATATAAGCCAAAAGATTGATCTAGAATAAAATGCATGATGAAATATTCCTGATTTTCATATTCCCAGTTATTCTCTAGGTCACAGATGAAATTAAAGTAGAAATGTTATAATCAATATACCAAAGAACTTTTTTAAAGCAGAATTACATGCTCTGAAAGTAGCTATTTCCTGCACTTGTATGTACTATATTTTCCTCTTGTCAAATGGATCAAAATATGAGTTCAGCGCTCTTACCAATCAATGAAGCTGACGTTTGTTCCCATCAAAAAATTATATATGTAATCAAATGTATGTAGTGGAACACAGCTGTCAAACAAATAAAAAGGATCTTAACAAAGTGCAACAAAAACATTTTCTTTTTGCAGGCAAAGTTTTTTAAAAACAAAACCTGTCCGATAGCAAGACGAAAAATTGATTATCAACATCTTCCAATGCATTTGCTAGCAGCCTCTTCTCCGCATCAACCATTGAAATCCTCCCCCATACAACCTGCACATACAAAGACAATGCAATGCTTTAGTTCTGCAAAACAAATTATAAAATACTATGTTGGATGTAAAAGAAATCACAGGAATCACTGATAGCAAAAATTTCAAAAGACAAATCACAGTCCTTTTGCTTATTTGCTGCAAAATGTACTACTAAAAAGTAAGAACTTCTTAGGAGAACCAACATGGAATTTCCTAAACACAGGAAGTACAAGCCAGATTAAAAAAAAAAAGTGAACTAAGCCTAGCTCATCTGATGGGTGTGGGTTGTGTACACTACCACCACCTAGGCTCAAATCTTCTTCTTTTTGAATTTAGATATTTCTTTTTCTTTATTTTAACAACATAGAGTTTCTTTGTTAAAAGCTTGCCTTATATGCAGGTCATTGGTTGCAAATGTAATCTCACTTATAGTCATCGAAAACTAATCCAAGCAATAACACAATTTTCTTCTTTCTTAGTATAAACAAAAGGAACAGTTGTCAATGCATAACAACATTTCTTATTGTTCATAACACCTTGCTAAGCAGATGAGTTAAGATAAAGCAAGAAAAGAAACAAACAAGTACACAGTGTGGGGGTGAACATTAGTACCTTTTCACTATGAATCTCTCGGCCAACAAACAAAGAACTAGAATGTACAGGTCTTTCACGCGATGCATGGATATAAATGGAATATCGATCCTCATGACCCTGCACACAGAAGTTCAAGCAAATAAATTTTACAAACTAGATGTTGATGCATCTATACATAGTACAAACTCCATCCTCATTACAGAAAGAAGCACATGATGGGTATATCTGCGCCACACCTGTAGAAATTTCTCCCATAGTTTCTCAAAGGGCAATGAACCTGGTGTTAAGAACATCAAGGCAATCTTTGGATTCTTCGAGACAGGCATGGGCATTGCAAGGAGATCCCTCATAACAACAGACGAGACGATCTCTTCGTCTGTTCGCTCCCGTCGGGTCACAGTAGGGAGCCAATCCTTGAAAGGAGTGCAGACGCTCGAAGCGAAGAAGTAGCACGCGGAGTAGCGGCGCGGAGGGTACGCGTAGGCCCCGATGAGCGCGACGCACACCAGCGACAGCAGCACGATTATCCACATGGGCTTCTTGGCGGCGCCTCGTTGGCGCGGAGGGGGCATGGCTGTCATGTCCTTGCTGCCCCGTTGCCACACCTGCGATGCCTTCATCTCCTCGCCATCGACAAAATCATAAACAAAGCCTTGCGAAAACTACATGCCACTCCAGACAGGGGCGGTGGCACTAACTACACCACCAAGGTTTCCAACCTCTTCTGCAAATGCAAGGTTATTCATTGTATTAATCCACCAATCACACTCAACAAAGTATTAATCCACAAATCACACTCTAAGTGTCATAATACAATTAGCTGTGAATACCGGCGCAAGGAGCCGGACCTAACGTGGGGAATATAGGGTTGAGCAGAACCCTCGTCGAATCAATATTGGAAACAAACTGCTATCAATAATACTAAACCATCACGTATCATCAAATTAATAAAATAAATCCGGGGTAAACTGATTGGAAAAGGAAGGAAATCAATCCCAACTCCCGATGGATCTCACAATCTACGCCGCGGTGCTCATCAAGCGCCGCCGTAAGAGCAGCGAGAGCTCGAGCGATACCTTTGAATTCGATCCGAGCCGAAGCCGACACGGAGGCCGCGTCCACCCCCTCGAAACCCCCCGCCCGCAGCCAGGGGAGGCGGGGGCTCGGAGAGGAGGAGGAGGAGGTCGAACTCGCCGCGCGCACGAGGCGAGGCGAGAGGAGAAGAGCAGCCGCGGCGGCGGCGAGGCAGATCGGAGAGAGAGAGAGGAGGAGGAGGAGAGGTGGTGGGGTTGGGATCCTCTCTCTTCTTCTTCTCCTCTTGGTCAGATCATCTGATGTGCTATAGTAGTGTATACATTTTTTTTATTGACTGCCCAGATATTCTTTCACATGGCAATATTGATCCATTGTGTTTGTGCACAAAACAACATAGGAGAATGTGGTTATTGCAGGGATTTTTATGATTTGACATTCCACTCTCCCTTGTACGTAGTAGTAGTTGAAGATGAAATCTAGCATTTGTTGTTTATAATAACACGCGACCAAAACCCACGTCATACGCATATGAAAGGATTAATTAATGGTAGAACGGATTGGCAAATCCTCGGAGTTTTTGGTTTATCGAAGTGTTATCTCTCTATATATCTAATTGAATACTTTGTGCGGGTAAAGTACATCATGTATTAATTGCCCAAATTTTATGTACACATTGTACCGCGGATAAATATTGTGAACAAACGAGGCATTGCGGGAATATTTCACTCTACCATGAACTAGTTACTATTAAATGCAGTTTTGCCAAATTTGCCTCTCTTTTTTTATTCTATGTGTCTCCAATAGTGGATAACATTTTTATGCTCAAATTGTCCTCAATAAATGATAATGCTAGGCTCATTGTTTTTGCCCTTAGAATATTTCACAGACTTGTCGTGCCCCCACGAAGCTGCGGTTATTGACCTCTGTTTTGGACTGTTCAATTTCAGGCATATGCATGCCTTGCCGTGGACGATGGATCATCGTATGATTTGAAACACTACACCGGATGTTAACTTAGAACTTAATTAATAGAGAAACCAACTCTAATATACTCATGCTCAAAGTGTCAAAAGTCAAAACAACACTCGTTTTATCGCTAATCTGTAGGAGTTGTACACGTCAGAAACAACATTGTTTTGTTCTGTTTTGGAAATAGAATATAACCAACAAAGAAAAGGGAGAATTTTAGGTTGAAATAAATAAAGTATATTGCAAAAGGAGAATCCAGCCAAACAAGTAGGAGTTTAGGAGAAGACAACATTGACAAATTTAAAACTCTGCACACACTTACAACAGGGATCACAATGTAATAATATATTAAAATATTATAAGGTTGATCCGTTGATTTGAGTTGGACATTATTGATTGGCCCCAAATGTTAATAAAGCTTGGAATTTCTGTGGAAACCATTCACATGGATCGAGTCAAATAAGTACAGGCTGCTGCGTTCCAGACAAGAAACACAGTAATATGCCAATGTGCACTGTATCTGTACTGGACATAGCTTTGTCTAGCCACTCTCCAGCTTCAGCATCTTCCAGTTCCAGCATAGTGCAAAAGGGATTCAATAATGGCAATAAAACAGCAAAAATTAGCATGATTTTGATTGTTTTGCGAGTCAGCATCAATATTTATTAGCGTGGATTGGCTTAATCTGCCTACCACATGAGTTTTGTGTTAATAACCTGGCTGCGTAATTCCAGCCTTCCAATTTGACATACAGAAACAAAGGTCTAAATGCATTTAGTTGGTGTGACTAACTCATACTTCTGGCCTATAAGTTTCAATCGTACAATAAAGAAAAAAAGAGTACTCAAAAAGTTAATTACATATCTCTTACCTGCTCATCGTACCACATCATAAACTGCCACAGCCAGATACCTAAAACTAAGCAACATTTGCTTTTCAACGAACAAATAAAGATGAATGACCTTCAACGAAGACTTTTAAACAGATGGACATCGTATTTATTCGACTATAAACATGCCCATGTTTATTACAATGATGTGAATGAAGATGATAAATAAATGATACATAGAGTAGAAATAATGGCGTGTCCATCGAGCACTTGGGATCAAAACCTGACAAAACGACGACGGCGCGTATAGTTGCAGGAAAATTTCTACATGATCTCGACCTAGAGCCTCGGTAGCAGCAAATGGAATGCTTCCATGTTTTTTTTATAGAACATTTGGTGATATATCCTTATTGTTTACACAGAATCTACAATAATTATTCACCGTGCTTCGTCTTCTAGATTGCGGAACCCGGCGGTAAGGTCATCGTACAGCTTCTGAAATTTCGCAATCAAAACTTCTTTGCCCTCTGCGGGATCCTCGAATTTTTGCGACCTGTGACAAGCAACAAATACCATTGGTCATATTGCAATCTACACAGCGAGTGTTAGAAACTTGAAAATAGGGTAGAAATGCGTACACTAGGCGGTAGAATAGATCGCCCATGCGATGCTTTATGACACTGTATGTAATCTTCTGTCCATCAGCACCAGCTGCCCGCTCCACCGCCTATAAAACAATAAAAGCATACAGATTATTAAAATAGTACTTATGCTACTTTTGTATGGGAATATCCTATTTGTAATTATATTGAGTAATGAGTAAACAATGAGTAACTTATATGACATACAACAAACAGTGCCTCTAATCAGTTCAGTTGTCTTCAATTAGCTCCACTCATTCACCTTTCAATGTAAATGATACCTTAAGTGTTGAAGTTCCATGCTGATGCCCATGCTAGGATTCAATTATTTAAATTCAAGTGACAAATCGATCCAGAGCCTATCTATGCCAGTAATCCAAAACCTAGAACTCCGTATATAAATCCAACTCATACTACTATCTTTTTGTTCCAGAAATCAGAAATTCTAGATCAAACAGGAACCAGTGTCTCAGTTTCACGCCACTCTATGATCTTGGGATTTGGGGCCTCTAGGTGACCCAGATTGATTTAAATATAAGCTCACGAGCATCAGTGACAGCTGATAGAACACAATTATTGGAAAGTTTTGGCATGATTTTCTAGTCAGCTAGGATTGGTTTTCTAAAGAAAATTGGCAAATTATCGAATTCCTGGAACAAGAGAATTTACCTGGGTTGCCAATGTGTTGAAATGAATAATGTTGCGCATCATCCAAACAGATTTGTAGAATGGGCAATACTTATCATATCTGTTTCATGCAACAGAATTGATCAATTAGTTAATATGGATTATGACACAGGTTAGTAGAACTATCAAATGGGTTTAACACTCACGGGGTGAATGCATTTTGTGCCAAATAATCTTCTCTCAGAAGTTTTGCTGTCTCCAGTGTAATCTTGTCAGATTCTGCCAGTGCGTCTTTACCAACAAGCTGAATGTGGGGTAGAGTCAACAATAAATATCACACAAAGAACAACAAAAGCTCAAATCTTACTTATGCCACAGCTTGTTTAAAAATAACGTACGTACTAAGGTCAAGTTTATTATCATTTTCAAAATATTAGCAGGACCATTAAGTGAACAAATGCCAAGAAACTGGTACAAAGCACTTATGGTAGGCAAGTAATATGTGCGAACACTTCTGATAGGATGTTACATTTGCATGATGCAGATTAATAAGAAGCATTACAGCCAGGAGGGATACGACAGTATGAGAAAAGGTAACTTCAATAAGACAGGTCAAACCATCGTGGAATTCCAGGAGAGTAAATATTCACAAGGCTCAAAATAGTACCTGCACTATTTCATTTAAATCATCTTCCCTCTGCAACACCTCACGTGCCTTTGTTCTAATATCAATGAAATCTGGATCTTCCCTCTCATAGTGCGGCTCAAGCGCCTGCAACACAAAACATTGTATTGTCACATAACATCAAAGCAAATGCGAACGAACAGGAAAATGTTCAAATATAAACTTATTAGCATTTCATTGAAAAAAATGAGTTAGAAGACCAAAAACAATTAGAACAAATTATAACCATAGAAACTCGTATAGTTCTGTTATTCTAGAGACCTGTTGTCTACTTCCTCTGGCCACTCAACTCCTTCCTATTCTCTCCGTTTTATATTTTGTCGCTTTGACATTTTTCCTAGTCAAATTTCTTTACATTTGACCAAGTTTATAGAAAAAATTAGCAACATTTACAAGTTACAACATCAAATTAGTTTAATCAAATGTAACATTGAATATATTTTGATACTATGTTTGTTTTGTGTTGAAAATGTTGCTATATTTTTCTACAAACTTTTAAGTTTGACTAGAAAAAAGTAAAAACAACTTATAGTGAACTCTTTCATGTTTGCCCTTGTCAAATAAAATAAGTGCTACAGCTCTCACAAATAAATGTTCCATTTTTTCAATAGTATAAAACTATAAATGAATGGCAACAAAAAAAATTACTTTATTTTCTTCCCCTTAATGAAATGAAACGCAATTCTCTTGCATTTTCATGAAAATAAATGAATGGCAACAAATTCATTTTAGTACTTTCTTAATCTTTGTGCACAAGTCTAAATCAACTTACAGTTGGAATCTGAGGGGAGAATAAACTATTTAAGCAAGTTGCTTGTCAGAACAAACCTTAGAATATTTCGAATAAGATATGAGCCAATTCACTGATGGGAAATGCTTCCTCTGGGCAAGCTTTTTATCTAATCCCCAGAAGACCTACAAACAAGAACATGTGGTTTAACAACACTGAAACGATAAACATTATTAATCATGACAGACTTAGCTGCTTCCTTACCTGAACAATACTAAGGGTTGCAGAGGTAACAGGATCTGAAAAATCACCACCAGGTGGAGAGACAGCCCCTACAATTGTAACACTTCCGTCCCGTTTTGGACTTCCAAGACACCTTACTTTACCAGCACGTTCATAGAAAGATGCCAGTCTTGCAGCCAAATAAGCAGGGTAACCACTATCTGCAGGCATTTCAGCCTGGATAACAAAAATGTGGCATTGCCCATTAGAATATTAACATAAAATAGATATTCAAAAAATCAACACGAATGAGTTATAACAATCTTAACTTTTAAGTATTCTATTTCCAAAGGCTATATTAGCAGTTAGCAATTTTTAGCCATACATGGTAATATTGCAGTAAATGATGTAAATTGATTCTATAACTACTTTAGTGTAAATAGGCTATCATAACTACTAGTGAAAACACAATGAAAGAATAACTGCTAGTGTAAATATGTCGGCACACCGTTTAAGAAATCGGAAGCTGATTGTCTTTCCAATGAGAATAGGACAGAGCTTTGTGCAAGTTAAAGTACACTAGGATGAGAAATACAAAAAGGAAATGAGGGCAAGTATGGCAGAAGAAAAACAACGTACCAAACGCCCAGAAATTTCACGCAATGCCTCAGCCCATCGTGAGGTGGAATCAGCCATCATGCTGACATTGTAACCCATGTCACGGTAATACTCAGCTATCGTAATTCCTGGGGGGCAAAGTCATATAAGATTTTGTTTACAATGAGATCATTGGTGATGAACTTAAGGTCCATAAAATACATATAGCAGTCCAAATGACCAAAGCAACAGGAAATTAAACATATAGATAAGCCAATGTTACAAAAAATCTAACTGGATAGCAACAATTGAAAATATAGTTGGGGAGGGAAATGCCTTCATCATCAAGATTTTATAATATATTTCACAATAATATACAAGTGTGGGTCTCAGGAATAAATGCGCATCTACATTTCATTTTGCCCTGCATCTCTTATACACAGATAAACCAGGGACAAAGATGCATATATCATCAATGTTGTACTTTCAGCCACTGTTGTGCGGTGTGAAGATTCTAAACGTGGATACATGTTAACTAGTACTCGTACCAAATAAGTAGGCATGTCCAGGTTGATGTAACATCATATTGCTGGGATCCATACAAAACTAAACAACTATATGACAACTAAAAAACAAAACAACTACTATATGACAAAGTGGGGCACACTATATGGATATCAGACACTATTATGGCTTAATGTAGCAATCAATCAGGAGCAATACACCATTACCTGTATAAATGGAAGCTTCACGAGCAGCGACAGGCATGTTGGATGTGTTAGCCACCAGTGTTGTTCTCTTCATCACAGACTCTTCACGTCCATCCTCTGTCGTCATTGTCAATTGGGGAAAGTCCATGAGAACCTCAGCCATCTCATTTCCTCTTTCGCCACATCCGACATAAACCACAGCTTGGGAGTTGGAATACTGCAGAGTTTGAGAGGCTATTCATCTCAGTACAAAGATGTGATCAAGGCAACAAAAAGAGAGTATAGTTTCTATAGATACTACATGGCAATGAGGAATAGAAAAATAGTGATCACCTTGGAAAGTGCCTGACTAATGACAGTCTTTCCACAACCAAAAGCTCCAGGAATGGCACATGTTCCTCCAAGAACTGAGGGGAACAATGCATCAAGTACACGCTGGGATCGTTTAAAAGTATATAAGAATTAGATTAGTTGAGTAGAAAAAAGAGGGGGAAAACAGTACTTTGAGCATTTAGTGGTTCAACACAGAAACCTTAATAAAAATGGGGAGGAAAAGCACATATTATTATGAGTGAGAACCATGGTAGGTTCTGTACAAACCTGTCCTGTAAGAAGAGGTGTATCTGCAGCAAGTTTTTCCATAACAGGCCTTGGTGAACGCACAGGCCATGTCTGTAGTGCAGTACAACAGATTAAACTAATGCTTTAATCCTCAGACATGTTATCTTCATAAAAGATGGAACTTGTTTACCTGGAGCATGGTAAATTCCTTTTTGATACCCTGAAATTCCAATTCTAGCACTGTATCCTGCATTTATAGCAAAAGCAGGGTTCCATACAAGGTTAAGCAAAGTTAGAATGCATGCAGATCAATAGGACATGGGATAAAGTGATACTGATAGCATCCACTAACCTGCAGGCTATATTGACCAGCTGGGGCGATGTAACTTATTTTCCCCATAGCGCCAGGTGGAAGAGCAACCTTGTGTTGCATCAAAGTATTTTCATTGACAATCTGCCATATAGTCAGAAAACTTTAGCAAAGGCACATGATTAATGATGACAGATCTCAAGCTACTATCTTGATGCATAGTGTTCATGATAACCATATAAGACGAAACTCAAAATTCATGGTAACTTACAGCATATAGATCTCCACCCGTGATAATATCTCCAACACCTGCAGCATAATGATAATAGGAGATGATTTTAGAGTGCCTTGCACTGCATGCTAAATGAAAAAGGATAACAAAAGGTAACCCCCCCCCCTCCCCCCTGAAGTATACAAAATACTTTACCTAGTTTTTCTGGCTTAAAATGCCACAAAGCATCTTTGTCAAGGGCAGGAACTGAGACACCACGCGGAATGTACACATCTCCAGATTTAATAGCAATAGTTTTCAGAGGGCGCTGCAAACACGATAGGAAAAAGGACATGACAAGAGTTAACAGACAAGGAGTGCAAGGAGCTTAAAAAATAAATGAAATTACTCCACATTCACAACTTGAAGTACCTGGATCCCATCAAAAATGTTCCCAAGAATACCAGGTCCCAACTCAACCGACAGGGGCTGTGCAGGCATAACCTTTATGTGTTAAAAACAAGCAAAAACAAGTACGCTTGACAGATCAGTTTAATAAATGACAAAAAAGCACCTTTCGTGTTCTCAAAACAGGGTCGTTAACCATCAGTCCAGCAGTTTCCTCATAAACTGTGATACACAAATAACAACATTTCTGATGTTAGATATTGACTATGGTTTCAACAGGCATATAATTGCTATCAGAACTCGTGTCTGTATGCTGTTAAAGATAGAAACTAAAGAGCTGTTCCACACCTTGAATTGTAGCTGAATCCCCCTCAAGACGAATAATTTCTCCAATAAGATTATCGTGCCCAACACGGACGAGTTCATACATGGCAGCACCTCCCATTCCATCAGCCACAACCACAGGTCCAGAGACCTAAAACAACCCATTCGATCAATAATGTTCATCAACACAATGAAATTAAGAGCTAAACATGCCATCATACAAAAGAAAAAGGGCAATTACTAGTGCGCATATAACTAGGAAGCAGATCTTAGCATAAGATGACATCTAAATATTCTACCAGACAGATACGATAGCACTGAGTTCATAATAGGATCTACGATTCCAACACATAAGTATGAGAAAACTCAGTTTAGCATTAACAAACACTAAATCTAGCATAAACCTATCTAGAAATACATGAGTGACGCAATTCATTGTTGAGTGGCACGGTCAGTTGAACTATGGCATTTTTGGAATGATGTGTATTGTTTCTAAATAGATACTCCATCCATCCCAAAATATAACACCGAGTACTGCGATTCTAGACAGATCTCCTACTAGGTGATGCCAAATCTTGTACTAGGTTGTTATATTTTAGAACAAGGGGAGTAGCAAATTCGATGAAATTAAGCAGAGAGTGAGAGTGCACACTATTCGTCCAGGGTTCATCATTCAATCCATAATCCGGGAGAGGAATAGAAGCCAGTGTATCTTCTAGTGGTTCTTAAATTACAACAAACGAACAACTTTATTTTTACATCCAACCACGCTAATAGCAATGCCATCCATCAGTCAAATTGTCAAAACACATCTGAGCACCGCTCTAGTCACGAGTTCACAGTAAAACCTAAACTATTAGCGATACCCCTGCAACAAAAGATCATATCATTATATGATGGCGTGGTACGGACTGGCGATCAGAACACCACACCACATGCGAATCTCAAGCAGAGCCGCGCAGCAACACGGACTCTCCGCAAAACCCCACCCGACCAAGCGAGCTAGCCACCAATGCCAGACTGGATCCGAAGGCCCTATCTAGCCACCCGCCCGCGACAGATCCCCAAAGCAATCCGCGCCATCACCACCACCACCCCATCCCATCCTAACCAAATCTCGGCGCCAATTCAGCCCCGATCCGACCACGCCCCCGCCGCCACAGAGCCCGCGCCCCGTCGGGATCGCGCGGAACGAGCACGGTGGGATCTACATTGGAAGCAATGCGAGCAGAGGAGTATAGCGGAGAGGGGGGGAGGAGGGGGGGTGACGGACCTTGCGGACGTAGCCGTACTCGCTCTCCTTCTCGGAGTCCTCGAAGGTGGTGATGCGGTCGCCGAACGCCATGGCCGCCGGCGGCGAGGACGAGGGCGGCGGCGGTGGTGGTCGTCGTCGCCGACCTTCGGATCGGCGGTGGCGGTGTCGCGATCTGGTCGGGGAGGGAAGGGGAGGGAGCGATTTGGGCGGGGCGGGGGTGAGGTGGATCCTGCCTTAAATAGATGTCGTCGTGTTTTTTTTTGTTTTTCTTTTTGTTTCGGATCTGATTATATTTTGGTGCTGCTAGTAATTGGGTTCGTCTCGAGCTCTGATTGGAGGACGCCTCTTCTTTTCTGATACGGTTGCGAGCGCTGCGTCTCGTGTTGGTTTAGGACGCTGACATGTGGGCCGGTGGGTCATAGAATCTGTGGCCTTTTTTAAGTGCACAGCATTGTGGCCTTTCGAGATGTGAAAAGACATCTAAGAACATCTCCAGCAGTAACCCCTACTTTAGAGCTCCTAAAGATCAAATGGGGGCTGCCACCAATTCTTTATGACTCTAAAAATAGCATTAACTCTAGCAGTAGCCCCCTATATTTTAGCCCCTATTTCTTTTTCTCTTTTATTTTAGTATAAATTGTATGTTTGTGTCTACCTTAACACCATAATAATTTAAACATAAATAATTCTAGCGCATGAAATTCAACCATATTGAAATTTACAATTTTAAACACCATGATTCAAATTTGAATTCAAATTTTTTAACATGAGAATGACATGTCCTACAAGAAAATATTGAACACGACCCATAGTTGACAAAAAATGCAACGAAACAAACTATCGAGCACCATGAAGCGCCCACAAATGTTCCATAAGAAAATTTAATTTCCACTATCTCAAATAACAAACTAGACAATTATATTCATAATAATCAAAGCCTATAAAAAGAAGTGCTACATACTAACCGATAACTCTACTGATCCATAGCAACGACAGTTCAGTGCAGTGCTACTAGTACAAGCACAGTGTTTGAGATTCTTCTCTACCACCGAAGAAGTCTACTACTCCTACAGTTCTAAAAAATATATAAAACAAATCAATATCCAGCACAAAAAGTGGTCAAGTATAATACTACTACTTCTCTGCTAGTAGTACTCCTACCACACAGATTAGATCAATCCAGAAAACTCTAGGGGGCAAAGGGCGGCGAGCAGAGGGCGGCGTGTGGGCTGGCTTGGAGTAGTGGCCCTCCGGCAGTGCGCAGGCGGCGGCCCTCCATCCGGTGGGCCAATGGGGCAGCGTGGGGGCGGGCAGCCGTTGGCTCTCCTGCCGGCGAGCGGATAGCGGCATACGGGTGGACAGCGGTAGGGACGATGGCTCTGCAGCGGGAGGACCATGGCTGTGCGGGGTGGTGTGTGGATAGCAACGTGCAGACCGACGGCGGGAGGTCGTGCGACACCATGTGGACGGCGGACTCGTGAGGGCGGCGGCCGGAGACCCTTGCGGATGATGGGCGACAGAGGTAGGGGAAATTCTCACCTTTTTGTGCCAATCTTGCCGGAGGTGCAGGGGAATCGATGGCCGCCGGCGCTGGAGCCCAGATGAGATCCAGCGTCGCGGTGCCGCGCAGGAATGTGATGAGAGCACGAAAGTGAATTGTCGTTTGGGACCAGAAAAATGTCAATGGGGGCTGTGCTCGGAGCCCCAGGACTAGGGGCTTGGGGGTGGATCTGAGGGCCTCCTCATTTTGGGGGCTGGGTTTAGGGTCTCTGCTGGATCTAGTTTTTTTATGTTAACCCTCAAAATTTGTTTAGGGACTGGGTTTAAGGTCCCTGCTGGAGATGCTCATAAGAGCTTGTAATCTTGATTTACAATAACAGTGATACTATTAGATGAGTTTTTACATGTCAGGTTAGTAAGTAGTAGCGGTTTTTTCCTGTATAATATTGTGTGAAGCAATTTTTTAAAATAAATTGAATTGAATTTGATATACAACTCTGAAGTTGTCATAGACACATAGTTGTAAGTATTCAGAATATAATCTGTTGTGATGTCCAAATGTTAGTTTCTGTTCCGTAAATACATTTGTAATTAGCATACAATATGTTCATTAAAAGTATTGCTAAATATGATATATATAAATCTTATAGTTTATATTTCCATAAATATAAAACATGTTAGGGTCAAATACTAAAATGTCTGAAGAAACCTGAAGCGAATCTGGTTAAAGGCAAACATGTGGTTTGTGCGAAGGTGAAGAAAGTGCATAGGACAGTCAATCCCCAAGATGATGTTCTGCACGGATGGAAGCCGCCAGATCAGGGACTGATGAAGTTGAACATTGATGGTTCTTTTCAACCTGATACAGGGAAAGGCGGCCTGGGTGTGGTGCTCCGAAATAGACTAGGAGAAGTCATCTTTGCAGCTTGTGGTTACATCCAACGGTGCACAGGTGCTCTAGAAGCGGAACTGATGGCGTGTCGGGAGGGATTACTTATGGCTCTCCAATGGACACTGCTACCGATCATCATAGAAACTGATTGCCAGGAGATGCTGAATTTGCTCCAGTCCAAGGAGTTGGTCCGATCGGAGTTGATGTTTTTAGTCAAGGAGGTGCACGACCTCATGATGGGAAACAGGGTTGTTAGTCTTGCTAAGGTGCATAGGAATCAAAACCGTATTAGTCATGTTTTAGCTAATAAAGGCCGAGTGGAGGAACTTACTCACTTCTGGCCAGACAATAGCTGTAATGCTATCGCACAACTAGTTTGTGTCGATGCTTTGATTGAATAAAGTGATCCCTGTTTCCTCGCAAAAAAAAAACTAAAATGTCAAATTTTACCAATCAATATACGTTCTAATTACAATTGATGAAAAAATATCCATGCCTTCCCCTATATAGTATTTAGGGAGTGTCTAGATTTATTAACCGCCCGGAATTTAAAATTTTCCGTTTGCTTTTCATAGGTATCACATCTCTCCGCTGTTACCTAACCCCTTGAACAAAGCCCATTCTTTCAAAGATAAATGGTTGAACAATGAATTGTTCTAACCTAAACAGGACAAACTCACAATTCATGCAAAATTAGAAAATCCATGTAAAACTATTCAAATTTGTACAAAAAAATAAAACCATATATGACAACAAAAATGCAGTTAAATCCACTTTTCTCCTTTAGAGGGGATTGAATTTCAGGTGGAGATATAAGTTTCGGCAGCTAACGTGGATTTGGTATTTCAGATTTGGCATTAGGTGCATTATATTCCACCATGCATCTTTTGTACACACAACTTTTTTTATTCAAACTGATGCTTTAAATTCAGATAACTTGTTGTTTGTTAGTCAATATGCTACCGGCCCGTTTGATTTAGATTATTTATACGGATTATCTATTTGATTATAGGGATAAATTAATTTTTTTAAAAAAATGTTAATATTTTTAAAAAGAAGTTATGTAAATAATAAAGAAGAAAAGAATTTTGAGCAACCATATTTTTAAAGTGTGGAGCAAATAATCTATTTCAATAATCCGATGAATAAATTAAGAAGGGCAGCATAAACTATCAAGTTTATTCAGTCGTCGCAAATTACCTTGTTCAAACGAACATTTAAACTCAACCTTTTAGCAGCGTCGGAGCTAGCTCCCGAGCTGGTCGGGTAGTCGTCCGAGCTCCGCGGTTGGCATTTTCGTTATATTCTAACATTAATACCACACATAAAATATTATTGATTGCTAGCTACTCCATCTATTTCAGGTTATAAGTCATTTTAACTCTGATTAAAGTCAAACTAATTTAAGTTTGACAAAATTTATAGACTAATATAGTAATATTTACAATACTAAATTAGTTTTATCAAATCAGTTATCGAATATATTTTCATATAAATTTGTCTTAGGTTAAAAATGTTACTATTTTTTTCTACAAACTTAACCAAACTTAAAGCAGACTTATAACCTAAAACGGAACGGCGGAACGAGTAATACTCTTCGTAGTTCAGGCATCAGAGTAAATACTTGCAAGTTCGATTACCTGCACAAACATTCAGCCTAAATGGTAAATGCCTCAGTATGAATTGTTTTTTATTTTTAATTGAGTTAAAGTGGGTCAATGGTAGACTCTCCTCCATGCATCGAGACCTTTTTACCTGTCTCGGTCGTATCCATTTCTTCCTTGTGCAAGATCCTTTGCGAACTTCAATTTCATTAGTTTTTCCCTAACTTACAACAGAAGTTCAGAATAATATGAATCACCACTGCCTTTGTTCATCTTGCAAAGCCACAAAAGGATCCCTTGGTATAAGCAAGCACCTTCAGTTACCTCATCCAAGAAATTAAATGTTCTTTCCTTGCAGAGACCACACACACACACACACACACACAGATATATATATATATATATATATATATATATATATATATATATATATATATATATATATATATATATATATATATATATATATATATATATATATATATATATATATATATATATATATATATATATATATATATATATATATCCCCTATCTGATTCGTGTTCATCACACATATGGATAAAAAGCACCCCGGTTCATCTGAATTTCGAAGATCAAATTAAAAATGGGGTGCTCGTCGTCGAAGAAGGTGGAGGAGGAGGCGGCCGTGAAGACGTGCCATGACCGGAGGAGCTTCGTGAAGAAGGCGATCGCGCAGAGGAACCTGCTCGCCTCCTCCCATGTCGCCTACGCCCACTCCCTCCGCCGCGTCTCGCTCGCCCTCTTCTACTGCCTCGCCGAGGACGAGCACCTCTACTTCCTCCAGGACACGGCGGCGTCGTCGGCGGCGCCGTGCCGGCACCGGCCGTGCTCGCCGGAGAGGAAGGTTCTTGTCATGAACTGGCTGAGACCAGACGCCGGCGGCGTCGGCGGCGGCGCGCCGGTGCACCCGGTGGTGGAGGTGGAGCAGCGGTGGGAGGAGAATGATGTTGCCGCCGAGACCGTCACGGTGGACGGGTTCTTCGGCGCGGATCCCGGCCAGCTCTTCCACCCTTCGTCGTACGCTCCGGTGAATGCCATGCCGGCCTCGCCGCCGCCGCCGCAGCCGACAACGACATGGGACTTCGTCTCTTGGGACCCTTTCTCCTCGCTCCATCACGATCACCAACAATACGTGAGCTATGGCGTTGAAGATGACGAAGAGAGGAGGAGGAGAAGCGATGACGAAGATGACGAGCAGATGCCGGAGCTGGAAGAAGAAAGCGACGACGCCGCCGACGACGACGACGGCGACGGCGATGTCAAGCTGCAGGCGGAAGCTTCGCCGGCGGCTGTGGAGCGGCCGATGGCGGAGGAGGAGGAGGAAGAGAAGACGGTGGATCGCGTGAAGAACGAACTGAGGGTTGTGGCGAGCGAGGAGATCGAGCAGCAGAGCACGCCGGGGTTCACCGTGTACGTGGACCGGCCACCGGCGAGCATGGCGGAGGCCATGAGGGACATCCAGGGCCACTTCGTGAAGATCGTCGACACCGCCAACCACGTCTCCGTCCTCCTCGAGGTCGTCCCCTACCAGAGGAAAGGTACACGCACGCCATTACAGCCTCTTGTAGTTAATCTCTCGCAAACAATGTCTTCCTCTTCAGGAAGGTTTTTAAGTACTCGATGAACAATGTCTCGCATCTAAACTAAATAGTTATAGAATAATTCTAAAAATTTTAACAAAATAGATTGATGTATTACACTTTACAAATATACAAGTTAAAATTCAACTTTTACGAGTTATAACAAAAATAACAAATTAAACTGCAAATATAGTTATATATAAATAGAGAAATATCAAGTGAAAACCATCAAATAAATGAAAACCTGTGAAAACCATATCTAAATTTTTGTAAATTCATGAAAAAATTACTAGAGATAGGGACATGCATGAATTACATTCATACCAAATATCACAAATTTCGGGTGAATACTGTTATGTTACTATTCACACGAAATTTGTCTTTTTTTTCTCTCAAATGAAGTTGAGTTTGGACTTGAGATTTGGTATGAATGTATTTCATTCCTGTACCAATCTCTAGTAATTTTTTCATGAATTTATAAAACTTTTAAATATGGTTTCCACGGGTTTTACTTATTTGATAGTTTTGACCGAATATGTCCCCTATATAAATATAGGTATACTCAATTTGTTATTTTTTTATAACTTGTAAAAGTTAAATTTAAGCTTATATAAGTGATATATTACATATAAATATATTTTGTTATTTTTTTAAAAAATAACCATTTAATTAACAGAGAAGAAATATTAGAATCCATTCCTTCCTCTTCTTCTTCTCCATCATTGATCATTGATGTCTTGTAGACAGTCCGACCAGCTGCTCCGAGCGACGGTGATGACGAGGAAGGCGGCGGCGAGGTCTCGCCGGAGCCATTCGAGCTCTTCAAGAGCCACAAGGAGAGCCTCGATAGGCTCTACGAGTGGGAGAAGAGGCTCTACGAGGAAGTCAAGGTAGAGACCCCGATATCTTCCAAACTCTGACGTCATCGTCTTCGTGTAGCTCCGAGCTTTTCATTTCGTTTTCCATGGCGGTGGTGGTGAAGGCAGGGGAGCGGGTGAGGCTGTCGTACGAGAGGAAGTGCGCGCTGCTGCGGAGCCAGGACGCCAATGGCGCCGAGCCGTCCGCCATCGAGAGGACCAGGGCCGCCATGAGAGACCTCCGCACCAAGCTCGACATCTCCATCACCTCCGTCGACGCCGTCTCCAAGCGGATCGCCGCCGTCCGCGACGACGAGCTCCTCCCCCAGCTCGCCCAGCTCATCCGAGGGCAAGAACAATGCCAATCCATCCATCGATCTGATCTTCTGAGATGTTTTTTCCTCTTTTTTTTGTTAATTTGTTTGAGATGTTTTAGGTTGGCGAGGATGTGGATGGTGATCGCCGATGCGCACCGGGTGATGAAGCGCACGGCGGACGAGGCGTGCGCGCTCCTCTCGTCGTCGTCGGCGGCGGCGGCGCGCGCGGCTGCGGGCGGCGAGGGCGGCGTCAGGGGCCCGCCGCCGCCGCCGGGGCAGGCGCGGGCGGCCACGGCGGCGGGCGCGCTCGGGGCGGAGCTCCGCGGGTGGGGCGCGGCGATGGAGGCGTGGGCGGAGTCGCAGCGCGGCTACGCGGCGGCGCTCTGGGGGTGGGCCCGGAGCTGCGTCGCGGACGGCGAGCACATGCCGCGCCTCCTCGCCGCGTGGGCCGCCGCGGTCGAGGCCGTCGACGTCGAGGCGGCCACCAGGGCCGTGGATGCCCTCGCCGCCGAGGCGGCCGCCGTCGCCACGGCCGCGCGGCGGCGCGGCGGCGAGGAGGAGTGGAACGAGGAGGAGGGGAAGAAGAGGATCTGCGTCGGCCTCGCGGCGGCGCTGGCGGCCACGGCGGAGGCCGGCGGCTTGGCCTCCGCCGCGTACGGCGAGCTGGTGGTGGAGATGGAAGAGAGGGAGCGCGCGAGGGAGATGGCGGGAAGGGACGAAGAGCAAAATCAAAACTGAACCAAACCATTGTAATTGTAAATTAAATCGTCCTTAACCATTCACAGATCATTATTAGAGTCCTTTGAAGCATAGAAATCGCACTCAATTATTTATCACCATGAATTGTTCAGAAACGAAGCATTCACTTTCAGAGTAAATCTGATTTACCATATCCCTACCAGATGAAATTTTTTCGACCATTTGGTCACTTACCTGAATTCTCCAGGCTCTCACCAATGATGGATCATGAATTCAGAAGGCAAGCTCAACCAGATCAGAAAAAAATAGTTCCAAATTCCACCACATTTATACTTCGTAGTTTCAGACTTTCAGTCTCTTAGCTAGTCAGTTCTATTACAGGAATAGGGAAGAGTGCATGACACTTCGACACGAGGACTCTGAAAAACTCAAGTCCGTTCACTTGGACACATCACGTTTCAAACGTAGCTGAGCTGACATAGAAGTAGGACCAGTAGTTTCACTTGGACATGCCGCCGTTGGGGTGGTTGTCCCAGCCCCAGGCGTCAACCACCTCGCCGCCGGGCATCTGCAACTGCTCCGGCTGGGACAGCCCGGCCGTGAAGGGGTCGTCGCCGGCGTAGTCCAGGCCGGCGAGCACGTCGGGGACGCGGCACGCCTGCCGGGGGTTCAGCGCCGGCGACAGCCCGCCCAGGTGGCCGAGCCCGCACGACAGCGCCCCCCGCGCCACCATGTCCTCCGCCATCTTCACCTGCACTTACAAACGGGGACGAATTCAGAGCTCAGAAACCGGCCGAAAATGCAGGACGGATTTGACGATGGCTACAGTGATGAGCAATGCAATGTGCAGATGAAGATGGAGATGAATGATCACCTTGACCCGGAGGGCCTCAACGTCTGATTTGAGGATTCTGTTGTCCGTGACAGAAGTTGTGAATTGCTGGTTGGCATCCGTCAACTGCTTGAAAAGCGATGCGTTTTCGCCCCGGAGCTGGTCAACCTGACAAACAAGAGCATGATTTGAGCTATGGAAATCTGAAAGAACCGGCACTAGCATTTCGCATTTTGACTCAGAATTACAGCTACCAATTGGCACATGATTTGTTAGTCGAATCAATCTGTTACTGTTTGAATTGAACAATGGCAAATGTTCGGCAGGTACAAAACTTCAGATCATATCAGTTTACCTGTGACTCGAGATCAGCTAAGTGAGCTTGCTTTCTCTTCCTCGATCGCCGAGCAGACTCCCGATTGGACACCATCCTGTAATTTGAAGCCCCCAACCGTTTCATGCAAGTTCTTTGTCAAACATTCCTTCTGAAAAGCAATGTTCAACTTCTACTACTAGCGAATATGCCCATAATTTTTCACGCAGTGACAGACAAAATGCTTGACATAGTCGCTTATGTTCTTGGAATACCTTCTCACTCTCTTCACGTCCAACGGGTTCGTGCTTTGTTCGCATGGACCACCCTCTATATCCAACAGCGATTCACTTTCAGAATCCGAACCACTTGTGCCTCCCAGAGTTTGGCTCTCCTTCATGTTCAGATTGGTAGCTGATGTGGGACTTGCTGCTGCTGATTACAGAAAATTGAACAGAGAGTGAGCAAGAACAATTAAATAAACTGAACATTGTTTGTGCCTCATCAATAAACACAATTTTGATGCAGTACATGACACAGTAACAGCACTGGTACTGTCCATGGATGTCCATCGCTGAAATCTCCATGAGTTGAAAAATCCAAGTTGCATGTGCTTTTCAGTGTGCAATACAGTAGCAAATCATTGAGTACATCGAACAACAAGTATTTTTGTGTGCAAATTGTTGCAGTCTTATGAATAATTGATGAAAATCGTGGAAGATGACGAGTGTGAGGCCGTACCACAGATTGATGACTGCGACTCAATTGTCGTGGAGACCGCAGGATGCCGTGCGTTCAGGTTCTGGGACTGGGGCCATATGTGATTGGGAATGCCCCCTGTGATGGTGCTCTGCTTGGACAAAAATATAAGTAAAATTAATCGAGTGATCAATCATGCAAATCAAGAATCAAGTACGATTTAAGATAAGCAACCAGGGCTTGTAATCATCTTCCTTATATGAAAAGAATTACTTATCACCAGTCCTTAATACCAACTTAATCAAACCCTGTCATGACAACGGAAACTCTCATGTTATGCTGTTAACCTAAAATGGTTTCTCCTCTTCCATGCTTTAGAATTCATGATTTCCTCTTATCGGGCTATTCAAATAAATTCTTTTAAAACACAAGACATCATTCGTTCGCGAACTAAAATTGTGCAAGTTTGGTGTGCTTGTGTTGTGATGTGTGTCTTCCATATAATCGGGGAAAAAAAACTCCTAGTAAGAGTAAATTTATTACTGTCTATCCATATTCATAGTATTAGGATATGTCGCATTAAGTTGCACGTAAGTATATGAGTATATTGGATTGGAGGTCGGAGGGAGTACTTGCGTACCAACTATGAAAAATTACTGTACAAGTAAAAAAATGGTAGAGGATGAACCAACAGTCTTCTACTTGAGAAAGGTAGTAGGAGTCAGCTGATCAGCAGCAATTAACGAAAATTTCGCAGACATGAAACTCTAGTCAAGCATATACAAGCACGTTTCTAAAAAAACGCATATACAAGCACCGTACGTGCTACTGCAAGCTATCCAATACAGCAAGTGTTCAACTTAATTTTAGCACACGAATTTAATACTACGGCCCAGTTTAGATCCAAATTTTATCTTCAAACTTTCAACTTTTCCATCGTATCAAAACTTTCCTACACACACAAACTTCTAATTTTTCCGTCACATCGTTTTAATTTCAACCAAACTTTCAATTTTGGCGTGAAAACACACCCTACTACTACTACTATACTACGTAGTCGCAGCAGGCAGCATAATAATCAGTAATCAATCACTCACCGAGTCCGCGAAGCCGAAGCCGGAGAGGTCGGCGGCGGAGAAGATGCCGAGCGGGTGGTCGGCGTCGGCGTCGCCGCCCCCGCTTCCGCCGTGGATGAACGCCTCGATGTCCATCTCCGATTCTCCGTCGTCCCTGCTGCTTCCAGCGGCTGCGGCGTCGGCGATCGGCCGGGTGGTGGCGCGCGGCGGCGTCGGAGTCGGATGCTTTTCGAGATGCCCCGGCGAGACAGATCACCGAGGAGGAGAAGGGAAAGAGAAGCTTTTTGTGTTGATCGCTGCGAGGAAGGAAAGCAGCTCCCTTTTGCCCCTCATTCCCCTACGTATTTACGATACTGCTTTGGAAGCCGCCGCGAAATGCGTTGCGGCGTCGGGGGTAGTTTGGGAAAATGGCGGCGCCGGCCCAGTGATGGGAGCCGACTCGGATCCGCACCACCGACCACCGGCGGCAACGTGACGGCGCACCACGTCAGCTGCCCGTGATCTTCTGTGGCCACACGTTTTTGCACCTCACATGTGATATGTCCTCAGTCACACAGCACTCGGGTGCAAATTTTTGGTCACTTTTAACCCCGAACTATTGTTTTCTTTCGCGTTTTAGGGTTTGCATTTTGTCCTTGTTTTTTTTGAAAAATGAATTAGGCCCTGTTTAGATCACTCAAATTTTTTTATCATGTGACATCGAATGTTTAACACACGCATAAAGTATTAAATATATGCTTAAAAAATAACTAATTGTATAGATTGCGACTAATTCGCGAAACAAATTTTTTAAGTCTAATTGCTCCATGATTTGACAATATGGTGCTATAGTAAATATTTGCTAATGACGGATTAATTATACTTAATAAATTCGTCTTGTGGTTTACTGATTAATTTTGTAATTAGTTTTTTTATTAGTGTCCGAACACCCTATGCGAGACTCTATATAATACTCGATGTGACACGCCAAAACTTTATACCCCGGTATCTAAATACCCCTTAGTTGTTTGCCCTCACGGGTGACGGTAGGTTTGACGGTGTTAACTCTAGCGCGAAAGAACATTTATATTCTCGATTGTTGTTGTATTTTGACCCTATATTTTTCAACCCGTGCAACTTTGCCCTTTCCCTAGATCGCATAGAAGCAATCCCATGACCCTTTCACCCGCCGCTCACCGCAACAAGCCCCACAGTCACCACCTACCATGGCGTGCCTTACCGCCGCTCACCGCACTAGGCGTAGGAAGCCTCACGATTGTCGCAGGCCTCCACGCGCCTGGCCGCTGCCTCCTCTAAGGTTTTTGGGTGGTGACGGACTACAAGTACGAGATTCGATGGTGCTTGGAACTCTATCCATTTACTCAGGGATAACAATGAATCAATATTTCATAAATCATTTTCTCATACTCCCTCCGTTTCAAAATGTTTGACACCGTTAACTTTTTAGCACATGTTTGACCATTCGTGTACATGAAAGTATATTTAACAATAAATCAAATGATATGAAAAGGATAAATAATTACTTAAATTTTTTGAATAAGACGAATGGTCAAACACGTACTAAAAAGTCAACGGTGTCAAACATTTTAAAATGGAGGGAGTATTTTAAAAATGCCCGAGCGTTGCAACGGGTGAAGGATATTTTAATCATGTTACTGTTATGCTAGAAAAATACACATGCTTTGTTACGGGCAAAGGAACAGTTAGATGCTATAAAGTCTAGAGTTAACATGTATATAGTAATGTTTCATGATAGATAAATTATTTATTAGGCTAATGATAATCAGGATGGATAAAAAAACACACACTCTCTCTCAACCCTTGTGTGACAAACTGTGATATCATTGCACTGGGTAATGGTTAGGTGAATGAAATTTAACCTCAATGATTTATCGAAGCACCTTCATAGTTATCACAAATGCATATTTGTGCTTGGACAATTAATCCGCTCTACGCGTGTAGGATGTGAATGATGTCCCTAACACATGGTCCCGATGATTGTAGCATTGGAGAAATGGACGTCTGAGCAACGCACCTTTACGTATAAGTACAAAATGAATTTTTTGGGAGTTCATTAATTATTTTAAACTACATTTTTTATGACACTTTTATATTCTTTTTTCATAATTGATAATTGCTATAACATTGCATTGATTTATAATCACAATGCAACAGTACACTGCTATGCTCTAACCGGCAAAACCTGAACAGCGCCAGCCGTACCATGCCGTTCCTTTTTCTTTTGTAGAAAACCTCTTAGTGCATGATTAATTGAGTTTTATTATTACAAAAATTAAGAAAAAATATCTAGTATTTTATATCAATTGTATATAGAAAGTTTTAAAAACGCGCTAACAAAAACCGAGATAGAAGGAACGGAGCCATGGTGTGAAGTTTCACACCATGCACATATTCAATTTTCATGTTTTTAAAAAATATCGGTTGGTTCACGTGTTTATACTGATTTTTTTTATATAATATAATTATAAGATTTCAGAATCACTAAAAGTCTGTTGAAGAAAGAGGTGCAGAACTTTTGATTTTTTATTCATCGGATGTGCATGGTCCGTGCTATTGGTTGAGAGAAAAAAAATTACGCGCAAATATGATTTGACAGAGGGAGGGAAAGTAGACTTATTCTAGGGCCTAGGTAAACGTATATTTATATTGATTTTTGTGTACATAATTTAATTATTTTTAATTTTCGAATTAAAAACTGATTCATTATAAGATAAGATTTCATAATAAATTAAAATCTGTTGGAAAAAGAGAAAAAAAATCGAAGTCAAATATAATTTGACATGAGGGAGGCAAAGTAGACTTATTTTAAAGGGATAATAGGTGTAAAAATGAGAGGAAAGTGGAGTCGAACCAGGGTGGCCGAAATGAAAACTTTCATCCCTCACCAAGTGGGCAGACTACTACATGTGAGAAGTGAATACATGGAAAATATATATACCGTATCAAACGTGGTTGTGGAGTAGATAAAAAAAGCCCGATCGGGCTGTTAACCGGATTAAATCCGGATTTAGCGTAGCGCGTGGTAATGACGTACGAAAAAAAACACCCGGAAACCTTACGTATTTTTTAATTAGCTATATATATATATATATATATATAGATTTAACTAAAATCCATGGGGCCCATATAACCAGACATCAAAGGTGGAGGCAAACGACTGATTCCTTTTAAAAAATAAAGGCAAAAATACAAACCCTAATAAGAGAGAGCAAAACAACAGTTTATGTTAAAAATAAAGGACAAATTTCCCCATCATCCTCCCCATGCGGGTACGGGAAGCGGGGGCACCCGTCAAGTTCCCCACTGCCCGTATCTGGCATCTACAAAGATAGAACCTCCATCAACGAGTGGAAAACTACAGTATTGCAATCAAATAAGGTGGTGGGCGATGGCACATGTTTTTAAACGGCTAAACAATGTGTTTTCTAGAAAGTTTATATTAAAAATACTATATTTTAAAAATTATATTAATTTATTTTTAAGTTTTTTAACTCATACTCTATCCGTAAAAAAAAGCAACCTAAATGAGGGTTTAACATTACCTAGGACTACGAACTTGGACAACCATATGTCCATGTCCAGATTCATTGTTTTAGGTGGTGTCAAATCACCAATTAGGTTAGTTTTTTTTACGGAGGAAGTACTTAATTAATCACACATTAATCCATGTCTCGTTTTACGTGTAGGAAGGATTAATTCCAAAACCCACAGTAAAAGACTCACTATCCTAATGAGGGCTAAAGTAAACCGGGCCAATTGGGCCCTATTGATTGGGCCGTGCCCAACCGTAGCACTAGCAGTAGGCTGCCTGAACCATCATCGCCGTCGTCGGCGACCGCCCGCTCGCTATCGAGGTCGCCGGCTCGCGCCGCCGCCGCCATGCGAGAGCTTCCCTTCGCCGCCCGACGAGATGTATGTACGCTCCGTGAACCCATCCTCCTTCACTAATGCATTCCCCTACTCGATTGCTCTGCTGCATCCTTAGCCGTTGCTTCAGATCTGAAAAGCTAGGTCCATGTGCATTTGGCGTTCGATTCGTTGCATCCAGTCATGTTGGGGATTTGTGCGAGTCGTTTCGAATTCTCTCCTCTTCTCTGAATGCGTGAAGCTGTTGTTCGAAAAAAAAAACCCCCAATATTTTGCTGGATGAATTGGAAGTTGGAATTGGTGTAGAGAACTATGGAGGCTATCACAAAAAGAAACTGGAATACAATTTTTTTTTTGTAGTTCATTTTAGCACAGGTGGAAGATGCATGGCTTCTTGGTGAATGAAAGGCCACATAATGCTGACGAGCATCTTTCACCTAATCACCCTTGTTATTCTAAGCTAAGCTCGAATCTGTCGCTAGCACATTGTTGTGTACACCTGAAGCTGTTCAGCATTATTTAGCTACTTTTATTCTGAAATTGGTTAGATGTTATCTAAGCTTCCAGGCTCTTCCACCCTTCATGTTAAACGTTTTAAGCCTCCCGAAAAGCATGACGATGATCAGGATCGCTTTCCCATTGTCGCTCCATTTCCCCGCAAACCCGTACGAGGCATCCTTGCAGCGTGCATCATGGTTCAGTAGCCTCTTGCAGCTGTAGCCAACCGAGAACCCCACATTTCCATATGCACTGCAACAATCAGAGCCAGATGTTCAGTGATGATACTCATGTTAAAAAATAATCATGAGCTTTCTGCAGAATGCAGTGAATTTCAGTGGCTTGCCTGACGACTTCAAACAATATGCTGAAAACATTGAAATTAAGTGGATCTGTAGCCATCGAGTCCCGTTCTGTGATGCAAATTAGCATTACAAAGATAGCCAAATAAGACATATGTGAGAAGATCCAGTTCTCCAATAGCCCTTTTCTTTTGTTTATCTTCTCGGTCTTAGAATCCTCACCATCATGTCTGGGTAAAAACGAAGTGTAACCAGGGAGATACCTACATAAAAATTAGTCAAAGTATGTGTTAAGATTACATATTAAGAACAATTCCTCTCAATGATAACATATACTGGACTAACTGCTTTGTATGTAATATACTGTTGAGCCTGTAAGTGGTTCTTGAACTACTATAGTCCTCAACCAAATCTAGCACTGAGTCTGGCTTGTGGGATTGTGTGATTAAAAAATTCCTTTCTTAATAGGTAGGAGTACTATGGTAGGAAGCTTTCCTGTGTATTCTTAAAGATTATCTGATGTCCTTATGTTCCATTCTACTATATGCAACCTACCTATTAGTGAAGTACAATATATTTGAACGTTGCTGCACATATTCGAGAGAACCACTATAGGGCTATTATAAGTGAAGGAAGGCAAATGTGATGTCCATGATAAGGTAGTTAAATTATATAGTTTACTGACTAGAGCAATAAATACAGGAAGTTTTCTTACTTATGATCATTCTTATTTTGGGGAGAAGGTTTGAGAAGGGACTTACATCATGATGGTGTATAGGACTAGGATTGCTGAAGAGAGGTTTGACAGATCTGTAACAGATTCACCTGCATGCCTAGCATTGACCGACTGAAATAGAGCGGATACTATCTTTTGATAGTTGCTCATTCCATCCAAAGCTACCGAGCTCCACTCCAAAGAGAGGAACAATACGGTTTGCAGAATGATCAAGCTCACAACTGTTAAAGTCAAATAAACACTTTCCCTGGTACTCATAAGATGTTTATATCCAATGGCCTTTGGATATTCAAGAATGTAACGACAATCCTTTTTTCCGGTAATCTTCTCAAGTGACCACACCATTAATCTCAAGCATGGTGCAAATAATGTATTTCCTGCTAGTATCTGAGGAAGAATTAGCAATAGAAGAATGGAGTTCTTCTGAAAGATAATCATATTCTCATTTACTGGAGTGAAGCCACAATTTCCAACTGAGGAGATGGCTGTAAATACTGAGAATACGATGATCCCAATGCCTTTTCTCTTTAGAATTTTATGTGCACTTGGTACCAGGTTAAGGTAGAGGTAAATAAGTAGGGAGCCGCCTAAGTTTGTTATTAGAAGATATCCCATCACTACAAAACCTAAAAATTTAATCGTCTTGGGCTCTACATGTCCTCCATTTTCCATGCGGAGTTCAGAAAATGAAACTGTAACTTTTGTGCCCTGGGTGCTGGGACCAAATTTTGTGGAAGTAATAGACTCAATATCAATGCAAGGTGAGTGATCCCTTGTGCTGACTGACTCTTTTGTACCAAATTCGGCTCTCATAAAGTGAATGCCAAGCATTGAAGTGAATACCTCACCACCAATCAGCATTAAAATAGTCAAAACCCAGAGTTGAGCGCTTGAGAAATCCTCCATTTCAACAGTAGCCATGCTTGAAACAGTTGATGCAGATACGGAAGTAAATAGCACGTCCAAGTCTTTCAGAGTATTTGACTTGTCTCGTGGCTTGAGGACCTTTAGAGATCCATATCCAGCAAAGGAGATCAGGGCAAAGTAAGCTACATGGACAAAGAGTGGATTGTTTTGGTAGATGAACTGGAAGGAGTATTTTATAGACTTCTGTGCAGATTTGGTAAAAGAAGAGAACTTGCTAGCTGCAAATGTGCGGAAAGTTTGGAGTTTTTTGTGGGATACTACAAGACAATGATTCATTTTCTAACTATTTGTGTGGAGCTAAACAGCATGTATTGGGTGCTTCCTTATTTGCATCAATGTACTGATGTTTGTCCATTTATATAGGGAAAAAAATATTCTCCTCTCCAACTTATACTTGTGATGTTCGTACATATAATCTCTGCTGTAGAACAAAAGCAATCAGCATCAAAGAGTTAGTGGTGAACTTACTGGACAACAATGACAGAAGAATCAAAGAGTGCTTTGGATTCCATATAGCTTATGTGAATGTAAATGAAGTGCTGAAGGATTTATTCTCTACTGCGATTGTGGCAAATAACAGTCTGTTCTGAAAAGATTATACAGGTTAGTGAAAAATGCAGAACAAAGAATTAGCACCCCGAATGCAATGATATTTCAGTATGTGCTTTTCATTAGGCTGCCTTCTGATGAAATATATGCTTTTTTTTTTGAGAATTACACAGTACAATGCTGACACTCACAACGCACGCACACTTATGCTTTCTTTGATCTGTGAGTTTCAGCATGTTGGACATGCACTGCTTTCAAGAGTTCGAATTCAGTTAGAAAGCTAATATGTTCTCAGCAACTGATCACTAGTGATGTACTTTTGCTTGACTACCCTAAAATTGTACCTTGAATATTGCACCTCATGCCATTTCAGGATGTGGGCATTATTGTTGTTAAGCCTCTACTTTAATATATTGTCTTGAATATATGGTTTCGAAGCATGAAATGAAAAGATATGAGTAAAAATTTCAATCAAACTACATTTTAAAATCTCTTTTCAAGTAAACAATTTCAGTGGTCAAAGCGGCATTTGTTGACTTTGAATTGAAAAAAATTGACTTGTTTTTGATAGGAGGGAAATAGGGGAATTCTAGAACTGAACAGTCAATACATGAAATATTTTTTGCATAAGTTTTATTGGCGTTAGATCCAATTAGAGCATTAAATTTTACAAAATTGAATCGGTGAGATGATTTGGTCATAAACTCATAATGTACTGCAAGTCTGTTTTAGAGAGATACAATGCTATATGCGAGAAGAGGTTTACCTGTTCCATTTTACTCAGAGTAATTTATTCCATCTTAATATCTGTAACTATGCATATACAGTTGCAAGCGGTTACTCTTATGAAATATGGGTTTGAAAGCCTATTTTTGCTATCCTAATTGATACTCCCTCTGTTCTTTTATGTATGACGTTGGTTAGTTCAATTTTGAAATAATCAATGTCATATATTAAAGGACGGAAGTAGTATTAGAAACTACTAGAATCACGTCTTTGGTTACTAAATAATATGCTAATATTTGTCTCCCTACAAACAGTGTTTTCTTTCCCTTTTTCTTGAAGGTAAAGTCTGACATTTTGTTCTGGAACACAAAATTAGCCCAATAAGCTTGGTGTATTGAAGAAGTTAAAGACAAGATCTACTGAACATATTTGAGCTATTCTATGATTGCTATTAATCTAGTTGGTTAGTGTTTGGCCAATGGACCATTCCAGATTAAATGCCTAATAAGACTTGTATGGTCCTTCTTATCTTATGCTGTTCTACAAGAGCGGTGCAAATACCAGTTGGCTTGCTTAAATTACTGGCTGAAGTGGTTATGGTCTAGATCTACTCTACGAGAACCTTTGAACTAGATTCTTGAGGCACCTCTTGAGAAAAGACGATGGTGTCTTTCTATTATTAGTCCAACAGAAGAATATTGAGCTTTCTGCATCCTATCTTTAAAGATTGTGAACATATGATCATTGCCATCCTTTAGACGATCATATCATCTTATTTTGTGTTTTATAAACACCATTTTTTTGGCCCTTTTAGAAGATGAAAAAGATTCAGCTGGGAATACTTGGATAGGTTCAGAGAGATGTTGTGCATGAGGGTGAGCTCTTGATCCAAAGCCCAACCCCTGGCATAAGAGGGTGAAAAAAACCCTTGTAAAACATATTGAGAAGAACTTATGTCTGTGCCAAAAGTTTTAAAAGATTGATTGAGAGTTAGGTCAGGGTTAGCTGTAGAGTTTGTGCCCACCAAATCTAATACCACTATTTTTGCTAGCACCTTTTTGCTGGAAGTAGTATTCTCAACAGCTTACCCGAGTGCATTAGAACCTTCACCACCCCTCTGTTCCCAAGTACTATTTGTTACCATTGACTGGTTAGGTTATAATGAATGAAAGCTAATGTTTATGTTTAGGATGCAACACAATTTGATAACACAACATCTTTTTGAGTATTTATAATTTTTTTTTCCAAAATACAAGTGATCAAAGTTTAAATATGAATGGTGTCCGCTGACAAGTATTTGGGAACGGAGGGAGTACTATATTTTGGGAACTCTACTAGACCTATCTATGCTAACTTAGGCTCAGCAACGTTAAGCTCAATCTTGCATGGATTTCTAGCCTAGGCTGTACCTGATTCAATAGGACACTTGGACTGCCAGATCAGACCAGAGCTGGCGACCCTTTGGGATACTTTTGGACTGGCTTTCAGACCAGAGATGCGCCCATAGACAGTGGCTGGGATGGCTGGCATGCACCTCATCAGCCCGGGGTACGAGTCTCCTCAAGCACGCTCACCATTTCACCTTGTTTGATATGCTGGTATGAAATATATTGTTGCTTCTTTCTTAAAACCATTGACACCAAGCCCTTCCTTGGTGTCCATCTTTAAGCTGGACCCAAGTCTTGATCTGATCTGGTTACAATACATTGTTAGAACTGAATCCTGGACATCATCCTGGTCTTAGACTTCAGAGCTGAAATTCTTAGGGATAAACTATTCTCAGTAGTTTTGTCCTGGTAATTTTGAATCTATTTTAGTATTATATACTACATCACATAATCTATGAAGGATTCACCTGTATGGGTTCTGCCATCACAAGTACAGTAATTGTTGAAAATTTACTCAGTATGAAACATGGCATATGTTCTTAGACACCTCATTATTTATTTTTAGTAAACCTTGTTTTTGTCCATGAATTAACATTTTTTAGGGGTTGCTTAAATATCAGAGCCTATATTTTGTCAAATATGTAATTGCTTACCGCATTTTAGAGTAAACACAATGAAATAATCTTTGGATTTTCCTATTTACCTAATTCCTTCTTATTTTCTTTTAGATGTACACGATCTTTTCAAGTACTGTACTTTATGTGGCTGATGTTATGTTTCCTTACGTGTTTTCATTTCATATGGCAATCATGTGCAGTCCACATGTTGGCACACTAGAATTTCTTTACTTTTCTTAGAACAAAGGACAAAGCATCCAATACGACCAAATCAGACCTTTTGGGGGCAAGAAGACTGATGGAATAGATTTAAGTCTTTAAGCTTCATCTGTTGAATGGATACAGAACAAATTCTTTCAAATGCTTTACACAGATGCTCTATATTGGCATATAGTCTCTATGGAGACTAGGTTAAATATGACCAGTAGATTTGCATATCATTTCGTTTTCCATTCTGTGATGAGTGGATATAACAACTTCCCGCAAAACTCTTATCTTCATTATTTGCAGGGTAGCATTTACATTTTGGATATGCACTGCTGATGGACTCATCAATCCTGATGCTACGATATTGTTGATAGGCCTGTTGTTCAAAATACAGTGAATTATTCCACAAAATATTTGTGTTGTAAATCTGTTTCTTAGCTCGACAATGAATATTTTCTGAACAAAGTTACTGTTAGGGGGATGTGCATGCAAAAAAGTAAAATATTCAAACCATCATTCTGTATCATCAAGGTTTGTTCATGGATGAGTAGCTAGAAAGACTCGGTGTATTAGTGAACTTGAATTGTTTGAATGCATTGTTCCTATTAAGAGGCTCATCTTCCTTTATTAGTGTTTTAGTTTTGTACGCCTTCAAATTTTAGACAGGTAGCTATTGCTACTGGGTGACAACTGATGTTCCTTGCAACTGAAGAACAATGGTAGACAGGAACAGGTGTAGATGTTCCTTGCTGCCCCCTTATTGTATCAGCATCACAGAAATGTGAAAGATAAAATAGCTTGTTTCCTATACTATGCCCACCTGAGAGGCGAGTTAATGCGTCCTGGTAGCTCATTTCCTTTATTTTACAGTGTGTGACTAAGAAGATTAACATATCATGTTCTCGTTTTCATGTATAGGTGGTAACCATACAAGCTGTTGTTGAAGCATTTGCTAGTCTGCCTGATAATTCTATTGCCTTCAGAATTGATGATGACCACAAGTACGTCTTTAGATAATTTCCTCTCTGATGTGAATTGTGATGCTCAAGATGCAGAGAAGGCAGATTGTGCCAGACTCTCCTCTTCGGTCCATTCCAGGCTACTGTTTGCTGCTGATCGAGTGAATCAAATGGTGCTCAACGTGGTCTTGATATGGAGTGAATGGCCATAGAATCTAATTCCACAGATGGCAAGATCACATCCAAGCTTCTCGTATTCCACCAAGAAACTATTCCTGGGAGCAAATTCTGTGCCAGGTCAGTATGAAAGCAGCCTACATTGGCACGTGCCTCCCGGACATTTTTAGTACCGCACTGTTGCTACCTTTTTGTGTACACCTGATGACTTACAACCAGGGATTAAAAACTGTTATTTCTGTCAAAAGAAGTACAAAAAATTCTACCCCTCTTCAGTTTGTATAAGCATTGGGCGTAGTTGAAAAAAGAACCCCAAAGTCTTCAAGTTTTGGCCAACAATTAGTCAAATTTTATTCCTGTTTAGTCTATAAAATTTATATTAATAAATTCGTATTTGAGAGTGTTTTTACACGATATTGGTTTTGTGGCCATTGAAAATATATTGTAAGAGAAATTAATGGTTAAAGTTTAATTTGAAGACTACACCAAATTAAAAAAAAACGTTCTATAAAATTGGACGGAGGGAGTAGCAAAATAGGGCAATACATTAGTAAGAACAACTGCAGACTTATTATCTTGTTTGTTTGATAAATGGTAAGCTTTCTTGCATGCTCATACCAATACTGCTGTGTAATGGATGGTCCCAACTCCCAAGTGATGTCACTAAGATTCAGGTTTTATGACCTGGTGTTTTCCTGATGCATCAACATCTGTGATACTGCCATAGTGTACGTGAGCAAGAATGGTCAAAGTTGCAAGTTGATCTTACCTAGGCACCTAGTACACTCTACGAGATATGAAAATAATGTGCCTGCACATGCATGGACCATATGGTCCACATAGATGCAAGAATGACAATTTTCTAGAGGCAAATTGTGGTTGGGATAGATGAGGCAATGTTTTTTTGTGACAATCTGTAACTTAGATGGATCTCATCTGCAACTCAAAATTTGCCTCTAGAAATCAGATTCTGGTGTTATTTACCAGTGCTTAATTAGAACTGGAAGTTGAAATACTGAAATTCGGTTATTCATTAGAACAAATCTGTCGTCTAGACCATAAAACTTTTACCTGAGCCAATTATGCACCTGATATGTAATACACTCTCTCTTACTGAAATTTCAGAAGAGAACATAACATCAAATTCCTTTACTAATTACTTCTGCTCGTACATAATATTGCAAGCACGAAGTTTCCAGTGTCTTGCGGTGAGCATATAATCTCAAAACTTTCTTCATCTGTTTAATCTGTTTCTTTAGTGTGAGAATCCTCTCCATTTTTTTTTATTCAAGCCACAGTTAAGAAGCATTCTAGTGATTACTCTTTATATGTTTCATCCGCTTAATTAAATGATCTCTTTGACCTCTCTCTATATATTTCTTTGCTGCTACAGAATTGAAGAGCAGCCTGACGGTGCTACATCATGCAGTCGATTATTCGATCGACTAGGCAGCTGCGACGCTGAGGGAGAAGGGCAATGGCGCAGAGTGCGGCGAGGCCGAGTAGTCGTTGGCCTTGAGGGCTTCAGATCCACAGTTGTCTGCATGGTCGTCCATTAGCATCTGGTGGCACCTGCACTCGGAGCTGCAGAAGGCTTTCTCCCCCCTACAGGTTTGAGACATGCACAATGACGTAAGTGGTTGCTCTACTTTTTCTCACTTTTGACAATTCCAATGTTTAACGAGTACTAGTAATATTGCAAAGCAATGTGTGACATCTAAAAATGTGATTGGTGAACTTGTTGTTTTAGTGATGATCCCATTCTACATTGAATATGTTTTGAATTGAGTTAAAAGGGAGAATAAAATATGATCTGTTATTTATTGAAGCAACAGGGAAAAGTCTTCACTTTCACTCTTTAGGCTAGAGATTATCATGCTAATCACAGGAAAAAGAAGAAAACATAAGCACGGTTATGATGGATCCATGTTATATAACATTGTATATTGATCTGGTGTATGTCCACTAGTTATTTCTGATTGACTAGAGACTTATATACTATATACTTTTTACATGTATTGCAGGTTAGCTGTCTTCCATAAACAAAGCAACTTCACTATAATTAAAAAGCTACAAACTACATACTCTATTAATCTTTTAGGAAGACAAAACCGTAACATCCTCTTCAACCAAAAAGCTAGAAATAAAAAAAAATACTAGGTAAAACTTAGAAGGTAAAATGTATCATGTATGATATTTGGCATTTCCAATTGCTTTCTGGAAAGATAATGAACTTCTTATAACTATTTTTGAATTTTTTTCCCACCTATACTAAGGTGCTGTGTGCTTCGCAGTTAATGGCAGGTTCACGTTACCAATAAATACAAAAATATAATTAGAATTCCAAAATGAATGTTTAAGCTCCTGAAAATTTTAAGCAATATATAGAATAGTCCATAAAGTAGACCTTGGGTGCCAATAAGTATAATATTGTCAAAACAATATAGTACTATTTTCATCAAAATTTTGATATTTTTTATGATGCATGAAATTTTATTTACCTGTACATGTAGATGTCGAGCCCATCAAGCCTCTTGTCACACAGGAAGCACCGGCTCAAGAAGTCAGCCGCCGGCGCCGGCTCCTCGTCGGCTTCCACAAGCCAGCCGCCGCCACCGTCGCCGAACCCAAAGTACACCCGCTTCCTCACGCTGCCGCTGGCGCCATCGACGCCGGCGACGTGCGTGATGACGCAAGTGTAGCTCTCAGAGAGCTCGGCCTCCTCTCTCGCGCGGCGCCGAGCCGCCGCGCCGATGGCGATCGGCTCGGCCTCGGTCGTCAGGCAGGCGTGGCTCATGGCCGCGACGATGCCAAGCCCGACGCCGGTGGCGCCGCCGTCGAAGCTGCGCCTCGGCCTCGGCTCGGGGGAGCTCACTGGCCCGAGGAAGGTGGAGAAGAGGTTGGCGAAGGACGACGATGCCGCCGTCAGCTTGGTGATGGAGCCGAGCCTCGCCGGCGGTGGTGCCTTCCGCTCGGTTGCCTGCTCAAGAAAGCTCATCGTGGAATACTAACTTTAGGTAAATTTCTTGTCCAAGTTCAGTTTTGATGAACACTAGCTAGTAATCGCTAAATTGTTCTTGTGTTCTAGAGAGAGAGAGAGGAGAGAGAGAGAGATGCTTTAGTTATGTAGTTGTTCTTCACTCTCTCATCTCTCCTCTCCCCTTTGCAATTCTTGGAGCACTTGCTTTCTCACCGATTAAAAGAACACCAATGGTGAGGTTTATGGAGAGAGAGAAGAGAGAAGAGAGAGAGAGAGAGAGGAGGGAAGGAGAAGGTGGTGGCAACATTTTAAAGGAGCAAATGGGTGAGTGGGAGCTGGGAATTTGGGTTTGTTAGGGATTAAATTATTTAGTGGTGTTGCACATGTGGGAGCTCTTTCTGTGGAGGTTTTTATTTCTTGATATTTAGTGGAGAATATTCCACAATATCGATTATTTATCTTATGAGAATCAAGGACTTGTCCTTCTTTAAGTGCATCCGAAAATTCTTAAATTTTGCATAGATTAGATATGATCGGTTGATCGTTGTCTCTTTATGAGGTAAGACCGTAAGAGTATAATCCAGCGGTCTCCACCAAAACTTTGTAATGTATAGTTTTATTTTATGATTTTTTTTAAAAAAAACTAATTTATATGATTTGTAGTAGTTGAGTGTTGGTGATCAAATGTGATTGATGTACAAGGAAGGAGTACTGTAGCTTTGTCTGTTGAGCATTTGGATGTTTGTTATGGTAGATTGTCCGTGTACACCTATATATAATAAACATACAAACTTGCTTTTCGGCAGTTTCGCTGAAATTTTGTTTTGTTGCATGTTCATGGAATTTTTAGCTCTGCTATCTTTGCTTGCTTCTCTTGGGATGATACGATGGATATTGCTCATGCATACGGTTACCTGCATAAACTTGTTTGTTTGTTATTCAGATCATCAGATGCACACACGTACACACCCTTAATTTGCGAAATTTTAAGCGATGAAGCAACAAGAAAAGAGTTAGTTTGCAACATGATTATTAAAGCCAGTTTTTCTCTTTCTATTAAAGCATTTCGTTTTTTATTTTACCTGAATATTTCTTTCTTTTGACAAAATGGCTCGTGAACTTTCTAAAAGCACTAGGGCAAATTAGGAAAACATATCTTGGTGTGATCGATCCAATGTGGACGGCTCTCTCTGTTTCTGTGTCACGATCGTCATGAAAAGAATAGAGGAAAGTTTATTGCACATTTGCATGTCACTTGCAAGTGTTGTCATCAAGCAGAAAGAAAAGGTAAATCCTAACGCTGTATATATTACAACCGGAACCCAACGCTTCAAAGTTGTAATCATCATGTATGTGCCAATTAAACAGTATTATACATGCTCCAATTAAACAGTTTAATTAAAGGCACTGATTAGAACCTTAAGATTTTTTTTGACAGATCTATGCAGGTCTTGAATTATTCTCTACAGGAAATTCATGTGTTCCAAACAAACTCTGACAATTAAGGTAGTATTCGATAAATGCGAGTGCTCATATATTTATAAATCAAGTATGGTAAAATTGTTTAGTGCTCATGTCAATTTAATTCTGTCATACTTAACTAGACATATTAGTGAGCCTAATTAAGAAATTATATTGCTTGGTGATATAAAATGTGCCACCCTTTTTTTTTCGTACTTTTAGCACAACTCATCTGTCAATATCTTCCTCTTTTCTCATGGGCGGCAAGCACAATAAATCCATCCAAGACACGCATCATGCGTTCCCAATATACCTGAAAACCAATGGTTGAGAAAACTGACCTGTGATATACTCCCTCCTTCCCCAAATATTTGACGCTGTTGACTTTTCTAAACATGTTTGACCGTTCGTCTTATTCAAAAACTTTTATGAAATGTGTAAAACTATATGTATACATAATAGCATATTTAATAATAAATCAAATGATATGAAAAGAATTAATAATTACTTAATTGTTTTGAATAAGACGAACGGTCAAACATTTTTAAAAAAGTCAACGGCGTCAAACATTTTAGGATGGTGGGAGTAGTACATACATGGGTCACTGTTAAACCACATTTAAATGCTTCCTTTCACTGGTGACCATCAGCCATATGGTACGTGAGGTTGATCTGAAAATGCGACATGTGTTTGCCTATATGTAGACAACCAACGACCATAGCTCGACAGAAATCATGGCCAGAGTAATTGATTTAATAAGCACAATCACCAACCCTAATCAGGTACCAAAAGAGACATCTGTGCTAGGATCTGAAGGACTTAAAAATTACTTGTAATGTTAATCAGGAGAAAACAAGTACTATTGTATTACAGCAACTGTTGATTGTGATACATCCATATTATGGGCTATGGCAGTGTAGATCGTATTAACAGTAAGTACAAGAATTGCATAGCATAGGGCAAATCTTTTGAAATAAGATATGTAGCTATAACTGTGTAAGAAATTAAAATTCTATAGAATCAGGTTTTACAAATTCCATATTATACATGAGAACATGATCAATATGTGGTAGTCAGCCAAGGCTGAAAATTAATACAGTATAACATCAATTGAGTTATAAACATTTCCATTTTGTTGGTTTGTTATGCAGTACACGTGCATTCAGGATTCAGCAGCAAAAGAGTGAACCAACATGCGCCTTGTACCACGCTCCAGCAAAGCTAAGACAGGAACAGAATAAAGATCGATGGTATACAACATCACAGAAAAGTTTTAACAAGTTTCGTATAAACATACATTGCATTTCCACAGGTATTGATTCTTCGTGACCATCTGCCTTTGTTATGTTAGGTCTCATGAACTCGACAATGTAAGGGCCGGAGACCACCAACTGTCCATCACCTACAATATTCCCCTGTTTTTGTGGGGTTCACCTAGCATACAAACTCTAGGATAGCGTTCTTTGAGACCTGAAATTTGAAATTGCTATATACTTTTGTACTTAATTTGCTCCCATGGTGAAATATTTTTTTTCAAGATAAAGAAAGTTTTTATTGATCTTAGACGATTACATAAAGGTGATAGAATCATATTGAGAACACTTCACCTCTGTATAACTAAGATGCGCAAACCAACATGGTCAATAATTGGTTGCAAATATAACGTATTCTGACATAATTAAGCAAGCTGGAGAATTTCTATAAGTATATATGCACACATGATGCGTTTATTGAGAACACTTCACCTCTGTATAACTAAGATGCGCAAACCAACATGGTCAATAATTGGTTGTAAATATAACGTATTCTGACATAATTAAGCAAGCTGGAGAATTTCTATAAATATATATGCACACATGATGCGTTTAAATGGAACAGAAACATTACAAGTTACTGACCGGCATGTTAAATCTATAAATGATATGCTTCATCAAATTGGCAACTTATCAAATGTGCAAAGCAAATGATTCCAGAAAGAAACAAATATATTTTACCATCACTTTAATGATCAATGCCACTACTTCTCCCCTTGCTACGATGCTAAGACGATGCGATCAGGCCATAAAGAGGAGACAAATCAATGTCACTCGTTGAGCCAATAAGCACATTCAAATTATTCTTATCACCTTATACTAGTGGTAATAAAGAAGTAGCAAGCAGGAATAAAAAATATATTTCATCATAATATACTAGTGGTAATAAAGCGATAGCAAGCAGGAATAAAAAGATATTTCATTATAAGCTAGCCTAGCTACTCATAAACTAATTGAGGCAGAAATTTATTTAAAACTTATTTTCACCTCTCACCTTTCACTAGTGTGCTCTCTACATGGGAAGAGTTGTAATTTGACTACGTATAAATCTTTTTTCCATTAAATACTTTTTACGTCCGAAATTCTAGCATTATGCAGTCCTTGTCTGCAGGTGATGCACCCTAATTAAACCTAATACATGAGTGATCCCGATTTGTCTGTGAATGATATGTCCGTCCACAATTAAGCCTGCACATGATATGATAACCCTGAAAGCTCAATATATCATAATCTTAAGCGTACGCGTCTCTCCTGATGCAATTATACTTAACTAACTCCCTAATAGCTGGCTAGGCTTGATCACAATTCTCTCTTTAGTGAGCTATATAGCTGGCAAGCCTGGCATCACAGCCCAATCTGCAGGTGTGCCTACCCTTTCAAAATGAAACGACAGATGCTATTAAATTCAGGCGAATAATCTGTCTCTTATATGCATGGATTGTGCAGCACAGTAGTGCATTATCATAAAAGTGACAGCTCCTGACGATTTTGCATTTGTTCGCCACAATCTTTCTGATGCGACATAAAAATGTACTAATTTGCTCTCCCAAACAAACAGATAAAACTTTCTTGAGACAACTTATTCCATCTGAATACCACTCCTCCATCCATGAATCATAGTGCTAGGGTATATCCAATTCTATACTATATTGCTATATTTTAGAAAGTGCTAGGTATATCCAATTCTATACTATATTGCTATATTTTAGAACGAAGGGAGTACTTCTTTTGTTGGCTAAACCTGGTTGCAGCTGCACTGTAACTGCAGAGACACTACTGTGTGGTGTACACTGTACAGTGCACCAGTGGTTCAGTCACTGAAGTTCAGTGGAGCACCAACCAACTAACAGTGGCTAAATCTGTGGATGATACAGGTATAGTGCAATAGTACCATGTTAAATCTGCTTAGAAAGTTCAAAAGGATTTTTTTGGGACCTTTTCCACTGAAATGTTATCTTACTACGCGGACTAGGCTATTAGCCTATTAGCACTATCTATTTTGAATTCTTGTGCCAACAAAAGTTCGTTAGGAATTTATTCTTCTGAGAGTCCAAAATCATATACTCCTTCCGTTTCTAAATATTTGACACCGTTGACTTTTTAGCACATGTTTGACCGTTCGTCTTATTCAAAACTTTTGTGAAATACGTAAAACTATATGTATACATATAAGTATATTTAACAATGAATCAAATGATAGAAAATAATAATTACTTAAATTTTTTGAATAAGACGAACGGCCAAACATATTTAAAAAAATCAACGGCGTCAAATATTTAGAAACGGAGGGAGTATATATATATATATATATTGACAATAATATTTACGGAACTCAAAACTATATGTTCTGTCTGGTTCCTGATTTCACATTTGGCTTTCTCCCAAAAGCCGGGTCAATAGTAATGTTGATCTGCCTCTAAAAAAAAATGTTTTGTCTAGCTACTGCCAAAATTTTGACTGTCTTTTTTATATCAGGTTGAAAGTGAGGTTCCGCTCAAACTGAGTACTCACTACCTGAGTCTTTTATATCAGCAGCTGCCTGATATTCTCCATCAGATATCGGAGAAACCCAAGAAGCGAGGAAAACACAAAACGCAAAATCCTGCACCCAAGTCCGGTGGATAATTTGAAATCCATACCTGATGCTCAGATTGGATGAAGAGGCGATCATGCATACATTCATCCGCGCCACCTTGTGCAGCCTACAGCAAGCAGATCTTTCTATGGCTTCAAGGTCCGGACAGCCAATGAGCAGCCATGGCGAGCGTATGCTGCCTCTGAACCCAGCACAGTATCTGCAGCGCCTGGGCCATTCGATCGAGCTTTCCGCTGCTATGCCGCGGCTTACCGGCGAGGCCCCCCGGAGAAGGACGGAGATTTCCCGGAGACTTGGGCCGGCCACCGGCGTGGCAATCCCTCGAACACCTTGGGTGCGTGCAGCCGTTGCTGTTGGGAATTGGGACTCAGACGACGACACGCCAGTAGGGAATACAGCGGCGGCGGGCTACTGACTACTAGTAGTGTCTCCGGCTAGCGCGGCGGCCGGCGGGCCCGGCGCCGACGACACCTCGCCGGCGGCCGGCCGGCCAACGCCCAGGGCGCATGCGCGAGAGAGAAGCAATTTCTTTAATATTTTCCTTTTTTTTATTTTTTTTTTTGCACGCAGCTTGCATTCCCGTTTATGGGCTTCCTCGGCCCACATAATGTGAGGCCCATGTTCAATGAGGTCGTCATGTTGTGGACCTCATCTCGGCCCATCTCAACCACTTACTACCCAAGCTACTCGTTAGAGACGAACTGGATTGGAAAAGGTGTCTTCGAAGAATATTGGAAGGAACCATGCCAGATTTGAAGCTTCAAATTTTATATATTTTTTAATCAATGGATATAGTCCCTTTTGAGTAAAATAAAAAAGGACAAAATCTAGAGACAAACTGTTGCAAAATTTAATTTTGGTGATTGTAACATAATGTAAATGTTCTGTAACTGAGTGTAAGTATTCTATAACCAAGTATAAATGCTCTCTATTTGAATGTAACTACAAATTGAATCTACAATAATCTTGATGCAAGATCTTACAATGAAAAATCGAAAGACATGAATCTAAAATTCTATCATATAAGTGAAATAGCAAAATCAATATCGGAAAAGGTGAAGTACAAGAGGCAAATCTTCACACGAATCTATGGCAAAAATCTGAGAATTTTATACTTCGAAAGTTTATACAAGGAGCTTAAACTACAAGCTAGCAAGGAGCTTAAACTACGAGCTAGCAACAAATTCCAGTGTAACAACAAATTTGTATGTATATATGAAAAGAAGAAAAAAAGGAAAAGAAAAAATATCCCAACATCTTAATTTCCTAACTCTTACACTCTAATCAGTACAGCAAAATAAAAAATTACTAACTTAGCTAGCCATATATATCCCTTCATTAAATTAAGCTAAACCAATTTCTGCCAAAATCAATTCTACACACGCTCGAATTTTCCATGCATGCATCAGCTGGGTTAAATTATAATCTTCATGCTTAGCTCATTAACCACCAATCAGTTTCGCCCATGCAATAGCTCACCGTACCATGCCACGTGGCACGCATGCAAGGCGCTGACCGTTGACCAAGAGGCGATCATTGGAGCTGCTTGATTTCGTATACGCGTGTGTATCGGGTTACGTTACGACCGGGTCTCGCCGGAGTTCGTCGTCGTCGTCGTCGACGGCGAGGGCTCGGCGGCGTCAGCGGCGGCGGCGGGGGTGGGGGTGGGGTCCGGAACCCTGATCTCCTCGATGCGCGCGATCGCCGTCTTGAGCTCCCACCTCTGGTCGACGTCGGCGTCGCAGCAGCCGAGGCCGACGTGGAGCAGCTTGAGCATGTCGTCCTCGGCGCCGGCGCCGGCGGCGGCCATGTCCTTGTCGAACACCTCGCCGGTGCGCTCCTCGCTGACGACGGAGCTGACCCAGCCGGCGAGGTCGGCGTTGTCCTGCCGCCCCTGGCGGAGGTAGTTCGCCGGGAACTTGCCGGTGAGCACCTCGAGGATGAGGATCCCGAGGCTCCACACGTCGCTCTTCTTCGACGGCTTGCCGGCCGCCGCCGCCGCGACGCACTCCGGCGCCTTGTACGCCACCATCACCTGCGCCGCCGCGCTCGCCGTGACCACCGGCACCAGCGCGTAGTCCGACAGCACCGCCTCCATGTCGCCGTCGAGCAGCACGTTCGACGACTTGAGGTGGCCGTGCGGCACCGTCAGCATCGGCAGCTCGTCGTACAGGTGCCCCAACCCCCTCGCCGTCCCCCTGATTATCCTCAGCCTCTTCCCCCAATCCAACTCCGATCCCCGATTCCCTGTTACAAAAATCTCACCTCAATTCATTATGCCAAAAAAGAGAAAAAAATCCAAGACAAGCGTTCAATTATAAGAAATGCTATCGATCGTACAAGCTATTTTGTTCCAGAAATACTATTATCACTAGTTATGATAAACGGTGCATTCAACGGTGCGGGATGAACAAAACCCTTACAACGATGATTTTTCTGGAACAAAGTCGCATGTACGATACTCTCCATTTCAGGTTACAAGATGTGCTTTAAGTTTGATTAAGTTTATAGAAAAAAGTAGTAGCATTTTTAACCCAAAACAAATTTATTATGAAAATATATTCAATTATTGATTTGATGACACTAATTTAATATTATAAATATTATACTATATTTGTCTATAAACTTAGTCAAACTTAAAATAGTTTGATTTTGACCAAAGTCAAAACGTCTTGTAACCTGAAACGGAGAGAGTAGTATTTTATGTAACTTGCACTTATCGATGATATTTCTTGGAATTGAACGTTGTCGGTAAGACGAAATGGTGTTGCGAGATTGAGGAATGAATGGTTGGTTACCGTGGAGGAAATGGGCGAGGCTGCCATTGGTGATGTAGTCGGTGATGAGGAGCTTCTCGTCTTTCTTGTAGAGGTAGGCGACGACGGGGAGGAGGTTGGGGTGGGAGAGGCGGCCTAGGCGGCGCATGTGTTCGGAGAAGTCCTCGCGCCCGACGCCGTTCATGTCCTTGAACCGCTTCACCACCACGGCGGGGCGCTCCTGGAGCGTCGCCTTGTACGACGACCCGAAGTTGCCGCTGCCGAGCACCTCCGCCGACGCACGCAGCAGGTCCTCGATCTCGAACCGCTTCCGGCTCTCCTGGACGAACACCAGCCGCCCGTGCTCGTCCCGTCTCCCCCCTCGCTTCGCCGCCGCGCCGCCGCCGCCGCCAGAGGCCGACGTTCCAGCTGCGGCGGCTGTGGAGGCGGCGGCGGTGGCGGATCCACGGTTGATGTTCACGGCCGGCGCGGTGTGGAGCTTCGGGTTGGAGGGCGTCTGGTCGCCGCCGGGCTCGCCGGGCCCGGGGCGTCGCCGCCGCCGCTTCCGCCTCCTGCGGCCGATGACCCCCGTCGCGATCCCCGCCGCGGCGAGGATCACGCCGACGACGATGAGCACAACGGCGATGGTCATGAACGTCGACATGTTCGACGGCGAGGCGAGCTTGTCGCAGGGCGTGTCGAGCGGCTTGCCGCAGAGATACTCGTTACCTGATCAAACCCAAATCCAAATCCAAGATCAAGAATCGATCAATGGCGTGAATCGGAGGAGGAAGAAGAAGACGTCGTGATCGATCGAGATCTGCGTACCTGAGAACATGCTGGCGTTGAAGCGGCTGAGGCCTTCGGGGATAGGGCCGGAGAGGTTGTTGCTGGAGACGTCGACGTAGCGGAGCTCCGGCTGGGAGAAGTCCGGCAATGGCCCGTTGAACTGGTTGTGCGCGAGCGACAGCTCGAGCAGCCGCGGCGAGGTGATGGAGCTGGGGATCGGGCCGGAGAGCTCGTTGGAGGAGAGGTGGAGCTTGCGGAGGCCGCGCATGGTGTGGAAGGTGCCGTCGGGGACGACGCCGGAGAAGCGGTTGCGGGAGAGGTAGAGCATCTTGAGCATGGCGAGCGCCGACACGTTGGGGAACGCGCCGGCGATGGCGTTGTTGGCGAGGCTGAGCACGCGGAGCCCCGGGAGCGCGGCGAGCAGGCCCAGGTCGGGCGCCGCGCCCGACAAGCCCAGCCGCTCCAGCTGCAGCCCCTGCACGCTGCCGTTCCCGTGGCACGACACGCCGAACCACTGCGACGCCTTGCCGCGGCACGGCACCGCCGGCGTGCCCCACGCTCGCAGCGGCCCCGGCGGCGCGCCGTCCGGCCCCCGCAGCGTCTCCCGGAACGCGATCAGCACGTCGCCCTCGGGCCCCGCGCCGCCGCCGCCCGCCTCGCCACCGGCGGCGGCGGCGGCGGAGGCAGGCCCGCAAAGACACCAGGCGACGAGGGCGGCGGCGGCAGCGACGGCGATGAGGCCGGGCGGCCGAGGCCGCGCCATGGCGCTTCGGCTCGGCTCGGCGGGGCGGGGCGGTGGCCGGCGACGGTGACCGTGGCGCGACGCGGGGTGGGGGGAGAAGGCAGTGGGTGGCTATGCTTTTGCATGTGCATGGCTAGAGAAAGGGAGAGGGAGGGGGGAGAAAACGCGCGATCGCCGAGGGCTAAGAATAGTTTGTGTCACAGCCACTCTGCTCAGCACAGCATGGTGTGGCTAGATTAATTTTGGAGCTACATACTAACCATTCAAATCTATGAATGGATAGTCTTATATTTTCTTCTTTGGATTACATGTAACACACACCACTGCACTCTCACATATCATACGCTCACGAATACATCCCTTAACACTTGTTTAAATAGAATAAGACCAATGGTAAATCTCTAGACTCACTAAAATCCTACAAAATATTAAAAGCGTAATCATGTCTGTGTGATATCCATAGGCATTAGGATATTAACCCTGGTAGATGAACTCATGTATCCATGGCTCATCACCACGCCATCGGTGTTTCCTCGGAGAGACATAATTTAGCCTTACTAAACTACTTCCTCCGCTTCACAATGTAAGTCATTCTAGCGTTTCTCACATTCATAAAGAATGACTTACATTGTGAAGCAAAGGGAGTACTTATTCAAATGCAGCTCGCAATATGCACATAAGTGTATATGCTAATATTGCAGAGCCCAGATGTAGAGGTACATGCAAAAATGTACCTGGGATTCTGCTGTACAGTGCAGAGAAACGCCCCAGAACAGCAGATTGCCAGACACTGAAGTACACAATGGCGCTGAGAAATGGTGATGCCAATGCAGGTAGCAATGTCTGCCACAAACCTACAGCATTTGATTAGAAAGCATCTTACAGTGCACACATATTTACAAGTACGGGGAAGGAAGAACGCCAAAGATTTTTGGCAGTCTGATTTAACCCTCCCTCACAAAGGGAATCTGCATCCTAGAGAGTTTGTTCATCACAGATCAGCTCATACCGACGACATTCTCGAATCCATTCTCCTTGATCAGATCAGTGAATTGGTTCAGGTAGCTCACAAGCCCACCTAGCGATTTGATCAGCTCATCACCTTTTTGGCGAGTGGTTTCCATAGAATCCGATGAGATAGCAAGGTTATGGTTCTCATTTTCGCCTGCCTCCTCTTTGAGTAGCATATGGATGTGCTGCGCGTTCTCTTGTAACTTGTTGGCCAGTTCACATGCATCGGTTTGGCTTTTCTTGCCCTCGTTGTTTGCTCCCGTTTCGCAGACTTCTAGACAAACATAACACAAAAACGGTGTCATCAAAAGATGTCAGGTGACTTGGAGGAAACATAAATAAACTGAACTAGCTAGCTGATAGTATGAAACAGAATTACACATGTAGCTAAGCATAGTATGGTGCTTTGTACACTCAATGAAGATAAAAGGGTCTTAGAGCAAACTAATACCCACTATTATATCGTAAACAAGGAAGACATTGTACCAAAGCCAAATTTATTGGTGAAGACGTTATTATGTAGTCTTTTTACCATCCTTGGAAAGGTACCAATATGTACTAATACTATTTAAACTGGAACTCATATGTTGACCCTGCATACCTGCATCATTCAGTGATTTGAATATGAAATAGCAGTTCCTGTTCACATACTATATCAAATTGGCTTCACATAGATCCTTTTGCCACAACCGTTTTGAAAATAACTACAAAATTCCAGATTTCAGAAGCTGAAACTAATATAACCAAGTATAGGCTTACTGCATTTTAACAAATCCTGCACCATTTATTTTAGAAAAGTAAACCATGCTCAGTTAAAACTTAAGAATGGGCCCATCGTGGCATTGAATTGAAATAACATCCCAGCACATGAAAATTAAGACTTGACTACCCAAAAAGTGTTTGCTAGCTCTATAAATCATAACGTGGTAAAAAACAATTTCCTGCACACTAGAACTATATTATATCTTAATATGAAACATATAATGTACCAAAGGTGCACTGAATCTGGATTGTGGGTCATCACCATCGAGGATGCATATAATCTCAACTGTCAACCAAGCCCAAGGAACAATAATCGTGCTGGACACGAGGAAATAAGAATGTCATTCTAGTCAGACTAGTGCCTGTAAAAGACTTTGTCATCTGCATTTCGTTAATGAAATGGGAGAGGAACCTCTCTTCCTCCAAAAAAATAAAACTGTATCATGAGATATTTTTGTCTCAATAACCCATAAACCACCTTAATTCCTGATCCTACATTTAGAGAAGTAAACCATATTCACTGGCAAAATTTCCACTGGCCAAATCATCTGATAGAGTATGAAGATGAACTAATCCTCAGTTAGGTATCACCAATTCACCATATCCCCTTATCTCCGAATTGCTTTCACATCGTATCCTTGCAATGCCACATGATTGCACTGCACTCAAACAAAATAACCATCTAATATGTGACATAAACCGCAGAGCTTTACTTCTTCACCATCAAGTATCAACAATGTATCGTCATCCGATTCGGCGCACATGGCTAGCATACCGGAATGTCCAGGCAGATGAACATGAAAAGCTAAAGGAGACAAGAAACATACCCAAATCATCAGAAGCAGCAGCATTTCCACCATCTGGTTGCGCGTCTTTGTCGTCGGCGTTGCCATCGTCTTCCACCTCCACCATTTCATTGCCATCCTCCTCCTCACCATCTTCTCCAACCTCACCTTCATCCTCTTCTCCAACCTCGCCGCGATCTCCATTTCCATCCTCTTCCCCAGCCTCAACTTCGTCGCCTTCTCCGACCTCAGCGGCGGCGGCGCTCTTTTCACCAATCTCAGCACCACCAGCACCGGCGGTGGCATCGGCGAGAAGCGCCTCCTCGACGAGGGTGAGAGCCTCCATGGCGCCGTAGACCTCGGCGTCGAAGTCGGCGGGGAGGCCGGCCTTCCTCCTGGCGGCGGCGCTCATCCGCCAGTACCCGCCCGCACCCCGCACCTCCCATCGGCGAACCACCCCGTACTCCGCGGCGAGCGCCTCCCACCGCCGCCTGCACTCGCTCGCCGCCCTCCCCCTCCCCCTCCCCCGCGCCGCCCTCCCCCGCGACGCGGCGAGGTTCTCGGCGACGATGGCCCACTTCTGGAAGGCGGAGACGGAGCGGGACCACCCGTCGTCGACGGCCGCGACCTCGGCCACGAGCGCGAGCGTCTCCGCGGGGGTCCACTCCGGCGCGCCGCCGGAGCGCGTGCGGCGCGGGCTGGGCGGCTCGGCGCCGCGCCTGAGCCTGGCGGCGGCGGGCGGCGGGTCCGTGGCGGCCGGGAGCGCCTGCACCATGGTCGGCAGCCTCGGGACCCCGGTGGACGACGGCGACGGCGGCAACGCCGGGAGCGCCTGGATGATGCACGGCCACTCCGCGGCGTCCGGATCCATGGCCATGGCCGCCAGCTCGGTCGCCGCCGGCGCGCGCACTGACACTCTCCTCACTGGAAAGTAGGAGAAGGGGAGAAAAAAAGAAGATTTTTCCTTTTGCTGTATAAGGGTATTTTTCTGAGAGGAGGCGTGAGATGTGTCATTAGCGTATAATTAGTTAAGTGTTAAATATTTTAATTTAAAAATAATTTAATATGATTTTTTAAATAAACTTTTATATTTTTTTAAAATTACGGTTTAGAAGTTTGGGAACGTGTGTGTGAACAATGAGATAGTTTTTCTTCAAATCAGTTGCTACTGAACGCAGTCTGGATGTGTTCGTTGTCCCTGGTTTCCAACTCCTCAGTATAGTTTTCAGCGCGCACGCTTTTTAAACTACTAGACAGTCTATTTTTTCAAAAAAATTATATACAAAAGTTGTTTAAAAATTTATATTGTTTTTAAAAAAATAGCTAATACTTAATTAATCACGCGCTAATGGACCGCTCTATTTTCCATACGCGAGATATGGGTTCTCAACCCAGGCTGCCGAACACAGCCTTAAGCATGGTTAGCACAAACTGTCACATTATACTCGAGTATTTACATTTAGGGCATGTTTGGATCCCTAGCAAGTTTTTTCATAATGTCGCATCGAATGTTTGATACATGCATGAAGTATTAAATATAGAAAAAAACTAATTACACATATTACGTGTAAATTGTGAGATGGATTTTTAAGTCTAATTACTTCATGATTTGATAATTTGGTGTTACAGTAAACATTTGCTAATAATGGATTAATTAGACTTAATAAATTTGTCTCGTAGTTTACAGGTGGAATCTATAATTTGTTTTGTTATTAGACTACGTTTAATACTTTAAATGTGTGCCATATATCCGATGTGACACGGCAAAAATTTTCACCCCTGATCTAAACACAGCCTTACATAATTTGATGCTTAACAATGATATCTTATTTAATTAGTTACATAATTTGATGCTACAAGAAGTTTTAAACGTGATTAAAAGTAGGACAACTTAATGCTTTAATTGACTAGAGTTCAGTCATGAGCAGTACTAAATAAATACATTTTTGTGGAGGAAAAAACAAAATTGTCATAAGTTTGCACCATACTTCATTAACTTCACCCCCACCATTAAACTCAATAATAACTCCCTAGTGCAAAAATTTATTGTTCCACAAATCATAACTGCGGAAGCAACCATAATTTATTGCCCTGCACAGTTGCATTAACTTCTTCTCCACACCATAATTTATATTTTAAACAAACCGCATTAAAATCGCATCACGATATGACTAAAAAGTCCAAAATTATTTTCTCTCTTATAGCTGCCGTGAAAATGACAGGAGAGGGAGGGCCCAAGGCCAAGCCAAAGCGGTGAAGGGGGGGCAATTTCCTCAATTTCTCGCAAGTACGGGGGGCAAAACGGGAAATTTGCCCCAAAAGAGGAAAATGACACTAACGACTTGTTCCTCTCTCTCTTTCTTTTCCCACTTGGGGAGTCGTCGTCTCTGCTCTCCGGTCTCCAGAAAAGCAAAAGGGGAGGCGAAGCCAAGCCAACCCAACCACACGCCAATCCACTCGGAATCCGCCTAGGGTTTCCTCCTCTTCCTCTTCCCCTCGCGGCTGCTGCTCGGCGGATTCTGCTGCTGCGGAGGAGGGCGGCGGGGGTTGGGGCTGCAAGCTGGTCCGATCAGCTTTTCCTGCTGCTGAGGTGAGCTTGACTGCATGAGGCTTTGGTGCGAATCGGGCGCGGGGGGGGGGGGGGGGGGGGGGTTGGTTTGGTTGGAGGGGGGTTTCGGGCGATTAGGAGGTGGGGGGATGGTTTTAGGGTCGTGAATTTGATGGGGGGTTTTGATGTCTTGGTTGCGGAATTTCATTTGGGAGGGGATTTGGGGGGGGGGGGGGGGGGGGGCGATCGGGTTGGGGAGGGTTTGGATATGAGGTTTCGTGTTGTTGTAGGAAGGAGGGTTAGGTCGTCGGTGTAGATTTTGCGTGGAATTGAGAAAGGTCTAGTAGTTTTTTAGTAGGGATTTTTATCTGTTAATGTCGAACATTTTGGGTTATTTCTCGCGGTCTATGTTACTGTGATTCTAAGCTAGAAGTGCATTTTGTGTTGTTTCTGCCTCAATTCACTAAGTTCAGCTTGTTTTGCAGGTAGCGGGAGCGACAACCAGGGCATTTCTTGTACAAGGATGAACAGCCTGCCCCGGCTCAAATAATATTTGCGGTTGGATTTATTTTTTTTCGACATGAACGGGCAGCCAAGGTTTCACGATATGATAGGCGGTGGTGGCAAGGGAATGCAAGATAATGAGATCAATGGCCTCTTCAACATGCCGTCTTACCATAAGTTTGTGGAGGGCTCCCAGATGTCTGTTGACAGCGCCGACGGCTTCAACATGGCCAACTACGTTGGGGGTTCCGTTGCCATGTCGGTGGACAACAGCAGCGTTGGCTCGAACGAGTCCCGCACGGTTATACTTAAGCACCCAGGCCTCCGTGATGCCCCGACGGCAAGCTATTCGGTTGGCAACAGTGTCTTCCGCCCCAACCGTGTGGCTGCGCACACGCTAAATGAGGATGCGTTAGCTCGTGTTTTGATGGATCCGAGCCATCCGACTGAGATCCTAAGTAATTATGAGGAATGGGCCATTGATTTGGGGAGGTTGGACATGGGGGTTCCTTTTGCCCAAGGGGCCTTTGGGAAGCTATACCGGGGAACATACAATGGAGAAGATGTTGCCATTAAACTACTGGAGAAGCCTGAGAATGATCCAGAGAGAGCACAAGCATTGGAGCAACAATTTGTGCAAGAAGTTATGATGTTGTCTAGACTGAGGCACCCAAACATTGTGAGGTTTATAGGTGCATGTAGGAAGTCAATTGTGTGGTGCATCATTACTGAGTATGCTAAAGGTGGTTCAGTCCGGCAGTTCCTGGCAAGAAGGCAAAACAAGTCAGTGCCTTTGAGATTGGCTGTAAAACAGGCATTGGATATAGCCAGGGGGATGGCCTATGTACATGCTTTGGGATTTATCCACAGGGATCTGAAGTCAGATAACCTATTAATTGCCGCAGATAAATCCATTAAGATTGCTGACTTTGGAGTGGCTCGCATCGAAGTAAAAACTGAGGGTATGACACCAGAGACAGGAACCTACCGCTGGATGGCACCGTAAGTTATATATTCCCCTGTTTATTTTTTTCTCCCTGTGTTATTTGTATATGCCAACTCATGTATAGCTTATCACTTGCAAGGACTTCACTTTAGAATGGTATCTGACTGTCTGTTTGTCAATAATCTGTTGCTGATTTTTTTTCCTGAATACATCTGTTGCTGACTTATTGCGGATGGTTTCACTTATAACTTCAGATATGTAGGATTATTGTATTTTACCAATATACCTGGATACCCCATTGTACACATCAATTTCTGCAATTTTCTGGAGTAGTTGAATTTTATGTAGACCTATTTGTGCATCTCATTCCAGATTTTTAGTGTTTTGTGGCATCCCAAATCAACTGAATCACACCAGAGGATTACACATGGCATAGTGAATTGATTAACCTTGTTACAACATTGATGAAGTAGGTCCGTTGTTTTCAATCTTCTTTCTGTATTTAATATGGCCCCCATTTAGTTCATACTGATGCACTGTTGAATTGGTTATAGTTACTTACCATTAACAGAAAATAACATTAAGACTTTCCCTTTTTGCTTGAAATTTTCTTTTGTTATATGAAAAGAAAGGAGAGATAAGTGTTTGTCTTGCTGTTGACACACTAGTAGCAAGTTTCTTATGCAATCTTGAATTTCTAAACAAGAACCCAATATCAATATTACTCTACGCATTTAGTTGATGAGCTGGTTGGCTTATTTTGTTTTCAGGGAAATGATCCAGCACAGGCCTTATGATCATAAAGTTGATGTATATAGCTTTGGGATTGTCTTGTGGGAGCTTATAACTGGCATGCTCCCATTCACAAACATGACGGCTGTTCAGGCAGCTTTTGCTGTGGTGAACAAGGGTGCTCGGCCAGTGATCCCGCAGGACTGCCTGCCTGCTCTAAGCCACATCATGACTCTTTGTTGGGATGCGAACCCTGAAGTTCGCCCCGCATTTACTGATATCGTTTGTATGCTTGAGAGTGCAGAGATGGAGATTCTGAGCAATGTCCGTAAAGCACGCTTCCGCTGTTGCATCACTGAGCCCATGACAACCGACTGAAATTAAAGCAATGTAGATGATTACAACATGGATCGAGGGAGGAAGCAAGGGAGGATGAAGAAAGAGGCAATCTCAATGTATTCATTAGTACCAGCTCATAGGGTCTGTGTGCCCACAGAAGTTCCTAGGCTTTGAGCTTCTGTGTTATTCGATTCTATCTTGTGTGAGTTGCACAGCTCAAGTAATCTCTTCTGGAATATAGATGTTGCCTTGTATGTTAACAGGATCTAATGGAGCTTTCCTATGTTAATAACATCTGCTTGTTGGTGTAACCAAGCCTGCTCTGTTGATTTCTGAATGCCCCTGTTCTTGGTGTTGAATTACATATGGTCTTATATTTGTGGTGCAGTGTATGACAGCAACAGAGTTTTCGTCAACAGAGAGGTAATAAAGAAATTAGAAATTTTCATCTGAGCAATTATGTTGGTGGCTTCTGTTGGAAAATCATACAATTGTTGAGCTGTGTAGTGGCTTGTGTTGCTGTTTTTGACAGTAGGCACAAGATTTCAGCCACAAGATCACGAGTCAAGACAGATTTGTACCAACACAACTGTGATGGTGACATGCTGCTGCTTCCATCCCCCGACTCTTGAGCTGTTTGATTTGTTTTCTTTTAGGAGACAAGACTGTTTCATTTACTTTGCAACTATACAATTAAATAGTTCTTTGATTACGTCAATCAACGGGAGATGTTATGCGGATGCACGTTCTATAAAACAAGTGCAATTTAAATGGAGGATAAGTCAGATTTTTTTTTGGGGAAAGGATTGTTCTATTTTCCCCGCACAACGTGGCAAATTGCCAGATCGATTCTGTTTGCACACGTTTATGAAGTTACATTTCTTGGGGAAAAAACAGCACGTTATGGCGCCAAAGCATACCACCACCACTGAAACCACATGCCGCTGCCAAAACAACAATCATACAAGCGAAACCATGTCCCAAATCCATCAAAAACAGTTTCAAAGATACATGACATTTTGACATTAGGTTGTACAAGTATAAATGACAAGACCCACAGTTTGAAAATCGGTACATTGGCAGAAAACAATAGAAAAAAAATTAGAACTGCATAACGATTATCGAAAACACAAGCAAGCCATCACTCCGTTCGATTTTAGTTCAGGGGAGACCAATACCGATATTTATGATGACAACATTAACTGTGACATTGTTTGCACTCTGATAGTTGATAGAAGCAATTCTTGTATCTTCTCAAGGCCACCTTGGTGGATATTGGTCGAAATCGACGACGGGCTTTCAGTCCAGGCCTTTAGTTTATCTGGTTTAAACCGAAGAAATTGGACTGACAAGCATTGCTGCTAGCATTCATGGTAAAACGAACCAGCTGAGCCGGTTGTGCTATAGTTTGTACATTGGCACATGATGCTGAAGCAGAATTCCCTCCATTAAGTGGAGGAAGTTCCCGGTTGTTTTGGCTGGCGCCTGTGAATTGGATGACGCGAGATGCTTGCTGTACAGGATCAGGTAATCCACAAGAACTAGATGACAGAAGAGAGAGAGCACGCTGAAGATCCGGTGCTCCATCAAATTTTGAAGCAGTTAAAGATGCGTCCGGACCTGCAAAATGGAATAATGGTCATTCTTCCATCAAAATATGTACATTGTTTTCTCCTTAATGAAATGACATGCAGCTCTCCTGCGCAGTTCGGATAAAAAGGACACCGAAGAACATCCAAATAGTGGCTGCAGAGAAGTCTGCAATGGAAATGGATTGAATGGCTCATATTCATTTGAAATATATTTTGAGAATTTAGCATAAAATTAGCAAGGTTATCCAAGAAATTGCAGTATGCTTGGTAGTATGTAGAATTTTAGCATGGTAACTAGTTCTCCCGCATGCGGAGAGTTTAGGGAACAGGCATAATAAGGTAAATTTAGGGCATTCCTGAGCTGACTTTCGCATATTGTGCTAAGTATTGGAATTCCCTCGTTTTGTCAGAGATAAGAATCACAGCTATCTGGAATCACTTTGCATTTTTTTTTCTTGTTATCAAAATCCATAGCATTCCATTATCTAACAAAACATAGCATAAATATAATTACCCCCTCTAGTCAGCACTTCGAAGTCGTTGTAGACTAATAAGCACATAGCATTAAGTTATGGTTTTTGGTACAATACTGCCCCTGTTAAATCCCTGTTGGAATACTATTACATGAAAATAATTGCTGCCGTTATATACAATCTCACACCAAATGAAACAACTAGCTGCGCATTAATGATGCAATGTTGGCACCAAAACCTTGTACAGATACTTGTACCAAACACAAAAACTAACACATCATTGATGCGATATTAGCGCCAAAGCCTCATATGGAAACTTGTGGCATTTGCTATCCATTTTTTGGTGCATGCTCCACTTCCAAGCACATATTAACTGTAGTTAAAAGCATCTAACATAACTAATTTGGGCAAAAGAGAGCAAAGGACCAAAAGAATGCCCAACATCATTCTTTGTTGTATACCTGCAAGTTAAATCAAAACAACTTGTATTGCTAACTGGAGAAGTAATTCTCTGCCCAATGACCACAAGAGAACTACTTATATAGTTGAAACTGTAGGATGTTTACTATCACACAAAACACGGTATTTTTTTTCTTTTCCAATTAGAATCTTACTAAAAACTCTGTTGTCTTTTATGTTTGAAACACTTCGTCAACTATAGTGACATAAGCTTAGCAGCACACTGCACACCATCTTATTTTCTAAACCCAAATGTGCTCAAGGGTCTAATTTTTTTTCATGGGTGTGCACAACTCCAGGATACTTTTTTTAACAAACAACAACAATGACAAAACAGCATCTGAATTTGGCATTTGGTACAGTGTATAGGTTGAATTTTTTCAAAGATCTATGCAATGTGCTGAACCATGAAAGTAGTCTTAATTGATGACATTTTTCACGAAAACTTACATCTTTGGAAAATCATACCTTTCATTGGTAAGAGCTCATCTATGTCGGTGTTAAATGCTGGGAGAGATTTGGATATGTGAGATTTATCCAAATAAATATGTCCATCAGTTGTCCCAACTTCAGATGAGCTTTCCCATGGAGAAATTGCGAAAGGCCTTACATGGCTGAGTGGAGCTTTGTTCCAGACAAAACTTATTTGTCGGTTATCATCTGCAGTGGCATTTCAATTTTGGTGTGAAGGAAAATCTTAATTGAAAGGGAAAATAGGGTATAATTATAGAAAACTTGATAGAACATCTGATATTGTAGAGTTTCTTTGCGAGTAATCCTGATACTATCAAAATAAATTTAATCAGGGAGTCGAACTTACAACCAAGAATTTTCGAACTGAAAATAATTTTCACATGTAAGCTCAGTCCCATCGATCAAGTAAGAACATGCAAGTGCTTAAGGATAAGGTAGGTGGAGGTTGCCGAGGAGTAACCTTATAAAGATCTTATCACCAACAATTTACCATTTTTCACATACATCATATACATCAAGCTAAATAGTGAAAAGTAACTGCTGTTGCAAATCCATTTAAGGTACAGACAAATTACCAAATAATAATGACGACGGCGGCCTTGCCGATGCATAGGAGAACACGTCGGTCTGGGGCTTCCGCCGACGAGCGTTGTGGTCATACAGGCGTCTCCTGCAGCTCCTCTTCTTCTGATCAAACTCCGAGAGCGCATGGAACCTGATCCCAAACATTCACCAAAACCAAATTAGCACACTGTTGCATAAACTACTCGCAGGATACACAAAAAATCCCACATACAAAAAAAAAAGTACATATACACAGAAGATGATTCTACTCTACACACAGTAATCAGCTGGATATAATCAGGGCGTAGATAGGGGTTTGTCCCATAACCTCGAGTATTTTTATTTATCTTTTCTCGACTCCTTGGCCGTATGCTTGTTGGCAGAGAGACCGGAGGTGTAAATCATTTCCATTATCTTTAAAAAAAATACTATACACACAGTAATAATTTTAAAGATTGAAACACAGTAATCACAGGCTCACTGCACAGCAAGGCCCAATCCCAAAAATGAAGGCACAGGACAAGTACCATACTAAAACTGGAAAAAAAAAACCCATTGCAGAGTCACTCAGCCATGCAGCAGGATCCACCACTCGCACACACACACAGTACCAATAGTGGAAAGATAGCATCTCTGCCTCCCATATACGGAAATGGAAAATCCGTACGGACACCAGAAAAATTCACCACCCACGTAAAAAAGCACGAGCTTCGCGCAAATTAATCAGCAACCAATCGTGTGATTAAACTGTAAATTGTAATTGTAATTCGAAGAACCAAAGAAGAGAAGGGAATCTTTTTGCAGAAAGTAATCGAGGAGAAGGAAGGCACGCACGAGCTTGGAGCTGTGTGCTTCCATTGATTTTTTTTTTTTTGCAATATAGAGAGAGAGGAAGAGGAAGAGGAGGCGCGACTCCGGCGAGCTCACCGGCTGCACTGCTGGCAGAAGCGGCGCTCCTGGCCGGCGACGACGACGCGGGGGAACTTGGAGTGGGCCTCGCACACGCGGTGCTTCCGGTGGTAGTCCTTGACGCCGACGAGCTCCACCCCGCACCCTTCCACCTGGCACCTCACCTCCCCACCACCACCTCCTCCTTCCTCCGCCCTGCCTCGCTTCTCCTTCCGCCGCCTTCCCGGATGAGCCGCGGCGGCGGCGGCGGCGGCGGATACCTCGCCGGAGGAGGAGCCCGGCACGGCGGCGTCGGCCCAGTCCCAGAGGAGGGGAGGGGAGCGCGGCGAGGTGGGCTTCGGAGGAGGCATCCAATCCATGGATTGGCGCGGATTTGGGTGGTCAATTTTGGGATTTGGGAATCGAATTGGGAGGGAGGGGAGGAGGAGATGAACAGTGTGGACTGTGGAGAGGAGGAGGAAGAAGAAGTCATTGGGGAATAGAAAAAAGCCAAGTCTTTGCTAATTTATTTGGGAGCTTTCTTCTTGTTTTTGCTTAATTTTGGGCTAAACAAAAGTGTTTTTGTTTTTCTGCAAACAAGGTAGCCTTTTTTGTAAGAGGTTTTGAAATCTTTTCAAACAATATTTCACAACTTACATAAAAGAAATGAGCTTTTTTTTTTGCCTTTTTTCGCGTGGTATAGTTTAGGCTAAGGTTAAAATGCTATTACCTCCATTCGTATTATAAGTTGTTTTTATTTTTTTTCTAAATTATTAAACTACTTTGGATTTGATCAAGTTTATAAAAAAAATATAGCAATACTTTCAACACAAAATAAAAAAATCATTAAAATATGTTCAATGATAGATGTAATGAAACTAATTTGATGCTCTAAGTTTTATTATATTTTTTTTCTGTAAACTTGGTCAAACATTTAAAAAGTTTGATATAAAAAAATAAAAATAGCTTATAATATGATGTGGAGAGAGTAGATTTCCTAGGAATTTCACATTAAATAGTTCAGTTCGGCAGGAAAACAGACAATATTTCTAGGTTCAAACAGATGCTCGGTGGGTGCAACACCGTATGTCACAATCACACCACATATGCACACAGACATGCTTATGCATAAGCACTAACAGTGTAATATACTCCACATAAATACTCCCTCCATTTCAAAATATTTGAAACTGTTGACTTTTTAGTACGTGTTTGACCATTCATCTTATTTAAAAAATTTAAGTAATTATTTGTTCTTTTCATATCATTTGATTCATTATTAAATATACTTTCATGCACACATATAGTTTTATATATTTCACAAAATTTTTTGAATAAGACGAACGGTCAAATATGTGCTAAAAAGTCAACAGTGTCAAACATTTTGAAACGGAGGGATAATTGTTTAGAATCCAGCAAGATCACTTTACTAGTGTATTTCTACAAATAAAATAAAGCATATCGTGCTTGCCTAAGTGTGTTCGACTTAGGTGGGTAGAACAAACTCACTTGCTTCGACCAAGTCTCGTAGCTCGTTCTTTCTTGGTTATGCCGTACTTAATTAATTAGTAGCTAGTGTGCCAAGAACTGTCTTGCACAGATTAAATTTCATGAAATTGTCCTTGGTTACCACACTGGTAATCACGGAGAAACACTCGAGTGTCAAATGTTTTCCTTTCGTTGACAATTTAAATATAATTTGATTTTATAACTTCATTAGAGGCATCAAATAATAAAAAGAAATCCAAAACAGAGACACCTGTCCCTGTGATTTTCTTTTGTCAAACATATATATAGAGAAAAATAAATGAAGATAACAGAAAAAATAAATCATACTCCCTCCATCCTAAAATGTTTTATACCGTTGACTTTTTTAAAAATGTTTGATCATTCATCTTATTCAAAAAATTTAAGTAATTATTAATTCTTTTCCTATCATTTGATTTATTGTTAAATATACTTTTATGTATACATATATTTTTACACATTTTACAAAAGTTTTTGAATAAGACGAACGGTCAAACATGTTTAAAAAAGTCAACGATGTCAAACATTTAGGGAAGGAGGGAGTACGTTGATTGCTTATAGACTATCATAGTAACAAGCAAGTTGTTGATTATTGTTCCATCTCTAATCACTAAGTTATAAATCCTAGCTCTTATGATAGATTAAGCATAAGCAAAATCAGTTAGTTTTATTTATTTATTTTCCATGGATTTATCTCAAGCCTTCTCCTCTGTTAGAAAGCGTGTATAAGGGGGTGTGCACACTTTACAAAAAGTGTGTCCACATAGCATATGTGCGCTATTGTTTCTTTTAATTGAAAAAAAAAATAACATGGGGAGTGTGCATATCCCTCTCTTGAAATTAATTAAAGAATGCCCAATAGGCCAATTGATGTTGTTGATTAAGCTCTCTAGCTTAGCTATAGCTGTTAGTGGGGCACTCTCAAATTTGTTTATAGTTGAGAAGCTGAGCATAGTGAGTGCTGAATCTTTCCCAGCATAAAGAATAATGGAGGTCAGAGGTCGTTTTCCTGCTCCATTAATTCCTGTTTCGAATTATCTTTTTCTTCACTTTCGATTGATGGAAAGATAGAAAGGTATAGATGATAGTGTTGTGAATGATACGATGTGGAGGTGACCGTGATTCCGACTCGGCCTCCATTATATTCACAAGCTCTGATCATGCCTTATCTTGTTGTTTCTGTAATTATTTTTCATGTAAATTAAGTTTGCAAAATCAAATATTATTAGTATAGTCATGGAACCTTGCTGGGTTCTCGTTCGACGTCCTTTTTATGATATTGAAATTATAACTTCGAATCTTTGTACCAATTAGATATCGACGCATAGCCATCTTTTTTTTTTCATCAAGATCTCAGGACCTTGAATACAGAGTGAGATGCAACCACAATTCCAACACGCTTTTCCCAACATGAAATGAAATTCCTTAACTCATTTTAAGGGGCTTGATGTTTAGACAGTTTGACCTAGTTAAAGCTCAAGTTGTAGTAATTTCTTAATCTGATCACTTGGGGAAAAAATAATCTAATACACACCACACATGCATAATGTCTCCGGAAACAACGGCAACACCACCAAATATTCAGTTTTCTTTTTTTCCAAGTTCAGAGACAATCACATGACACTCTTGTAGTTAAGGTTCAGAATTTGTATATTGCTTAATTATTCGGGTAGCTAGAGAGAAGTAATTAAAGATGGCCTTATTGTTAGGCGTTAACCGGCAAAATGTGCATGTCGACGGAGCAATCACAGCCGTACGATCTCGATGGGGTCAATGATATGATCTCGAAAGATGCAAAAATGGACGCTCAGGATTGAGCCACTGTACCTGCAGTGGCGCCGTCGTTTGGTGCCGGGCCATTTCCCATTATCACATCATGAACAGAGCTCTATCTTAGTCAATTGCGACTGGACTTGTAAGAAGAAAAAAAAAGATATATCACAATAAAAATAGACATTTTGATTTCTCTCCGTTGGTCTCAGGCTGTGCCGCTAACGTCACTATTATATCAACTGCGCGCAACATTAAAAAATCTCTGTCGTAAAAAATATTTGTCGCTTAGGCTTGACGATGTTGTTGACTTTGCCATTGGGTGGCTCTTTTTTTTTTTGTCATAAGTGATTTTTTTTAATCTGTTTGAGCGATAAAAAGAAAATAAAAATATAGTTGTAGTGCAAAATGCATAGTAAATAGAAATTTCATTCATAAATTATTTTTTATTTTCTAATAAGTGTTGTGGCTTATAATCCAAAATGATGGTAATGCGAACAAAAGTTGATTAATTCTAAACGATAGAAGGGACACATCATACAGTTTCTTTTTGAGAAATATATAAACGTACATACTCACAACATGCATACAGTCACCCCTATTAAATGCACACATACACATCCTACGTCTATAAGTATATTTGGAAAACTGATCTGATATATCTTAAGAATACCCCACTCTCACTTATTTTGGTTGCATTCACGCAGTAACTGACCATCGAGCTTTACTACTCTTATTTGAAACTAGCACGAATTAGCCTCTGTACTGAAACTTTATTATTTTCTTTTCATTATCAAAGTGTGCTGTTTACGTGCACATCGTTTATGCAATTGAAAGAAAAATAGTAGTATCACATTGCGAAGCATATACTTACTAGGCCGTAATTAGGCCATCTGAAATAACTTGGCCCAGCCCAATAGATCATGACTACATTTGTTATAGTGCAGCCCATGTAACTGCCTTCACGCCCATGTAAGTGTAACTTTGGATTACTATCAGGCTGGAGCCCAGTTCTCTGGACCTCTTAGTTATTATTAATTACTTCTTAGGAATTTTTTTTTCTTGACTAACTGATTGCCCATGTGTTTTTAGTAAGCACAACATATTATTAAGCACTGTACATTTATTTATCGAACTTAGCCAAACCACATTTCCTAATAAAGAGAAAAATGACACGAAAAAATTGCATATGTATATATGTAGTACTATCTAATTACAAGAAATGAATTTACATATACACTCTCTGTCCACAAATATAAATATTACAAACATCTGAAATTTGTTCATTCAGATTATTTCATAATTTAATCCTTTTCTGATCTTACCTTCATCCCACCATCCCATTACAAACTTATGAGTCATTTAACAAGGGACATCAAAATTCTTTTCTTCTCAATTTTAATCTTTACTGAACAACATAAAAACGCTATATTTGTTATTGGAGGTAGTATGTTTTTTTTTTCAAGGATGTGTGGGAGTCAAAGAACAATTATAAGTGCATCGTCACTTTCGCAGGGAAATATTTTCAACCATGGAGGCCATTGGTTTGGACTTGGGAGAGAGTTGTAAATTAAAGTGAAAATCAAGCCGACATGGATGGACACTTGAAAGCTCAGAGTCGCTTATTCAGTCGTCAGTCGTCACTCAGTCACAGGCCGGTTGATGATGAGCTTAATTAGCCAGGTAAAAAGTGCAGCAAGAAGGGAGAAAACGATTTGATTAATCCCTCTTGACCGGAGATCCGACAAGCTTGCTCTGAGTTCAAACCGGCCATTTACACCTTGAAATTAGTAACTGACTAATTTTAATCTCGGAGGTCCTGCTAATCTATTATATAATTAAAGGAATAGAAAAATGAGCCTCCACGTTCGCTCTCATGGCCTAGAAATTCTCACATTAATCGGAGAAAAAGAAAAGACAGAGTCCATATAGAATAGAAATACAATTTAAAATAGCTGAAATTCGGAATTAAAAAATAAGGAATATTAGAAGAGGAGACTAGAGTCTATATAGAAATACAATTTAGAAATAGTTGAAATCTATCTATTATATAATTAAAGGAATAGAAAAATGAGCCTCCACGTTCGCTCTCATGGCCTAGAAATTCTCACATTAATCGGAGAAAAAGAAAAGACAGAGTCCATATAGAATAGAAATACAATTTAAAATAGCTGAAATTCGGAATTAAAAAATAAGGAATATTAGAAGAGGAGACTAGAGTCTATATAGAAATACAATTTAGAAATAGTTGAAATTCAGAATTAAAAAATAAGGAATATTAGAATAGGAGACTAGAGTCCATATAGAAATACAATTAGGAAATAACTGAAATTCAGAATTAAAAATAAGGAATATTAAAAGTAGAGTATATAGGCCATATAGAAATACAATTAGGAAATAACTGAAATTCGGAATTAAAAATAAGGAATATTAGAAGTAGAGTATAGAGTCGATATAGAAATACAATTAGAAAATAACTGAAAATCGAAATTAAAAATAAGGAATATTTGAAGTAGAGTATAGAATCCATATAGAAATACAATTAAGAAAAAAAGAAATTCGGAATTAAAAAATAAAGAATATTAAAAGTAGAGTATAGAGTCCATATAGAAATACAATTAAGAAAAAAAATAGAAATTCGGAATTAAAAAATAAGGAATATTACAAGTAGAGTATAGAGTCCATATAGGAATTTAAAACTAACTAAAATTTAGAATGAACATAATAAAATTAAAAGTAGAGTTTAGAGTTCGTATAAAAATACAATTTACAAATAACTAAAGTTCGAAATTTAGAAAAACATGGGAATAAGAGTTTAAAGTCAATACAGAAATACAATTTAGAAGTAACTGAAATTCGAAATTAAAAATTAAAGAATATTGAAAGATGAGTTTAGTGTCCACATAGAAATAAAATTAGAAATAATAAAAATTCAGAAATAAAAATAAATAGTATTGGAAGAAGAGCATAGAGTCTATATAGAAATACAATTTACAGAAAATTCGAAATTAAAAAAAAGAAATATTAAAAGACGAGTCTAGAGTCCATATAGGAAATATATAATTTACAAATAACTAAAATTTGATATTAAAAATAATTAATAACTAACACGTATATAAAATACAATATGAATATTACACATTAGTAGTTTTGTAAAGTTATTGCAAAATTTAAAATTATGTTGTCATTTTAATATATTTGAATAATATAATGAGAAAACATTTATACTATTGTATGAGAGAAAATATAATGCTGCTAGCCGCGCAATCTGCGCGGGCCACCATGCATTAGTAATACAGTTGACTACCATTATATTAATTCTGATACATTACTGGTTAATTATATGTTTTGTTAAAGGAAAAAAAATCCTGGCATTTAATTTGTTTCATCAGAAACGACTATAGCCAAATTATTACATAGTTCGCAAGTTAGAAGTACTATAGCCAAATTATTACATATATAGTTCACAATACATTCATCCATCAAATTATATGCATGAAGTATTAAGTATGAAAGAACATGAACACAATCTTAATTGCATTAATTAATCATGTAGAAACCAAAACAAAAATAGCTCATCATATGAACTCCGCTTTGTGCAAACTACAAAAATAACCGAAAAGGGACCCTAATGGCAATCACATCTCCTGTTCAAAGATCACACAAAAGTAAAAGGAAGGTAAGAAAAAAGGGGAGGATATACATTAGACACTTCCATAGATTTCCTTTAGACCAAAGCTTCGATTGTCTCTTTAATTTCACCACGATAGTAGTATACTGCATTGAGCCATTGACAATCAAACCAAGATTGTTCACACGCTAACCTTGCCAAATGTTTAGCCTGGAGAGATAATATGCTACACTATGATTACTAGAACTTAAAGTATTACACATTAAAGTACTCTTAAAGTTGGAAGATGTACTTTATTTTGTATGGGGCTTTAATCATGTGAGGCCAAAGATGGACTTTTCTTCATATATGTGCTAATATCTCTAGTGATTAATTTGCATTTGCTTTGCTAAGGTCACAAATAAACTGCAATTTTTTTAGAGATAAAGAAACGCTGTATACACTTCTAACTGATTAGCTGTGCCTAGCTAGATCATCATGGGATGATTAAACATGATCAGTTATTGTTTGCTTCTTAGATACTAGATTTGGTTTGCTTCGTAACTGCACTTACTATAGCTAGGAATCTGTTGTTTCTCAGATCACTAAAATTTAGTATTAGGTTTTGCACATGATGAATACTAGTAAAGGAGAACCTCCCAGATCAATAAGAAAATAACAAAGTTGTCATAGCTAGCTAAGCCATCGGTCTGCAAATGTCTGCTTGAAATGTAAGCTAACTGCTTAATTATGTAGTGGATGTGGATAGGATTATTTTACTCTTTTTAGCTTATATTAATCAATGAGTTGAAGGTTAATACCACTTTTACATAACCTATAGTACCCTCCGGTCACACAACATGTCATGTTAAACACCAATTATAATATGTATGTTCTCTCCAAATACACTACTTATGAGTGTTCATTTCTATTAATTTGTCATATATATATTTGGAAATGAATCTGATATATGAACTTCCGATAGTAAATGAAAAATAATTTTGACAACATTATTCTCCTACATCCCAAACAAGCACAGCTCTCGGACCATGGTTGTTTGCTCGATATGTTTCTAAAAACATAGTATAAAGTATAAATGTAGACGTTCATAAACACGTGCATGCACTCACCGGTATAAACGCACACACATATATCTTAGCTTGGCCTATAAGCACATCTTGTTTGCTTATATATATGTTGTCCAAATGACGCCTAGAAATTTTAATAATTAATTAATAAAATAAAAGTGTACTATGTTATAGTGCATTTTAGTTCCATTAATTAACTGATACATTATAAAATTTTGTTAGCTAGACGATGCATCTATCATTCCTCTGTTTTTTTTCAGTTAATACCTGCTAATTAAGATCTAAGATTCTTGAGAAGAAACTATCTGAAAACTTCTGTTAGCTATTAGTTTGTGTACCTGATGAGATTCTCAGAGAAGTCTAATGGAACCACAGCCGCTTAAGCAGCATATGTATCAGTATAAAGGCTCTGAAATTTATCAGAAATAGCGTCATTAGATTTTGATGCCTGTCTTAAAATAGATTAGTTGACTTCGATACGGTAGTGCTGTCTTTTCTCTCTGCATCCATGAAAAAGACAAAACAAGGTTATTTTGGCTACAGGATAAGGACTGTTGGCCATTATCTTTTGCGAGAACAAAACAAGACATCACTGATTAAAAATTGAGTATATGCTCAAATAAGGCTGCTATTATATAGCGTTGTTCTTGAGAATATATCGTCTTTATTCTTCCACTTCCGTGCAGAAAAGAATGCAGAGACCGAGTGATCATGAGAAAGTTACATGCATTTTAAACGATTATTGATGTTGATGTCTATGGTTGTTAATTTTACTTCTTAATTAATTAACGATAGAACAGATTTTTACAGTGTGCATGGATATCCATCAATTCAAATATTCAACCAATGATTATTTTAATTACCTCATATAACTTCGCGCACACAATAATTAAGAACTTGCATGTATTCCGTCCGATTATTGCACCTGAGATTGGCATTGTTTGAAACAAGTGAGCAAAAAATACTAATACACACACGCTTAATTAGGCCTAGAAACATACTCCCTCCGTTTTTTAATAGATGACGCCGTTGACTTTTTCTCATATGTTTGACCATTCGTCTTATTCAAAAATTTTATGCAAATGTATAAGATATAAATCACACTTAAAGTACTATGAGTGATAAAAAAACTCATAACAAAATAAATTATAATTACGTAATTTTTTTAAATAAGACGAATGGTCAAACATGTGAGAAAAAGTCAACGGCGTCATCTATTAAAAAAACAGAGGTAGTATGAAATATATACATATCAACAGGAATTTCAGAACCTATATATATAAACATGTGTGAAATGAGGGTATGATGAGACTCAAATAAAGTTTTGTTTCATATGTTAGGGAACAAAGGTGGCTAGTTTTAATCATCAAGACAAAGGGTAATTAAACTTGGCCGTTATTTTTTGACCGCAAATAAAATATGTTGGCCGCCAAGAAAATCCTGGTTTCTTGTAGTGATATTTTTCCCAAATATAAGAAAGGCTGTGGTACTACCAATATGGAGTGCTTGAGATATTAGGGAGGATGGGACATCCCTTTCCTCTCTGAACCACTATATATTTGTACCCTTAGTGTGTCTTAAATTGAACTTGATATGATTTAATTTATCTTCATTAGCTTAGCATAGTAGTCGAGTGGTATAATTTGCTTACTTAATTTGAATTCAATAGGGATATATAAATTTAATTTTAAATTTTAAATTCAATAGAGAGACAAGTATAAATTTAATTTTTATGGACTAAGACTTCTCTCTTGATAATAACCAGTAGCATCGACAACACTCGCTGCGTATGTATTTCTTCGCATGCTCCAGTCCCGTGTTCTCTTGTCGATCGATTTCTTATTGCTTAAGCAAAGGCACAAGGTCTAGTTCTTACAATACTGTTAAAATAAAACCACATTTGAGGAATGTTTGAGAAGAATCTTTGCTTAATTGTCAAAGAAGGAAGCATATATTCCCTTGTAGATAAAGAAAATGGCAGTGAGGCAGCGCACGGGCGCTTTACAATGTTCTTACTCATCCTCTCTACTTTCCCTTCCTAAATGGGACCCCTCTTGGAGGCTTGAAGCTAAACCCTAATTTTTGACCTCTCACAACTTCACTTTCTCTTTCATAATTATTTTCATGCATGGAGTTTGAGGTGTCGTTGGCGAATGCTTTAGTGGTGACGTAAGCATGCAAGCACATGTGGAGGGAGATTGAGGAAGAACATGTGCTCCTTTGATTCCCTTGTAGCATCAATATCTATTAGGCTGATCTTTTGTAGTTTTCTCTTTTAATATATATATATATATATATATATTATGTACACACAAGTTGTCATGTGTCATGTAGCAAGATAAGAGAAAACATAGGTTGATATACCATCAAAATTTTGATATTTACCCTGCAGTAACATATTGATATTTACGAAAAATACCATATTATATCGCGAACGAGCAAGAGGCGGCATTAGGGTTCATTTGTTAACAAGTGCAAAATGTCTTCTCACACCCTTCCCTATCAGTTTATTTCTTCTCTTGTATTTTACACTCAGTTGGTCTGCAATAGATTTTATATATATATATATATATATATATATATATATATATATATATATATATATATATATATATATATATATATATATATATATATATATATATATATATATATATATATATATATATATATATATATATGTATATATATATGTTTACCTAATTAATATTTTTCTACAAATATAAACGAGATTTCTGAGGTGAACAATTAGGGACTTTCATTATATATATGAAACCATGCACCAGCTTCCCTAACTTGTTCTGCTTAATTAATTTGTTGCATGATCAAGGGCTCAAGTGCAACATATATATAAGATAAAATTCTCATTCTAATGCAGAACATATCAATTGTCTGGTCATCTGACACCACATTCAAGATCAGTCAGCAATGGAAAGAAGAGAAAGAGAAAGTTGCATGAATTCTAAGTGCCCCACATGGGCACCAATGGCATGATGAGTGGCTAGCTACAATATTGGAAGACATGGGGACTTTGATTTGATTTCTTTTGGGTGAACATATGTATGTTGCATTGATTGGTGTCTCTTCTTGTCCAAACTTGTCGAGCTCTAGGCTCAACGCATTTGCATCCTTTTTTCCAGTTCCTACAAAATATGTTTTACATTGCAATGATTTACACATGATAAGTTCCTGCAGGCTTGCTGCATGGTCGATGTCTGAATGTTAGATAGTTAAAATATATGTTGTACTAGCTACCTGGTCCTTTTGGGAGTATATATACGTAAGCATGTCTAGCTCCTTTTTTTTTTTCTGAAGGCAAGTCACTGGCTATTTATATATTGTGTAGAGGCTGGGTTTATCCCATTTTCTAAAAAAAAGCTATATATATATTGACCCCAATGTAGTGAAGGTTACATAGATCAGAAGTGTATATGTAACTTATGCGGAATGTCTGATGATCGATATGTGATATATTGTTTTTTTTCTTTAAACGAGAAAATAGGGGTGATGATGGTTTGTAGTTGCCCCCATTTCCATTGTAGATCTTAATTTTGTGTATGTAAATATGTATGCATGTCTATGTTATTTGAAAGATTTTTTTAATAAAAAACACATATTTACATAGTTTTACATGTGAAGAATATTAATTATGTATTTAATTTTGTATTATACTTATAGTATATTCAGTTGGGAACTTGGGATATATTGCAAAGCACGGACATGATGCTAGTATTTCCATAAAAATGTAATTGATTTGGTGAGAAATCAAAGGGCAATTTTTTAAAAAAAATTAAATTTGTATGGACTTTTTTCATTACTCCATTCCAGAAAAAACGAATTCCTAGCTACGAAGGGGTAGGTAGGGTTGGTCTTTTTTTTAGACGGAGGGGTAGGTAGTTATAAGCCTCTCGCCGTCTAATTAATTATTGGCTTGTCAACCAAAATTAAAATTTGGAGTTTTTTTCATAGAGTTTTTTCATCATATTCTATTTTATAGTTTTCCGCTAACAATATAAATATTAAAGTTTTACATATAAATTTCTTTTGGTTGTTTTGTTTATTTTTATAAGGTTTATCAGCTCAAATAATCAAAGGTTAATTAAGTACTCCCTCCGGTTCCATATAAATTGACGATTTTAGACAAAGTTGAGGTCAAACTTTTATAATTTTGACCATCAATAACTTTAAAAATATTTAGTTTAAAGGGACTAGAACAACATATATAGATTTTTCTTTCAAAGCACTATAATAAAAGTAAACATACATATATTTATTATATGTATTATAATAAAAATAATGTCAAAGATATATTTTGTAGACCGTGTCATTGTTCAAAACGTCAATTAAAATGAAACTGGAGTGAGTAATAAACACTACCCACATTCCTTGGTAGTTGATGTAGATTTTCTGCTTTAAATGTCATTTTAGGACGCTGTAGAACGACAGTTAAGTCGTCGTGTGTTGAAATAACACGTACTTTCACATCTCATTGTGCTCTTAATAGTTTTTGGTCAAATAATGATCAAAAGTATGTCTAGAACGACAAATCTCGACAACAACATCGACAAATTAATTAATAAAAAAACAACAAATTTAATGTAAAAACACCGATGCTCCCTGGTCAAAAAGGGACCTGGTATGCACACACTATAAGTACAAAATAAAGGTCAGTACGTACTAGCTTACTTGGTTTGTTTTCTAGTGCCAAAGAGGGAAATATAAAAAGCAGAGAGAGTATAGATCCAATGGTGTGGGGGCACGCAAAGACAAAATCATGCATGATCTGTTTAGTGCCGAGCAAAAGGCACAGTTTAATCCAAAACTGATGCTAATTAACTATATATGCTTTCATGCACTAACTGTTACATCCTCTGATTCTGAAAGAGATGGGTGGAAGATTGCAAAGATCAGGGGGAGAAGATCCACATAAATGTGTTCCAAACACATGTCACATATATATGTACTTAATTACTTGTGTCCCATCCTTAATGACTAGTTACATTATAGTACATATACTGACAGAAGCATATATAACAGTTGATCCAATTTTAATATCTGTTTATAGGAATCCTTTACGCCAGACCTAAGAACTTCTTTGGATTAAGGCATTTCAACAAAATTATTTTATGTGTAAAAAGAATTGGAAAGACTATGTAATGATCCAAAAAACGGTGCAATGTCCGGTACTGCTTCACGTACTATGGGCCTGTTCAGCAGGCCGACTGCGACGGTTGCGACTGCGCACAGTGAGTGTGGCGCTGTTCGTGCCGGCTGCGGCAGCCTCGGCAGCCAAACAAGCCCTATGAGTAAATTATATCTAGATATGTGTTAGTTACTCTATTTGCACCTACTATCATGATAACTATTGAAGTTTCGAAACCGTACCTTCTCATAATTTTTTTACATTTTTTTTTTGCAACAACCAGTATTTTACATAGCGATTCTAATTATCCATCTAATTTATTTTATAACGTTATAAAATTTATAAAAATTTATATGCTATATAATTAGCTAGTAATACATATATGTAGCCCTATATATACTAACCATGTTGTCGAAAGGATATTATATGAGCACACACTACTCAATTAAAACCAAAAGAGAGCCCCTCTCATCTTTTGGCAAATTAAAGGAGGGGTTGAAGGCATGGAGTTGGGGTCGGCCTTGGTGGCTTTTTCCCGGCCAGGATAGAGAATATCACCCTTGGGCTTTGTAGCAGAAGACTCCTAGCTAGCTAGCTAGCTAGCTAGAGAGAGAAACAAAGAAAGAGAAAGTTTGTGTCACACACAGACAAAAAAAAAGGAAGAAGCAGCAAAGCCATCACCCCAAGCAAAAGAGGAGAGAGTGAGAGAGAAACCCATCTAGAGAGAGAGAGAGACTAAAGAGCATATGAGCACAAGCTAGAGCTACAAGTGTGATCAAGCCATAGATAGAGAGAGAGAGAGAGGAAGAGCGAGCGAACCCTATTCCTTGTTCTTGAATCTGTCGTCTCCAATCGGGCAGGATCAAGGATCGACGAGGTAGAGAGAGTTATTATTATTATAGAGAGAGAGAATTAATTCGAGAGAGATCTAGAGAGAGAAGAAGAAGAGAGGAGATCATAGAAGAATGTTCCCTGGCTCGAAGAAGGGCGGCGGCGGCGGCGCCGCGGTGAGCTCGGGTGACGGCGGCGGCGGCAGGGCGGCGGCGGCGATGTGCGTGCAGGGCGACTCCGGCCTGGTCCTCACCACCGACCCCAAGCCGCGGCTCCGGTGGACGGTGGAGCTCCACGAGCGCTTCGTCGACGCCGTCACCCAGCTCGGCGGCCCCGACAGTACGCATCATCAATCTCTCAATCAATTCTCTCCAAAAAAATCGAAACAAGAATTAATCTCTTCTTTCTTACGATGAATTGATGATCGTCTTGTCGTCGCAGAGGCGACGCCCAAGACGATCATGAGGGTGATGGGAGTGAAGGGCCTCACCCTCTACCACCTCAAGAGCCATCTCCAGGTAACCTAGCTAGCTAACCACACCTTAGCTAGCTAGGGTTTTCTCCTAGCTTAGCTTGTTCCTCGATCTCTTTCTATCTATATGATTCTATATTCTTATGTTGGATGATTAACTAAATCTGTTTTTGGTTTCCTGAATATATCATGAACAGAAATTCAGGTTAGGGAAGCAACCGCACAAGGAGTTCAGCGAGCACTCAGTTAAGGAAGGTAATCAAGATCTTCTAGCATGCAGTGTGATTGATTTCAGTTTTGAATTTGAAGTTATAACTTAATTTCCACCACCAGTGCAACTGATAGTCTGAGGCGACTGATTTGTTCTTGAAATTTTCCACAGCCGCGGCAATGGAGATGCAAAGAAACGCAGCATCTTCTTCAGGCATAATGGGCAGAAGCATGAACCATGAGTAAGTTCTTTTCACAGATCACCTACACTAGTACACTAGTAACAGTACACTAGTACTGTAGAATTAATCCGGTTTAAGATTTTAATTTCTTTCTTAGTCCTTGTTCAGTTACTCTTTTTTTTTGTTCTTTCCTAACTCCATTTTTGTGTTTGCTTGTGTGTGAAATTCTCTCTCTCAGCCGCAACGTGAACGATGCCATCAGAATGCAGATGGAGGTGCAAAGAAGGCTACATGAGCAACTAGAGGTAATTAACAAAATAAAAGCGTTGCATCCACATGCATATGCATTCAAATTAAATTGCACCAACAAATTCACATGAAGTTTCATCAAGTTTCTCCTTTCAAATAAAGCACCAGGGAAGTTTACCTATCCACTTTTCTGCCCTTCATTCCCATGCTGCCATGCATACATACAGCCAGCTTAGCTTCTCATCATGCATACATCAACAACTTAAATTACATACCTCAACATTCTCATGAACCTTTACTTATACTACTTAATTATTACCATAACTACAAGATTAGTTAATTAGGCTAATAATTATGCCCTAATTAGCAAAGCTCATCATCATGCATATATATGGACAATTTGAATTGTCCAACAAATTAAAATTGGGCATGAATTCTAATTGGTGACATGCAGGTGCAGAAGCATCTGCAGATGAGGATCGAAGCGCAGGGGAAGTACATGCAGTCCATCCTGGAGAAAGCCTATCAGACGCTCGCCGCCGGCGATGTCGCGGCGGCGGTGGCGTGCGGCCCGGCGGGGTACAAATCCCTAGGCAACCACCAGGCGGCGGTGCTCGACGTGTGCTCCATGGGCTTCCCTTCCCTGCAAGACCTCCACATGTACGGCGGCGCCGGCGGCGGCCACCTCGACCTGCAGCAGCAGCAGCCGCCGGCGTCGACGATGGAGAGCTTCTTCGCCTGCGGCGACGGCGGCGGCTCGCTGGGGAAGACGGCGGCGAAGACGAGGCATTACGGCGGCGCCGGGAAGAGCCCGATGATGTGGGGCGTCGACGACGACGACGACGACGACGACCCGGCCGGGAAGTGCGGCGGCGGCGGCCATCATCAGCTGCAGATGGCGCCGCCGCCGATGATGGACGGCGGCATCGACGTCATGGACTCCCTCGCCGCCGACGTCTACGAGACGAAGCCGATCATGTCCGGCGACTCGACGGGGAGCAAGGGCGGCGGCTACGACGTCGCGGCGGCGGCGTCGAAGCTGGAGAGGCCGTCGCCGCGGCGGCCGCCGCAGCTGGGGAGCCCGTCGGTGATGGCCGGAGCTCAGACGAGGAACCTATCCTACGGGTAATCACAATTAGTTAATTAATTAATGAGTTAATTAACTAATTAAACCAGTTAATCACAGCAGAGGAAATTAATTAAATTGGCTCGTGCTCGATCGATCGAACTGTGGCTAAATAAGTTTTACAGCTCGAGTTCATGCATGGATTAATGGATATATAATTGGTAGCAACAGGGGGTAAATTATTATTAATGCGGCATTAATCAGGATGATCTTGTGGTATTGTGGTGCATCGATCATATATATGCTTGATGATGATGCCCAAATGCTAATTAAGATTATCTATTTTGAGGATGCATGTAATATGTTCTGTGTAATTGTGTGTTGTGTTAATTATCAAGATCATGGGTGTAAATGTGTAACTTATATTTGGCATTCTTGCATGCTAAAGAAACAAGCTTTCATTGATATATCTGAGGCTGCATGCGCGTATGTCGGTCGATCAAAAAACACAATGTTAATGGAACTTAAATTCCAGGTTGATACGTGTATTTAATTTACTGATTATGGAAATATGTTGAGATTTATTTCTGAAATATGAAAAACTAAATGCACCTAGTCGTCTATAGACTATAGCTTCGGCTCAAGGTTCATTCATGCGATCATATGATCGAATATATATATGCACATATATGTATGTGTTCATCAAATAAATTAACCATTTATGCATAGTTCACTAGCTAGATGTGTGTATATACATTGATGATTGATCAATATTTGTTCTAGCTCTGTAAAACGTTGCCGCATCAATTAATCTGCAATATATATATAATATGCCACAAGATGGATATATACATTTTCCAAGATAACTATATTAATTAATGAGCACACACATATGGCATCCATCTCTCAATTAATAAGCTGTATTACTAATAAATATAATACAGAAAATTTGTGCTACATATATATCCTCCCATATATGGAATTTTGATATCAATACGAGCTGCGATCGATCGATTAATACGACCATATGTAAAATATAGGTAAATATATATCAGTGGTCCAAGTTAATTATTATATAATATAATATAATAAGTTTTACAGTAGATTAATATTCCCAGATAAAACAATATGTACATTTCTGAATGGGAGCTGGAGTACATACTCCCTCCATATATATCTGATATAAAGTACAAAGCCTTCACTATAGTACATATATACTCCCTCCATATATCTCGTCAACCTGCAGAAAATATATATGAATCATCAAAGTAGTCCTGCAAAGCAAAAGCAAAACGAATCTGCCTTATTAATTCTGTATAATTATATGTGTGTGATTAATTATATACTACACATATGGAATCAAGGAAAAAATATATATTACTTCTAGCAAGATAAGTACACACTATAGTACTCCTATCTAGCTGGCTTAGCTTAAGCCAAATTAAGAACGAGCTTATATGCATAATGCATGCATGCATGCATGAAATTAAGCATTATCAAAATGTAATTTTGCAATCAAGCCCCCTCATGTGTGGCCGTGTGGGCCTAATCGAAATGATGATGATTCTACAGCCATGTAAAGAGGAAAAGAAGAAAGACAAGGGAGGAAAAAGGAAAATCAAAGCAAGAGTGTATTCGTACTACACGCAAAACGATTCGTATTTCGAATTCGGTTCATGACAACAGCATAATTGAAATGGGAACTTTGAAAACTTGCTAGCTAGATCTGTCCCTGCAGCTTAGGATTATCCGTCCCATAATATAAGGGATTTTAGGTGAATATGACACATCCTAGTACAATTAATCTAGACAGATCGTCTTATATTATGGGACAGAGGGAGTAGTAAGACCCTGTTTAGATGGGACTAAAACTTTTAAGTCTCTATCACATCGGATGTTTAGACACTAATTATAAATATTAAACGTAGACTATTAATAAAACCCATCCATAATTTTGGACTAATTCGTGAGACAAATCTATTGAGCCTAATTAATCCATGATTAGCCTATATGATGCTACAGTAAACATTCTCTAATTATGGATTAATTAGGCTTAAAATATATATCTCGCAAATTAGTTTTCATTTATATAATTAGTTTTGTAAGTAGTCTATATTTAATACTCCAAATTAGTGTCTAAATACAGAGACTAAATTTAAGTCCCTGGATCTAAACACCACCTAAATTTCACCTACGGCAGTTATTATGATTGGAGTTAACAAAACCATAAGGGTTTTGGCACGTGACAACCCCAGGTATTATGGCTATAATGTTCTACAAAACGATCATTGACTTTGATATATGCTACGTGCATATTTTTTTATTTCTATACAATCATATATCTTAAATTCATGAGTTCTTTATCCATCGTATAAGTGTTACGTCGATGTAAGTACAGCTTTTTAAATTTTGGTACATGAATATGTCAAATCGATAATGGCGTGGTTTTATGAAACATTATAATCATAATATCTAGATTAATGTATCATCTACCATAATCCCTGTGTTTTTTGCGACTTAGACCATAATAGGTGGGGTTTCATAAAATTTACTTTTAGTTTTAAATTAATCTTAAGAAGCATATATATATATATATATATATATATATATATATATATATATATATATATATATATATATATATATATATATATATATATATATATATGCGCCTAGATTCTCAGGGTACAAAATTCACATAGTTAAATTAGGGCACATGGCACAAATGATTTTGGCGGTTTTGAACAAAGTTGTGATCGCAAGATCATCAAAGATCCACAAATTCAATATACGGTGTCCTCAAGCGAGAATGGTCTGCCCAAATACAAGGAATCAAAATGTTTAGGTATGTAGAGTGGGTTTGAGAGTTAAAATTATACTATATCCTAAATTTAGAGATAAATTGATTGTGGCCTTTTACGGAAATTAAAGTACATATATACATGACATTTGTTACATGGAGATTGATCAATGTGGCTCTAATGTCTCATATCAACCCATTTGATCAAATATTCTTGAGGATCGCATGCTTTAGCAGATCCGACGGTCTACATCAACAATTCAACATCGCGAACAGAATAACAAGGCGAGGCACACAGTGGCATGTACATAAGGTGTGTAGTGACAAATTAAAAGGCCCATAAAAAGGGGAAAAAAGACTTGTTATTTAGTTGGCATTTTGTCCTTGCATTGTATATACCGTTGTTGGAAGCTCTCTGAAAATGCTTCAAGGTATTTATATGTGTACCATAGGGATTGGGTTTATATGCATTGTTATTTCAGATTTTTCTTTTGTAAAGAAGGCCATTTAATCTGTGGATCATCTAGCCTATCCCTCACGAATTAAGGAACAAATCTTCTAGCATATCAGAAATGTGATCAGATTGGCTATATGCAACATCAATTAAACAATATCCGGCCAAAGATAGCACAGATAAGGAGGAATGGAGGAAGTTGACACCTATACATAGAAAAAGGAAGAACGATAGAAGTCGACATGCAGATATAGGTGAGCGATGGACCAAAATAGACTCGAAGAACACCACAGAACAAGCATTATATTGAAGCATTGGCGATGCCCGGCACCATACCCTTCCATACCTTGAATGAGGCAGACGCACATTGAGTATCTTTCCATCTTTTCCAACCCCTTTTAGTTTTTTTTTTCTCTGGGGAGGGTTAATTGTTCTTTGCAATGCTATCGTATATACTATCAATAGTACCATATAACGTCATGTTGGCTTGCGTAGTAGTTGCCACTTGTCACTACAATATACACTTGTATATATCTAAGTTTGCGGCTCTGATATTCTTGCTGCTTTGTATATTGTGAATGCATTAAGATAATGCTAGCCTATTTTTTTAGGGGTATAAGAGGAAGATTAGTTTTTTTATAAAAAAATCTTATTTAATGCTCCATGCATGTGTCTAAAGATTCGATGTATTGTTTTTTGGGAAATTTTTTTTGAGGAACTAAACCAGGCCTTAGTTCCCAAACAAAATTTTTCACACTGTCACATCAAATGTTTGACACATGCATAGAGTATTAAATGTAGAAAAAAATCAATTACATAGTTCGCCAAGAAATTACGAGACGAATCTTTTAAGCCTAATTGCGTTATGATTTGACAATGTGATGCTATAGTAAACACTTGCTAATGACGAATTAATTAGGCTTAATAAATTCGTCTCGCAGTTTTCTGGCGGAATCTGTAATTTGTTTTGTTATTAGACTACGTTTAATACTTTAAATGTATGTCTGTATATGTGATATGATATGAAAGGGCAAAATTTTTTACCACCTAAACAGGCCCTCAGTAGAAGCACTCTTTATTGGTGCATGGGAAATGCAGAGAGACCAGATAAAGTAGAGAGAGATGCAGAGATTTCAAGGAAGCTTCTTGTTGAACCGAACCCATATGCTCGATCTATGCTACGGACGGGAGAGAACTCCAAAAGCGTCCAACACTGAGAGCACAATTTTCGAGGCAAATCATCCTGGCCTCGGATTCCGGTCTGATCTTCTCTGGCAGGTGGGTCCCACTGGCAAGAGACAGGCAGCCTTTGGGTGAAAGAGAGGAAAGAGAGAGAAGAAGAAGAAGAAGAAGAAAGGCGCCATTGATGCAAGAGGAAGCTTCGTTTACGCTTTGCTAGCTTAGCTGCTGCTGACTGTAGTGGTGGTAGCAGTGCAGTGCAGTGTAGAGTAGTAAGGTTAATATCTTGTCTGTTCTTGTTGCCTCGGTAGGTGCCAAAGAGCGACAGAGGATTATGAATGATGATACTATATTAGAGCAAGTTTAATAGTATAGCCCACTAATAGCTCCAAATCATATATAGCCAATGTAATAGCCAATTCTACAATAGTTGTTTACTATACAATTAGTACATGGTCCCATCTGTCATACACACATTACGTTTTGAAGTCCGTGTTACAGCTGGCTTATATATCTGTAGCCCGCTACTATTCTCTCTCTTCCTTTATCTTTTTAAAATATGTTTATAGCTAGCTTATAGCCTGCTATTGTACCTGCTATTACGAGTGTTGAGAACTTGAGACTCGAGAGGATATCCCGGTGACCGGCCGGATCTACATTTTTATTTCATGTGCTTTTTCCTCCTCCAAATACTACCACGACATGATGTATAGGAGTATATATAAGTAAAACTGGTTTTGATGGAGTTCATGCAAAATGGTATTGGTAATTTGGTACCACGCCATATTTGGTGGGAGATTCAACAATCACTCGTCCTAAAATATAAAACCATGTTTCATATTATAAATCACTGTGGCTTTGAGTTTAATCAAGTTTATAAAAGAAAGCTGATAGATATATCTATAGCATCAAATTAGTTTGAGTAAGAAACAAATCAAAAACCCCTCCGTTAATACAAAAATATATAACAACCTCTAGCCTTCAAAATTTATCCCAAAATATAACTTCACCTACATTTTTTTTCTCATCTAATCACAACCATCCCACATTTAACTCCACCAATTTTCTCAATATCCATGTTTAACCCTAAATTTGAGACAAAAGTAGTAAAACGGAGGGAGTTTAAATGTTATCACAATTCCTTTTACCAGAATCAGCTTAACCTTTTTTTCTCAGATAACAGGAGATTTATTGAACTCAACAAATTGCACGAGGTCATAATACACTTATCCCGAGAATCAACTGAGCTGGCTACCGGGTGCACTGATAAGTCTGAAATTTCACAAACTGAAATGAAATCTTAAACCTTGGGGCCTCGCCTCAAAAGGAAGGACGTGAAAAGGTTGGCAGAACATTGCGGGTATCCTCCAAATTCTCTAGAAAGCCCACATTTTGCACCAACGAATCGATGTCTAAATGCGATACAATAAAACGGAGGCGTGTAGCGAATCCCGCAATTATGGTAAGATTCAATCAGACCACATGCATATGAGTTCAGAAAAGTTCTTGAACCGCAACTCAATTCAATACATCAAGAGATCATGCAAAATGGTCCCAAAGGGGCAAGGCCTGATTTTCATGCAGCTCATGGTCGAGCCCATTGGATACTTTTGCTTTGTTTTTGTTGCTTGACTAGAGGCTTTCCATTTTTTTTATTTCCTAGTAGTAGAATTAAAGTTGTTGTCTTTGGACATGGACACTACTGATATGAGTAGCGTGATGATTTCTCAGGTAGTACTAGTACCAAACAAAGCTCGGAGATGAAGCCGTGCTTTACGGTTCACATCATGTACAACTCATTGGGGAACTTTTTATTCCGGCTCCCTGGCTTAGCTTACTCCACTTTATTTTTATTATTTCTTCTTATTATTATTCTAAGTTTCTAACCTGTCCTGCAGGTGCAAGTAGCCTCAGTGCTCTTCAGTTCTTGCAGCTACTCTTGCCCCCGGCTTCGATTCATCACCAGCCAGGTACTTCGGTTTTAAGACGCACGGTACTCTCAAGTGGATCAGTTCAGGTTTCCCATGCAAATGTACTTGAGCTGCAATTGCAAACCGAGCAATGTGATCAAGAACAGGATAAGCGTAAAACCAGAGAGGTGTTTGCAATTTGCATGTCTAATGGCAATGCTAACCTCCAGGTACTCGTCCATGCCGTATTTTGATCCTTCTCTCCCAAGGCCAGATTGCTTGACGCCGCCAAACGGCGCAACCTGAAGAAAAAACAAGTTAGAACAGCATTTATAAAGTGGACCATAAGGAGAATGGAGTTGCTTAGCTTTTGTTATCTGGGACGGTGCTTGCTTCTTACCTCTGTTGAGATGATCCCCTCGTTCACACCGACTAGTCCATATTCAAGAGCTTCCGAAACGCGCCATGAACGAGGTATGCTCTTTGTGAAGATATATGCAGCTAAGCCTGCAATTAATCATTGAAGAAGATAATTCTTGAGGGATTGGAAGGAACAAGGGAAACATGTCATGTTTGTACAGCTAGCAATAGGGGATGCATTTCTACAGGTTAGCAGTATGGACATCGTTTCTCATCATATTTCAACCTTAAAGCAAAACAAGGACATGACTGAACTAATATGGATAAATAACTGTCAGGAATTCTTAAGGTAGATAGGCCTACATGGTTAAAATTCTATATTGCTACATCCATGTTAGTTGCCTTGTCTCTCACTACAGAAATACCCTGACTTGCTACAATGCAGTTTCTTCTTCTTCTTTTTTTCTTTAAAGGACTAGGCATATCACTGAAGAGCAAATTTTAAGGAAACAGTCTTAAATAGTTAAGAATATACTGTACTCTAGTAACGAACCTGCGTTGGTATCATTGGCCATACGGATTGCATCTTCCTCAGTTTTGAATGGTACAAGTGGTGCAACTGGACCAAAGACTTCTTCCCTGAAGCCAAATGTGATTGTTAGAAACTAGAACAAGGATGTCAAAGAATTTCTCAATGATTGAACATTTCTTCGCATGAAGGTAAAGCATATGCACTAAAATAAGGTCAAATCACAATTTTTGAACCCTACCTGAAAAGAAGCATATCATTGCTGACGTTCCCTACTACAGTTGGCTCATAGAATGACATCCCAAGGCTGTGCCTTTTACCACCAAGCATGATGTTTGCTCCCTGCAAAAGGATGATGGGGGTATCTTACGTGCAGTTGCAAAGATAAGCAGACAAAAGAAAACAAACAAGGTCCCAGTCTTTAACTGAAGCAGGCAAACAACATAAGTACTAGCCAAAGCTGATTTATATACCCTTACAGGCCAAGTTAATGTTTTCCAAGAGAAATCCAGCAAACAGCCTATAGACCAACAAACCAGATGGGGCCAGGGGCAGCAATCAGTGCAGTTTTACATTTTTTAACCCTACCCTAATTTCAAAGGGGGGAATGAACATCCTTGTGATGATTTCAGATTACCTTTGAAGTGGCGTCATTTATGAACTTCTCTACCTGGAGGAAACAGATTGCAGATGGAACATTTGAGGAACTATTACTTAACATTAACAATATGGGAAATTACTGGAAGTCTGCAGAATTTATACCTTCTGAACAGCAGCTTCATTGATCAGAGGGCCCTGCATATTAAAGGAAATGGAAATCCTAAGTTGGGAATAGATAAATTCTAAAATGTATGTCATATAGGTATAACAAAATGCACAGAGCAGAGAGGCAAATTTGGTCCATATGAATTCATCCAGAAGGTGAACGGTTTTAATTTTAAGTGCTGTAACATTAGGTATACTTACAACGCTAATAAATAAGCATTCCATAAAATTTGTCTAGGCAATGAATATAAGAATCATATTGCCAAAAGTTATTAGTTCTATAATTTTAATGGCGATGGAGACACAGTTATGTACCTGTGATGTACTCTCTTCAAGCCCATTACCAACCTTCAAACTCTGAACAGCCTTGATAAACGCACTTGCAAATTTTTCATAAATACCTACAGATGAGACAAACACTATTGTAACAGAGCAAAATAGGCCCTAACAACATAAACATGTCATAGATGAAAAATCTACCTTCTTGCACCAATATCCTGTTTGCACATACACATGTCTGTCCGCTGTTACGGAACTTAGCAGCAAGCTGAACAGAAGTAGTGTTGATAAACATGCATCATAATAGAATATAAAATGCAATTAATGATGATGTATGTTGGTCAGTATATCAATGAGAAACAAAGTACACCACAAAAAAAAATGTTGAAATGGTAGATAAGTCTTTTTTTTTTTTGCTTACACTGCCTTTAATGGCAACATCAATGTCTGCATCATCAAAAACAATGCAAGGTGCATTGCCACCAAGCTCCAAAGAAACCTGTAAAATAACTTATCAGCATGAACACCAGAAATGTTTTTTTTTGAAAAGCCTCACTAAAAACATATAATTTACATAAAGTGAAATGACCTTACTCACTGACAATATGGTGCAACTGCGACCAATATGCCACCAAAAAGGTCAAAAGCAGAAATGTCAAAGCTATTATTGACATGATATAATATTACTAGCCAAAATACTGCTCAAAATTTAGAACTCTATATCAACACATCTAAGAACAACACACCATTTAGGAACCTTGCAGGCTAAGTGCATTAGCATGCTTTGACAAGTTTAGCCCAAAAACACACCATCAGGGGGTTCCAAAATGCAGGCATTTCCACCAGCTTCTGCCAAATGGCAAATTTGGGGCTGCTTTTCCAAGATTTGATGCTTTCAGCACATCTAATTAGTGATATAGACATTGTGGGGGAATACATGCTTTATGGGGTTTTTAGTGACTAGGCCGAAAGAAATAAAAAGTGTTAGGGGTGAGTTTGCAAAAACCGAGAGTACTGTCCAGTTTCCATTCATATGTAATTTCTTCATTGTACATAACCTTTGTGGATTTAAAAAAAAAATTAATATACCATAGCCACCCCCACCCCCCACCACATGTTTCAAGGTTGAAAGAAAAAACTGTCCAGTTAGCATTAGTTTTTTGAAACCTTCTTCCCAGATTCCTTGCACACTCATACAGACATGTGGCAATCAAGTGTATTCTAAAGGAGAATCAGCATTCATAATATATTTTATTGTCCAAACATCAGAACTTCTCGGTTATACCTTCTTCACAGTATTTGCTGATCCAGCCATCAGTTTTTTGCCAACAGCTGTTGACCCTGTGAATGTAATCTTTCTGACCTATTAAAAGCATATTATCTTGTAAAAAAAAATTGTTCTTACTTATCCTATTAACTCGGAAGAATCTAATATTGCGGATATGATGAAGAATGGGAGGAAATAGAACCTGTGTACTCTGGAGTAGAGCATCACCTATCTCAGGAGCATTACCCATCACAACATTTATTGCGCCCTGGATAAAAGAATATGTTCAAGATAGCGACCATGAATGGAATCATGAGAAGAAGAAAAAAACCACTGGATGAATGAACAGATAATGGAAAAACAACTTCTTCATTTGCGAATAACAGAGAGGAATTTAGATTTCTCTACTACTTGAAAGGGGTTGGTGGTGAACTGGTGATAATGTGCTCAAAACCCCCCATCCCTTCTCACACCAATCCTGATGGATCTACATAGACATCTGTGTTGTTTGTAGTAGTATTTTATCCTCTTCGCATGTGTATATCATCCACTGGGTGATTGTTCTGATGTGAATAACATGTTTTTTTCAGATTTGAGAACGATTATATTTGTACTGTGAAATTTATCACTACAATACACATTTTTTTTATATCCTTGCATTGCATGTGAACTACGCTAGTAATAGTAAATACTTGAACATAAGTGGAGTTGCAGATAACTTGAGAGAATTACAGCTGGTATTCCAGCTTGAAGAGCAAGATCTGCTGCAGCAAGTGCTGTCAAAGGTGTGAACTCTGATGGCTTGACAACGACAGTGCAGCCACAAGCCAATGCTGGTCCAACCTGCACAAAAGTACAAAACCACATATAAGAGAATAACATGTACTACCTTAGCTATTTCTCCCTTTTGAACAGTTTAGAAGAACAGAAGTGTAGTGCATTGCTCGAGACCTTTCTGGTTATCATCGCTAAAGGAAAATTCCATGGTGTAACAGCTCCAACTACTCCAACAGGCTGTAACAAAAGAAACACTAAGATATATAATATGTAGTTTATATGTAAATTTTCACATGGTAGGGATTAAATAGTAAAGATAAAGATAAGCTACAGCAGGTCAAGAAAACTATTTATTAGTTCGTGCTACACTTCAGTAATGGAGTGTTCAAACCTTATGCAAAATCAGATAGTAACCAATACTCATTTCTGATTATATCACTCTTCCTCTTTCATAAAAATGTATAAGCTCAGCAAAGATAGTAAAGTAGATCGTACAAGTACTCTACTACTATATATGTTACAGATAGAAATTGACAATGGCTCAAGACAAACTGGTGAATATGCAATAAAAACAGGCCGGTTAAGTGATTGGGGTTAAAGTTATTTTGAGCATAATTAATAAAGTTACAATGTTTTAGCATATTACCTGCTTCAAAACCAATAATCTACGATCAGATAGAGTTGGGGGAATAATATCACCATATATACGCTTTGCTTCTTCAGCAAAGTATTCAATAAAACTTGCACCATATGTGACCTGAATATTTATAGCAACCAATGAGTCTCCAGTAAGGCTTTAGAATCACATATTCCAACTAACGAATATCAGCGCAGTATTTTAGAAAGTACCTCAACAAGAGCCTCTTTCATAGGTTTCCCTTGCTCCAGTGTCATGAGAAGTGCAAGTTCTTCCTTGTGTGAGATAATTAAATCATGCCTTCGTGCAATATGATAAGTCAGAAAAAGCATCTAAGTAATACTACATAAAAATCGTTGTTATCACTAAATCTTTAAAATATGTGCTCATAAAAATTACCATTTTCTTAGAGCCTTGCTCCTCTCATTTGCAGTGAGTTTGCTCCAAGCTAAAAAAAGAAAAGGATTAATATTCAAACAAAAGGAGTATAAGTAGTGAATATGATCAACAAACAAAAGCAAATCAATTTATCCAAATTACTGCAAATAGTTATTTTAGATGGAATGCAATTTTCATTACCCAGCTTTTGGGAGAAAGCCAAAATACAGAGTCTGAAAACAGTAAAAAGAAAGAAACAGAAACTGCAGTGCTATTACAAAAGGCACCAAAGCGCTGGGTGGGGAGACCGGCTTAACATCCAAGATCACAAACAAGGGAACATCTCTCCCCCACAACCTCTGAACATTGCAAATAGTTATATAGAGAGCAAAATTGTATCCAAACAGACCTCTAATTATTGTATAGGAATGTGGAATAAAATGTTGTACAAGGCAAAGAATAAACATGACAAGTTTGATACAGATAAGAATAAACAAATATAAAAGGAGAGATGATTCTTTGAAATTCTAACTTCACTTTGCTAATAGTGTACTCTTTTTTTGTCTAATAGTTTGAGTTCCACCTTTGCATTTGGATAGAGTAAAGGTTATTCCATTGAGTACAGACTGTCTTCTAAATCTTTTACATAATTTTCCAGTGCTACATTTCGAAAGGCTTGCAACAAAAGAAGAATTTGATAGATATTCACCTTGTAAGGCTACATTGCAGTAGTTATTGATCCTATGACTTACTTATGAATTGCTCTAAGTACCAAACTTGACATTAGTAAGGGTTATTGTTGAGCTATATGATATCTAAGCAAACTAGAAGCATTTTTGAGATATAACTAGATATTTGTGGTGAATAAAAATATCGGTCACATGTGAAAACTAGTGCTCTTTATTGCCAAGAAGAATAAACAGAACTGAGATAAACTAAATTTCATTCGATTCAAAATATCCAGTATATGTATTGAATTCTCGAAGAAATTTAATCAAATAACATTAAAAAGATCAGGCCTACTAAAGCAACTCTGAAGCATAAAAATTGAATGTAGTTTATACTTCTGACGTACAATAGAATGTACTGTGAGCTGAAGCTATTGCATCAGATGTTTCTTTGCTGCCCATACAGGACACATTGGCAAGAGTCTCTCCAGTTGCTGGATTTTGAACCTAAGAGAGGAAAAGAATGGTGTTTTAATCATCAACAACTAACACTGTCATAAACTAGAGATATAAACACTGGATAAAGTTCTTTCCAATAGCAACGTGTTCTTATTGTCCAGTCCAATTGACAAAATTAACCTAAGCAGAAAAATCAAAAGCCACAATATGAGCTTAAATTGCAACGCTACATTCCTCATTCATGACTATTAACTCTGTAACAGCGATGGCAAATATGCTCTAACAAAAATATAAAGGTATAGAGCTAGTTTATGTTTGCAAGTAAGTGTATGGCATTCTCCAGCGATCTAGACTCAGTAACCCCCTCACAAAGATTTCCAAAACGAACAGCACTAGACAGTGTGATCTTTCATTCAATACAAAGATTTTCCCATTACAACACCTAGACACCCCAGTGTTATAAGTGCCCCTCTCGAAATCACCTAGCAATGTGAAACAAAACCACCAGGTACAAAGCATCTTGCAGAAAATAAATTAGCTCAACGAACTGCTCACAGGGATTTCCAAGAGCAAATTGCATGTTCACAACCTATACATTAAATTCACCAATTAATCTACAGTCCAACAGAGTTTCACCCCCACAATTCCAATCTGCATGTTCTGTACTAATCCATAAATCGACTGAAATTAATTCTATGCACGACGCATCAATCCACAGGCATCGAAACGAACAAGCGTAACAGTGAGTTTCGGTCCCAAGTTAGTGACTTCTCTAATATATATTTTTTTGACAAGTCGCCACACCAGAGCAGAGAAAGCGATGCAAGAGCAACCGGAGCTATGCCTGCCTGAGACGCGCGATGGGGACGGGTAACTAGGGCAAAAAATACCTCGATGGTCTTGCCGTCGTAGGCGTCCACCCATTTGCCGCCGATGAGCCCCTGCGTCCGGAGCAGCCCCGCCGCCCGTACCTTCTCCATCGCCGCCCCCGCGTCCACGCTCATCTGCACAAACCTCCCAATTCACAGCAAGCGCCCTAAACCCACATCCGAAGGGGGGGGGGGGCAGAGGGGGAGAGTACGTGGCGGCGGAGGAGGACGCCGGAGGAGGAGGTGGACGAGGCGGCGAGGATGTGGCGCGCGCCGAGCGCCGCCGCGCGTCGCATCGCCATCGCCATCGCCATGGTGGTGGGGGTGGAGAGTTCGCGAGGAAGACGACGAGGCGGGTGGCGATCGGACCACCTGTTCTGTTCGGATCAGTGGCGCTTTGTGCCGTAGTATTAAATTATTATATGGGGGAGATTTTGTAAATCTTTTTGTATAAAGTTTGAGTTTTTGAGCTGGTAAATTTTGGAATTATTTAGTACTCCACGTCATTCAAATTTCAAGTGATCAAATAATTTGGGAAATTGGAAGATGATGGAAAGATTTACTCCTATTTATGTTGTTAGGCTCTCTCTCTCTCTCTCTCTCTCGCTCGCTCGTTTGAAGCAGTATGAACTTGGAGAAATTTTGCTCTGTTTCATTTGACCAAAGCTTTATACTCGAAATTGATTGATCTTTGGAAGAAGTTTAGTACGACACGAGGTGACGAGGGAGGAAATAAATTTGGGCCATCCTTTAGTGGGCTTCATGGATTAGAAGAGTTGGGCCGAAAAAAAACGGGGCCAAGATATACCGAACATGACAATATGGGCCTTTGGTATGTCCAGTCCACAATATCAGATCCATGGACTTTTGGGCTGATTGTGCGGGTTGTCCTTACTTTCTTTGGAATGGAATCAATATCATTTTCCTTCAATATCGTTCTCTATTATTAATTGAAGATGTTTTCATCGGTATTTTGGTATGTCATCCGTGTATGAGTCGGTTTTTAAATTTTTGTATTTTTGAAAATACATATCTATATTTGAGTCGTTTTTAAGATCGTTCACTTTTGGTAATACAGAAGGAATCATATAAGAATCTCGCATGCTAACTTAAGACGATCGGACTCCTAACTGTAGCTCATAATTTTCTAAAAATATATAACAATAATACGATTAAAATAGACTTTACCCATTACAACGCACGGGTATTTTTTAAGTAACTTAAAACATAAAAAAGAGAAGATCGAACATATAATGTATAGAGATAATAAATTAACTAAGTATAATATGTCTATTTATGTCTATGCAAATTCCCGAGACACAATATCAATGTCAGGTTAGGCACTGGTATACCCACTAAGGCTGTGTTCGCTGGAGCGGGTTCCTAACTGGAACGCGCACGAAAAACGGAACGGTCCATTAACACATGATTAATTAAGTATTAGCTATTTTTTTCAAAAATGGATTAATATGATTTTTTTAAGCAACTTTCATATAGAAACTTTTTTTCAAAAAAATGCATCGTTTAGCAGTTTGAAAAGCGTGCGCGCGGAAAATAAGGGAGATAATTGGGAAACCTGGGGTAAGAACAAGAACACAGTCTAACTCTACAAATTTATGTGTTAAATATTATGTAGTATGTTTGCAAACAACTTTTTAAGAATAAAGATATTCTCAAGTCTATAACTGAAAAAAATTATAAGAAAGTCCATTGAAAAGTATAAGCCATGTAGTTGTCAATTTATAATCTGTAAAATACTTGGTCATTGAGGGCCTCCGGATCTACTAAATTCATGTTTGGCGTCACTTTAACCCACCTAAATGTGCATTCTTCTTATGCCAGCTCTCTCTCACTATTTTATCTTCTCAATTTTTCTTTCTTTCTTGCCACCGGTCCACCAATTGAAACGTACTACATTAGAAAAGTAATTTAGATCCATCATATTTGTCTAAACGTGTTCTAAGTCGATGTTGACAACTCCACTTCATTTCAGGTTTCACCGCACTTGCTTTTGTTAATCATGTCGGTACATGTTACATACACTACTTCCTCCGTTTCACAATGTAAGTCATTCTAGCATTTTCCAGACAGATTCATTAATATCAATATGAACATGGAAAATGCTCGAATGACTTACATGGTGAAACAGATGGAGTACATTAAAATAAATGGCTAATATAAACTATTATTCTAGAAAAACATAATATAAGTAAAAAAGGGCTTTTACAGAGAAAGTGATAGTTACTATTTACCCAAAATTATTTCATGAAATACTAATTCACAGAGGATTCAATTAGGAAAAAAAAAGGTTTTGCTAGTCTTTTAGTTAGGAAACTTTTAGACTTTATATGCGGTGAAATAAAAATCTAAGAATTCACGCGTGTGGGATGCGGCCATGGGTCAACCTTCATCTTCGATTGGAAAAGAAGAAAAAAAAAATCAGATTGAAAGTTAAAATTTAAAATAGAGTCAAATAAACAATTACCTCAATTATTTGAAGGTTTTCAAAAGAAATAAGTACTCCCTATAAAAAATCCAAAACAATGCAACTACTCTACCTAACACAACCGCCCAATCCAATTTTAGGGCTGAAAAGAATGCGATTAGAATTTAGAAACTTCTAAAGGAAAAAATCTCATCTCATCTCATCTCAAGAAGAAAAATAATTAATTACTCGCAGCAAAGGACGGACAGTTTCCTGCGCAAATTCCACGTTCCACCTTCCTCTTCGGTCGTCTCCGCCGGCTTGGAGTTGGGAGAAGAAGCTCAAACGCGGAGGCCACCACGACCACCACAACACCACCACCTCTTCTCCTAGTCAAACCCACCCTTCCCTTGTAATCTTCGCAACAACAGCAGGACGGCAAGTTCGTAGCTTTCCCCTCCGCTTTATACACCCGCATCTCCAAATCTGAGGAGAGAGGGGAGAAGATAAAGAAAGAAAAGCGCGCATTTTGGTGTCCGGGGAAGGGAAAAGGGCGGTTCTTGGCGTCGGTGGCGGGTTTTGTTTTTTGGGGGTGGAAGCGGTTGGTTTGGGGATGAGCAGCGGCCAGGAAGCCGGATCGAGCTCCGGTGGATCCGGCGATGGCGGCGCGGCGGCGCCCAGGAGGAACACCAGGAAGCCCAAGTGTGAGATCTTGCTGCGATTATCTTTGTTGTTGCTTCTCGTTTTTTCTTATTTTTATTTTGTTCCCCTTTTGATCGGGGGTTTGGAGTAATAATTTCCGGTTTTTTTTTTCATCCTTTGTGATATACTAGTACTAGTAGATTATATGAGTTTGAAGAGGTTTAGATGTTTTATGTGTAAGGTTTAATTTGGCTGAAGTACTGAAAGTTGTGATGCTATAATTTAGATTTCAATTCGAGACTGGGACATTATTGTTATAGGATTTTTTTTTTTAAAAAGTTCTTGTTCTTCCTATCTGCAATAGTAGCAGTTGGCTTTGACTTTAGAACTGGAGTTTTGAGTCATCGACGAAGCCTTTGCAATTTAGAATGGTCTGCCATCTTTTCAGATGGTGGGATGATTGTTTTGGTGGAATTGTTAAATTCGCTATGAAATTTACTTTATTTACCCTCTTTTATGTGCAGATTCCAAGTTTACTCAGCAGGAGCTCCCAGCTTGCAAGCCGATTCTTACTCCAAAATGGGTAAGCTGATACTAGCCCAAAAAAAGTGCCTGCTGTTAGTTATATTTAGCTTGAGTGAGATGGCATGTTTAATCACCTGACGGATGCTTGTGCTTATCTTACGCAGGTCATTTCAGTTTTCGTTCTTGTCGGAGTCATTTTTGTCCCAATCGGGCTTGTTTCGTTGAAGGCTTCACGAAAGGTATGCTGTATTTTTTATTCGAACTTCAAAATATGTTTGGCCAAGCGTGAATATCATTTTTTGCTAACATTTTTCCTTTGCTGTAGGTTGTTGAGATTGTTGATCGATACGATGATGCATGTGTCCCAGCTAATACAACTGACAAGCTTGCTTACATCCAGAACCCAACAATAAGCAAAAACTGCAGAAGGACTCTTAAGGTAAATGAGCCTAGCTACATGCATATTCTTCTATACCCTGAAATTATGCATCTTGCCTTAAGTATCGAAAGAATCCTTGGCTGAAATATTTGGTCGAATTTTGGTCTCCACTCCAGGTTCCAAAGGATATGGATGCACCAATCTTTGTGTATTACCAGCTGGATAACTTTTATCAGAATCATAGGAGGTATGCAAATATACTTTCTGATGTCACAAGTATTTCAACTATCAGTACAAATAAACCCTTGGATGGGATATATGTCCAGTTTATGCAGCAGTTCTGTTGAAATGGTTAAGTCAGAATGAATTGTTGTGAATGCTGGTTCACACGAGGTAGCTGCCTGCTACCATGCAGAGGAAGGGTTGAACAATGTCTTGAAGGATATTATTATTTTAGAAAAGAGGAGTGCAGAGAGATTGAATTAGTGACTGAAATGATAAAACCTTATGAATTCATTATTTTTTCTTGGGAAGACTTGTCTTGACCCTAAGAAAATTTTATGTAAGCTGTATCTCTAATACACGGACTATACCTATAAGGAAATAAATTCAACTATCTAAAAAACTAATCATTCTTATGTTTAATTACAACTAGTGCCGCGCCAGCAGGTCCTCCTTGAATAGTTTGCTGTTGGTACAGTAAATACAGTAGTGCACGAACAGTACCAAGCCAATACAATGGCTACATGATATACACAATATATTTTGGTTAGGCCGGTATAATGCTCAACCTCAATATGATGTATCTTCTAAGTCAGTTTCTCAAAGAAAAGGATATCTTATGCATGGTAGAAGTGGGAAAATATATCTCTGGTAGAAGCCATGAAATTATGAATGCACTATTGACATCTGCCTCTACTGTACAGATGGCAAGAAACTATTGATTTTGGAAATAGTCATTTTGATTTGCTCGCCCTTTTGTTTTGCGTTTAGGAAATGATAATTCTTCTTGCCTTGCATGACATTTTTCTTGCTGAATTATATTTTTCATACAGATATGTCAAGAGCCGGAGTGATGCACAGCTAAGAGATCCCAAAAAGGCAAATGACACCTCCACTTGTGATCCCGAGGGTACAGCAAATGGAATGGCAATTGTTCCTTGTGGTCTGATTGCATGGAGCATATTCAATGATACATATGGCTTTGTTCGCAACAGTAAGAACCTGCCAGTGGACAAGAAAAACATCTCTTGGAAGAGTGACAGGGAGCACAAATTTGGACGTGATGTCTTTCCAAAGAACTTCCAGAATGGTTCTCTTATAGGTGGAAAAACACTTGATCCAAATAAATCGGTATGTTCTCTGTTCTGGTAGATTATCACATACATATTGGACATGCAATTATGCTTTTAGTACTTTTGTGTAATCCCATTTAAAGATCAAGAAAATTCTCTGAGCAGTTAGAATAATAGTATTTACCTGAAGTACTCATTTATTTACTTTCTATGCAGTTGAGTAAACAAGAAGACCTTATTGTTTGGATGAGAACTGCTGCACTTCCAACATTCAGAAAGCTGTATGGTAGGATACACACTGACCTCAAGAAAGGTGACACCATTACGGTGACATTGGAGAACAACTACAACACATATAGCTTTAGTGGCAAAAAGAAGTTGGTACTTTCTACCTCGACATGGCTCGGTGGAAAGAATGATTTTCTTGGTCTAGCATATCTCAGTGTTGGTGGACTCTGCTTCTTCCTGGCATTTGCATTCACCTTGCTGTACTTGATAAAACCAAGGTGAGTAACTTCTCAATTCTCATGTAATGCAATCATTTGAAGAAGCGCATGTACCCTGGGGATAATTGAGGCATTGTTAGGCCTTGTTTGGTGACCAGCTACTTTGGAGTTGAACTAAATTCTTCTTAGTTGATCCTCATCCAACCAACCAAAAGAGCCCTTTCTAGGCTACAAATCCTCATCAGTGCTTCATGTGCTCAATGTGTCTTCAAACTGAACTTAGCCTTTTTTTGGTTGTCTCAGAACACGCAGGAGTCCTGCACATCATTTCATTTAGAACCCCCCCCCCCCCCCCAAAAAAAAAAAAATAAAATAAAAAAATACACACACACACACACACTAATGCGTGGAAATGAGTTCGATTTGTTGTTTTGTTCATTGAACTCTTATTAAAGCTAATGTGATGGCCTTTGAGAACTGCTTCATTTCACTGATATGAATTGCATCTCTAATTTTCCTCTTTTTTTTTCAGGAAAATGGGTGACAACAACTACTTGTCATGGAACAGAAACCCTGCAGGCCGTTAATAAGCTCTTCAAACTTTTAAGTTGCAAATTCAACATGAAGCAAGTTGGATTATGGATTCAAATGTATCTTGTACTAGATAGCGGTTTTATTTGTTAGCCGTGCTGGAGTGCCAATACGGCTTATACCAATTAGGGCAGCGTTTATGAGCAACACTGATGTACATTATGTTGCAAAGAAAAATATATATATATACAGCCTTCTTTTGTTGAAAATTTTAAATATCCCAGAAGTTAAATGGAATGATTTTTATATTGTTGCAGTGTGATTCCATTGTTACCTCAATTGCACTGGTGTCACCATGTGAATGATTTACACATCTTCCATATTCCATATATAAAAAAGTGTTAAAAACGTTAATCTCAACAAGGGTAAATAATGATCTGCGCTAGAAATTAACAAATAATCTTCAAAATCTATATCATCATACATCTTTCCTTCGGAAAGTTTCTTGATCTAACAAGTATGACTTAAAAAATGAAATGAAACTGAACTATAACTTCAAAGCATCAGCTCTTAGGAAAATGCTGTGCGGTAATTGGTCAGTAGAAGGCTTCTAAGCCTTTTTTTTTTTCCTTCAGGTCACTCGGAGCAAGTAATTGCTGAGATATCGGCCTTCAGGGTATGCAGGATCTACGGGATGATCACAGGCTGCCCCTGCTTGGCGTAGAACTGTAACCTTTCGGCCGGTCATTGATGCAGCACCCTTGAAATTAAAAACAAAAGAGATAATGTTATCATCGATGTGCATAACTTGATGGCAATTTCCGATGTAAAACACTATTATTGAATCCAATATGTATCATTACAAAAAAAAAACAATTTTACCACCTTGGACCTATAGCCAATATGACGGCTGGAATGGGGCATGAATTTACATTGCAAACCTTCTACCCAAAAAAAGGGAAATCTTGAGTTGGAAGCTAGATATGGGCATTGTGTTTTGTCCAATTTTTTTTCTGTTGAATGTTTACAGTTTGTCAAGCTGGAAATAATTAGATTGGACCATTATTGGATGTTCCTTTCAATTGATGTTATTGTTACTATAAGGTGTTAGTTGCTTGGATACATATGGGTGACAAGGTGTATGCTGATTACTTGGTTATGCAACATGATCAAAAGACATACCTGAATGGTTCTGAGGAAGAGGCCGCTTTGGGTCATAGCTCCAGAGCATGAGCATGTCATGAGTAACCCCCCTGGCTTTACCACTTGCATCGCAAGAGCGTTCAAGCTTCTGTACATACCCGAGGCACTTTGTAGCACCTAAATACAACAGGACAGATAATAATCGAAGCAGTTACTAAAAGTAGAGCACTAGCAAGCTCAAGTTTCAGAAAACCAATGGTTTTTTGCTTCTGGTAAACACCTGGTAAACTGGAACCAGATCCTCCGTCTGGTCTTATAAAGAGGTTCTATTTGATTCCGTCTGGTCTTATAAAGAGGTTCTATTTGACTTGTTCACCCATCTAAAGTTTTAAGTACCCATAAAGCGCATGACTTCCTCTAAAATAGGTATATCTAAGACATGCTCCTTACTTAATTTCTTTATTTCTTTTGAAGCAAAATACTATGATTCAAAATTCTGCTGCACACTTTCCATTTTATTGATTGGAAACCCTCAATGAACTTATACAGATGCTTCAACAGACATGATTATATAGGGCCAAATGGATTATGTACTAACAGTAAACTAGGGTCAACCAGCCAAAGAAGCTAACTGATGTTCATATGCTAAAGGGTACTTTGGGTGTCTTCTGATAAGAAATCGAAGATTCGCGAACTGCTGGATATGTAACATTCTTTGCCACTTCAGATCCATGGATGAAAAGATATCTCATTTGAAGTCAAATTAGAGACTAATGGTAAATGCTCTATTGTATGCTTACCTTTTTTCGAGGTGCCAACTTTGGAGGATCAAGGATTACCAAGTCCCAGACCTCATTTCTTGAGATAGCACCTTTCATGAATGCAGTCGCATCTTCTTTTACAAACGAAATCCTTTGGGTGTCAAGCTTATTCAGGATAATATTCTTATTGGCAAGGTCTAGTGCTGATGCTGATGAATCAATGCCTGAAAAAGGATACACTAATTATATTTTCCTTAGCAGCCAAACATGTATAATGTTATACTCTTTTGTGGGTTTCATGATCAATGATTCAATTGAACAATTGACGCATATGAAAAGATCAACAAAGGACTAAAAGGTTCGCTAGCATATGGTATTATACCAATGACATTATTAGCACCACCCTTTGCTGCATTTAGAGCAAAACCACCACTATAGCAGCACAGATCAAGAACCCTTTGGTCCTTTGAGAGTGTTGATATGAAATGACGGTTCTCACGTTGATCTGCATAAAACCCTGTTTTCTGCCCCTCCAATGAGACTAGATAGAGAACATCATTCTCCATGACCTGAAAGTAAGAGCAGCAATTGAGAGGTGTTGGAACAACAGGCAACATAACATAGGAAGAAGAAAAGATTGTCAAATCTGAAAAACCAAGCTGATTGATGTGCTGAATAGAGTGCATGAATGCCATCTCTCTCTTGAAATTAGTAATAAAGGTAAACCAAATTTAATGGCTTTGTTTCAATAATTACTAAGTTGGTTCACCTCCACTGTTCCACAGTGTGAAGACGATTCAGGATCCTTTTGTTCTGATACATCTAATCCTTCTTCTTTTAGAATATCTGTTGATGATCTCCACTTTATATGGTTCACATCACTGACTTTGTTAACAAGGAACTGGATTTCATGCCTATATTTCTCAACCCAAGCAGCAGATGAAGCAACTACAGCAACATCAGCAAAGATATCCACTATTAGACCAGACAATCTGCATTTCAAAACAATAATAAAAATTATTCTTCGTGCGAATATATTGGAACAATGCAATTTGGATTTTGGAGGTCAAATATACTCTAGAACTAGAAGTCCAAATAGTTCTGCACTGATTACACTTCTTGTGATGATTGATCTTGACATGGTACCTTTGGTGACCTTGACCATATAACATAAGTCGAGACTCAAGAATAATATATACCTGTCCCCTTCACTGTTGATGAGACGATAAGCATTTGTGTGAACTGAAGGGAGACCTAAACTGCGCCGTAAATCCACAGCAGATAAAATCCTTGCCTCAAGCAGTCTTTCCATATTTAGTGCACATGTTGGATCCCTGTAAACAAAAAAAATAGGGAAAATATTAGGCCATGTTCTCAAATTGTCTGTAAACAGAGAACTTCAACTTGTGACCTTGTCACCTTTTTGCCTCTTCTTCTAGTTGCATCAGCCGAACACAAAACATGGACACAGAGTTATAGAGACCCCATCCAATAGGTTTCTCTGCCCCATCAGCTACAAGAACAACATCACCAGTTTTTGGAGGAGGTCGACCAATTATTCTATCAACAGCACCACTATACACCATCGGACTCCCATCTCGAAATATTTGGGTCTTTCCTTTCTTTAATACTACTCTTGCCAAACCTAAAAAAAATGTTTGAAGTTAGTCTTTATGTCAACTCAAGTGAAAGAAAAAAAAAAGATTCCAGCCTCCAAGTCTAGTAGCTCCTAACCATAGCCTATTATTAACCCAAAAAAGGAAGAATCAGCTATGCTTTATTTCCAGTTTGACAATACAAGAGAGATCTAGACAACAAATAGACAATGCATTCCAATTGGAAAATTCAACTCCACTTTGTGCTTAGGCATTATAATGATTTAAAACTTCCAAAACTAATTATGAGCCATCTCTAGGAGACATAAAACTATTTTTGACATAAGAGGACTATCACCACTTCATAATACTTACTGTACAGAACGGTATAATTATGGATAATGCAACACCAGAGTACTCTGCATTATGCCGAAAGGAAAAAAAACTCTAGAGAATTGCTAACCCCTGACTCTAGAGGGTTAATGAGGACCAACCTATTAGTTCTATAGAGCAATGATTAGGCACATCTCTACACAAAACCTCGCTTCTCATACAATTAGTTTCAACAAAGCAAATATGCTTCTGGAAGTCAGCTACAATTAACAATAGATATTAATGATTACTGGTTACAGTTACAGGTGAATCAAACGATGAGTGGATCAATGTCAGCCACTCAACAAGAACGAACTGCAGCGTCGCAGGTAAATGCAGCCACAATCCACTTGAGCATTTCCGCAAGCGCAAGCAACCGCCATGGCGCGAGCGGTTTCGCCGCGTAATCAGAAGAAGCAAGATGGGAGAGGACACTTTCGCGGCGCGACCGACAGCCGTTCGGCAAAATGCCGCAGAGACTAGACTAGACCTTTGCGCCCGGCGGCGACCTCTCCCAGCGCGGAGAGGGAGGAGGAAGCGGAGGCGGTGGCGGTGGCGGCCGCGTGGGCTGCGGAGGAGGCCTGCTTCGCGAGGCGCGCCCTGACGAGCGCGGGCACCGCCGCCGCCGCCGCCGCCGGCGACGCGCCGCCGCAAGCGCGCAGCATCGCTCGCCTTCTCCAACTCGGCTCGGCGAAGGCTCGTGGATGGATATTTCGACTTGCAATTGCATATCGCGGTGTCACTGTAATGTGGGCCCATCCTAATGGTTACTCTTTTTTTTATTAAGAAATTCGGAGTATCGGAGCCTTATTTGAAAGAAATTTTCGTGAATTCGAAATTTACTACTCGTGATTTTGACAACGAATTTGGAAAGAAAAAGGAAGATAACCATCTTTGGTGTAGTTTTCCCTAACTTTTTGCTGATAAAAGCCATGTTCTTTTTCTGATTGAGAAAAAATTTTATTTTAAATTTTATTAGGATGTTTTTTAAACTGCTAAATGTTGTATTCCGTATAAAAACTTTTTATAAAAGCTGTTTTAAAATATTAAAAAAATCTAAATTTTTAATTTTATAATAATTAAACTCAATTAATCCTACACTAATATATTTTTTTTATTTTCGTGTCCTAACTAATCTTTATTTTCAGTAGAAACCGAACACCACAAAAGTGACAACAGAGAATTTGAAGTCTTCGACACAGATTTTGGCAAACCAAATTCGATTTGCCGTGAAATTCTCTCGATTTGCATCCAAACTTGCCGTGAAATTCCACATGTTTTTTTCCACCGCATTCTTGGTCGCTGCGTTACAATTTATTCAGACGACTCAGCGGTCAGCTGCGACGACGGGCTCCTCCTCCACGCCGCCGTCGCCGGCGGCGCCGCGGCGGCGGTGAGCCACTCCCGGGCGGCGGCGAGGTCGGGGAGCACGGCGGCGCCGGACCGCCGCCAGCCCTCCGCCTCGGCCGTGCGGAACCTGTCCAGCAGCAGCGCGTGCATCCCGGCCCGCCGCGCCGGCGCGTAGTCCTTGCGCATGCTGTCGCCGATGTGCAGAGCCTCCGCCGCCGCCACGCCGCCGGCCATCTCCAGCGCCGCCTCGTACATCCTCCTGTCCGGCTTCTCCACGCCCACGATCCCCGAGAACACCCCGAAATCCCACTCCGACCCCTTCAGAGTTCAAACACACCCAAATCAGCATCAGAATGAGCAATTCAAATTCACTGAATTTTCTTAATATAATGGAAGTTTTATTGAACTTGAGAAAATTTTAAGTATACTCTCGACCTCTACACCACGAAAGTGCACACATACAGCTAAAAACGAAAACAAGAACGGCAAATGCCATGCCACCTATCTGTCGGAGTAATTGTGAATTTTGTGGTTCGATTAATCAGCTGATAATATCTGCAGAAAAATTTGCAGAATTTACCTCATTGAGACCAAGTGCAGGTAGGACGACGTCCTTGTACCGGTACTCGGCGTTGCTGACGATACCGACGGTGCAGCCATTGTTGCGCAGCCATCTCAGGAATTGTTGAGCATCAGGGAACACCGAGTAGGGTGCAGAGGAACCGAAAGTGGAGTAAATCCGTCTGAATATTTTCTCAAATGTGGCATCATCATACTCATACCCAGCCTGCACCATGTCAAACAATAGACAAGATTACAACATTTTCATCAGTTCTTAAGCTAGAAAAGTATACTACCCTTGGCTGCTCTTGAAGCAACAAAAATTAATTTGCGAGTAAAACTCTTATATCTGTATTATTCGCAGAGTAAAGAAAAACAATGCTAGAGAATAAACCACGAATCAACTTTGAAATTGAGCTCCAAAATTCAATTTGGCTGTGGCTGATAAGCCAACAGGCAGAAGATGAGAGAATTGCAGCAATGCATCTAAAAGAAAGTTCTTTTTTTCCCCCTGAAAAAAGTCATTTCTTTGGAAGATTACAAGAAGTGTTTACCCTGATGAAAGAGTCCTTGACACACATCTTCCACCAATCGATGTTGGGCATGTTGGAAGCATGGCCAAAGCAAGGGTGTCTGACAGTCATCTCGGTGTATGCAGCCTTGAAGCCTTCATGCATCCGCTTGTAATCAGGGCATGGCATCCCTGCAGATTTGGCTGCCATGCAGTAGTAATCACCAAGCTGCCCCTTGTATGCTATCAGGGTTCCTGTCACATCCACCGTGACCAATCTCAGCTTCGATAGCAGCGACATTTTTTGGTGATGATCAAGAATTCAGACTGCTGCTTATGACAAATTGTATCTGCTTGTTCATCCAGAATTGTCACAAAGGATTAATTGTCTTCTGCACTGCAGAAAATGGATTACATACTGTCAATGTATTCACCAGTATAAGCCACAAAGATTTTGTAGGTATGGGAAATCAGATTGCAAATATCAAGCATAAAGAACTGCAGAATGCAGAACTAAATTAATATATAGGAGCAACCTGCAATTGGCTATTTGCATATCCACTGTAAACTGAAAATAGCTGACATAATCGAGGATCTGCACAGATTGAGAATTACTTTGACAGGGGGGAATAATGAAGAATGGGACCTGACCAACTATTTTCAGAACTGAATAACTAAAAAAAAAGAAAATCAAAGATCGGCTCCGCGACCTAGAACTAGGAGTTCAATCATACCATACCTCTGACAACCAAATCTCATTGCAAATGAAATAATAAGAGCAGCATATAGTAATGAGAGAAGATCAAGACCATATAATAATTCATGGCTAACTTATAACATCAGTGACTTGAACTACAGGGCAAAACAAAAGCAAGAAAGAAGTTACCACCACTATGAAAGCAACCCATAAATCTGTAAATCTCCGAATTGAGGCAACCATTCCCAGAAAGGAAGAGCAAACTCTTTCAAGCAATCCAAGCAAGAATATTTAAAGACCCCAATTTTTTCTCAAGAAAATAGGAGTAAGTCAAATCTAATGTATCTGTCTACTTGCTTCACAAGAAAAATGAGGGGTGTGTTGAACTATTGGACAACATCCACTATTTAAGACCAGCATTAAAGAGCACAAAGCGTAAATCACGTCTCATTACCTCAAAGTATTAAAACACAAGGATTGGAAATATCCATCAGAATGGTACCAGATATTTCTGTTTGCTCCTAAGGATGCCTGCAAGAACAGAAACAAATGTAAAGTCCGAGAAAAAGATCACAAAGAAAGCGCCAAACAAATCGATGAAACTAAGCATGTATCAGAACCTCCTCAAGTCCTCAGACAAGAAAGAGACAGACATTTCCTTTCGCCTCTAAATAATGGCCGCCTGCGTCAGCAAGAACACAAAAACAAACGTAGGAGCCATGAAAGAATCAGAATAAGGCACCAGAAAGAGATACCAAAATTCCTGGCACAAGGAAATGGCAAGAAACAAATCAATTTACCTCAATTCCAGATGGCCCCAGCACACACCTGAACTTGTGTGGCCTCGCTCACTTTCTTGGCTGAAACTTCAAGAAAAGAGTCTGAAGAAGGCAACAAGCTGCTCCAATGGCAATGTGGTGTCGATGAATTTGCAGCCAATAGGAAAGGAACCCAAGAAGAAGGCTTTGGTTTTTTTAACCCTTGGAAGCTCCAAGATTTCATCTTGGAGTTTGGGACTGCTTGGCCAAATAAATCTTGGGAATTTGGCCAAACTGGGGGTGGGGTTGGTGGTGGGGAACAGTGGAATTCGATACCGGTGGTTTTAGTCCATGGTTTTCGGTTTCATAATAATCTCATAATAATCAGAAAAAAAAAAGAAAAGGGATAAATTTGAGACGTGATTACCACTTGATCGATGGTCCGCATGCGTGCGCGGCCGCCGCCGTCAGTCGCCGGAGATGGCCGACGGCGAGTTGGAAGGTCGAGGTATCCTGAAGTGGAATCAATCATCGATAAGTCACGGACTCGCGAGATGCAGAGATGCCGCTCCGTCGCCGACGGCGGCCAGCGCAGGCGGCGTCGGCGTCGGGCTCGTCGGGCCGGCTCCGGCCGCCGGACATGGGGGAGAAGCAGGCCCGAGTGGGCCTGCGGTTTTGTGGCCCGTGCAGCATTTTAGGCCCAAGCCCACTAAGGCCCGACTGTCACGTGCGGCCCGCGAGATGGTATTTTTGTATAAAGGCCCCGGTTGGTACCATCCAAAATTTTGCAAAATGGCCCTTGTATAGGGACGATATCAATGTGGCATCTCGCATGCGAGATGAAGGCAGAGAATTTGCAGTGACCGTTTAATTTGCAGCTGCGTTCGGCAGTGCATGGGAACCCATCCCTCCTACACATAAAACGGAACCATCTTTTAACACTTGATTAATTAAGTATTAGCTTTTTTTAAAAAAATAGATCAGTACAATTTTTAAAGTAACTTTCGTATATAATTTTTTTTTAAAAAAGTTACATTTAGTAGTTTAAAAAGCGTGCGCGCAGAAAACGATAGAGATGGGTAGGAAAGAGTGCCGAAATAGTCTCGACGATTGTCAATTTAGCTTATGTTTATAATAAATGGTCTATGGCCCGATGACCTTGGCCTGATTTTACCCTCTAAATAGTCTCGAATCGAAAATTGTCAATTTTGCTTGCGTCTATGGACTTGTATACTGGTATCTGTCGTTAGCCTTGTCTAAGCTAACGAGAATTTCTGGATCTTATTTGTTTTTAAAATGAACTCTATGTAGGATCAGCATCGTTGATAGCGACACACCTTTTCTGCATTGAATATTGATGAACGACGAATGGGCCTTCACGTATAGGGGTGAAAACGGTAACGGTAATTACCGGCCGACCGGCGTTCGTTTTCGACTTTCTACCGGCCGAGCCATATGGAAATGGTAATCGACCGAAACAAAAATGGAAATGGTAAAAAATATGGAAATGAAAACGGAAATGGTTTTGCTGTTATACCGATCGTTTCCGTATTTACCGTATTCTTGCGGAAATTACCGTTTCTTATAACATGGTAATTACCGTATTCTAAATATGTCGATATTATAGGACATGTCTATACTTGACCCACAGCTTATAGATTGAATGACTCTTCAATAAAATCTCTAACTTTTGTACATGGCTAAAATGAAGTTAATTTATAATTTATATAGTATAAGCTTGAATTTATGTATATATATAACATACTTATGTAAAGTTAAATATATGTTTTTATAGTTTAATGTTTCCGTATTTGTTACCAGTTTCCGATCTGTACCGACATGTTTTCGTCCGTATTGTTCCGTTTCCGGTTTTCCAATATTTCTGATATCTTTTTCGTTTCCGACTTTACCGTTTCCGATTTCGTTTCCGAGAAAAATATGGTTACGGAAATGGTTGAGGCTGTTTTCCGATCGTTTCCGACCGTTTTCATCCCTATTCACGTATGATCGCCACTATCGGTAGCGACCCTGGATTTTGCAAATTGGTCCCTGCATTAATTGCAAATCACAATCGTGTTTTTTCACATCAATGTTAAATAGTCCAGCAGACAAAAATATAATGAAAATAATAACAAATGCAGTTAAGAATATATACAAGTATTACACGTACAAAAAGCGAAGGCAAAGGTAATCAACCAAAACTTAAAACTTATATGTATGAAGATTGTTCTTTCCTTTTTTTCCCTGGAAGAACTATGGGGAAAAACCACCATGTAGGGACCTAGGAAACTTAATTATGTTCAAAAAGTATGAAAGATAGTCGATTGAAATATAGTAGATAGTCAATTGAAATATAGTAGATAGTCAATTGAAATATAGTGTTCTTGTGTGCTAAACAAAAATATAATTGAACATATCTGTATCTTCCAGATAACCATTCAGGCCATCGACTAGGGGATTTTACAGGCTTACTTTGCGTCTTAGCCTAAACAAAACACCTGCTATTGCTACAACACAGCACCAAAATCTAACCTGGGGGGCACAAGTTCACCATTCCTGAAGAGAGAGGGGTGCATGACATGCCCAAGGATTGAAGATCTGCTACATGCAGCGCATGTACATATATTATACTTGACGTATATTCACAGTGGTGGCATTATTCTCTGACATATTCGTCGTCGTCCTCATCCTCGTCAACATCCTCGCCATCATACTGTAGAAGGCTGAAATCCCTGGATTGCGCCTTGAGCCTCTCTTGGATCCGCTCTTTGATGGCAGTTCCCTGAGGAATTTTTTTAAAGCAAGTTGAAGTGAGCAATGAATTCCTTGAATCATATGCTAAGTTCTAGTCTACTAAGTGGCAGGGAGTGATTAACCATTGAGTGGCAGCCTTCTTCAAACTTCTCCAGAAAACCAGCAACCCATCGATCTGCATTTTCCACCCACTCTTCCTGGAGTTTCGCCATTGTATTCCACTGCGAATAACCAATTTATTTCAAAACATTTGGACAGGTTAATTTCAGAGGGAATGCTAGGTTTGTAGGACCAAAATATTATTAGGGGGGCCCAAATATTAATTAGCAACTTTAGTAGGAGAAATTAGAATCTTTGTTTGAAGTACGAGAGTGTACTAGATACAGATATCAGATTTGGACTCTAGGTCTTGACCAACAAAACACTAGTTGAACTAGAAAAGATTAGGGGGGACCCAAATATTAATTAGCAACTTTAGTAGGAGAAATTAGTATCTTTGTTTGAAGTAGGAGAGTGTACAAGATACAGATATCAGATTTGGACTCTAGGTCTTGACTACCAAAAGATTAGTTGAACTAGAAAAGAGAAAAGTCTTGACCACCAAAAGATTAATTTTGAACTAGAAAAGAGAAAGTACATCAAACTGAAGATATGGACATGTAGCATCATCATCATGGTAAGCTTGAGAACGTATTTTTAGCTTCCAATAAAAGTCTACCAATTGAACCAACAAAACACTATCCAGAAAAGATTATACTTTACATGCCATACATGTCACATTCAGAATTATGTTTATCAAAGTAAAATGACACAAGGAAAGTATCCCTGCATTAACCAACCAGTGATCAACACAGAGAGATACGAAGATGGCAAAACTGTCAGTTAATCAATTGTTAAACCCTACTTTGACATAAATTAGGAAGATAGTGAATAATACCTTCTCCCCTACTTTTTCTTGGTGCTGCTTCACTTTGTCACGCAGGTTTTTTAATCCCATGTTAACTCTCAGTCTTTTTTCCTGATAAGATGTATCAAAGATCAGGTGGCCAGTTCAAAACATTACCGCAGCACTGTTAAAATATAAAGACAACCTATTCAAGCTGGAATTGAGGTGAAAGTGTCAGGTTAATATCACATGCCTTAACGTAACTGACACCAAGATCCTTTCTGGTGTACCCCCTGGCCAGGTTCCGCATAACATACTCATTATAATCCTTAACAATCCGCATTATAATATCTGACGTCGATATCCCATCTGTGCGCTGGGTTTCCTTAAATTTACCAAGTTTTTTGACCTGATAGACACAACGAGATTAGTCTCTGTCAGAAATATGCCAGTCTACACAAATAATAACTGTTACTAGATACGACAAACAAAATTTTAATCAATAATTGTAATTGAAGAAAACAGTCGTGAAATTAGGGCTCACAAATTCATAGACATCGTTACCAGCTCCACTAGCATCAGCATACCTGTATATTCAAATAGGAAAAATAAGGTGAATATATTAATTAAAGATAATGATATTTGAATTTCAGATCCATCACTGTGAAGGCCCAAAGGCTCTGTATATATTATGTAAAGAAAGAAAAGACCAGCATATGTATTATCACAACAAGTACATCAGAAATGATTACTATGTTATAAACATCGAGATCTGTTAAGAACACTTACGGCAGAGAATCATGTGCAACAAAATCAATGTTATGTTTATTCAAGAATTCTTCCGTTACCACCCATGGAGCATCAGGAATGACTTCATCCACCCACCTAGGAAAAGAAGAGCATATGTATTATCATAGTATAGTAACTAAAAGAACTAAAGAAAGATATAATATTGGTGGCTTATTGACTAGAACAAAGCATAAGACAAGATTACTTGCAGTGACGAAGTGATTCATATCGCTCATCCTCTGTCATAACAGTTCTCCCTTTGTACTTATGTGTCAACTCATCATTGCAGCATCCGACAAGGAGATATGTGTTAGGAAACCTAAATTATTGAAGGCAGTTCGGTTAAACAACATCTTTGTTGTATTGCAATAGATCCAGTAAATAAATTTCTATATAGTAGTTGAATACAAATTTTAACAAGGCTGCAACTATTCAGAACATACATGAAAAAGGTGGCTCTAAGTATGCACAAAATCTATGGAACATATAGGGAAAAAGACGTGTCTCCAAGTAGGAGAGTATACAATTGGAGTTTTTTTTATGAGGTGTACAATTGGATAAAAAAAATAATCTTTCACAAGATCATGCAGGATAGCCTTTAAAGATAGAAACACGGCTTCATTCTTAAGAAACAGAGCATGACTGCAAATGCAAGGTTCCTTGTAAAAGTTAAAAGATGCCACAGAAAAGTCATGCACTGCACTTTCCCCATTAGTACCCAAAAGCATTTTCGTGTAAACAAGTAACTATCCCACAACACAAAAGGTCTTCTGTGAATGATATATGTGTGAGGAACTTCGTAATGGGCAAAAAATCACAGACTAGTTTGGAACAGATAAGCACATTTCCTTAGAGCAGACTGATTTGACCGCATCCAACCAATAAACCCGGTTAGTCCACAAATAAAAGGAAACAAGGCAAGATTACCGTACAGATTAAACAGAGAGTGGCAAATAATGCCAAACCAAACCGCATTATTTGAAAAGGAATCTGTGAACAGTTTATCTTTCCCTCTGAATGATCCAACATAGGGCAAACAAGAAAGGACATCCGAGAGTGATATCACGTTAGGTAAAACATACCGAGATTGCTCAAGCATGTCCCTCACATGACAAAAGCACGAAAACACCAGCAATTAACATCCATCCATTTTTCTCAGAAAGGATTATCTACAGCAAGATTCATCATCAGACTACTTCCTAATCGGCAGCGCGACAGTAAAAACACTTTTTACACCAAAATCAACGAAACGATCTACTAAGAATCAACGAAACGATCTATTAAGATGAAGTATCGCAACAAACGATAGCAAATCGCTGCAGGACGTGGTTGAACTGCTAATAATGGCGTCAGATTCCCCACCCTAACTAAAAAAGCTAACATTTCTCGCTCAAATCTCACGCCGAACCAGACCAAAAACAAAAACTGCCTCTGATTACTCCATACAAAATACTTCAAATCATGATGACATCATCATGACGGCGAGAAGCAGATCGAATCGAGTGAGCGAGACTACGACGAGAGAGAAGGGGAGGGGGAGGGGGTTTCTCACAGCCTCTTGGCCTGCTCGAGCGACTTGGCGTGGCCGAAGTGGAAGAGATCGTAGATTCCGTCCGCGTAGACCCGGATCGGCCTCCCCTCCGGGATTCCCCCATTGGCGGCGCCGCCTCCGCCGCCCCTGTCCGCCACCTCGACGTCCCCGTCTCCCCCCTCGGCCTCCTTCCAGTCCTCCTCCTCCTCCTGCGACGACTGCGGCGCCGCCTCCGCCGCAGCGTGGTCGGCCATGGCGAGAAGGTTCGGGAGAGAGAGAGAGAGAGAGAGAGAGAGAGAGAGAGAGAAGGGAGAAGGCGAGGAGGAAAGGCTCCGAGAGGAGACGGCGAGATTTCACATGGGAAGGGAAGGGAGAAGAGGAGAGGCTACGTCTCGTGATGTCATGATGATGGAGTGTCACTGTCGGGTGGGCCCGGATTGGAGATGCTATGACTGGTGGGGCCAGGTTTTGTTTTCTTGTTTTTTGGCTAATATAACCGAATTCACAAGTGTTTTGCTTTGCTTATGAAAAAGGTGAAAGATGGTGCAAAAAGTAGGGATGTAAGCAGGCTGATCCGCGAGCTCACTTATAGGTCAAATTTGTGATAATCCGTGGGTTTTCGTGTCGTGGCCTTGTTTGCTGCATCTAAAGATGCGGGTGGGTCAATCCATAAACCCGTTTATAGGTTAAATTAGTAGGTAACCCGCGAGTTACCTGCTAAATTTTGTCTATAAACAGACCCGCGGGTTGGCCCGCTTGCATCCGTAGTCAAAAGTACTCCCTCTGTTTCATACTGTGTCATATTTTTAAGTTTAACCAAGATTATAGAAAAATATAGCAATATTTCCAACACAAAATAAACGTATTATCAAAATATATTCAATGTTAAAACTAACTTCTTGTTGTATATATTGCTAGTTTTACTATAAATGTGATCAAATTTGAAAAAGTTTAACTATAAAAAAGTCAAAACAATTTAAATATGAAACGGTTGGATTAGAAAAGATGAGAAATAAAGGGAAGTATAACGACTTAACTCCCCTTCTTTTTTTTTTGCGTGTTCTTTTAGAATAGAAAAATGATTTGAATACTAATTGAATTGTTTCGTGCGAAATTCTCGTTGGAGCTAATAATTAGTTGAATGACAATTCCGGAATTCTAGATTGGTTTTCTTCCTGAAAATTAGTTTTGAAAAATTCAGAGACTGGGCAGTTTGCACGCGTCATCATCCATCTGTGAGGCCGAAATGGGCCGGGCCAGGAAAGCTACTATCCGGGCCCATCATTAATGCAGGCTTAGCATGGAGGAATAAGTCCACTTTGAGTCCCTTAAAAGAGATCCGAATCTAATCCATGACCCTCAACCGCAAAACCGGATAGAACGACTCCCCAAACTAATGAAACCGGTGCAATTTGACTCCCCTAGTGGTTTTGGAGGGCGGTTTTGCTGATGTGGCGTTGACGTGGCGATGTTGACCTAGTATTTGTCCCACGTAACGCTTACGTGGCATTAGAATTAAAAAAAATCTGTGGGACCCACTTGTGATTCACACATAAAAATACGTTGGGAACTAGCTATCTGTTTGTCGACAGATTTTTGGGGCAAAATCACCCACTTTTTTCAAGCCCTCGGATACGCATCCAATGGACAAGGAAAAAAATAATAAAACCAAATTTTCTCGTATTGGATCAAAATAAATAAAGAAAAAAACATATTGGGCTTCAAAACTAGCCCAAACGAGTAGATCAAACATAAAAATTAAAACTCAGCCCAGAATGAGATAGCATAAAAAAAAGGCCAAAAAAGGAAGATAAGATTATGCCAGCCCAATATCACATCGTAGCCCAATACAAACACAGCCATATCAGCTTGGAATCCAAGAAAACTATTAAAAAAAGAAAAAAACAGATCACGCGCAACAGCTTAGCTAGTAGATCGATCGGAGACGGCATAAGAGAAAAAAAGAACACGCAAGAGAAAGACCAGATTGAACAGAAAGGCGACCAAGCCATGGACGAAGAGGAGGAAAAGAAAAAGAAGAACAAGCAGATGGATCAAGAAGATGGAACCAAGAAGATGAAACTAACAAAAGAAACCAAACTCCCAGGTAAATATGAACCTACCACTCATCCATCCTTGCCTTTTTGCTGGAAATTTCAACACAAATCATTCACTGTTTGCCTTCATCCTAAATCTTGAAAAAAAACAAAGAAACAGAAGTCAGATTTCTAATCTTTGTCAGAAATGGATGAAATTGGGGATTTATTTAGATTATAAACTAGGGCTATCATTTTGGTACCTCACACACCTCACTGTTTATTATTTCAACGAGAACAAAAGTAGTCAACATGTTCTTCAGTTTCTAGATAAGAACAAAGTCCAGATCTGCTCAAATTATTGAGAACTCAAAAATTCTTCTGAGTAAAAATACAACAAGCTTGCACCCTACATTATTTAAATAGACAACTTCATGGTTACAATTAGCTAGGAAATGATACACAACTTTTAGATAGCACACTGTACACCATAAGTGATAGAGAATATGTGAAATCTTCAGTGAATTCCAAACCCAATCCGGTTACATCTTCCAAACAAGAAAACAAAATGCATATTACAGATTTACAGTCTCAAATCACCGAAGCAACAATATATTTCTTCAGATAAATCAAAGTCAAAATAATGAAATCTTCAGTGAATCCCACGCCCAATCCAATTACCTCCTACCAAGAACATAAAATGCAAAAATTACAGCTTCAAATTTCGAAAGCAAGATGAATCATAAGTTCACATTCGAGCAGTAAACCCAGAAGTAAAAGAATTACATTCTTCAGAAAAACCGCATCATATCTGAAGAACACAGACTGCACACTTCAGTCTCAAGTCACTAACTCAGCACTATTTCTTCAGTGCATATGCACAGTACAAAACTAGGCCATTACTAACTCAGAACTTCATTAAAAATTTTGTATTGTGCCATGTGTGCAGAGGGAAGCCATGTGTGCACAGAGAGAACAAAATGGAATCTCACAAAAATTGGCAAAAAAAACAAGTTTACAAGCTCATTCAATCAGTGATATTTGCTATAAAACCTTTAACAACCAATTTGATCAAATGAGGAGCACATCTCATATGTTGAGCTTGAAATGACACCATGAAACTCAGCTTCTTCCTGAACAGCACCTGTCAGGATTGCAGAAAACAGTGCATCAGTAAACTGCTAGCATATGCAACGAGAAATCTGCAAAAATGGGGATTTTCTTTGTGCACGAAAAATTTTCTTTATGAACCAAAGAACTGAAATCATATAGTCCTATATGCCAAAATTAACTCTGAACTAAAAATTCATAATAACTATAAAAATGCCCATCTAGCAGGGCATCAGCCTCCCTAGATTCGACATATACATGGTACCTTGACAGGGACACCGTGACAAGTTCAGAAAGTAAAATGAAGATCAAACTACCAACAGTTAGTTACAAAAATAAATAATAAAAATTACATTTGTAACTAAGGTATATTTCCACTGTAACTGAACCGTAAGTGGTGATGAGTTGAAGTGTAAGTATATTTAAGTTATACTAGTGATGGATGGTGCTGCATGAAACACAAAGCAACACAGATAATAGAAAATAACAGTACAAAACTAGGCCTACATTAATAACTAGCAAAAACAAATATATCAGGCACAGATAAAAAAAAATGAAGATGCCTAGGGTTCCCTAAACTACAAGTCCCTCAGTTTTTGCACAATTCACTGATAAAACCAATATCAAAAACTACCAACAGCCAGTTACAGTGAGAAATAACAGAAATTACAACTGTAAGTGAGGTATATTTCTACTGTAACTGCACTATAAGTAGTGATGAGTTGCACTGTAAGTGTGTTTTAAGGTAACAACAAACAGACTTGAATCTCACTTCTGCAGGGATAGAGTTATAATCTATCCAAAAAGTAGAGTATCAATATGGTCTTTGGTTTACCAGTGTTTTGAGATATTTATATTTTTAGTTTAAGCAGCCAATTTGAGTATACAGAACCATCAAATTTGGGATTGCTCTTAGCAACCAACTGGATATATTTGCACAAAGTGAAAGTTTCGCTCTCTAGTGATTTAGCCTAAGTTAGCACACAAATGAGCCATGTGCTAGCCTGACGAGAAGAATGCGAAGCTTCCACCACTAAATTGGTCAAATCAACAGGGAAAGACTATAAATAGTGAGCATAAAGTAACTGGTAGTTATTGAATGGATACAACTTTGGAGCTAAAATAGGAGGAATCTAACTACCAACAGTCAGTTACAGTGAGAGAGAACAGAAATTACAACTGCAAGTGAGGTACATTTCCACTGTAACTACACTATAAGTGGAGATGAGTTGCCCTGTAAGTGTGTTTTAAGACTACATGAAACCTAAAATATTGACTTCATCTGATAAACAAAATTCATAACTCAAAATACCATTTGAAAACAACTTAACTAAATCACTAGATGTAAGAAGTGGGCATCATATACAGATTTAGATCAGCAATTCAAATGCCTCAAGAGATATATTTTTCTAGGGTATTTTCCTAAGAGAAAACATCTAAACGCTGCAACAGAAATAAAAAGCACTAATAAACCATAAAGGCACAAGTTCTCCTTTTCTATTTGAATGAAAAGAATTAGTACACAAATAAGAGTTATGTCCAGGAAGCACTCAATCAGAATCTATGCAAAGACAAAGAAAAAAAATTAATGTTGGTTGCATACACTAACAGACAACATAAATGAAATGGCCTCACACTTGCAATGATGCAAGAAGGCTAGCTAAATTTCAGTAAAACATATAACTAATTCAAAAATGGATGATTACCATACACTGCATTGATTGGAAAAAAAACCTAGAACACAAGGGGAAGCATTACAAGCTCACTATGTTTTTATGAAACTAAAAGCACACATATTCTAACTTTTGCATGCACAACTAACCAAAAAAAAAAGAGTCCCAAGGGTTCCCAAACTACAAGTGTCCTAGTTTTCACACAAATCAGTAATAAACCAATGTCAATCAATTACAAGCTCTAACTACCAACAGCTAGTTACAGTGAGAAATAACAGAAATTACAACTGTAAGTGAGGTATATTTTGACTGTAACTGCACTGTAAGTGGTGATGAGTTGAACTGTAAGTATGTTTTAAGTTATAATTACTATAATTTTAGACTGCATGAAACCCAAAAATATTTAAGTTTGATAGTCAGATTACCTAGAGCATATGAAAACCAAAATATTTAGGTTAATTAGTTAGATTTCCTAGAACATACAAAACTAACATGCTTTGTAATGCTTTCAATAACATTTTGCAGGAACAATTTCAGCTGCAGAAACAACCAAGGACATCAAGTTGCAGACCAAGAAAAAAGAACCAATACAGATAAAAGGTACAAAAAAACAAGTATAAATGTTTCTTTCATAACTTACCAAACATAACACTGTAGTTTCTCATGAAAACTTCAATTTTCTCCAGTTGCTGGTCATGAAGCAGTACAAGATGTGCAAAAAAAAAAAGCCAAGAATCAGATAAGAGCAATATTATGGCAAAACATACTGAAGAAACCAAAATTCAGAACACCAAAGTTGTTCCAGATTAGAATGGCATTGTTATTACAGTATTCATGCAAAATCTTTCAAGATACTATTGAAACATTGTAATTATAGTGGGCTAGCATTCTAAACTTTCTATGCAACTAAAGTTGAACTATAACAGATCTAATTTTTGACTACATTTGAGCAACAAAATCTGCAAAGAATCTAATGACATAATTACAAAATTATGTCACTAAACTATATGCAGATTTTCCTATTCAAATGAAATAAAAAATTAAGTACTTATATAAACACAAAACATGCACCGAACATACTTGTGTTGAATTTTCATTTCAGTACTAACGCAATAACATCAGCATTAATTCCTACTGTAGCTTCTCTCAGAAATTTCAGTACTCATGCATTACTTCCTATTCTAACATGTTCTAAAAATATATTACATATAACCTATACATGCATTTCTGTTACAGGGAAAAATAACAAAAACTACAACTGTAACTACAGTGCATATGGACTGTAACTGGAATCATGCTTAACTTTCTCATAGAAATTCAGTACTCTTTCGATAGAATCAACATTATTCCAGATTGTAACATAGTATAAAATGACCCAAACATGCAGGATGTCATAGATTACATGCTTAAGTTACAGGGAATACACAATCAAAGACATGTATAAGAGACATAATCGAGTCTGAAGAATTAAAAATCAAGAAGACAGTTGAAGGTTAGAAAAATCATGCTTACCTATTATTATGCACCATCTCTGATATTTGTCAAAAATTACATCTAGCACAAATTTATATATGGCAAAATTTAGATGCAAAGCATGATAAATAAAAATAATCTAACTACCTGCATTCAGTTACAGTGAGAAATAATAGAAGTTACAACTGTAATTACAGTGCATATGGACTGTAATTGGACTATAAGTCGAATACATTAAGCAAAAAACATCATATGAAGAATTAGAGGCTATGGATAATGCATTAGTATGCCTCAAAAATGGTGTCAAAACATAAAAAAAAATATGCCATCAGATTTAAACAAAAAAAACACCTCAAAGCTCTGTACAATCATCAGATAAGAAATTTAATTATTCTTTTTACTTAGGATAATTAATTTTCTCGCTTGATGACGTGCAGAACTTAGATTTGCTTAATTCAAATGTTATTAATCATCATATGGCAAACACAAAATTTTGATTATAGCAAGCATGATAGAAATAAATCAGTCATAATGGAAAATTTTGCAATACTTACACTGATTTTGACTAATTAATTATGCTTTCTTTTTCAGTTCCAGGATCTCGTTACCTGCAGGATTTTGAAAAAGGCAAAAAGTCAGAGACAATTGAATCAGAGATTGGCGAAAATAAAGCACAATTACTTTATGATCAATACATATTTCTTAATGAAAATGAAAGACTAGTAAGTACAATCATGCTTTACAAAAATGAAGAATACATTTATTTCTTTGACGAATAAATGTAATTAAATAAAACATGTTCAGGGAGGACAAAATAAATCAAAGAACTATTGTATGGCCTCTATAATGTCATTAACAAACAATACTATGTCAACTTTATGATGGATTAATCTAACTAGACAGTACATCTCCAGGATAAGAAGTAGAACTCCTAAGCAGCAGCACCTACAGGGCTAAATCCAAAATAAATAAGAAAAAACAGTGTCCACGTCGCACACCGGTAATTACCAATGTAGAACACAAAAAAAAATCACCCTAAAGCTGACCAAGAGCAAAGTACAGTCACAAATCTAGGCTACTGGAAAGGGGGTAAGCACTGAAAAACCATCCAGATTTTTAACTTGAAAGAACACCAAATTCAGCAAAAGAAAAAAAGTTGAAGCCAAGACTCCCCACTCTAGCCCAGAGACAAAAATCAAAGCGCCAGCCTTAAATACCTGAAAGCCTCATACGAGTTCTACTTTCCTTGTTCATGCACAACAAATTCTGAACCAAAGAACAACATATACATAGAAAGAGTAACAAAACAAGAACCAAGGCAAAATGCATGCAGGGGATTGGATTTAATTTAACCAAACAACTCAGCATACTAGGAAATCAAGCTGTACATCTCTGAAACGAAATGATTAATATGCTGAAGAAGGCAACACAAGACATACTTGGGGACCAGAGATAGATCCCCAAACAGATTAGTCAACTAATATATGAGAATGAAATGCAACTAATATCAATCGGATCCTTGCCAAGAGTTGAATTGTGAATACGAGCCATCTAAACAAATTACTGAAAATAATAATTAAAAATTTAATCAGTAATGTAATTAACTGATTATTTTTCTGTAACAAGTTGGATCAGTTTGCAAAATATGAAACATGGAGGTAGTTGGATCAGTTTGCAACAGAGAAGGATCAGTTATTGTTGAGAACTGAACCAAACAATTGATGATCAGTTGGTCATCGGTACTAATCAGTCCATACATCTATGAAACGCAATGCAGAATTCAGATAAATTTGCAACAGATGCTTTCCCTTCTCTGTTCAGTTCACACCAGAATTAAGGCAAAACGTAACCCATACAAATTCAACAGGAAAACATCCCCGGTCAGTTTGAGCACTGAGAAATGTTTGCCAATCTGCAACCAAACTCTTGGACTGGAATCCCACAAACGAATTGAGCCACATGCCAACAAGTAGACCGAGTAGTCTAACTGCATGAAAACCGAGCAGAGACAGCAAACAATTTGGGGCAAAAATTTACAATTCGAACAGACCAGTACATGCATCTCTGAAACGAAATGCAGCATTCAGATAAAAAATGCAACAATGTGTTTCTCCCTCCTGAACTCAATTCGCACCTGAATCCAAGCAAAATGCTACACACACTTGCACCTGATAAAAATTTGTGAGCAGGAAAACATCCCTGAGCACTGAAGCACATCTCAAAAAATATCATATCGTTGGCTTACAAAATAACCAAATAAAAACTACACTAGAAATTTTTAATAATGTGTAGCTAAGCCTATAAATCAAAAGATCAGGGGACTAAACACCTAGAACTTATAAATCTCATCAATAATACATAGAAATCACGGATCTACGAAAGTATACATCACCGAAGATATTTGCCTAAAACTTATGGAACAAAACGAAATCGAATAGGAGAGAAGGAGAGAAATCAGAAAAAAAACTCTCTGGTGAGTTGAATCTCCACAGCGACCCACCTCTCTCGTGCGCACATCAGCAAGCCAGCTCTCTCTCGTCGACGAGCCCGCTCTCTCTCGCCGGCGAGATGGCTCTCTCTCTCTCCGGAGAAAACAATGAAGAGAGAGAAAAAAAAAGAGAAAGGAAAAGGAGCGAGAGAACTACCTCTCTCTCGTGCTCGCCGGCAAGCCAGATCTCTCCCGTCGGCGAGCCCCCTCTCTCCCGCCGGCGAGCCCCCTCTCTCTCGCCGCGGCGAGATGGCTCTCTCTCTCTTCTCTATCGACGGAGAAAACAATGAAAGAGAAAAAAAAAGAGAGAACGAGAGAGAGAGAGAGCGAGAGCGTGGAGACAACGAGGAGAAAGAGATAAGTAGCGAGAAGAAAATGAAAACGTCTATGAACACGGCGCGGAAATCGAAATTTGACAACTCCGCGAGACCAGGCTTTGACTCTCACGCGACCTGATCCAAACCAATCCTTGCACGCATCGTAGCGCAAATCCAACGGTCAGAAAAACGACAAATATCAGGGGGAGAAATTTGATGACAGATATCTAGCAAAATATTGTGGACCACACGTCATTCACACTCTCTCTTCTTCCCCCTCCCTCTCTCTCTCTCTCCCTTCTCTCTCTTTATCTCCCCGTTTCTCTTCACCTTGTCTCTCATAGCGCAATCTGCGGGCAGGGGCGGTGACGGCAAGCGGGAGTCAGAGCGGCGGCGGGCGATGGCCGACGTGGCAGCAGCGGGCGGGAGCCAGCTTCCCCATCGTGATAGACCTCAACCTCACCGTATCCGCATGCCTGATGGTGGCGGTCCCCGAGGATGCAGTCCATGAACCCAGCCCGACCAACCCACACAATGCTCCGGCAAAGGTGTATGGAGCGGAGCCGGCAGAGTCGAGCAGCAGCACAACAAACACACCAATGTAGCATCACAGGAGAAGACAAGCAAGCAAGAAGATGTGTACACCAATGTAGCTCGATTACTAATTCCTGCTCATCACAAATCATGCCGAGAAGGTGATGATATGCCTTGCCTTCGTCCCAAGGCAGGAGTTGCTACATGCATACCATCATGGCCAAAGTCGAGGATGGAGCTCGGCCTCCTCCTGGCGCCTAGCCCGGGGGCTCCCACCTCCATGGCTGGGCGTACAGTGAGGAACTCCATCGACGCCACCGGGGGGGGGGGGGGGTACTCTTCGGCAAGGTGCGCTCGTTCCGCTAGGGAGGAGCAGGTCGCCCGCCTCGTCAGCGCCATCGCCGCCACCGCCGGCACTGAACGTGAGCAGGCAGATCACCGGGACGCTAACCAACCTGACGTTGCGCGCCATCATGGGGGAGTGCGGCTTCCGGTGGCGTGAGGAGTTCCTGAAGACGTTGGGCGAGGCGCAGAAGAAGGTGACCTGGTTCGGCGTCGTCGGGAGCCGGAGCTAGCTGGAGCAGCGGTGGCAGTGGGCTGGAGCTTACGGAGGCTGGGGATAATCCAACGCGCTTGTCGGAGGCAGCCGCAGCCGCCTCGTTGGAGGTCTGTGGCGTGGGGCGGTTTCCATCGCCGCCGCCTCCTTCTCCTACCGCCTCCACCCGCGTTAGCTCTAGCCCGCTACCGCCACCGCCGCTTCAGCTCCCACCGGTCACCACCACTCCAGCCCCCGCCCCGTCGCCGCTTCAACCCGTGCTCCCCGCGGACGGTGGAAGGGGAGAGAAAGAGAAATAAAGAGAGAAGGGAGAAAGAGGGGGATGAGAAGAAAGAGAGAGGATGACAATTTTTTTTTGTGTATGACAAACGGGTCCCACATATATGTTTCTAATTGAAATGCCACCTAAGCGCCACGTCAACACCACAGACTAGATCAACACCGCCATGTAAGCGCCATGTCAGCGAAACCGCCATCCAAAACCACTAAGGGAGTCAAATTGCACCGGTTTCAATAGTTTGAGGAGTCGTTCTATCCAGTTTTACGGTTGAGGGTCAAGGATTAGATTCGGGTCACTTTTAAAGGAGTCAAAGTGGACTTATTCCTAGCATGGAAGCAAATTAATCTGTGTGATGGGCTGATGGCCTGATGATATATAAGCCCTTTTCAGCCTCTCAGTGGTCAGAGCGATGTGCATTATGTGCATGTCCCCTAATCAAAAATTTGCATATCAAGAATCAATATAACATCAACTTGGGTACTATATGGTTTTGAACTGTTGATAATCAGCTAGAAACTGAGTCCTGTTCGATGTGTGATTCTAGGTTTCTGAACTAACACTCTGACATGCATAATTATGTTCAGTTAATTAAAAAAATCCATGCATGGTTTATCAGATTCAGGGAGCAAGAGCTTTAATCTCCATTTACATCTTTGATTATACTAATTAAGTCATAAAGAACAATGCAAATGGCCAAATGGGGGTTTCTTCTTTTCATCATCAAGATGGATTATTGCCTTCTTAGACTGAAAATGAAAAAGACTGTCAAATGGAGTGACCCGGACTTCAGTGTTGATCTACAAGTCAGAACTCAGCAGCTATCCATGGCGATTTCACTGATTTGATCATTGCCATCGTCTCAAAATTGACCCTCTTTTTCATTGACTCAACCAATCGAATGTTTGCTATGATCGATTTTGGGAGCTTGGTTTTATCTTCAATGGCTCAACTTAAAGCTGCCTGTGTTTGACCGGGCATAACTCTACTAACTTGCAGGAAGCAAACAAAGTACAAACTGTTTGGAGTTAATCATCGGTTTAACTTATTTAATTAAAAATGATATAGTTTGATTCATTACCAATTTACCATCGTATCCCTCAAGAGCGCACGCTAAGTAATTAAGGCCCTGTTTGGCACAAATCAAAATCCCAGATCCACATTCTACAATTTATAGAGTTATTCCCTTCGGCTTCGGTTTTATAACTCTTGATGTCTTGAACAACGACACATGTCCTTCAAAACATACCAACCTACCTTTGATTATAATTTTTCATTACAATATATATATATATAAGTAGATATTTAATTTTAATAAAATACTTTTTAATGATTTTCTATACATCTTGTTCCAGTGTTTTCAAACTAAATATTTTGAATATCATTAATGGTTAAAGCTCTAATAGTTTGACTTTAACTTTGGCCAACAATCTTGTCCAAAGTTAAAAGTTATGAAACCTGAGGGAGTAAATCAATTTAAAATTTTGTATTTCCTCTAAAATAGGAATTAAATGATTCCTTCTAGTAATTATGATTCCAGATTTTTATAGATTTCTAGAGCTAGTAATGCCTAAGCTCTTAAAAATTCCAGATCTTGAGTTCTGAAACCTTGTGCGAAATAGGACCTAAATAAAATGAGAAACTGAATATTTCCATCAAATTTTATAACATAATTCCACGATATACAATAGACCACTCAACCATTTTCACAGCGCTTTGATTTCTCAAATTGGTCATCAAACAAGCCAGCCAGCCAGCCAGCTAGAGATAGCTTGACAGTCTTGTACTGTTGTACAAATAAGCATACACATATACATGTACAAATACGGTTAGAAATACACGTCTTCATCTGAAAAATACATGTCACTGTCCGAGTGTAAAAAGGGCAGAGGCTAATTAGGCGCGAAGCAAGCGAATTAAGCAAGCAGCTAGCCTAGCTAGTCGATGATCAGTGCAAAGACAAGACAAATAATATTGAATGTTTGGAATTAAGTTACTGCATCGGCCGTCGACGATCTTTCAAACATGCACACGTGTTTCTGGAGCTTTGACACGTCAGATCTCCACCATCCACAAGTTATCCTTAACCTTAGCTGATTAGGCATGCAAGGTTTTATTTTATATTGACTACTTCTCCCTGCATTTACAACCATGCAATGCAACTGTGTGTTTTCAATTAAGGAGCATCAACTAGCTAGAACGAGCGTATGTTCAGTCTTTCTTTTTTCTTGAGTAAATTTCACAAAATTTGTACTCGAAAATAATCGCTTTACTACAACTTTAACCATCGGGATTCCATAAAAACAGAACTTTAGCAAACGATATTATCAATAAGCTGTAACTTTAACATAAGGTTCTGATGACCGTGTGAGTTTTGCATCTGTGCCTGACTAGTGCTTGGGTTTAGACTCACGGCAAGCGTATAAAGTTGCAATTTTATGATGAAGTAATCAATTATTGTTGCAGTGCAGTTTTCTGAAATATCTGACTAAAATGTATTAAATTGATGTAGTTTTGATTAAAAAAACTTTAGCGAAATGTCTTTGGAATTTATAGGTATGGGCGATTGGGCATAAAATAGCATTAACATGGTGTTTTTGAACGATGCCTCTGTGATATATTGGCAAATTTTGTATTACTCATTTGGTAAAAATTTGCTATATAACACTTAAAAATCGTGGTGTTTACTGGTAGACATTATAAAAATATGGATTTGCTAAAAGATATGGAAATTTTGTGATATTTTACTGGTGGACACTAAAATCACTAAAATATTACTTTTCAATTAAGTTTGAGAGAGAATTTTACATAAATGATTTTGCTACCTTGCTTACAAACTGGCCCACTTGTCAGTATATTCAGTTTTAGAATTTCCAACTCTTCTCCAAATATTAGGCTTTGATAATCTTGAGGGCGATGTTCACCCCTCCTCCCCTTTTATGATCTTCAAATCGGACAATCTTAAGGTAGTATATATTTGAAATAGATTATTCATAGGATTAGCCACGAATTATCTACTTTGAGTATAGGGGTAAATTAAATATTTTAATAAATAAACTTACATATGTAACTTCAAATAATGCGGTAGAATTTTTTTTATTTTTGAATAATCCTATTTTTTTAGAAGCGTGAAGTAAATAATCAGCAACAATAATATGATGAATAAGCTGAAAATAATGAAATCGTTGTAATTAACCGTGGAATAGCACCATCATTTTAAAGGATGTATATCCTCTACAGTACTGCTGATGCAGTAGCAGGGGCTGCAGACAATCCCCATTGCATTTTAAACACACCTATGTGCAGATTTGTGTGAACAAACCTAGCTACAAGAACTTGTATTCGAAACTAGAGGGAGAATATCTAACAGCGGACCCCAACAGTCACAAACATGTCAATTGCTAAACGACGACGCCTATTAATTAATTATTTGATATATATAAGCATCTACTTGCTCTTATAACAAAAGGATGCGTAATATGCTAATCTAATACCCCGTGTGAATGCTTGACCTTAAGCATCATGGATTGATAAAAAAAAAGTTGATGAGTTGCACAACAAACCAAATCTCTGAAAGTGAAATTAAAGAAATCACAAAGGCATATTCATCATGCACACATATATGTGTAGAAAGAAACAAAAAATGGAGGCTAGCTAACTTCCATCCTGCACACCATGCATATGGTTAACTGAACCCAAGTTCAGCTCAATTAAACTACTATTAGTGGTTGTGTGAGACTATTCTAAACCTTAATTTAGAGGGACACAGCACAACAGTTATTACTTTGACTTGGCATCATCATCATCAGATCGTCATGAGATCAATCGAGTTGCAGATTATTCTTGTGGGACCCATTAAAATTTCCCTAGCACATAGACCCATTAATCCATCGACCACCTAACAAAGAGAGCATGTGTAGGTAGAAATGAACCATTCACACCCAGTCGCTCAGCTGCCAAGAGACATATGCAAAATATATACTCCATTCGTCGTCCTATAATATAAGAAATTTTAGACGGATTGGACAGTTTAGTATTACGGAACTGAATTCTCCTAATTAATACTACGAATCTAGATAGGAAGTTCAGTTTTATATTAAATATCCCAACCATCCAAAATCTCTTATATCTTGGGATGGGTGAAGTATATTACACATATATGATGGCTCAGCGGTTAAGATGTAGCTTATTTATATGATGGATCAAGACATAGCTTAAAAAATGTATTGTTATATATGTGATGATTCAGCGACTAAGATATAACTCGGAAAAGAATATATTTATATAGAAGAGAACAAAATATCGATCAAACCCAATGGGTTGGGTTGGTAGGCAGAAAGAAAAGCACATTTTTATTCGAGAAAACAACATGTGATTAATTCGCGTCGCGACTTGATTAGGAGAGGATATAGTAGCATCCTCAAACTTTGCTTCCAAAGCAAGGCAATCTAGAAAGGGAGAAAGATTCCTCACTAAATATCAAGTTTTTGCACTAGTGGTGATCACCAAAAGTGCTCTTGCTACACACCAAAATTAACCAAAGTACTGTGTTGAGAAAATATTTACATGCTTTTCATTCCATTTCACATCTAGCTAAGCTACCACTAATTACTGTATTAATAAAGAACTTAATCAGCCTTGCTAATCTGGGTATATCTCTCTACAGCAAAGGCCAACAAAAATAAAACCTTAAAAATTAAAATTAAAACAACATCATGGTGCAGACAAAAGAGGAGAAATAATCAAGCAATCCATATGATGCTTGGTTGATCATGTAATTAAAGAGCCTTAACTAATGGCATCTTTAATTCAATTTCTCTCTCTCTAATTAGCACTTGATGCTTACCTTAATTACCCAAACTAATCAAGTGCGAGGTTGGCTAATTAATCATCCGAAGTTGTAGCCATTAGCGTTGTTAGCCGAGGTGGTCGTCGGCCTCGCCGCCGGCAGCATCTGCGCCGCCTGGATGCTCTGCAGCAGCAGCCTCTCCTCCGCCGACGACGACTCGAACCCGTGGAGAAACATGTCGCCGCCGCCGCCGCCGTACCCGACGTCGCCGCCGCCGCCGTACTGGTGGTGGTGCTGGTGCTGTGGCCGGAACAGCTGGCTCTGCAGCGACGACGCCGCCTGGCGGTGGTGGTGGCCGAGGTGGTCGAACGACATGACGGACGCCGGTGTCGGGGACGGGCGGACGGGCATGGCGCCGCCGCCGTACTCGCCGGCGCCGAAGCTGATGACCGGGCCGCCGGCGGCGGCGGCGGTGGCGTAGGGCGGGGTGGGGATGCCGGTGAACTGCTGCACCATGGCGCGGAAGTTGGAGGTGTCGGTGTTGAGCAGCGTGACGGGCGCGCGCCGCGACGCCCTGGAGCGCCGCCGCGCGGGCTTCGCGACGCGCCCGCCCTCGATCCCCGGCAGCGCCGCCGCGCCCCCCCTCGTCGGGCTCCCCCCCGCCACCGGCGAGCCCCCGGAGGTCGGGCTCGACACCGTTCCCTCCGCCCCCGCCGCCGCGCCACCATTAACTCCGCCGCCGTAGAGCGCCGCCCAGTGCGCCGCCATGCCGCCGCCGGCGTCGCCCATGGCTGGAGTGTGGAGAGTTCTCGAGGCGGTGGAGGAGGGCGGCTACTTATAGGGTGGGCGGCGACGGGTCAAACGGGTGGGGGAGGGGTCATCTCAGCCGTCGGATGGGATTGGGGGTGGAGATCGGACGGTCGGGATTGGCGCGTGGTCGCCTTCTGGAAGCGGGGGGTTGGCTGACCAAAGGAGGAGAGAGAAGTAGAAGAAGAAGCGGGGTTTCCTCGAAAGGTCGAGGGGGTGGGGCCCACCCACTGAGGAGAGGAGATGGCGCCGTTGGCTTGAGGCAGCTTCTCTCCTTCCTCTTTTCACATCTTTTTACTACATAATCATTTATAACTATAAATCTAGTTGTTCTAAAATATAAATATTTTTAATTATAAATCTAGATTAAATGTCTGTCTAAAATTTATAGTTAGAGATTGTTATATTTTGAAATGAAGATGGTAAGATATAAGAGATTTTAGATTGATTAGACATATTAATATTATAATACTATAAATCTGAATAGGTTTGATTTATAATAATATCTATTCAAAATTTTATATATTTTGGAATAAAGGGAGTATTTATTTTTCATTTCTTTTCCGAAAGAGATTAATTTGGTTCACATTTGTGCTAATCCTTTTAACATTTTTTTGGGTGGGGTTTTGGTTGATTTGGTTGTCGTCATCGTCGGCTGTCGGCTCGGCTGCATAGTGTGATGTCGCCCGTTGATGGCGCCGGCGACCAGCGTGCGATAACTACTAGTAGTACTATAACCATGTACGGGCACACCGGTGCAGGATGCAGTACATGTGTACGTTGGCTTCACTTGAACAGGAGTAGAGTTGCTTGGATCTCATTCTCACACCACTGTCGAACGATTTGGGCTGCCTTCTACCCTCCTATTTCCTCTTTTTCCGAAAGCACATTGGTACGTTTTTTTTTTAAAAAAATAAGAAATTTACTCTGAAAACCATATTTTGATTTTTCAATTTTTTAGCTAATCTTTCGAAATAAGAAACAAAATTCACACCTCTCTAGCACAACCTTCAAGGACAAATGGTTTTGGTAAAAAGATAAAATAAAATTATGGCTGATTTTTGGACCTTTGGTTCAAGTTTAAGTTTATAAAATGGATTTTTTTATCTCTATTCTATTGTTTCGTATATACTCGGAATGCAGTATAATAATTTGTTGGTAACTGAAGAAATCAAAAGAAATGGAAGTAGCTAGTGGTGCGCAGTGGCGTAATACCTAAATGCGCATCTTCCCGGGTGCACATGATTCCAGTTATATTGATCATCCATATCCAATTTATATCATGTTAATTGCTATATTAGTCAATACCGTACAAAAATCAGCTAATACCGTTCGGCTTCCACAAACCGAGTACCAACGGTTTCACAAAAACCGGTTGGTTTTCGCGCAAAGATTGGTTTTGTGAACCTTGCACATGACTTCAGCTAGATTGATCATCTATATCCAATTTATACCATGTTAATTGCTATATTAGTCAATAATTATATCATTGTGTGTATAACATCTTCGGTAATTTTTGTTTTAGGTTCAGCACTGTTGTGCGTGGGTTATGATAGATGCACGATAGATCGAGATCTTGCGATGGCAACGATGATGATAACTCAGAAATAGCAGCTAGATCAATCATGTTAAAAACACGCGTATGAATGGACCCCGATCCGCATCACAAGTTAGCTATTACTCCGATCCCTCCGTCCCATAATATAAGGGATTTTGGATGGATATGATATATTATAGTACAGATTCATTGTACTGAGATGTATCACATCCATCTAAAATCTCTTATATTATGGGACGGAGGGTGTATATTCTTGCTATCTTGAGAGAGCTGAACATGAAAAATGCATATCAGCATATGTGCAAGCAGCCAGTGATCGGAGACGGCCGGCGAATAATTTCTTTAATTTGGTCGTCGGTCACCAAATAGAGCGCTGTCTACCCTTTACACAGCAAGCATTTTACATGTGAATTCGACAAAGGAGCTCGACGACGAGATCGATCACAAATTCAGAGGAACTTTTGCAAGCTATAGCCACGAAGCTTCAGTGCCAAAAAGACCAAAAACGACGTCTTCTCGTCGGTATATTAACCCTTTTTATTTTTTTTCCTTTTTACCGTATTCTCTTCTTCTTCTTCTTCGTCTTCGTCATCAGCGTCGTCCTCTCCCTCTTTCCCGCCCAGATGAAAGAGTAGCTAAGATGGGGACGTGGATGAGCTAGGTGAGCTGAATCTCTTCACCACGTGCCCCTTTGAAGCCTAATTTGACACTAGCCATATGTTTGTGAAACTTTCAGAAGATTTATGGAAGTTCCATTGAAAAGACGTGTGAATTACAAAACATATATACCGTCGTATGTGAGAAATGACAACTCATTGTGTAGATATACAAATGCGCAAATATATATCGTACACGCGGATTGATCTAAGATTTAATGTTTTTTTTCTTTTTTTTTACAAAGGAAGTATAACCTCCATCCTTGACACCGCGAGGATATACACACACAATTTTCAAAAGACTTACAAAAATTCCATCTGAAAGATATGCAAGTGAGAATGACAAGTGATTGTGAAAATATTTATACACATAAGCACGAACTCTACTATACATGTGGATTTCGATCTAAAAATGTTGCTGCTTGTTTGTCTTGGTCAAAAGAAGATTAATTTGGTGTGTCAAAACGGCAGCCAAGCAAAGCACTTACCAGTTGTCTTGTCTCCTTCCGTCTTAGCTACCCGATCACCAAGAGAGATATGTATATTAGTATTAATTTGTTTGTTTGAGTTTGCACGTCTCTGACTAATTGAAGGTCAAATGCGACTGGACTGTGCTGTTTGGTGGTTTTCAACATGATCGTGACTGCACCTGGGATTAAAACTCATGTAGTACAAATTGTATTCAAACTTTTATTGAGTTGACAACATAAAGCATCTTGTGTACGACGTACTTACTACAACGATGTGTGGCTACGAATTGTTTCATCAGTTCTCTCCAGTATATACGTATCACAAATTATTGTTGATACCTTTTAATTTCTTATTTTTTTTGCGAGAAATTAGAATATATCCACAAATTTATTCGAGTATAAATTTTGTACTACATGCGAATGGCTCGGCTCGAGCCAGCAAGAGCAGCTGAGCCGAGCACTGGAGTGGGGGCCCAGCTGACGTATGCGGACGAGGGGTGACGTGTGAGCTTACGTGATGACATGGGTCAAAGAGTTGACTTGATATTCTCTTCTTCCACTCCGTCGTCACATACCCACATGCTCCCTGATAATTAACATATCTACCACACACTCTCTGCTACCTCCTTTTTCTAATGAAGCATTATGAGATAGTGAGAGAGAGGGGAGGGGCTCTTGTTTTGATTGAACACCTGTTGCTTGCCTAAGATTGCTGTTTCATTTGTGATCTACAGTATTTAGATTACAATGAAATCAACCTTAACTTGCTTCAAAGCTTGGCAAAACTCAGTAAGAATTTTACTGTGTTGCATAGTTTAGCTTGCTCAACGACATGTCTTTGGGGGACAATTTTAATTTGATGAAAGGCAATTCATGGAAGGTTTACTTTTTTTTTTTTTACCTCCATGGATATCGATTTTCTTTTTTCTTTTTTATTACAGAGAAGATGCACAAGCATACACACTCAAAAAAATGTTTCAAAAGAATACTATAATAGAATATTGATGTGGCATGTTCTTTCATCAGCAAATAGTAATGCGTTACTCTATTATTATTATATAATGAAAAAAATATTGGCCCTGCTCGGCTACACTTGTTCGGTTGTGGCGCAGCCAGCATGCATAGTACTTTGTGTCAGCGGCTGCATCTTGCAGCTGAACAAGGCCATTGTATTTGCAAACTCTACGTAGTGAGAACAGCTTTGTTAGCCTAAGAAAATGACCTATTGGTCTTGGCACTAGAGTATTTACCTATCAGTTTCATGTCACTATTTTACCACATGTGAATATAGGATAATACAAAATAGAAATGGATGGAAAGAGGATAGGGTTTGGTTGGGATTTGGTGAGTACTGGGCCCCATCAATAATCTTGACCTTTCAACATTGGATTGGTGGGAAGGAAGCAGGGATTTTTAGTCTAAGATGCCTAACTAGTACTAGTAACTACCCAATTCGTATGTTCAAAGAGTATCCAAGGAACAAGAAAATAGCAGCCTCATTTTTTGTTTATGCTTTATGCTTATAAGCCAAAATTTAAATTTTCAACCTTAAATTTGGAGTTGATATTGGGATTTTTTTTCATCGTAGTTTATTTTTTCAGCCTTTGTTTTTAGATCGCTAAGAACACGTATATAGAAGTTTTATTTACAAATTATTTTTTGTTTGTAAATATGTCTTTTCGCTTAGTCCTAGTGTTGTTACTAGAGGATACACCAGTACAGGGTTCTAATAAGGCCATGTTTGGAGCTTCGGAAAAATTTCCAAATTCTTGTGGAAATTAGATTGTTTCTTCCGAATTAACGTAATTCATGTGTTCCAAACGAGATCTACGAGGTAAAAGTTTCATGTCTCTAATGATCATGAGAACTATCCTCTATAGATTTCACATAGCACTAAATGCCTTGTCTGGAACCCGATAATTGACCGCTAATTTATAAGCACCACATATATTAGCTTTGCTAAATGGAGTATGGTTTTACTTTTATGAAGTCCATACATCTCGCCTCCAAGTCAAAGGTTTGCTAGGAATTTTCCCGGTGCTTTCGCCTTTGTTAGGTTGCACCCTTTGTCCTTGGACGTCAATTCTTTCTTTGAAAGCTCCTAGTCACTTCATCAATTGAAACCACTTAGGCCCAGTTTAGTTTCCCAAATTTTTTTCCCAAAAACATCACATCGAATCTTTGGACACATGCATGAAGCATTAAATATAGATAAATGAAAAAACTAATTGCACAGTTAGGGAGGAAATCGCGACACGAATTTTTTGAGTCTAATTAGTCCATGATTAGCCATAAGTGCTATAGTAACCCACATGTGCTAATGACGGGCTAATTAGGCTCAAAAGATTCGTCTCGCGGTTTCCAAGCGAGTTATAAAATTATTTTTTTCATTCGTGTCCGAAAAACCATTCCGACATCCGGTCAAATATCTAATGTGACACCCAAAATTTTTTTTTCGCGAACTAAACAGGCCTTATATGCCTTGCTATATCAGTCCATCCGCTTGTTTTTTGTTAGAAAAAAAGAGATGAGAACTCTTTTTGTCCTAATTTCTTTTTGGTCTATGGAACAAAACTAAGTGCACCTTTGAAATACAGGATTGAGAAAATGCTAGAATAAGAAAAAAAAATCATAGGACCTAGATATAGGGATGCAAATATAAAACAAATGATTACAAAATACATATATATACAGAGACGACCTGGATAGACCATAAAAAAACACTAGAGGAGAGATGAGACTCGAATGAAAGTCTCTCTAAGGTTGAACCTTAAGTTAACTTTCCCAATAAAATCTCTTTATCTTGAGCCATTCTGTAGGAATTACGTGATTGTTGTATTCTTAATATTTTGTTCCAAATGACCAAATAAAATTTTTTCCTGTGAATCAAATCCTACAAATTTCCTCAGTTTTTCATACAAATCAAAAGGGTCCTAAATATTTATCCGTAGAGGTTTAGGCCTAAATGGAACCTACAAATTTCACTGGAAATAATTCAATCCATGTAGGAACGGGGATTTTTCCCGTATTCCAAAAAAGCCTAGATGGTCTAATCTGGGTTATCCAAACAAATCTTAAAATCCCGTTAGACTGCAATTCAAACAAGAATATATAAATTCTCTTCGCTCCAAACAAGCCTAAAAGCTCTCTTACTGACAAGTGACAAAAAACGTGCATGCTCCTCCCGAAATATATTCACATATATACCCTACTACAAGTCCAAAGTGTGCCGTTGAATATTCAAGTCATAGTTGTCCGGCACAAGTATTTTCCACAATACCATCATACATATAGTGTTGAGATCGGTCTATGCACCTTCTAGAACCTTCGTTCTCTAAGGTACAAGGACCCTTAATTAGGTGTCAACTTGTTGCATGGGGAGTCATTAGACGTGGTCAAAGGAACAAAAAAGAAAGTTGCTTTGCTTAACTACGGTCCACTTCGGGTTACTATCGAGGGTGCTTAGGCTCCAAGCATCCCACTGATGTATGATGTATGATTAACACGGTAAATGATGTCAAACCAGTATACTACTAGTTGCTACTTTCCATGCTGTGACTCGGACACAGTATGAAGTAACAGTAAAACTATTATGTATCTGAAGGCAGATAAAATAGTCACCACACTAAATATAAGCAGTGTTTTTTGCTTAAAACATGTAAAAGTAACTAGCTTTCATTGTCTGTGCAGATTTGATTAAAATGGACTGGATCATCCATACTATTCATACAGCTTGGCCGACAGCGAATTTGCTGACCACAAAAAGGTCGCAAAAACGTGCTGTTTCAGCCTGAGATGAAGTAACAACTCAGCACAATTTCCAGTTCAACCCCAACGATTTTTCGCCGTCAAAGAGGCACGCACAGATGCGTATGCATCGTACAAATAATCGAATAGTATATACTTCTATACACCATCACATCATGAGCGAAAAAAGAACTAAGGAGTAGGAGTAGCTGGCTTTACTTACCCTTGTATTGGTTGTTGTCTGCATCGATGCATTTATTCCTGTGTGCTTCTTGTTTCCTGCACTGCATGCATCCCGCTGCGGCACGGCACAAGCACAGCTGCACAAAACGAACACCTCAATATGATAAACCAGAGGTCCATGTTTTGCACAGCCTAACATTAATTTGATCCACGTCATAATGCTGTGGCTACCTGACAAGAAAGCACGAGACTGAAACCTAACTTGCTTCCATTCTCTGAACTTACTACTACCGAATGGCATGCTGCCACAGCCTAGATCAGGTTATCTGAGTTTAGAAGAAACCGGACACCTCAGGTGAGACATGAAGCATGAGTTGCTGGGTGCAATGATCGGCTTAGATTAGATCTACCAACATCATCATCATCTAGTCAGTTTGGCATTAAGTGTGTGTACTATTGTTTTAGGTGCAGAATTTGAGCCCATGTGTCGAACAGAGATAGCACTGATGCATGAAATGCTGTCCCTACTGCTACGGGAGATGTTGTCACGAACATAGTATTGTTTCTGTTCATAGAACTGCTTTAAGTACTTGATTAAGGCATATGCTATGAGAAGTCAAGCGATACCTTTTGGTGCCAACTGGTGGATGATCAGGTCCTTCTCCTCACTCTGCACCATAACCCGCTCTTCGTGTGAATTGTTGCGCCTGTCACCATCTCCACTTCATCGGGTGATCCTCGCAGCTCCACATCAAACTTTTGCAATAGCAGGGCCAGGGCTACTGTCGACTCGAGGAGTGCAAACTGGTCTCCCACGCATTTGCGGGGTCCTCCGCCAAAAGGAAGGAAAGCAAAGTCTGCTAAAATCTGGTAACAGCAGGTTTGTTATGTTGTCAATTTGTTAGTAAAAGGACATCTAAAAGGTAGTAGAGAAAAAAAGGAGACTAGCCAACCTCGTTAGGATACATAGCACCAGGACTCCGGTCAGGATCAAAACCAGCCCACCCTTCTATGCTCTCATCCTTTTTTGGTACTGAAAATCTCTCTGGTTCAAACTCATCTGGCCGATCCCAAAAGTATGGAGATCTATGGAGGTTGTATATCTACAGAACCAACAATTTCCGTAAGTCGTGGAACAGACTCAAATAGGAGACAAGTATAGCTTTAATTACTATCCTAAATCTAACAACTGTCCATCTTACCGAAAGAAATATATCGGTTCCAGCTGGTATTTCATATCCTTCTTTTGCACCATTGTACCCACCTGGACAAAGGGGCATGAGATAATCAGTAGGAAATTACAATGTTCATAGTTTATTTAGGACACTACGGGATTGAAGGATCCAGGGAAGCATGTTCATGGATTTAACAAAGTTGGAAAGCAAGATACTCTTCCTGTTACTCCCGTTTTTTTTTTTTTGAAACAGAGAGAGATCTCTCCCATTTCATTAACGAAATGTAACGATTACTAAACATAATTCATCACTACAAATGATAGGAACTAAAGAACACAGAAAAATCCTGCATTGTAAAGCAATGTGGCTGAACCAATGTAGTAATAGCACCATGCTAATTGTAAATAAACTATAAATTCCACACAAGTAAATATAGGAAAAACATCCAGCCTATGAATAATGTGCATGAAATTTTCATAGGCAAACTGGGGACATGAGTACACGACACACTACAAACATTTAGGACTTGCTCAAGACACTGCAAATTGTGGCTCAGTATGAGAACATTGCCAAATGGCAGCTTTGCCATAACAAAACGAACCCACCATATTAAGATACCACATGTTGATCAGCGACAATTTCGCTAATCACGATAAAATGAAGATTAACAAATACGTTCGTTTTATGAGTATGCAATATCATCCTTCCATTCATACTTTCTTTGAGAAAAAGAAGATTAGAAGCATATGTTAATATGTATCCCTTTCCAATAAATAGAACTTTAATCATCACACCACATGCCCTTCAATATCCGGCATGTGTCTACCTAACTAACTTGTGACTTTAACATAACCCTTTTGATTTAGGAGAAATCTGAAGACTTCAGGGACAAGATTACCTGGCAATTTATCTGGCCGCAGAGCACGCCTGATTAACAATGGTGGCTGGGGATACAAGCGAAGAGCTTCAACAATTATCAGTCTTATGTACCTAAGCACATTCAAGTGAAAGCGCAAAGCCAATTTATTTCTCAAAAAATATTTGTATAGAACAACTAAAATACAGTTCAATTCACAGGAATGGCACTATGAAAGGTAACATACTCCAATTTCTTGAGCTGGTCCACATTAATTGTCTCATTGCTGAGTACAGAATCAACCTCTGCCTGTGCTTTTCTCATCTTGGAGGGATTCTGCACCATATTAGAATATGATTGGTACATACATACAGTGATACCCAACCCAACTAGTAAACCATAACTAGTGAACTATGCATGGTACAAAAAGGACTTATATACCTGGGCTAGTAGAAAAACAGACCATGTCAAAACAGCAGCAGTTGTTTCATGCCCAGCAATAAGCATTGTCATAAGGTCATCTCGAAGCTAGCACAAAACATGTATTGTTGTCAACTTATTTGCCACGTGTGGGAAGAAATAGGCGTCATAGTATACCAAGTTCACAACAATATTGATGACTACCTGGCGATCGTCAACATCAGCTCCCCGCATATCAACAAGGAACCTCAGCAAGCTGGCATCCTACAAGCATGATGGAAAACGAACCTATTGGTCATAAGTCATAACAACGAAATGTGGTGCTCGCCAATGAACAAACACAGTAAGGTATCACCACAGCCAACCTTCAATGATGAGTAATCTCTTTGCTGGAGCTTTTCGACATCAGCTTCCTACATTTCATGTTTGTGAAACATCAAAACCAGTACTAGATCTAAAACATGCACTATGTATGAATAGAACAGCAGTTCAAACAAACCTGTCTTGTCTCTTTTGCATTTTTTATGAGACTATCAAGGCAATCATTAATAACCTTGAGGTCACTGTGGAACTTGCGTTGCCTTGGAACTATCCATCTAGTTAAAGGAAGATTCCAATAGGGAATGTAAAAAGTGGATCTGTGCTCAGCTTCAAAAAGAGTTCCGTATACTGCCTGCAGGAAAAAGAAATTAAAATCCCATAAATAAGGGAAGAGAAAATAGCAGAAAGGCATGCCATGTGATCATGTATTCATGTCTACTAACAATAGACGTCCGACATAAACATTGCTCCATAACATACTCAAATGTTCCAGACTATTACCACGCATGCAATTCTTGTGAAGAAATAACCATCATATATTAGAGGTTTAGAACTATAGGTATTATATGATGCTCACCTTGATCACAGGAGATTCTTTGGTAACCGAATCAAAATCAAAATTGAACACGCCCAAGCCAATTATGTCGAGAGCCAAATTAGAAAACTCAGCTTCAAGGTCCACTATGGTATACTTTTCCCCATGTTCGCCCCTTTCAATAAGCTCTTCAAGCTTAAATATTGTTCTCTCTGAACACTTAGTAAATACTCCCACCATAGCATCTATGAATAAGGCATGGAACCCGGGGGTTATAACTGCACAACAAAGAAATTGGAAAAGGTGCACCATGAGCATGCCATTGAGTGAAATACAAACATAAAGTCCGCAATAGGCTATGAAACAGTTTGGTTCATAAAAAGGCAGGAAATAGTTTAATTATATCAGTCAATTGTCTGATAAATAGGCCCATTACTATTGGCAACTGCAATTTTTATACCTTTAAAAAGTCAAACAGTATGGCCTTAGATGAGCACACAGAAACATGCAACATTTCACTCAGAACAAACCCAAAAGTGCACAAACTAAGATTCAATATCCAACCTTTCTAACCTTTTCTCCTTTGCTTCCAGGTATCAAGGTCAGCAGGTATAAGACCCTTCCCCATTATTGGTTTTAAAATTTCAGCAAGAACTCCCTGATTTCAAGTACATAAATATGTAAGAAAGAAACCTAACAAACTAAACAGTAGTCTAGTAGCAACATTAGTTATCCATGATATATATTAATACAGGTAAAATTCAGTTGCTACAACAGAGCACATGCTATAAATCAGCTGACACCTGACAGCCATCATGGTAAAAAAAAAATTATGATCCAATACCACCTACAGTTGAGCCAACAAAGGATATTCATAAAATGTGCATTAGAAGAATACCTTATCATAACAGAAAGCATTTTCTCGCAGGATATGTCTAGCAACAATTGGATCGGAGACAACAACAAATGCCTTGGGTCCAAAAGCGAGTTTGTACACAGAGCCATGCTGCAAACAAATCATGATAGGTTAGCATTGTTGCAGGGGCGAAGCTACAGCCATTCATAGCGGTCAGTTGACCCCGACGACGTTTTGCAAACCTCTCAAACCCTCTTTATTTTACCATCTATGACCCCAGCGAAGAGAAAAACTAGACCCCAGTGATATTGCTGATTGTTCCGTCAAAACCAAACTAGTGACTAGGAACGATACTAACAAACAACAAATAGAAAATTAGCTAGCACTTATGATTTATACGTCAGCCCAATATACATATACGATTGTGATTTGGGTCCAAAAATAACTCCACAAATACTCTTGTTGCGTCATCGTATTCCTTCGAGCACTTTGTCCCGCACCGGCGTTGCACATCTTGACATCTTATATCATCTTATTTCTAGCAGAACGGAAGGCAATAAATTAGTGGTTTTGATAATCTTTGGTGCATTTGGTGTGTTTTACAAATTAATAATGTATAGTTTTTAACAAATTTGTAGACATTTCATTTTATCATATTGTCATTAATTTTGTCTTGTATTATGTATAGTCTTAGATCATTAATTACAAACTAGATGACATTTCCGATTTAATGTTGGATTACAATGTAGCGATATGACATTTTTCACCAAATTTTAATAAGTTTTGATATAGTTTTGCCGTGAATTCTCCAAAAACATTCAAAATTTCACTCAGAATATACTTTTCGTCCCACGTCGAAACATCAAAATTACATGATTTTTGGTCGGTTTTGGTCGAAAGCATAAACCCTGGTTAACACTGACCCCGGTGACCATTTATCCTGGCTTTGCCCCTGCATTGTTGCACAACTTGTCCACATATCTACTTGATTATGAACCTAATGGTAAATTGGTAATGTAAGTCACTAATGAGAATCAAAAGAAATAATGCATAAACCTGAACAGCAGGGACGCAAGCCAACTATTGGCATATATCTTCACTGTTTTTATGAATGGTGAAATGTACATTTAGCAATGCATTTATGAAGTTGCAAACAAAAAAAAAAACTTGAAGGCGTGCTAATTAAAAAAAAAGGGTGTGAAGTTTGTGATGTGGAGTTAAAAAAATCGCTAGAATTGCAAAACAACTTTAAGGCAATAAGGCATGCTAACTAAACAAACAGTCAAGTTTGAACATGGAGTTCAAAAATGGCGTTGAACCATAAAATTCAGACAGTCAATAATAAAATGTACATAGCATTAAAATTTGTGTAATCATGTAACGTAGTTTGGAGATGAAATAGTGGACAAACATGCTTTTGATCATAAGAGAACGAAACGTATGTGTGATTGCAGTAAGTGGAAAAAAAAATTAGCAAGTGCAACGAAGTAGCGCAGTAGCGATGAAATGTGCGTGGGATATTGCAAATACTAATGCAAGAGCCACAGATTGATTGGGGTGATCACCTCGAGGAACCAGTCGTAGAGCGAGAAGAAGAGTGGCCGGCCGAAGAGGTCGGTGACGGCGCCCTCGGCGACGGGCATCGCGCCGAGGCTCCCGCCGCTGAGCAGGTTGGTGAGCAGGTTGCTGGCGTTGTCGAGCAGGCCCCGCTTGGACTTGGGCTTGTCGTCGACGCTGGACGACTGGCACCTTCAACAACAACAACAACCACCATAACATCACCCCCCCCCCCACCCCAAACACCACAGCTCAGCCACCCGCGCACAGAGAGGCAATCGGTCGAGCACCTGGCGTGCGCGCGCGCGCGCCCCCCAAGGCCGCAGAAGGCAACGTAATACGTACCTGACGACGGGGAGGCGCCTCCTCCCGCGGAGAGCGGGGCACGCGGCGTGGCGACGCGGCGAGGCGTCGGCCTGCCACGGGTGGGGCGTGGCGGCGGCGGCGGCGGTGGCCGCGGTGATCGCCATGGAAGCGAAGCCGAAGTGAAGCGAAGTGAAGCGCGGGGTGGTCACTGGCCAGAGATGGATAAGGCCGGCTCGGTGCGCGCCTGGGCGTGATATTGTGGTGCGGTCGCGCTCGGTCGGAAAGCGCGGCAGCCACCGACACCGACCGCACAACGTGTCCCGGTCGGCGCGGCATGTGAGTCACGGCACGATGAAATCGGTGGGCGATGCACCAGACCAGCCCACTGCATTAGGTAATTTATTATTTTATTTCGTTATTAGGTAGGGGCAAAGGTTGGTTGGTTAGGTAGGAGTATAGTATTATTGTTTTATTTTAGGACTTGTTCAGATTATAGCCAAAATAAATCTTACTAAATTTTGATAATGTTAAAATTGTAGCAACAAACTAAACGTAGATATTTTTTTTGACAACTTTATAAAAAAAAATGGTATGATTGAAGATGACATCAAAGTGATCCGGCTCTTAAAGTTGGATCTAACGAGGTATTATGATAATTTTTAAGTTTAATTTAATATTTATGTTAATTATATATAGCTAATTATGATAATAGAGTTATAATAATATAGTATAAAAAAGATTTGTCAAGAGAAAACCACTCACTAGTGCTAATTGTTTTATTTAACATTGATTTTGAAGATACCTGAAACAAATGCATTTAGATCATTTTTATTTTTGAATTCAAATAAAATCTAGTTTGCAAGTCCTAATGTCCGCATTTACGGCTAATTATTTTTTCAGTGATACACGACGTATTCGTCGACAGCGAGATGCTTATAGTGACTTATTAATCTCGAAGATATACCGATACAATCTTGTAGAGTTGCTCCGCGCATATGAAGTCCAAAAATTTGTACTACGTTTCTTAAAATAAAATGCAATGTAGAGTATCAAGATACCACCAAAAACGATTTTAGAACCGATGCATATCATTTCACTCTTGGGTAGGACCAGTCGATCTCGCCTTGGGTCCAGTAGAATAATGGCCCAATATTGAATTACACAGGTGCACTTGCCCCATCCCAGCCCAAGCCCACACGTGACGTAGTGGGCCGTGCTATTATCTTATATCGGAAAAAAAAGAGAGGAAGAAAGCGTGATTGACCTCTCGTTATCGTGGACTTCATTCTAAAAAAAAAAGAAAAAAGAAAGAAAAAAGAAAGAAAGAAAGAGCATGGAGGCGGAGGCGGCAATGGCGCCGGCGGCGGCGCCAGCGGCGGCGACAGGGGCGGTGCGGGTGGAGAAGGTGAGGGGGAGGTCAGCGGTGACCAGGTGCTTCGCCAAGTACCCGCTCAAGCTCATCGCCCCCTCCAAGGTTCCACCACCTCCTCCATCCATTATATAGATTGCCTTCGCTTGTTTGCTGCGATGAGCCACTGACCTCACCTCGTCGGCGATCCTCTGGCAGGCCGGGCGCGCGTCCTCCGGCGCCGCGTGGCTCTACGCCATCACCTACGGCGGCGGCATCGTCTCCGTGAGCCGCCGCATCGCCTCCTCTTCCTCCCCCGGATTGCAATCAACCAACCAACCAACAGTTTGCCTCCTTTCTCGAGAGAGAGGCAATCGTGAGTGCGAGTGTCTGATGCGTTTTTGTTCTTCTTTTTTGGGGGCTGTGCTTGTAGGGGGACATCATCTCCTGCACGGTGGCCGTCGGCGACGGGTGCGCGGCGGCGATGACCACGCAGGCCTCCACTAAGGTCCTTTTTTCTTTCAATTGTTCTCATGCGATTGGCCGAGTAAATACTGTTTACATTTCCTTAGTTGGAGAAAATGACATAGGTTAGTGAACGAATGTTTCTCATAAATGCTTACAGCTAGAACACTTTTAGGGCCCCCCCCCCCCCCCGTATTTTTTTTTCCTTTTTGAAAGAAGGGCAAAATCTTTGCCAACTTTAGGGTCCCTTTTGAAATGATGGATTGTCATAAGAATTTTGAAGGATTTAATCTTCTAAATGATTTTTTATTTCTATCGAGCCAAGGATAGAGAATATTCCATATGAAGTAAGCAAGAGGCCCAACCTCTTGGAAACTTTCCTTTGCTTTGTTAGTTTCCTATGATGCTATCAAAGGGCTCCTCTTCATCTTTCCTGTGTTTTTCATTCCTGTAGGATTAGAGAAACATGCAACTTCAATTCCTGCGTTTTTCCTATCCCGCGTTTCAAAGGGACCCTTAGATAATGTTACAGCTAGAGCTAGAGGGGTCTTGATGTCAATTCCATATAAGTGTAGGGTATGCTATTAGAATTACCAAATGCAACCTAGGACTTAAACTAGTCTATTGTAATAACATGATATTGGGCTTTGTGCGTCTTTGACACAGCAGCTGGGTTATAGCAATGCACCCGTAGTCAAGTGTAATAACATACTTCATTATCGAAATTTTAACTGAAAAAAGTTAGTTCTTGAGGAATATATTGATTTTTTTTAACGAACCATATATATTGATTGTTTTATGTTTGTCAATGGCCAAGTGCTTGTTTAGGTGTACAAGGCCGTGGATTCAAAATGTTCTGAGCAGGTGCTAGAGGTAATGCTCCTTCGAAATTTCGATACTCCTCAGAATTTCTTACTAGGGAACTTCAACTTTTTTTTTAAGAAAATAGCAATTATAATGATTCTTCATTATATGCAGTAGGCAAGAGTTGGAGAAGATGCACTCTTTGCACTTATTCCAGATCCTGTAACCTGCTTCTCAATGGCTCGATACCACCAGAAGCAAGTGTTTCATGTCTTTCCCAATTCAAACTTAGTCGTTGTAGACTGGTTTACAAGTGGTCGTTACGAGAGTGGAGAAAAATGGAATTTCAGCTTCTACAAGAGCATCAACCATATTCTTTTGGAAGATCAGCCTCTATTTATTGACTCGGTAAGAGCTCACCTTTCAGCTTCTCCTAACATTTGCCTGATTAATCTTGTTCATCCCCACTCTAATCATCGGTTGTGCTTAATGCCATGCCACATAACCTCTTCTAATGTCTGAGCAGGTTTTATTGGAACAGAGCTCAAATTTTAGTATTGCTGACCGAATGCAGGAATACAATGTGGTTGCAATGGTTATTTTGCTGGGGTAAGGCCATCAAACACTGAAATTTGCCTTCTGCACAGGTCTTCTCGACCTTTGCAGATATGACTTTGGCTACTGCCTATGTGCTGCTTCGGTTTTCACATAATCAACCGTGTTCTTTTGTCTTTGGTAGTTACTACAATTATGCTAGTTGAGGATCTTTCAGAATTTCTAGAAAATTGTAGGGAATCAGAGGAATCCATGGACCATAGTTTACTTCAGATTTCGAAGAAAATTGTTGGGAATCAGGAACTATGGACTATGGTTCACTCAGTCTAACAAGTTACTAGTGGAATCCCAGATGGCTAGATCTGGATTACTTACAGACAATGGTTCAGTGAATCAGTGGCATACTTTCCCTTGCAGACCAAAGTTAAAGCACATACAAGATCAGATGCAAGATGAGGTAAAAAAGATGATGTCTGTACAACTGCGCCCTCCCACTTCTGCCGGAGGTCGCTACTCGACAAGATCACAACCCCTACATCCCCAGAGGCCTCCAATCATCGCCTCCTGTAGTCCATTCGGTCGCATGGTTTGTTACTTCCCCAGCTTTCCTGACACTACCACGACAATTTTCTAGAAACATGTGATAACATCTTTTTTTCTTCCTCTTGCTGAAGGGCACTGGGATGGTTGCTCGGATAACCGCAGTGAGCACAGAATCTGTGTACAGCTTCCTGAGACATCATCTGGCAGCACTGGAACCATTCCTTGGCGCTTGCCCATATCCTGCATCATGAAGCTAGCGGCCATCTGACTGTTGATGGATCATCATGAAATCTTCACTTCCGACGAAGAATGAAGATGTAAAAATTGTCTTCGCATACGCCTGCTCCCCGTAGTTGATTGAGCATGCTTTGATTTTGGTTGTACATGTTATAGTTCTTTGTGAATTTCTGAGTAAAAGAAGATACTCTGGGAATTGGGCAGCTGATGATCATGACCCTCTTTCTGTACTTTACAATAAATCCTCCTTCCTAGTCTTGGTGGGCCAGGCTGAAATGTTGGATTCGTTGGGCTGGACCCAACTTATGTTAGTTGGACCAGATAATTAATTCATCAGCAATGCAAAGATTGTTGTACACTGCTGCAGAGATTCCACAGGCCCACACGCTGACAAATTGCAATGCACTGGAGGCACTTGAAACCACATAATCCTCTGCTGCTTGCACGTGCCAAGAAGCACGCATGTGAGCTTTTTATGGTGGTACAGCACGTCACTAACCACGTTTTCTGTATATGGATTTCGAACTACCGTTGGATCGAAAAATAGATGTTTGAGATTTGTTCACATCATCATGAGTAAAAATTTTACTCGCAGATTTACTCATAAGTAAAAATTTTACTGGGTGGACGAATCTGGAATGTCCATTTTTTGATTTAACGGTAGTTTCTAGTTTTCCATTATATATGGTTTACACTACATATTTCCTCCAGAAAGACAATGGTGAACGCATGACTAAAATTTAGATATTATAGCCGGTGTTAGAACAATAATTGTCAGGGGTCCAATTGTCATAGATAGTTAATTAGCAGATGTGTACGTAGAGCGATAGTAGTATCACACGTAGACACTCCATGATTGCGGAGAGAGGATGAGGAAGAGGAAGAGGACGAGGAAGGAGACCAATGGTCAAAGTGATTGTACAATAATGGTGGGAGTGGTGGGGTTTCTGAAATCTGAATTTTTGAAGGGGGCTCTGAGAGAAGGTACAGATGGGGAAATGGGGGCTGCCTCCCTTTCTCCTGCAGCCTCAAGGATGGGGGCCCATCTCAAAGCCCACTGCCATTTAGAACCCCACCCCTTTTGTTCCCCAGCTTTCTTCCCTCCATCATTGGGCCTTTTACTGCACCATCACTAACAACATGACACAAAACACATCACTTCATATCTACTATCTTTTTTTCTGTCCCCTCCCCTATGTCTATCTCCTACAAAATTTCAAACCCTAGGCTATGTGAGACTCCAAGATTCTACGCGTACATCTTGCGGCAATCCAACCCTTTCCTACGACACTATTCCAAGAGCCGTGAACCAAGAATTTTGTTGAAAATAGTATAGTTACAAAAATAGTACAGTTAAGAAATTAACCTCATGTAAAATTTCTCGCATTCAAAACAAGGACTTCCAATTTGCGTAGTGGATATTTTTGCTGGATGAAAAGCAATCAATATATGGGCAGGCATTGTTGGTGGTGACCAATTAACTCCAAGTGCATGGGACATGGGAGACATGGTTGTGCACTGCTCCAAAAACCACCACCAGTTTGGGATGGTCCATGCTTCCAGGGCCAATTATTTCTATCATCTTATCTATCAAGCATTCTAGCTAGCTATCTATCTAGATCTTCTTCCATTGATCTCTTCTCATCCAGTCATCCTCCTCTTAAACCTAGTCTTCCTCACTTGTGGATTGTGGTGGTCCTCTCCTCTCCTCACTTGGCAATGCATGCCATGGAAAAAGCCTGCTTACAAAGACCTGCTTCTTTGGACTGGTCCCACTTCTGCAATTATAGGGGGGCATCAGATCACTGTGAGAAAATTGAACCCCCAACCAGCTCTTGAAGTTGTAGAGGTTTCTTGATTCTCTTTTTCTATTTTAATCGCTTTATACAGTGACATATTTTTAGGCATTTAGTGTTAATGAAATATCCAACTCTTCGAAAACCTCCCCTACGATATGCTACCATTATGCTTTCTCATGTTAAAGTTTTTGAAATTTCCTACATGAATTAGATATATGGTAATTCATAAAAATTGATAAATTACATTGCTGCGTGATTGTTATTCGGGGCATCGGGCTTAGGCCCTACATGTCATCCACACATTTAATACTCCTCCGTCCCACAAAGACTTCATTTTTGGGTTTCTGCGTCCAACATTCGACCGTCCATTTTATTTGAAAGATTTACGAGAAAAAAATAGTCACGCATAAAGTACTATTCATGTTTTTATCATCTAACCAAAAAAAATACTAATTATAAATTTTTTTAAATAAGACAAAGCGTTAAACGTTGTATCCAAAAACTGAAAAATGGAGTCTTCGTGGGACGGAGGGAATACTATCTTATTACCTCCGTCCTAAAATATAAAGAAGTTTAGCCATATATTTGTCTTGCCAAAATCCGTATTTTAGGACAGGGGTAGCATACTACTACTAACGTACACATAGTTATTGTGTTAACAAATTATCTGCAAAGTACAAAACAAAAATTCGAGGTACATACGTGCAATTTTATAAGATAATGGTATGTGTGCAGTTTAGAAGCAGCGGAAATGTTCAGTAGCCAGCAGCGGTGAAAATCACTGTTTTCTGTCATATGGAAACTGTTTGTGAAAGAGAGAGAGATACTCCATCCGTTCCAAAAAAAAAAAAAAAAGACAATCTTTGGGTTTTGGTGTCCAACGTTTGACCGTCCGTTTTATTTAAAAAAAATATGAAAAAAAATTAAAAAGACAAATCACATATAAAGTATTAATCATGTTTTATCATCTAACGTTGGATACAGACAGTCAAAATACTAATTATAAAAAAATTTCATATAAGACGGATAGTTAAACGTTGGACACGGAAACCCAGAGTTTGTCTTTTTTTTTTAGGACGGAGGGAGTAAGCTGTAAGCCTGTGATTGGTAGGTGTTGCAACAACAACTTGCAAGTGGTAAAGCTGCCATTTATTGAGAGATGAGAGAAAGATCTATTGGAAGAGATGATCAAATAATACTAGCAGACGATGGACAAGACCATGCATCAGATTGGAGACCGATCGACCGACCGACCGGCCCGGATGAATTCATCGTGCCAAACAGGTTAGATTCTGCAGGTTTTTCAGAGAGGCGTTGCACGGCATTACAAACCATGTCAATCATTGGCCCCCCTGGACGGCTAGCTGCAAAATAAATCGGTACTAGCTACTGTACTACCACTTACATATTATTGCTGCCGTTGGTTATTGCTCTAGTTACTGCTGCTTCTCCAAGATTGGCAAAGAACACACTCTCTTTGCATCACCGTAACTACACCTACCCAAATTCCAGACCCAACTTCAGCTTTGTACATCCATTAGGATAATATATAGGTTAGAATGAACTCAGGGGTTGATCCAGAAAATAAATATCGACGGGGTTGCTCTTCAAATATACTGAACTCGGTATCTAATTGTATATGAGTAGTTTTATAGCTCTGAAAAGTAATTTCATCTACGATAAAAAATGTCTTTTTTTTCGTTGTAATACCACCCTATGTAACTAGTCTAAATGTACAAGTATTCTTTATATTAATAAGAAAACATGGCTTCATGTGTATATTCTTAACTCTCCTTTGATCCCTTTTTTTTTGAAAAGTGAACAGTAGAGGAAGCCCCTACGGTATATATTATAAAAGAGATAAGAGTACAAAGTTACAAAGAAATTACAATAGAGACATCCATGATTGAGCAAAAAGAATTTGGTCATCTCTAAGTCTAAGTAAATGTAGACTTAGGTCCTCTTTAAGAGCAGATTTCCAGCTTGAGGTCGAGGGCACGATAGAATTGAAAACCAAATTATTCCTGTGCTTCCAAATATTCCAAGCAGCTAAGAGGAAGATTTCCATGAAACACAGAGTTCCAAAATTAGCTCTTTGGTGAATAATTATATAATGAAAACTGAGATTGAAGTTCTAATGAAAACCAATAGAATTTCAACAGCCCGCGCTAAATTGAAGTTCCTTTGATCCTTTTTATCAATGGGAAGACATGTCGTTGTGTTTATATTCTTAGAAAGGATGTTTGTTTGTTGGTTCGGTCTTGATTCAATCATGTGTTTTGACCATTGCGTTTTATATATAGCTAGTTATTATTAAATATAAATATAGGGACCAAAGTTTTAAATTTTTTATTGCTACCTAGTGTCCTAGACTACGTTGTATATTGAGTTGTCGGAGGTAGTATCATCATGCATGCCTATTCAATATTCATCCAATAAATAAAGTGATGGTGGGTAGAGGCGGGCCCATCATATGTTTTGTCCCTATTTTGCATATCCGACGGTTATCCAACGTCATTGATTCAATACATTATGCCATGTTTCTAGGTACGGTCTTTTTGCAGTAAAGACAATGACGTCTGTAGCACATTCATACATTCTACTTGTCGGCGTGACAATGTCAATGTAGCACCCCCTATAATCTAGCGACCGTGTCCTGACACAGATCTGGATTCCCGCACGTGTGCGTTATGTCAAAGTACAACGGTGGATCTAACGGTTTCCTGAACACAACAGCACTGTTCGACTTGTCCGCACAACACAGTAGCCGGCACGAAAAGGAAACAAAGCCCTAGCTAGGAGGGCCACATGCACTATGTTGAAAGGAAGAAAACATGAGGCCATGTTTGGGCACAGGGGAGGTGTGGGCACCCGTTACATGAATGAATGCATGATTCGACCAATTCATAGATCGGGGATGGGCCACAACGATCTCCATTGTTTGGACTTTGGAGGGGATGGATGGATGGATGGATGCTCATACTATTACTGTGCAGTAGCAGCCAATAGTAGCTAGCCAGGATAGGCACCCTTGATGAGACTCAACATGCATGGAGAAATTGGCTCAGGCTCTCTTTAAATTCGTACAACTGTGTGAAGATCAATACTTTTATGTGTTTCTCTACACAAATGTGCCATGCATGCATCTAGATATGCCTTGCACACAAAAGAAATTAAATTGACCAATTGGTGTTCTTTAGGTCTTGCAGGGTTAGATGTGTGAGAATCATCAAATAAACATCATTAAGAGGACGAAGTCACCACAGGCGCCTCGCTGTCGACGGGTACATTGCCTACCACTGAAAGCACAATGCCGATAAATCTGGGAGCGAACCCAGGACCTCAGGTGCTACTGAGGCTCTTGTAACCACTAGGTTACAGGCCCTTTCTCTATTAGTTGATATTCTCGTTATTGACTTATTATTTATCCTGCATGTACTCCCTCAATTTACAAATAGATTTTATTTGAAGGTATCCTTGATCAAACCTTGAAATCTTAAATGGGTATATACATTTGCATAAGTACTATATTTGACATGTAAAACTGACACCCCACATATATTTGTTTACAAAAATATTTTCATGTAGTTATATTTTAAACATTTTTTTATTAATATGTAGGTTTAGAAAGGGAAAAAAATATGCCCTAGATTTCAGGTTGAAAAAAATCAAGGAAATATACTTTGTCGATTTTGAAATACTAACAGGGTACACATATGCAAGCATAAGTGTGTCGATGTACTTCATTCCCCAAATATTTGATAATGTTTAGTTCAATTTTGACTAAGCAACATCAATAAAAAAAATAGGGATAGCATATATATATATGACAGGGATGGAGCTACAGTACAATCGGGGATAGTATATATGCAGAAAAGGGTACACATTGTATTGTAGCCTACAATACAATCGCCTTGGTTAGCTGACCCTGACAACTTTCGGTGAAATCCATGTTGTATTATTTAGGCAATAAAGATAGGGACATTTAAGATAACACTAAGAATTGAATAATATTAGTGTATTATAATACCCGTGAACCAATTTTCTTGCTCCGCCTATCATGTAGAGAGAATATATATAGTGGCAAAGAGACATGGCCACAGCTCTTGTCTCTCACGCATGCATTATATATATTGCATGCAACACATGCATATAGGAGAAAGGTCTCCATGCAGATGCAGGGGCATGCATGTGTGCACACAATGCCTGGATCAGTCGTGTCGCCGGTATGTCGGCCCCCACACAAACACTGGACTTTTCATATTTTGGTCCTTTTGAAAAACTTATTTCACAAATAGACCTCTAAAAAAACTTATCCTAGAAATGGTCTTTTTTGGGGCGCCAGAGTGGCTGGCGCCGTCATCCAACGGGACGGCGCCAGCCTCTTTGGCGCCGTCCTCCTGCCACCGTGGCGCACGTTAACCGACGTGGCAGGAGGAGGGCGCCAGCCATGCTGGCGCCGCCCCAGGGAGGAGGGCGCCAGCATGGCTGGCGCCGCCGCCTCCATTCCTGTTTTTCTGTATGGAGTTGCAACGGTGTCATTTTTATTTTATTTTGTCGGATGTTTTTTCACACTCAGGATCACGATACAACCAACCACCAAAAAAAATTTAAACTCGAACTATCACTTAGCTAAATCTGAAAATAGCTAGCATACCACTTAGTCTACTTTGCACCTTCACTAAAATTAGACCATAACTCTTTTAGTAAAACCCTTTGATCAGCATGTTAAACATAATGCACTCTACCACTATATGAAATTACTTAATCTAATTCAAAATATAACCACATGAAATGACATATATAAGTTAAACAGTACATAGAGATGCAATTTTTTTATTTTTATTTCATTTTTTTGATATTTTTTTCACACTTAGGAGAACATAGAAACTAACCGTATAAAAAATAAACTCAAACGGAAAAAATATGTGACATGTAGAATTTTCCAAAACTCTATCGAAACGGACAAAATATGTCATCTATTAAAACAGGCGTAACTTTATCTTACGGACTCGGAATCAGGCAAATAATATATGCACGGACATCTACAGAAAAAGTTACATCCGATTCTCCCCCGCTTCACCGGGTTCAGCGATACTAAAACCTCCAAATTCCGCTTGCAAGATTGTGTTTTCGAGGAGATAAGTTTTTCGGTGGAGCTTTGGAAAATTCCACATACCACATATTTCGTCCGTTTGAGTTTATTTTTTACATGGTTAGTTCCTGTGAGTTCCTAAGTGTGAAAAAAATATCAAAAAAATAAAATAAAAAAAAGTTGCACATCTCTCTCCTCTGCACTAGTTCGGAGAGAGAGGAGAAGAGAGGAGAGGAAAAATTCTACAGGTCACATATTACGTCCATTTGAGTTCAATTTTTCTATGGTTGGTTCTTGTGTGTCCCTAAGCGTGAAAAAAATATCAAACAAATAAAACAAAAATAAAAAATTTCGGGGGGGGGGGGGGGGCGCCAGCCACTCTGGCGCACTCCCTCTAGCCAGCTTAGACCATTTTTGGGATAAGTTTTTCTAGGAGTCTATTTGCGAAATAAGTTTTTCAAAAGGACCAAAATGTGAAAAATCCAGCACACAAACACGTACACACCACCAGCTTTAATTTCGATCGATCGATCATCTAAGCTGGAGTCTTAGTAGCATGATGAATGCTTACGAGACATATGTCAAGTAAGTATGATATGTGGCGCGAAAGGGTCTGTAGCCTAGTAGCTAGTATCTTAGGTCCTGGGTTTGACTCCCCATGTACTTTCACTCGTCGACAGCGAGGCGTCTGTGATGACTTCGTCAATCTTCAAGATGGATTTGCCGGCTTAGTCTTCGAAGATGCTCATAGGGGTGTGCGTGCGTTGTGAGTGTCTGTGTTGTAGGAGTTTTTGGTTTTGTGATTCTATTGGTGAAAATTTTTTTGATACCCCTCTGTTAACCATCTCTCCCTGTTCTTTTAGTGTATCTCAAGTGTCCTTTTAGGTAGTTGTGTTTCTCTCTTTTTTTTTAAACCCCACGGGGTGTATTTGTATTAAAGTAGGGAGAAACACTATACAATAGCCCAAAGGCTAGAGATTACAAAAGAAAAACGAGAGAGGTAGGGTGGGACTGCTAGAGGGAAGGGATTAGGAGTACATGTCACGATCTACAAATTGCCGATTGTACTTCCACGGGTGTCCGGAAGCAGGGATTGAATGCCCGTGGTCCACATGCACGCCATAGCCATACTTCATCAATCGCCCGATTAATGGTTACTTGTAATGAAGCTTCGATGTTGTGGAAAACCCTGCTATTCCTTTCTTTCCATATTTCCCAGGAAAGTATAATAAGGATCGATTTGACCATATTTATTTTTTCCTTAGCCATGGCATGGATGGTCTGGATCCACCAATCCTTAAGGGAAGATGTGTTGGGCTAATTCGGCGGTCGTAACTGAGGAATCCTCAGCCTTGTCACTACAGTGTCCCAGATTGTCCTCGTGCTTGGACATTCGTAGAAGAGGGGTGGACCGTCTCGAGGTTTCTGAAGCAGAGTTGACAGAAATAGTTGTTTGGCCACTCCCTCTGTTGAAGTCTATCGGCCGTCCAGATTCTGTTTTGGAGGAGGAGCCAGGTGAAGAATTCGCACTTGGACGGCGCCCAGCATTTCCAGACCGCGTTTGCTGAAGCTGACTATGTGCTACCCAGGAATTGCATCTGGTAAGCTGATTTAGCAGTGTAGGTTCCCGGCGGTGTCCATTTCCAGCGAATATTGTCCTCCACTCCTTGGGTTAGGGTAGTGTCCAAGGACTAGATCAGCTCGAAGACTTGGAAGAATTTAGTCAGTAGTGATGTGGTAAGGTTGTGCCTGATGTCATCGATCCACTTATTGCCATCTAAGGCCTTGACAACCGTTCTTTTCTTTCTCTTAGAGTGGCAGTAGAGGTTAGGTGCCATAGCCTTTAGCGTGCTGTAGGATGCCCATGGAGATTCCCAGAAGAATGCTTTCTTTCATCTCCAATGAACACTGTTGTTGAGGCAGCAAAGAGTTCCTTGTCTTGGTCGTCACAGGGCGTTGGCATACCGATCCATGGCTTGTCAGTGAAAGTTCCATTCATACCAAAGCCATCGTAGTCGGAGCGCCTTTCCTATTATGCGGAGGTTTGATACTCCCAAGCCACCATATTTTATCGGTCTGCAGACTCGCTTCCAATTCACCTTACATCGTAGTTGTGTTTCTCTTCCTTGTAATTCTTTGTGTATTCTCTCTTATCTATAGGCTTCCGTGCTTACGCGGCCAAAGCTTTGTTCTATGTGATATCGGTTTAATATATTCATGTGAACATTTTGCCCCATTCACCCATCTAAATAAAGTAAGGTGTCCTCTAGCCAATTAAAATGGATTTTTTTACCTGAAATGGTGCCATTTAAATAGAAAATCGTAGAAATAATATCGGGTTTCGGAAAGTTACTATAATATCACTCTGCCGGCGTGTGTTTTTAATATTACGTGCATGTTATATTGTAATAGCAATTTCCTTGTACGCTTGTACTATAAAGTTTTCCATAAAGAAAACTTGCACAATTTTTTTTAAAGACGTACGATAGTCCCAAAAGTTAGAAAATGGAAATTATGTATCAAATATTTTTTGTTTGTTTGATTTTTTTCCCCACGGTGTAGCTGACACGACCAGAGCCGGTGGCGAATCGAAATCGGGGTGGATTTTGGCAGGGGTGGCTGGGTGACTGGGTCGGTCGGTCGGTCGGCCGGTCGCACTGGACCATATATATGTACGTTAGCTGTTGCATGATTTCTGGTCCTCACCGTGCACGTACGGTTGGTTTACACATGCATGCTAGCTGGCACAAAGAATAAGTAGCTACTTCCTCCGTTTATATGTCTAGATTCATTAGCATCGATATGAATGTGGAAAATGCTAGAATGACTTACATTGTGAAACGGAGAGAGTACGTCACTGTCACGATCTATCGACCACGTATCAGTCTCTTACAGTGATCTAAGGGCCTGTTTGGAGGAGTTTCTAACAGTTGCAGCTTCTCCTAGAATCTCCAGTTGCCAGAAGCTCCCCCAAACAATCCAGCTTTTTACCCAAATTCTAATAATCTGTAGTTATAGAATCTGAGAAATGAACTAGAAGCTAGCTAGTTCCTCAGCAGCTGCTTCTCAGAATCTTAAGCTCCTCCAAACAGGAGGTAAGTAGCATTCCAAGATTCTTGATGAGTTCAAATCTCCATAAGAATGAATTTTACATTGGTTGTTTGAGAAGCTAAGTTCCTAATTTAAAATACCTTTAGTTTAATACATTTTCTTCTGGTTGTAAATAAACGCTTGTTTTGGGAGCTTAAAATTCTGATAAGTAGCTAGTTAGTAGCCAGTTTATGATAAAATGGAGAAGCTGGGTTTTTCTAGAATCTATTTTCTAGTTCATTTTTTCTATTCTACGACTACAGTGTATTAGAATTTGAATGAAAAGTTAAACTGTTCGGGAGAATTTCTGATTCTGGGATAAACTGCACCTGGCAGAAAACATGCTCTAAGCGTAATTTTGCATATCTCCACGACCATGAAGAAACTTGTTTTTTATGTAACACGGTAGATTATATTATGTAATATAAGGGGTTATAGTAGTTTCTACATATGTGGAAATGAAAGATAAGAGATTTGTGGAAATGAGTATCTTGTATCGTCACAAGAGATATGAGTAGAGGAGTGTAGGTATAATGTCGACCGACTCCGGCACACGTAAAAACATATGTAAAAAGCTCGGCCACCATTTTGTTTAATTGTTTACTACTAGCGGTATAAAATTTATAAAAAAATACATATGTGTAAATTACAATTTCGAAAATATTTTAAAGATAAATCTAAATGTAAATCTAACCCTACCATTTTCAAAAGTTGAATAAAATTTATTAAAAAGATAATTGTGGTCAAAGTTTAAACATTTTTAAAACTTATGGCCGGAGGTAGTATAGTCGATGTGCGTGGGGATACATATAGCCTGTGCTTTCATTTATTTAAGAAAATATAGCTTGCGGTGTTGTGATGAGACTTGACATCCTTAAAACAGTATAGTGAATTAGTGATATTGCTATTAATTACTACTATACAAAACTGTCAGTGTGACCCAATAGTTCCACTTAAACCTCTAGAAGAAACAAGCCATGATGCAAAAATTAAAGAATGCCTTAACTTTTTCTAGCTAGAGTCACAAAATACTCCCCTAATTAAGAGAACTTGGCAAAATAACAACATCAATTCACCACATTGACGATTACAGTAGATCAGCAACCCCTGGCAAATTGCTTTAGAAAATAGAAAGATTAATTTTGATATTGTTTGTAAGAAAAATATATTGATACTAAGTAGGCTTAAAACTACGCGCGCATAAATACAACCAGCCATATTAAAATCTTGTAATTGAATTCGGATAATCAGGTTTCACCACGAGGAATCAAACCAACTGAGTTGCGCTCGCTTCGTAATTTCCATTTTCCATATTGTTTGCAAGATCATTAACATTGATAGAGTGCTAGATTGTAGACGAAATTAGTTGAGGGAGGTTGTGGTCAGAGGAAGAAGGATTATATAGCCCGTGATGCTGCATGGAGACATGGGACATGGAGGATAAGCCTGCAGGTTCAAAGCCCACGATCCATTGGTGTACGGACGCATTAAATTACACGGTACGGACGCTGAGAAGATAGCTTACCCATCTGCTTCTGCATCTGCATCTGCATCTGCATCTGCATCCATAGACAGGTTGTACAACTTTGCCATGTACTCCCCTGAAGGGATTGCAAGACGTTGGTTTTAATTTTCTCCGTCCATTTGTACCAGTACAGGAATAAAAACAACAATGTTTCACTAAGAACTAACCTATCCGTCCAAAAAAAAACACTGGATTTCCGTATCCAATATTTGGCCGTTCATCTTATTTGAAAAAATTATGAAAAAAAAATTAAAAAGACAAGTCACGCATAAAGTATTAATCATGTTTTATCATCTAACAATAATGAAAATACTACTTTGAAATGTACTCCTTCTGTTCTTAAAAAAATTATAAGAAGTTTCAAATTCTTGCTATAAATTTGAACATGCACATGCTCATATTCATAGCAAGGATTTGATTCTTTAGGAACGGAGGATATAGGATTTGAAAATGTAGGAATAGAATAACACGGAATATAGGGTGATATGTGAGCGCAATATTAAAAAAAATATGAAAAATGCATGAATTATTCAATTGTGTTGTTGGATGCTTCATAGACAGACAATACAACAGTTCGAGAGAGTGTGACATGCACAAAGAAAATTTTTCAAAAGCTTAGAGAGGTTACGCTAGATTTTCTTCAAAATTCCTATGGATCTAACCATTCTATAGGAATTTCAAAGGCCCCGTCCCTTTCTTTCAAAGAGACATATAGGAAAATATTCCAAAGGTATCTAAAAAAAATTCTTGAAAAACCTTTGTCCCAACTTCCAAAGGAGCATTTAGGATTTTTCGCAGAATAATTTAGCTCAAATTCATCTTTTTTTTTCTAACAATTTCGTCAAATTTGCCCAATCCAAAAGAATTTTTCTTCCTACACATGAATGGGAAATATTATTATAGAAAATTATGCCTTGCATCAAATCTTCATGTGACTCAGTTGCTGATGAACTTGGTTGAGCAAACCTTATATAGCTTGGTCCAGCCAATTGAAATTGTGGCTGGACTTGGTATCGAACGGTGAATATATATACTACAAGATTTGGTTTGGAAATGAATGTCGAGGCATGTGAAATGACAGGAATTTTGAATGAAATGCTATCGAATTGACCTAAATGGATTTTTGTTGTTTGCTCTTTGTCTCGGCTCATGTGGCACCGACAGGGACCACACTCCCAAATGTTTGTGTTGGGTTCGATTCGATACGATACGATACGATCGATCGCCTCGGAGTTGACAAACTCAATTAATCAAGGGTTCGATTTAATTGCCGGTTAATCGAATTGAATCGGTACTTGGAAAACTACCTGCCTGAGTCAAATTGTTTAACTCCAATTTTTTTCTCTTTCGGTGACTCAACGGTCAACAATTTGGCAAGCCACCCTGTTTAAATTATTGGTAGTGTTAAACCTTAGGCGATTTCAGTAGTTGATCAATATTTTAGTGAAGTTGAGTTAGATCATCGCAATTGTATAGTTTTCATAGATAGGCGATTTCACTTGATCAATATTTCAGTGAAGTTGAGTTGTATCATCCAATCATCCACAATATGTAGCAACTACTGTTTAAGTTGTCAAATATTTGGGAGGGCAAATTCTCGCATTAAACCAAAACAGCCAGAAGATTTGCTATTTGGCTGGTCTAGCATATAAGCTGGGCTAGTGTAACCAAAATATTTTAATGTAACACTTTTACATTTCTACCTTCATGATATAAAAACCAAGGTTAAGTATTGATAAAAAAAAAGTTGATCAAAACTAAGATTTAGTTTTGAAATTAAAAACTGTCTTCTTCATGTCCTGAGGAGGTCAAGACATTAGAGCCTCCATTATTCAGATACAACACTAATATTATAGCGTATATCAGACTGTAGTATATTTTGCATTAGCTGCCATGAACGTCAAGCAGAATACTACTTCATATCACTACTAGAATTCAATGGGTTCCCTAGAGTTTTAAAATCTTCCCTAGAGCTTTTAAAACAATCCTAGGGAGCAAAATATCCCTAGAGTGAATTTTGCAAACCCAAGGGAACGAACTGAATCCCTAGAGTTTGACTGCACTCCTAGGGAACCTCTCGTGAAAAGGACACACAGTTGTGCCATGTCAGCACAAAAGGGAATAGATTATTCCCAAAGTTTTTTCAGAGATTTTTTTTACTCGCGCCAAGCAAAGCGCACCCTGACAATACAAATTTTCTGCCAATTTATTTTTTTCCTTCCCACCTTATCTACTCCCATGACTCAAGGCAGACCACATCTTGTTCTATCTTCTTCTTCATCCAAGGAGTTAGCCGGTCGGCACCGGCGTCCAGCGGCTGCCATTTCATCGCCTGCAGTCCAAGCTCGAGCTCCAGCGACTGGCTGCAGCAAGCAAGCACCTGACAGCTGCTGCTCCTGACACGGCAGTTCGGAGTCGTTGCTCCCACCGCACTTCCATCTTCTCCATTCATGCACTGTTCAGATCCAAGTTTCTTGTGTCCTGATTTCTTCTACTGTCTTTTCTTGGTAGCCTACAGCCAAAGAGCGAGCTCCGGCAACCGGCGGGCACCACACGATTGCTGCTCCTCCACCTCCACCGTGATGCATGCCAACGCATGGAAGTACAGATCCAAGTGAGTGCTGTTAAAATTTAGCTTATACTTTTCGTATGTGTCCCTTTGCAGATTATCTAGATTTTGAGCTATTGAGGATGATATTTGGGACTAGTTTGGAAGAGGCATGGATTGGAAACGTTGGAGAACAACAAGATTAATAATTCAGCTCAGATCTAGCCGTTCTCAAGCTTCTACTGTACTAGTTGCAGCAGCAAGCTAGAGTGCAGTGGTTACATTCGTCCACAAGAACTAGTATTCTTTTTTTTTATCATTGTTTGGTTCTGTGATGTTGTCGACGATACATCAGCACATCCTGAAGTTTGTCATGTGTTTATAAGAGGAATAGTTAGCCAAATTTTCAGATCTATTGTTGTACTACAAAAAAGTACTATGTAAAATGGAGAATCAGTTTGTATGAATTGAGTGTTTCCTGTTAATAATAGAATGGTATTATTTTCTACAATTGATTGTTCTTTTCTTTCAAATTGAGGCAAAAGCAGGTAGTGAAAAAGCAAAAAAATAAAAAAAAGGTAAATTTCGATAAATGCCAGTATTTTCCCCAAATATGGATGAGAACAAAGAAAAGCTACTTTCCACGTCAGATGAAGTTGCCACCTATACATTTGTCCCTGTGGTTTGAAACTCTAGGGAACTGAATTTTTCCCTAGGTTTTCACATAAAAACTCTAGGGAACCGAGGCTTTCCCGTAGAAGTGATCCCTAGAGCGGGTTCCCTAGGGTTTACCCTAGGGAAGCGTTTTCCCTAGAGTATTTTGGATGCTCCCTAGGGTTTTTGGCTCTAGGGACCTTGGTGAAAAAGAGCATCTCCAAGCGACTTGGCAAAAAAAAAAAAGAAAGAAGACTTGGCAAAATTCATTACCCATATCACCATTTGGTTCTCCAAAAGATTGCTCTTTACTTCCTATGCATTCCAACAAACTGCTCTGGATTAGTGGGACTCGTCAGCCACTCAACCCCTTGTCCCCCTTTTTCTTTAGCAAAGATGGCTAGCTAGGGAAAATTTAGATAGTAGATTAAGATAGATAACCTCGTCCGTTTTAAAATATAGCTAACCTGATAGCTCTAGCCACCGAGTCAGAGAATTGCGCCAATGGGCTTGGCCCACCCCACGCCCACACGCGCCTAATGTTGAGGACCGATTCCCTCGGTCTCGAGCGCATGATGCTCTCTCTCGCGCGATGATCGGACGCGCTATCTACGTAACGGACTCACCCCCATCCCCTCAATGCACACAGATATTAAGGGATCTCTACCCGTTCGTTGGTAACGATCGACTTACGGTTAGCCAAAGGCAAACTCCCATCGCCGTCGTGGCGCCTTACAACCACTACACCGACGCATCTAAGGCGACCATATGGCTTCTTCATTCGGTCAGTACACCACCAAATTCAGCATAAGAGAAATTAGGTGATCATACATAGCCTAAGTTCATGATTTTAAGATTTAACTCCAACAAGCTCGTCTCCTGGAGATGTTCCAAGAGAGTAAAATATGACAACCAGTTGCTCTCTTATTAATTTCAGATGTTGGATTGCCAGAATCCAGACACTGAAAGAGATCGAATCAAAATCAGCTGTAGTGACTGATGAGCTTAGAGCAGGTACAATAGTAGACTATAAACAGAGAGAGAAAAGCAGCGGGCTACAGATCTGTAGCCAGCTGCAGCACAGATTTCAAGACGTAACGTGTGTATAACAGGTGAGACCAGATATTAATAATATAGTAAGCAACTATTGTATTAATTGACTATTACATTGACTATAGATGATTTGGAGTTAATAGTTGGCTATACTATTAAACTTGCTCTTAGCTAATCATGCAACTTTAGACTCGTTGATCGTGACATGGATCATTAATTTCATTGTTATTGAGATTACCCTTCAAAGCTGAGATAATCTTTTCGTTTCCTGCAAAAGAAGGGATGGAAAGGGTTAATAAAGCTGCACCCTGCCTCCTCAACCTATGGCTGACATCCAGGTGATATGAGTGAGAGTAGCATTGCCCTGCCCATCTCTCTCTCTATCTATCTGTCTCTAGAGTGATGGACATTGGACACACACACTGTGCAGCAGAAACAAACAGTGGCACATTGCAAAGTTGAAGCAAGCACAATGGCATCAGAACAAAACAGCACAATTCCACAGGGACAGCTCTCCTTTCTTCTTCTTTTCTTTTTTTTTCTTTCTCACCAGCAACTCAATTGAAGAGTTTGGCCTGGAGCTGGGAAATGTGTTGTGTGCATCACATGCATCCATCTCTCCTTTTTTGCATGGTCAAAGTGACAAACAATTCCTCGGAGAAAGACAACAGATCACACTCTCTCACATCATACATGTACTGTATACTCCAGTACTTTACTCATCATGCCCTGGAACCATCACCAAACAGATTCACTTAATTAATAGTAGTAATTTACTACTAACTTCGCATCAAAATAAAACTATTTCTTGTAGTTCTAGTACAATAGTTTATTCTAAAATAAAACTATTTCTTCGCTTACGCATCCACCTCAACCAATCGCAACCATTTTCTATTTAATTTTTTCATCTATTTTTTTCTGAACCGATCATGACCTTCATCTAATCAATATCACCAACTTTCTTAGGTCTATTGGTTGCCTACGTCTGATTATTTATAAGACGTAACGGTTTATTAGTGATAAAAAGTAATTTGTGTATAGAATTTTTACAAGCGTACTTAGTGATTTAGAAACTAATACTAAAAAAAATTACACTAAAAAACATCAAAATCAACTTCAAAAATCAAATTTTAACAATAACTTATAAGTTCTAGGTCAAGCGATGAGGTCTCTTAGTACCTACTCCCTCCGTCAAAAAAAAAGATAAACCCTTGTTTCCATATCCAACGTTTGACCGTCCGTCTTATTCGAAAAAATTATGAAAAAAATTAAAAAGATAAGTCACGCACAAAATACTAATCATGTTTTATCATCTAACAACAATGAAAATAAGAATTATAAAAAAATTTCATATAAGACGGACAGTTAAAGTTGGACACGAAAACTCAGGGTTTGCCTTTTTTTAGGACGGAGGGAGTATATCCAACTTAAAAAAAGCTTACATTGTAGGATGAAAGTACTCTACACAGTAAAAGTGGCATAATAATATGAGGAACGATATTAATTAATTATATATGTGGTTATGGAAGTGTATGCAAGTAACCCTGCTGTTACATCAAGTACAAAATTGGTAGCCACACACTATCATGTAGGGGAAGCCATGCAACCTGGGCCCCACATACCTGTGACTCAGCTACCTAGGCCTGTAACAGTAGGAGAATTGCTTGCTTTTTTCCTCTCTTTCTCCCTCCCTCTCTGTCTCCCATCAAAACACTGCCTAAGTGCCTATTAGCTTGGAAGTGGCCCTAGCTAAGCTAATTAACCTTAAGCTAAGCTAGATCACACAAACAAAAGCCCCTACCTCCCAAAGAACCCATCCAACCAACCAACCAACACACAAATTAACACACACACTCATCTCTCTCTACATGGCTAATCATAGGGCTATAATGACATGACACACTAAAAGCTAGAACTAGCTAGTACAGCTAGGGGCTAGCTTAGCTACTACTAGTAATTAATTAACAGCTAGCTGCTATTAATGGCACATATATGTAGCTAGGGGGGCAAAGTGGTGATTAGGCTTAGGACAGGGGTGATCTGTGGGGTGCACCCTTCCTCCTACTCCCCAGCCCCAGAATCTGGGGGAAGAACCCTCCCCCCTTCTTCTTCTTCCTCTTCACCTCCCCCACCTCGCCGCCACCGCCATCACCGCCGCCATTATCACTAGACCCACCACCGCCGCCACCATAACGTCCTTCTGGCGTGACGGCGGTGATAGCGGCAGCATCATCGTCAGCGCCGACACGGAGGTCCTCGAAACGGGGGAAGGCCGAGGCGGTGGCGGTGTTGGGGTGGTGGTGGGGGTGGAGGAGGATGATGTTGGAGAGGTCGCCGCCACCGTGGACCATGACGTGGTCCACCTTGCAGGAGAGGGAGCAGAAGTGGAAGGGCTCCTGCAGGATGCGGTCGCAGGTGAGGCACACATTGCCTGACCCCTTGAACGGCCTCGACTGCGGCCTCGGCTTCAGGAATATCACCTTCGCGCTGTTGATCGTGTACGGCTGCACCCACATTAGTACGTTAATTACAGATCATTAGCACATCACTAATCAACGTACTCCCTCTATCCTACTTCGACATCATTAGTATAATATAAGAAATTTTGGAGGGATGTGACACTTTCTAATAATACAAGAGCCTGTTTAGATTCGTAGTATTAGGAAATATCTCGTCCTTCCAAAATCCGTTATTTTTTGGAGACAAAGGGAGTAATTTACATGGAACATGAGTGATTAATTAGAAGTAGTGATCAGTAGCTAATCACCTGGACGTAGGAGCATTCGATGAGCTTCTCGAGGTCGCCGAGGCGGACGACGTCATTGTACACGTACCGCCGCACCTGTGGGGAACACCAACACCGTCCGATTAGGCCATCCGGGTGCTTTAAGATTCGTGCAGCTACTGCTAACACTTCGCTAGGCTCTTCTAATAGGACGCTGCTGCAGCTGGTAGTACGTACGAAAGCAGGGCCATGCTTTGACCGGGAGGGGGGTTGCCAAAATGACCGAAATGCCCCTGCCCCGTGCAGCTCAATAATCCCAGAACCAAAGGGCAGAAACGTCAAATCCTCAACGAAGCACAACCAGCCAATGGATATGGAGCAGTGAAAAGAAAGAAAAATTTTGAGATATGAAAAGAAAATTTTGGGAGGAGGAGGTCACTGGTTAGTTCACTGTGGCTTTGATGAACAGTATCAGCCAGCAGAGGGAGGGGGTGGGGCCCACTGGACGGTTGCAGTTGCAGGGGGTAACAACAGTGTTGAGCCTTTCTTTGGTAAAAAAAGACAAGGTCGCCAATTTACCACACCACACACATATGGTAAATTCTGGCAGTAACAATTCTAAGATGATGCCATATTATCCCCATTTCTTTTCTTTAATTTTTTTTTACCACCACACATTGCTTTGCAGAGGCAGTAAGGGATCAGGGATTCTCTATGAGAGAGTGTGTGTTTCTATCTATTCATGGCAAGACATTTTGGATAACCTGGCCTATTAAAGGAAATCTCCTAAACCCCCCCCCCCCCCATCAGATGATTCTTTTTCAGAATTTGTTTGCCACTGTTAGTACAATTATACCTAATCAGTTTTTGCCAATTTTTTGAAAATTGAAGTGACTTGTACTACTAGTAACTTTGTAGGTAAATTGACACAAGAAAAAGAAGAATTCAACATGTGAAAAGGCTATGGCACTATGCCCATTTCAAGTGTAAGGCCAAAGGTGAAGCAGTAAAAACTCACACAGCTTTTTTATCCCCCAAACCTCTTCACATCGGAGTTATTACTACTCACCTCACCCCCAACAAATTTTACTGACCCGAGTTAGTTGAATGAAATGCATGCAGGGAAAGGAAGTGGCAGGAAGAGGACAAATCCGAATTGAAGGAACAAATTGAAGGCAAAAAAAAATTGAAGGAACAAATTAAATGAAGCAGATTTGCTCTTGCATATTTGCATGTAATGCAACAAGAGAATCTCAATCACAATTAATTTCTATACTACTCCCACCTTTCACCCACACAATGAGTTACCTAGGTCAGTTTTAACCACAATTAAATTACTACATCTAGTGCCAAAGATCAAGGAAGGTGTATTAGTAGAACCAAGAATTATCCACGAAGTTTATATGGAAATTGTTGCACAAATCAGATTGTGAGTGTGGCTAATTACAGGACGCAATCAACATCATGAACAACCCCCCTAAATTCAAGGCCTCAAATGGTGGCAGAATTAACCCCCCAAAAGCTCACAAGACGACAATGGTGAAGAACCAAGCAAAAGTACATCCAAGATTAGCAAATAATAATAACACATATAATCCCAAAAGAGAGGAGAAGCATCATCATCATCCCACTAGTATGCAAATCAACAAAAAGTGTTCAAAGTCTTAATCCAAAATCTAATCAATCCAGGGGGAGAGAAGAGAACAAGAAAGGTGAGGAAAGGAACAGCACTTGAAAAGACAGCACAGGACAAAACAAAAAGCAAGATACACACCACCCCCTCCTCTTGGCCTCTACTACTATCTCTCTCATTAGTAGCTCATAATCAATCGATCAATTCACTCCTCCTACCAAATCTCCAAGAAAAGACTAATTAATTCAAGCATGAACAGGTAAAAAAAACACACACACTCCATTCCTTTTTCAAGAAAATCAGACCATGCATGCAAAGAAGTGAGCAACAAGAAGACAAAGAACTGGGTGGATGATGGTTCTTGATTCATGCGTGATTAAGCGATGGGAGGGGAGAATTAAGGAGGGGGGAGGGGGATTAATTAGTGAAACCTGGAGGAGAGGGTGGTGGCGATGGGAGGGGGCGCAGTGAGGGCAGATGCTGGTGCAGCAGGCGAGGCAGAAGATGTTCTTCTCGTTCTTCTTCCGGCTCTCGTGCGCTGGGCAACCCACGAAGAAGCTCTCCTCCACCAGCCCGCCTACCCAACCCGGCCTCATCCCCATCGCCACAGATCTCCTCTTCTTGATCTTGTTCTTGTTCTTGATCTCTCTCTACTTTCTCTCTCTAGATGTGTGTGTATCTCGTTTCTTGGCAGGCAATTCTGTCTGTCTGCTTGTCTCCCTCTCCTCTACTTTCTCTCTCCTCTTCTTGGTTCAGTAGAGGAGGGAGGGAGGAGGTGGCTTGTCTTGTAGCTGTGTCAAGAGAGAGAATTGAAATGGATGAGAGAGGGAGAGAGAGAGAGGAGAATGTGGTAACGAATCCATGGAGGAGGGTATTTATAGAGAGAGAGAGGGATATACTCCACCCTTCCGAAAAAAAGACAAACCTGATTTTCGTGTTCAACGTTTCACCATTCGTCTTATTTGAAAAAATTACGAAAAATATTAAAAAGACAAGTCACGCATAAAATATTAATCATATTTTATCATCTAACAACAATAAAAATACGAATTATAAAAAAATTTCATATAAGATGGACAGTCAAAGTTGGACACGGAAACTCATGGTTTACTTTTTTTTTTGGGACGGAGGGAGTATGTGTTTGTGTGAAGGATATATGAGTTTTGGGGGTGTGATGATGGGTGGTACAAAGTGCTGGGGTTGGTTTGGTTTTGGAGGTGTTCTTGTTTCCTATATACATGCAAAACCTTGATGAGCTATATGTTTTCTCATTGGCTTGTTGGCATGGGATTGGCATACATGTCATCCTCTCCCTTGTGGGGATGATTGGGGATACTTGGGTGTGTGTGGGTCAATAGCGGTATTGGGTGTGGATGATGGGATTAGGAGGGCGGTTTTCGCGATCGGCTATATGTCCATTGTAATTTGAGAGTAGATGGTGGTTTTTGTGTGAGAGGTTAGAGCATCTCCAGCAGGGGACCTAAACAAAGCCCCTAAACAAGTTTTGAGGGTTGAGAGAAAAAAATCAGGTCTAACAAAGCCCCTACTTAAGCCCCTAAAATAGGAAGGCCTCCAAATTATCCCCTCAAGCCCCCAGGCCTACGGGCTTTCTCGCTGGCTCCTATTCCACACGCGGGAGAGATCTCCCACATCCGCGCGTTGTTTTCTTTTTTCGCGCGAAACTTTTGCTAGCGCCGCCGCTAAATCCTCTCCTTGCATGTGCGCCGCCTGATCAGCGCCGTCCTCTCCCGACTAGCCAGTGGCCACCTCCTTCCTCGCTGCACTCCTCCCCGGTGGATCACCTCCTTGGCTAGCGATCTCCTCCCCTGTCGGCCACCTTCCCACCCGGTGGCCTCCTTCCTGGCACCCTCCTGCCCTACCAGCCACTTCCCTGCAGGGCGGCCTCCTCCTGGTAAACCACCTCCACATCCGGCGCCCTTCTCCCCGGCCGGCAATAGTCGAAGGTATTTTTTTTCCAATGAATTTGTGGATGCAATTAGATAAGATTTGTTCTTTGTTGAGATTTAGCTTGTGGGAGATAAATTGGATGTGTGTATTTAGAAATCTCTTGTTGGAGCCAAATTTTTGGTCTGTTCAGAGATAAGCATGTGGAAATTTCTGTTCAGTTCAGATATTAGTAGGGAAATTCTATAAGATAGGTGGTTAATTATGCCCGAACTGATCATGTGAATGAATTGGTGAGAAAGAATCCGGTGGTGGGCACTTTGTTATATTTTAGTGATCATAATAAAAATCGACAATATCACAACTCAGCAGAGAATCAGTACTATAACTGAAATTGGCAGGGGGAATGCATGGATCGAGCTAATATGGTTTTGGGCAAAGCTCCTCACCTTTCTATTACTGAAATCTTGTGATCGTATTCTAGAGGGTATAGGTGTATTGCTGTTTAATTTCCTGAGCTACACATGTTGGTGAGCAATTTTCGTTTTCATTGGTGAATTATAAATCTTGGTTGTGTGTTATTGTATATGGTATTGTGCCCACACCATATTTACATGTTTGAAAATTTTGATTTTGGATTTGAATTGTGGCGTTTGAAATTGTAAATTTAACTATGGTTAAATTATACGCGTTAGAAATATTTATGTTTAATTATTGTGGTGTTAAACATAGTGTAAACATGGATTGCATGTTAAAATAAAATAGAAACATGAGTAGGGGCTAAGAAATAGGGGCTATTGCTAGAGTTGGAGGTATTTTTTGGATCCTTGGGAGATGGGGGCAGCCCTCATTTAACTTTTAGGGCTTTAAAATAAGGCCTATTGCTCTTAGAGCATCACCAATAGGTATCCTATATTTTTTTGTTAAAATCTATATTTTTTTCAAAACTAATTTTAAGAGATTTTAGAAAAAAAATTGGGTCCAACACATCCCGTCTTAGAGGAGCACGATATATTCTCCATGCGCACCGAGAATAACGGAGAATTATGTTGGTAGTTTAACAGAAGGACCCACTTTTAGTTTTTTGATAAAATTTAGACTTTCTTTTAGAGAGATCATTTATTTTCTATTTTCAGTTTAGGAAACCTAAAAAATTTGGAGGGAGATTATACGTAATATCTTGGTGATACTTTTATAAGGATCGATCGAGAGTATAGCGGATATGTGGATGTGATCGAAGTGTTATATTGTTGTTGTCATTTGTATTGTCTCTGTTTTTTATTGCCAGTTTATATTGTTCAAACATGATGTAACCTGATCGTAGGTTGAGTGGATATAACAAAAAAAAATTCCGTGTTTGTTTACTTGTATTCTCCAATCAACCATGATATGTGTACAATTGTTACGATGAGACATAAAAACAAATAAAGACAAGACAATTGTTTTCAATTCAATTTGAGGAATCTTTGATGGTGGTGATGCATACTACTCCAATTTTTAGGCTTGGTTTAGTTCCCAATTTTTTTTTAAAACTTTCAACTTTTTCATCACATCAAAACTTTCCTACACACACAAACTTCTAACTATTCATCACATCGTTTTAATTTCAATTAAACTTTAAAATTTGACGTAAAGTAAACACACCCTTACTTGGATATCCATGCGTGGAAACAAATTCAAAACTTTCTGGTTGTGTTTAGTTCACACCAAAATTAGAAGTTTGGTTGAAATTGGAACGATGCGACGGAAAAGTTGAAAGTTAAGTTTTGATCGATGTGATAGAAAAGTTAGAAGTTTGAAGAAAAACTTTGGAACTAAACACGGTGCAAATATTTTTGTCCTTTCTAAAATGCTCACATTCACACTCGATATTTTTTCATGCTCCAGTTCCAATCCACTTCCTCGGTATGACAACTACTAGTACCACTATGCCATAGAAGGAGCAGCTAGCTATAGCTAGGACAAGGAAATGCATAGCTGGCTCCCTACAAGTCCCAATCCTCCTATGGCTAACAAATTTCAGAAAGTTCAGAACCCACTTCAGCTTTCTTCCCCCCATCTCATTGCAATTCAACTCATCTGCTCACTGCAAATCTGAATCCTTTGCTTTGCATGCATCCAGCTCCAAGAGACCAAGATAGTAGTAGTACACTAGTACTACAATATTTTCCCCTTGTTGCCTCATCACTCATCATCATCACTGCAAGAGTAGGAGAAGAACTGCATGCATATTTGCATGTAGCCATGAATCCTAAGCTTTTATTGTTGCTTTTTCTCAACCATGGTACTCCCCCCTTCAAATTTGTTTCAAAATATAAAGGATTTTATAATTTGAGACAATGTTTATTCTACTAGTTTTATAGTACTAGTTTATTCTCCACCATCCACTTTTAGGGCCCCTTTGAATCACAGGGTAGAAAAAACGGAGGAATAGGAAAAACATAGGATTCTGACAGGAATTGAAGTGTAAAATAGAGGATTGCAAAACACAGGAAAAACATAGGAATGGTCGTTTGATTGGAGCGCAGGAAAAACACAGGAATCGAATGAGAGAGATAGACTAAAAGGAAATTTTCCAAGAGGTTGGAGCTCTTGCTAAATTTCCTCCAAAATCCACATGCAATGTGCCATTCCATAGGAATTTCATAGGATTTGGAAAGCTTCAATCCTTTGAATCAAAGGGCCAAATAGGAAAATTTCCTATAGGATTTAAATCCTATAAAATTCCTACATAAATCCTTTGATTCAAAGATGCCCTTATACTATTTTATCCTCCCACACACTAAATTTTGTAGTACTTTATTCTTTCATATACCACCATTTATACCATCACATGTCTTTGTGGTATTTCCTTATTTTTTAAAATAAAAATGACATAATTGGGGAGTAGTACTAGTGTACCACTACCATCCTCTGCTCTCTCTCTTTTTCTCCCATTGTTTTACATGGTCGTCCTTCCATCTACTCTTGTTGAACTGTAGCGGAGAACCGATTGATAGATTTCATAGATAGGAGCAGATAATACTCCAACACTACTAAGGGTGTGTTTAGTTTATGCCAAAATTGAAAGTTTGGTTGAAATTGAAACGATGTGATGAAAAAGTTGAAAAGTTTATGTGTGTAGAAAAGTTTTGATGTGATGGAAAAGTTAAAAGTTTGAAGAAAAAGTTTGAAACTAAATAAGGCCTAAACAAGCTTTGAAGGCATGCATAAGACAGGAGTAGATCGAACTATTGATGGTAGTTTTGCGGTTTGCAGGATTGGTTGTGTTCATGGTGATGACTGATGAGCAGAAATGCATATGTATGTTCTGAAAAACTATAGAGATATGAGGGGGGTATTTTGGATATTCTATCACTACAATCTTTCCTTCTTATTTTTTTATTAGCACTACGATCATACCTTAGTACTTTGGAAGTACAGCTATATTTTAGGATAAAATTTATCAAATGTTACACGTAACTATCTCTACTACCATAAAAACGAAGCCGTTCTCCTCTTTTCCATTATATCTCCTCATGTAAAAAAGAAAGATAAAATAATCCACAAAAAAAAGGTATTCCCACGAAAAATCAACCCATCGGAACAAACCAATTAGAGGAAACCTAAACCCAATAAAACATTTGTCCGCATTTCTCTAAAATCATGTTGCAAACATGCATTAGTATTTTTGAAAAATAAAGGAGGGAGTATATCACGATTTTCCTTTTCGAATATCACGAGTTTTGGTGTTTGAATATCAGATGTTGTCATAGCTCACACGAGACCTCGTCCAGAGTCCAATTACGGAGCCAATCATCTCAAGTCGGTCGTTTTCAGATTTGAAGGGACGGGAGATTTTAGGGCTATGTAATTATTCATCATAATTGAAATGGAACAAACCCATCAAAAGAGAATGGAGATTGTACTACTGTCTGATTCCATTTAAATGAAGAAGTCTGATTACTATGATTACTATGAATGTGAATAAATGCCTATCCAGATTCGTATCATATCCGTTACTAGACTGATTTTTTATGGGACGGAAGAAGTAGGCCTGTGATACTATATAGCCTTTTTAAATAGCTTAATGACTAAATAACCAAATGATTTTGTGATAACTATTAAAAGATACAAATGTATATAGTAATTATTATGAAGTAAATAAAATAAACTAGTAGACAGAAGTTAGAGAAGTCAATGTTTTTATATTCTCGTTACCTACTTCGAACGTCGAGCTCCTTCAAACATGCATGCTTATGTTCTTTTCTTCCCTTGTCAAAGACCAAGATGGCCATAGATATGAGGCCAACGATGGGAGACCTATCTATGCTGTAGGAAGATGGACTAATCGACAGGTCGTGTATGTGTATACTCGATGTTGAGAAGGAAAAATTGAACAAAGAAAGGGACGGGAGAACGTGCATGCTTGTTGCCTTTCTCGTACTCTAGTCAATTATTAAGGCTGTGTTCTTATCCCTTCTTTCCCAACCCACCTCTCTCGTTATAAGCACGTACGCTTTTCAAATTACTAAATGGTGTATTTTTTATAAAAAAAATTATATGAAAGTTATTTTAAAAAATCATATTAATCCACTTTTCAAGTTTTTTTTGCTAATACTTAATTAATCTCACTATAATCACGTGCTTTGTTTTTCGTCGGAAGGCAAGGTTGGCAACCATGCCTCCCGAACACAGCCTAATCCCTCTTCATAGGGGGTCCCATTCTTCCACGATGCATTGCGTTCGTCTTGGCACACACGGGTGCTTACTACTTCCATCAATTTAAAATAAGTTAATTTAATACGAGATATGCCATCCAGATCTATCTTCCTCAAGTCCTCGAAACACACGATTGCACCACTAATTGATAGTTTGATACTCCTCAAAACACAAAGTAAAGGAGTATTTACTGTGTAGCATGAGTGCCAATTATCTCATCTGTCACGTCCATGGATCCATCGATCATGTCCATCCATGCATCCATGTCATGCAGTTTGCCAAAAACTATCCAAACTTTCGGCATGAAAGCTGTTACCCCAGCTAACATAGCTCTGACTGCCTGCACGTACCACTGCAGGTCCGGTATTCCTGTCTTTTGACCATGCTCACTGGCACCCACCCGCACCCAGCAACGCAACGGCGATCAAATTGGGGTGTGTTTTCACGCCAAAATTAGAAATTTGGTTAAAATTAAAATATGTGATGGAAAAGTTGAAAGTTTATGTGTGTAGAAAAGTTTTGATGTGATGAAAAAGTTAAAAGTTTGAAAAAAAAGTTTAGAACTAAACTCGGCCTTGGGATCCTATCCACCTGGTATTGTTTGCTTTTGCAGTAAACGCATTTGGTTTCTTATAGTTTTTGTTGATGGGTTCATGTTTTTTTTAGAATTACAATACAACGCAGACACTCACAACGCACGCGCACTCACCCCCTATGAACACACGCACGCAACCCTATCCCTATGAGCATCTTCACAGTAGGATAGTAGGTAATCTCTCCGTCCCAAAAAAAAGAGTAAACCCTGGGTTTCCGTGCCAACGTTTGACTGTCCGTTTCGTTTTATATGAAATTCTTTTATAATTAGTATTTTATTATTGTTAGATGATAAAACATGATTAATACTTTATGCGTGACTTATCTTTTTAATTTTTTTCATAATTTTTTCAAATAAGATGAACAGTCAAACGTTGGACACGAAAACCAGGGTTTATCTTTTTTTTTTTTTTGGAACGGAGGGAGTAGTTCTGAAATCCAAAGTGAATTGTAGTAGTAGGTACGTAATTTGGCTGTGTACATCTATTTTGGATGTAGTGACTGATTTAATCCATTTTCTTAAAAGAAAAAACAAACAGAGACTTTTGAATTTGTGAATGTTATCGTGAGAAAAGAAAGGGTTGTTTCTTTCAATCTCTGAATCCGAGCACGCACACAAACATCTACTTTTTTTCATCCTCGGAAAAAATCAACTTATGATGATGAATCTAAACAAGTGTTTTCATATTTTTCTTTAAAAGTTGATTCATTTTTATACGGAAGGTTTCAGTAATCTGACACTCTTACATATGAAGCTTGAATGATCCGGCCATGCCTTGCTGCACACAACGAGCGGAAGGATGCACGAACAGGATGCGTTCTCGCAGGCCGGATGTGGGAGTAAGGCTCTGCACTATTGGGCCTTGGTGGGCTGGGCCTGAAATGCTGCACGGGCCAGAAAGGAAGAAGTTTATTATTCATCCCCCAACTATAGCCCCAAGATTTTGGGAGTGAAGTCCATCACCGGGCCCTAAACTCGTACCGTTGTGTCATCCTGGTCCCTAAACTCGCAAATCGACCGTTCAGGTCCTCAAACTTGTTCGATTGTGTCATCTCGGTCCCTAAACTTACAGATCACTCGTTTACGTACTCCAATTTGTTCAGTTGTGTCACCCCGATCCCTAAACTTGAATATGAATATCATCTGGGTCAAATAGGATGGTCTAAAGACTTTATATTTAAAAATAATTCATAACCTTTTCATGTGAACTCTAATGAAGATAAACTTTATATCAAACTTGTAGTCCTCGACACGATCTACAACTTTGTAATTGATTTTTTTTATTTTAAGTCATTTTTTGTCCCAAAATGTAATTTTAAAATTAAAATTTCAAAATCTATAAACATGCAACAATATTTTGGGACCATAAACAGTTTTAATTCAAAAACTTTTCAACTACAAAGTTGTAGGTCGCGTCGAGGGCTACAGTTTTGATATAAAGTTTGTCTTCATTAGAGTTCACATAAAAAAGTTATAAATTATTTTTTAATATAAAGTTTTTAGACCGTCCTATTTAGGGACCGGGGTGACACAACTGAACAAGTTGGAGGAACTAAACGAGTGATCTGCAAGTTTAGGTACCGGGATGACACAGTCGAACAAGTTTGAGGACTTGAACGGTCGATTTGCGAGTTTAGGGACTGGGATGATACAGCGGTACAAGTTTAGAAGTTTAGAGACTGGTGATGGACTTTACTCAAGATTCGGGGCTCCAGATTATTAAAACCAGATGTCCCTGGTGGCTGCCTACGTGGCATTTCAGTTAGGATAAATAAATAAAAATGCAAAGGGCCCACATTCAGCGACACGCATATGCCTCATCTCTTCCCTGCCTGGACTGCACAGATGGTGCCATGTGGATGGCATTAAAAAGAGACGAATATTAGGGAAGGAACTAATATCAAATACTCTAATCTAAATCGTCTAGTCCACCACTTTATATAGCCAGCCGATAGACCCACTGGGTGTTTCACTCTTTTGCTACCTCCGATTTAGCTTTTTTTTTCCTTAACAAAATATTATTGCCTTCCTATCGGTCCCATCGGAGAAGCTGATTCGTGTGTCGTGTGTATGGCTCCGTGCGTCTCTGTGTAACGGCAATGACTTCGCCGTGCTGTTTGTAGGAGAACGGGTAGGCTGTTCACGAGAGGGGGATGGAGAGGAGAGATGGCCGACTGACAGGTGGGTCCTATTGAGTTTTTCATTTTTTATAGTTTTTCTAGTGTTACATATGTGCGACATGGTATGAAGATCAAGATAAAGTATCATGTGGGTGTCATGTAGGCAGTGTCGTAGCTAGCTAGGTGGCACTGTGGTCCATGGACCAACTAAAAAATTGATCGAGATTAAAACTATTGTATTTGTGCTAGTTAATATAATAAAAATTATATAATGAACCACCCATTTAATTGACCTATTAGATATAGATGGACAAACTCACGTAGAACGAAACCGTCTTCTACACCACTACATGTTCGATTTGCACTTGCTTTTGATAGTGGAGGATGTTGTATAACTTTGTGGTTAAGGGACCAAAAGTGGACCTTTCCGGCTAGAAACTCGTTAGGCCCATTATACCGTGGGCTTACCATCTGTCATTTACTCCTAGCTAGATTACTGCACACTTTTTATGTTGGTACTACAATAGTAGACTATTAGCCAGCATATTTTAATAAGATAAAAGATAAGAGAGAGAGTAGTGGGCTACAGATCTATAGCCAACTGCAGCACGGACTCCAAGACGTAATGTGTATATGACATGTGGGACCATATACTAATAGTATAGTAAGCAACTATTGTATGAATTCACTATTAGATTGGATATAGATAAATTGAAGCTAGTTGATAGCTATACTGTTAACCTTGCTCTTAGTCCCATACTTTTCTTTAAGAAAACTAACTAACTGTGCCGTATCAAATTATTGCCACTCTATTCGATATGTGGAGGTTTGGATGAGTTTATCACAAAGCCCACAAAAACGAGAAAAGTAATTATAATATGATAAATTAAGTGTTAATTATTATAAACTTGAAAAGCATACTTGTTTAATTTTTTAAAATAAACTATGATATAAAAAAATTTCACAGCAAGCACACTGTTTATCACTTTAGAAAACGTGCTAATGAAAAATGAGGAAAATAACTCATTACAACGCAGCCTTGAAACAGTATCTCGGTGGTGTTTAGTTTGCTATAAAAAATATAACAATAACACTAACACATGTATATATGTTGCTGATAATATTGGTAGTTTTGGTAATTTTAACGGCATGGTAGATTATACTTAGAGCAAGTTTAATAGTATAGCTTATAAATCATTTATAGTTAACTTAATAGCTAATTCATACAATAGGTACATACTACACTATTAATATCTGGTCTCACATGTCAAACACATACTGCGTCTTAAAATCCATACTACAGCTGGTTACAAATCTGTAGCTCGTTGCTCTTCTCTCTTCGCTTTTATCTCTTTAAAATATGTTTATAGCTAGCTTATAGCCTGCTAATGTAACTGCTCTAACTATTAGATACCAGACAATGATGATGATCCATGCTTAAGGTTACTACTAGAAGCAGGTGGAACATGCGATGGATCTGCGGTGTGGTGTGTAGTAGTACACTCGTGACCGTTTCCAACAAAATTGCAGTACAGAGCGTACAACCTTGTACTACATGCTTTGCTTTCTTCCCAAATTCCCAAAAGCCATGTCCATGCAAACATCTACTAGTACCTACTGCTATTTTGCCGCGTTACTATTTTCTTTCTTTCTTCTTTTAGATAAATACAAGATGGGCCAAATTAATTTCTGGCCTCTGCATTTATCAATGCACATATATGTAATAGCACTACTCAAATTACTAGTATTTTCTTCTTAATAACATTCCATTATTATAGAAGTTATGGACGGACGAATGAAATTTACACAATCGCAACTTAATAAAAAAAAGAAAACTAATTAGAATATCACCCCGGATTATTTCCAGTATCTACTTTTAACTACACTTAGGCCTGGTTGTTTCACCTTAACATTATTGTAATCTAAATTATTAAATCAGATTACTCTATACTGGATTATAATAAGCTAACATAAAATAAGCTACGAGTTGTTTGTTTCTCTAAATTATTAGATGCATCTAAGGGTAGTGGGTCTTTAGCCACTCAATAATATGGAAAAAGCTCCTCTAGAGGAGATTATTGAATTATAATAATCTGGTTTATAGATTATAATAATATACTTGTTTGTTTCAGCTTACTCCTAATAATCCAGATTATAATAATCATAAGCTGAATCAAACATGGCCTTAGGTGAGTTCGGATGGCCCTTTTCCCAACTCCTCTCCCTCGTTTTCCGCACGCACGCTTTTCAAACTGCTAAACGGTACATTTTTTTTTTAAAAGTTTCTATATCAAAGTTGCTTTAAAAAATCAAATTAATCTATTTTTTTTTAAAAAATAGCTAATACTTAATTAATCACGCGTTAATGGATCGCTCCGTTTTCCGTATTTACTGTATCGGTTGGGAACCGCTTCTGGCGAACACACCCTATTACCCACGCGTAGGGCTGTAAGTGGGTCAGCCGCGAACCCACTTATAGATCAAAATAAGCGGGTTTGCGGTTTATTTTAGCCTATAAGTGGGTTTCACGGGTTAGCCACTTACACCCCTACCCACGCGCGCAACCAATAATGGAATACTTGAGTAGAAAACTTGCTAAATAATACTACTTGTAATAACACTTCCAGGACGTAGCACTTACATGTATAACTTGCTCCATAGTATGTGTAATTGCACTTAACTATTGGTGTGTTTTTTACATCAAAATTAAAAGTTTGTTGAAATTGGAATGATGTGGCGGAAAAGTTAAAAATTTATGTGTGTAGAAAAGTTTTGCTGTGATGGAAAAGTTAAAAATTTGTTGAAAAAGTTTGAAACTAAAGTCGGCCTATGCTCGTGTCTGTTCGTTGATGGCCAAAATTTTCTGCCTTGCACGTCACGCCTCGTTGACAATTTCTCCATTTTCTCTTTTCTTCTTCGCCAGCATGACCGGTACCTCTCGTTAATCCTTGCAAATGACGCCATCATCATCGTACGATTATCATGCAGTACTACTACAAAGCTGCTGATTAACTAAATTTCATATTATACGGCACTGTACTGATCGATTCTCTCATCATCTAAAAAAAGGGTTTTCTAGGGGGCAAGAAACGAATTGGGCCCAAGGTGAGGGGACTGATGTGCAAAAGTGGTCGTGTTATCCACGTTGTCGGGCACCAAGCCACCAACCCATCCCGGCCCCTTGACAATGGAAGCGAATTGAAAGCACAACCTTTTTTTTTAAAAAAAAGAAGGCCAATATTATAAAATAACCTAATTTCAAATTAATAGAATAGATGAGATTTCGAACCCAGCCCGACTAACCCTCCACCTTGTGGAATTAGTTAGAATGTTCATGAGTTCCTGAGTATTTTCTTGAAGTATTTAGGGGATTTTAATATGAAAAAAATGAAGATAGTCAATTGGGCCCGGTTTAGTTCCCAACTTTTTCTTTAAACTTATACCTTTTCCATCGCATCAAAACTTTTCTACACATATAAATTTTTAACTTTTCCTTCACATCGTTTCAATTTCAACAAAACTTCCAATTTTGGCGTGAACTAAACACACCCTTGGCGGATAAATGGGAAAAAAGTAATACACACATCAGAATACCACATTAATTTGCAACATCATAGATAGCATTGTTACAATAATTAAATACTTCCTCCGTTTCACAATGTAAGTCATTTTAGCATTTCCCATATTCATATTGATGTTGATGAATCTACATCAACATCAATATGAATGTGGGAAATGACAGAATGACTTAAATTGTGAAACGGAGAGAGTAGAAGATACATAGCGGATAGGAATAAAATTAACATAAGAGCCAACAATTGAGTAAAAAACAAATAAAATTTGCAAACGGAAGATTGAGTCACTTGTAGATACAAGTAAAAAAATATAATAAGTAAAATTTCTTTACTTATGACTAACTAAGTAATTTTTTTTATACGTTATAGATACCAAGTGGGTACAAGTATCCAGAAATTGATAGGATTGTAGATGGCAATGAAATTAATAGCTTATGTAGAAGCGTCGGTTGATAAACCATAAGAAACTACAAAGTCACCTTAGAGCAAGTTTAATAGTATAGCCCACTACTAGCTCCAATTCATCTATAACTAATCTAATAGCCAATTCATACTAATTGTTTACTATATTATTAATATATGGTCCCACCTATCATACACACATTTGCGTCTTGAAGTCTGTGTTATAGCTGGCTACAGATCTTGAAAGTTCGAGTGCCGTTAATTTGGTTTTGATGATTAATGACAAATCCAATTACATGAGACTAACATTATTATAAGCATTTCTTTGTCTACTAGTCTCATATGGATATGAAAGTGGAATATGTGAGAGGTGATTTCTGGACTTCATATGAGTTGAGAGAGAAACGTTCATTGATGGTGTACCTAAATCACAAGGATGAATTGCATGGAGATCAAGCTATATGTATCTCTCTTTCTATCCGTGCACATATTGATATATTCATATATAATATTTTCATGTGATTACATAAGCATGTGAGACTAATGTTTTGTTTGAGCCATATCTTGTTTAGTCTCTTTACATTGAGAACATGGAGATGATGAAGGTATGTTTTTATTTTATTGTCTATATTTGATAAATGCCTTCTATTCTTGTATAGGATGAGCTCTCAATATTTAATGTCTTGTTATGCATACTCTTGCTTCACACAAATATTTTGTATGCATACATTTAGGGGGAGCAAATCCTATACTTTAGTTATGCATGTAATCGATCCAAGTTATTCACCTTCATTTAATTGGGATCTTTACATTTGAACATATATTTGAGTATATGACACTTGTGGTATTGATTAATACTCATCATTTATTCATATCCTTTTATACATGCGATCGGTTGGTCAACATGTGGAGGTTCACAACCGGATCATTGGGACTAATATTTTTATTGAGTTGAATGAAAGAAATAGGTCCCAAGGATTACAAATGTGTTGATGCTCAAGTGATATCATTATACCTAACAATACCAAGAATGACAAAGTGAAGATATTGAAGATGTGTGATACGAAGTGGCTATTATGGCAAGACGGTGAAGGGTAAGTGATGCTCGGTAGCGATGGACCATGCGGCGGTGAAGGGTAAGCAAGGGGCTTGGCGCCGAAGAACCAAATCCGGTGGTGAAGGGCGAGTGACGGCTTTGTCATGATGGACCGTGCGAGACCATTTGAAGCTACAAGTAACCGCATCAATCATTTGAAGAATATATGGTGAAACGGTATCGGCATTGGCGTCCCTCAAAACAATGAAAGAAAAATAAAAAAGGCATTCCTAATGGTATAATTATCTTCTTATTTACATTTGAGTTTAGAAATGCCGTACTATTAATAGGGATGCAACGTCGAGGTGTTTGTGTATGTCTCGGTGCTCAAAGTGACATATCATAGTGCTACCTTGAGAGAAACCCAAGCTTTAACCTATCCTTTGAGTGGTTTTAGACCTTGTTTTTGGTTGAGTTGGGTAGTCCTCTGAGTGAGCTTTCCATAGAGTCCAAGCTCATCAAAAAGGGACTCCCGAGCGAAAAGTTATAGTCGTTTTACTCTGTGCTTTTCGGAAAGTCCGAAAAATTATCGGAAACTCTGAAAATTTTTCGGATAACTTCGAAAATTTTCGGACATTCTGAAAATGGCTGCGAATCTGAGATTTGCTTCTGTAGATTTTTGGGCTTGTCCGAAAATGCTTTTCGGAAAATCCGAAAATTACAGGCTTGGCCTCGACCGGCTAGTTTTTGAGAGGCTCAGGTATATAAACTACTCCACCCCTCCTTTGAGTGGCTGGTGTTCTTGGGCAACATTAGACACATCCAAACCCAAATAGCCATCCCCTTTCCCATCCTTTGTGGTGCCTCTTTGTGATGGGGATTTGAGAAAGGAAGAGAGTTGGATTGAGAGAGTGAAGAGTTGAGAGCTAGTGAGCTTCACTCCATCCTTTGTGGTGCCTCTTGTGAGAGAGATTTGAGAAGGGGAGAGAGTTGGATTGAGAGATTGAGAAGTTGAGAGCTAGTGAGCTTCACTCCATACTCTGAGCACTCGAGTTCATAGCAAGCAAATCTTCGATTGTGTTTGTTACTCTTGGGGACTAAGGTCTCCTAGACGGCTAGGCGTCGCCGGTGAGCACCCAAGGTTGTGGTGTGCCACGGAAAGTTTGTGAAGGCTTCAATTTCGCCTCCGTAAGGGAAGAAATCAAGAGTGAAACCGAGGAGTGCATTTGTGCAACCTCGTGAGGAAATGGTTGAAATAGGCCCGGCCCTTGTGGCTCCTCAACGGAGATGTAGGATTCGTGGATCCGAACTTCGGGAAACAAATCACGTGTCTCCTCTCTTGGTTTGCCCATTTATGCATTCTCTTATATTGTACATGAGCTTGTTTTTACCCGATCTACTTGCATGCTTAATTGATTTAGTTGGTGACCTTATATCTTGTTTAGATACCTTATTTGTCACCTTTTGATTCATATACATTTTCTTTATTTGAGCTACAAGTTCATAGCTAGTGTTTTATTCCATTATCCGCCGAACTTTTCGGTTGAGACCGGAACTTCCAATCTCATATCGGAAGTTCCTATTTGAACCGAAAGTTCTCATCATTCTAATATGCTATGAAGTTGTGATAATTTTTAGAAACGCCTATTCACCCCTCTCTAGACGACATTAAGGTACTTTCAGATCTGTAGCCCGTTGCTCTTCTCTCTCATATTTTATCTTATTAAAATATGTTTGTAGCTGGTTAATAGTCTGCTATTGTACCTGTTCTTAAAATTAGTCCAAGCCTCCAGGGTTAAGAAGTCATTAGACAAAGTAATTCTCTAATTTTGACAGTTTGCCAGATGCTGCCTACCAACCCACAAAACAAAAACGTTTACAACTGCGAAATTTGCAAAAAAAAAAAACCCTCAAATCCCTCAAATTTACCTGAAACCCCCCTCGTTTCTGGGATTATTATACAAATACGCCCACCATTCTCCCCCATATTCCTGGCCTTCCCATTCCCCTTCCCCTAATTATTGCCGCCTCCGTCTCTGACATCCATGGCCCATCTCCAGCTCACGCCGCTCGCCGCCGGCGGCGGCCGCGGCGGCGCCGACGAGATGGAGGAGGTCGCGCTGCTCGGCCCCGAATCCTACGACGAGGAGGCGGCGGCGGCGCCGGGGCCGGAGGAGGAGGAGGGGATGCGGCGGGTGCAGGTGCGGGTCACGGGCATGACGTGCTCCGCCTGCACCGCCGCCGTCGAGGCCGCCGTCTCCGCCCGCCGTGGCGTGGGCGGGGTCGCCGTCTCGCTCCTCCAGAGCCGCGCCCGCGTCGTCTTCGACCCCGCGCTCGCCAAGGTGACCCCCCCACGCCGCGATCCCTTCCCTTCCCTCTCTCGCGTCGCGCGCGCGCGCGCGGGGCTCTGATTTGGGATCGCGTCCCCCTTGTAGCGCGTCGCGGTGGATGGATTTCTCGGACTGGGGGGATTTGGGTTGGTGATAGATGAGCCGCGGAATCGATTCCTTCTCGAGGCGGGAAATTCAGCTTCGTTTTCGTTCGTTGTCAGTTAGGGTGGTTTAGATTTGGAAGGTCGTTCCAAATGGGAAAATTCGAGAGCTGGTTCGATTTTTTTTTGGGTGGGATTTGTGCAATATCAAGCTAGTGATTCAAATACTTCAACCCGAAATGATAAGCTGAGCTGGTAGGATGCGTAATATTATGGTGATTTTTTTTATAGCTGCTGCTGCTGTGTTTGGGGGGAGGGGGGGAACTCTACTGAGGTTGATAACTATTGGGATTACGTCTATTTTTATGGGAAAATAGGGCGATTTGTGTAGTATCAACTGTGAAGGCGCAGCAGACTTTGCAACAGTCACCATTATGACATAGGGACATTGTTCACTGTGATTCAACCAGTTCATGATTAATCCTGTTTGATACAGTGTTGTAACTTGGAAACTTGCAATTGCAAACAGTCTCCCTACAATGTAGGTAGATGTTCGGTCCTTTAAAATACTCCAACTGTTTGCTCTGTTACCTATCTGCGAGCTTTTTTTTTTTCAACTAATTTGCTTTTACTTTAAGTATCGGAAAGGTCCTGAAAGGGACTGTTTTATTAAGATGTATGCATCCAGTCAATTGATTCCATGTTGGAACATGCAGGAAGAAGACATCATAGAAGCAATAGAAGATGCTGGATTCGAGGCAGAACTACTCCCGGACTCTACTGTTTCTCAGCCCAAGCTGCAGAACACTTTATCTGGACAATTTAGGATAGGGGGGATGACATGCGCTGCATGTGTGAATTCTGTTGAGGGTATCTTGAAGAAATTGCCTGGTGTTAAAAGAGCTGTTGTTGCATTAGCGACCTCATTAGGGGAAGTTGAATACGATCCTTCTGTCATCAGCAAAGATGAAATTGTTCAGGCTATTGAGGATGCTGGTTTTGAAGCTGCACTGTTACAAAGTAGTGAACAAGACAAGGTTTTGCTAGGCTTAATGGGATTGCATACTGAGGTAGATGTAGATATATTGCATGATATCCTAAAAAAAATGGAAGGCTTGCGTCAGTTCAACGTAAATTTGGTACTCTCGGAAGCTGAAATTGTATTTGATCCAGAAGTTGTTGGTTTGAGGTCAATTGTGGATACCATCGAGATGGAAAGCAGTGGCAGACTGAAAGCCCATGTACAGAATCCTTACATACGGGCTGCTTCAAATGATGCACAGGAGGCCTCCAAAATGCTTCATCTTCTTTGCTCTAGCTTATTCCTAAGCGTAAGTTTGTTTGTCCTGCTTCCCAAGAGGTTTCTGATTCTCCTCATATTTCTAGTGAGTACTTCAATGTATATTTTCTGCTAATAGTTAGGGGCCTGTTTGGTAGAGCTCCAACTACTAAATTTAGCTCCAGGAGTTGGGTCTGGAGTGAAGTTATAGAGCTGCCTAAACCAGCTCTACCTCTCTAGTTCACAAAGAGCTCCACCTAGCTCCGCTCCCATTTTAGGTGGAGCTGAAACTGTTTGGCTGAGCTACAGCTCCAGGAGAGGTGGAGCTGGAGCTGTGCCAAACAGGCCCTTAGCCTTGTCATAACTGTAGATGTAAATATAAATAGCTGGCCCATCTAACATGTCAGTGTTATCTGATACAATTTCCATATGCCATATTCTCACTGATATGAAATTAACTTAACATGAGTTATGTCCTGCTACTAGCATACTGACTCTCCTCTGGTTCCCTTACAACAGATTCCTGTATTTTTTATTCGCATGGTATGCCCTCGCATACACTTCACTCGTTCCCTCCTACTCATGCACTTGGGACCATTTTATATAGGAGACTTGTTGAAGTGGATACTGGTGAGTATAGTACAGTTTGGTGTTGGCAAACGATTCTATGTTGCAGCCTATAGGGCCCTGAGACATGGCTCTACAAATATGGATGTACTAGTTGTTCTTGGCACCACTGCATCATACGTCTACTCTGTATGTGCGCTTCTTTATGGTGCATTCACTGGATTTCATCCCCCGAAATATTTTGAGACAAGTGCCATGATAATCACATTTGTGCTATTTGGGAAATATCTTGAGGTGCTTGCTAAAGGCAGAACATCAGACGCTATTAAGAAGCTTGTAGAGCTGGTCCCTGCTACAGCACTTTTGCTTCTGAAAGACAAAGGTAACAAATTCATATTATGGTAGTAGCAATTTCAGAAAGCTCATTTCCAAATTATCTTCAAATAGTATTTCTTTTTTGGCTTGGTATTGTATCTTAACCGATTTCTTAGAATTGCAATGATGCACACATACTCTTAAGGCATTTTCATACTAGTAGACTTTCGCAAATGTACCAACTCATAATACTATCCTTGAATATAGAAGGAAAGTATGCTGCAGAGAAGGAGATTGATGCATCCTTAATCCAACCTGGAGATGTCTTGAAAGTGCTCCCAGGTTCCAAGGTACCTGCTGATGGTACTGTTGTTTGGGGTACAAGTCATGTTGATGAGAGTATGGTAACTGGTGAATCTGCACCTATCTCCAAGGAAGTATCCAGTATAGTAATTGGAGGCACAATGAATTTACATGGAATCCTCCATATACAAGCAACTAAAGTAGGATCAGGGACAGTCTTGAGCCAGATAATCTCTCTTGTTGAAACTGCCCAGATGTCTAAGGCTCCTATTCAGAAGTTCGCTGATTATGTGAGTACATCTTTCTATTCAAGGTTTCCGAGAAAATAATTTTTTCTCTATTCAAATCTTAAATCCGTAAAAATTGTTTCGGGGCAACTTATGTAGTTAGGTTCATAAGTGCCTTATGGAGGAAATTACATTTCCCTTGACGGGATCTCAATACATCACTTCCCACTTCCTTTGTTACCTGGAATGCATGGTTGATACTTTATGAAGTCTTACAGAGTAACTTATTATCTATGCAATATTGTAATATATATTAAAGTACTTGTGGAATTAAATTGTCCAGCTACTTGTGGAATTTATGCATCTTTTTTACCATGAATTGGCATTTTGCTTTTCAGTCTTTACATATGCATCCCTACTAGGCTACAACTACCAATACTTGCTGTAAAATGCTGACAATACATGTATTCTTTAGGTGGCTGGCATTTTTGTTCCAATAGTTGTCACCTTGTCCTTGGTTACGTTCATTGCATGGTAAGTTTTGTACATCTGTTTAAGTCCAGAACTGTGGTTACTAGTGTTCACGTTTCTCACATATGCCTGTTGACTTCTCTAGGTTTCTTTGCGGATCGTTGGGAGCATACCCAAATTCATGGGTTGATGAAACTAGCAATTGCTTTGTCTTCTCTCTCATGTTCTCCATCTCTGTTGTGGTGATAGCCTGCCCATGTGCTCTTGGTCTGGCAACGCCAACTGCTGTCATGGTAGCAACTGGAGTTGGGGCTAATCATGGGGTACTTGTAAAGGGTGGAGATGCACTGGAGAGGGCTCAGAATGTGAAATATGTTATATTTGATAAAACTGGGACACTGACACAAGGAAAGGCTACCGTAACATCGACGAAGGTATTCTCAGGAATTGATCTTGGAGACTTCCTTACTTTGGTAGCATCTGCAGAGGTAATTCAAAGATTTCCCTAGGATAATTACATTAATGTATGTGTATGCTTGTTTCAAATGAAGCGAAAGCATCGTAATCTTATTCTGTTCTTTTATTGTAATTTAGGCAAGCAGTGAACATCCACTTGCAAAAGCTATATTGGATTACGCATTTCATTTCCATTTCTTTGGCAAACTCCCCTCATCAAAAGATGACATCAAGAAAAGAAAACAACAGATATTATCCCAGTGGCTTCTGGAAGTAGCAGAATTTTCTGCCTTGCCTGGCAAAGGGGTTCAGTGTTTGATCAATGGGAAAAAAATCTTGGTGAGTCATATGAATATGATACAGCTAGTCAGTTACCCCTTGACTGTCTCTTAAGTAACTGATGTTTGATTTATAAATTTCTATGCGTGAGTAAATCTGATAATGCTTAACTGTTTATGTAGGTGGGAAATCGTACTTTGATAACTGAAAATGGGATAAATATTCCTGAAGAAGCTGAAAGTTTCTTGGTAGACCTCGAACTGAACGCGAAGACAGGAGTTCTTGTAGCATATGACAGCGAACTCATTGGCTCAATTGGAATGACTGATCCCTTGAAAAGGGAGGCTGTTGTAGTTGTTGAAGGCCTAAAAAAGATGGGCATCTATCCAGTAATGGTTACAGGGGACAACTGGAGGACTGCACAAGCAGTTGCAAAGGAGGTTGGTTAGCATTCTCATGTTGTACTGCACTACTGCTCAGCTGCTAGGTAGCATCGTTATTTTATCTTTTGATGCAAACAAACTCCTAATAGCTTGAAGTTGTTGTCTGCAGGTTGGCATTGAGGATGTTAGAGCTGAGGTTATGCCTGCGGGAAAAGCTGATGTCGTACGTTCTCTCCAAAAGGATGGGAGTGTCGTTGCAATGGTTGGGGATGGCATCAATGACTCCCCAGCCCTAGCAGCAGCTGACGTCGGAATGGCCATTGGTGCAGGAACAGACATTGCAATTGAAGCAGCGGACTATGTGCTGGTGCGAAACAACCTTGAAGATGTCATCACAGCAATTGACCTCTCAAGGAAGACGTTCAGCCGAATCCGATGGAACTACTTCTTTGCCATGGCGTACAACATCATCGCTATCCCGGTTGCTGCTGGAGCACTCTTCCCATTCACCGGCCTCCAAATGCCACCTTGGCTGGCTGGTGCTTGCATGGCGTTCTCATCTGTTAGTGTAGTATGTTCCTCTCTGTGGTTGAGGAGATACAGAAAACCAAGGCTCACAACCCTGTTACAAATAACTGTAGAGTGAATTTTTTTGCCCCCTTCTTTTTCTTTTTCTTTTTTGCATTATTCACTTAATAGTAGAAATGAGAGGTGCCTATATGTGGATGTACATGAATACACGATACATTTTTTTACCCCCTAATGCCTGTATATATGGTGAAGCTATACTTCTACTGAAGATTTACACACGATGCTAACTCGTGTATATATTTATGAACCATAAAGCTTAATTTCTCTTTTGTTGTGCTTATTCCAGGATTTTGTTGACAGATAGAACTTATACCAGAACTTCTGCGGCTTAATTTTGTCCACTCAAGCCTTCTCTAGTGCCATCCCCATCGGTGGCAGATCACTCAGGTTAGGAGAGCAAGGCCAAGGCTGCTGCAGCTGCAACTTGGCCTCCATGGCTGAAACAAGATGAACTGACTTGAATCGATTTTGGTAGTATGAATGCTGGGGTTTTGGCTTGCATGGAAATAGGTTTTACATTTCTTGCTACCTTGCAGATTTGCATATCTTGTTTTTGGATGCTAGGGAGTTAGAAAGATATATGTGCATATTTTTGTTGTGATATTTTAAAATGAATTGTATATCTTTGTTACTCTAATTTATATTTATGGGAGTCTTGGCATTTATGACTTTAGACACATTGCATCACCATGCATAAGACATAGATATGCCATCTTGGTTTTGGATAGTGGTGATAAGTTTGCAAAGCTTATGGATATTTTGAGAATGAGTGTGCATATCTTCTTTTTTTTTTGGGCTGAAGTGACCCAATTGTTCCAGTTAGATCTTTATGAGCTCAAAGGTCCCGTTTGGTAGAGCTTCAGCTTCCTGATTCTTGGTTCTTGGGTGAATCATATTTAGTACCTTGGGATAACATAAGTGATGAGCTAGGAAAAAGTACAAAGTCCAAACCTGTCTTAATAAGTTGGTAACTGGTGATAGGCTGATGCTGAAGCTGAAGCTCTTGATGGCTAGGTTCCATTCTTTTTTTGATTAACTCCAATGGATTATGTGCAGATCATTCGTGCCATGCTTTCAAAACTACGATTTCTTCACAAGCTTTCTACATCAGCATAGTTTGTTATAAGATATTTATTAGGTTTATAATATGTAATATTTAATTTATCCTTACAATACATATGCATTCGGACGGGAATGTTCTCGGTGTATGATTAATGGAAAGCTTGAGATATTACAAATTTGTCCCAAGATTTCTTGAAACTTCATTCAATCCATAGACATCGATTTTATTCACATCAGGACCTTGGGAATTCTCCCTTATACAAGACCATTAATTCTACTGTGAATCATCTTTCTTTATTGTTTGCAATCCATTAATTTCAGCAAGTACATCTCACTAATTCTCCATTGCAACATATATATTTTCAGCGATCAGGCTCTTGTCGTCGTCACTGGCGATGCCGGCATCGCCGACGGCGGATCATCAGGCGGACTCTCCCCTCCACACGCTTTGGTGCACATGCATTTGTGTCTAACAGTTGTGCAGTAGCCTCCTGTGTAGCCCTCGTTGGTGCAGCAGGCGATGCAGTTGGTGGGGTGGCCGCACAAGCCTCTGAAGGTTTGGCTTGGATCATGACACATCTTGGCAGCCGCCACACCATCTGCTCATCACAAAATCACAAATGAATCAATGTTTTAACTACAAATTTAAAAGATAATTAGCATTACCATATATGAGGTTGGGAAGAATTCCAGGAATCAATGGTGATACCCAGCTTTTATTATGAACCGGTAGTGATAAAGCCATTTTGAGTGGTGAGTGAACTTACCAAGGGTGAGGAGGAGCAAGACTAACACAGTGGATGCAATTTTGGTTTCCATGAACTGAATTGGATGTGTTGGGTTGGGTGAGGAGGAAGGGAAAGGTTGGATGGCTATTTGTAGTGTGGAAGACTGTCATGTTTGATAAATGTGTGGCACCTAGGGGTGTTGCATTACTCATTTAATTGCTACTCTACATCCAAAATGGATATGCACATATACCTTCATTTTGGATTCTTGGAAGAGACAAATATTTAATGCACACATCTTGGACACTCTAGAAAACATTAATGTGGGCATATTTTATTTGATATGGCATATCTTGTTTTTGGATATCATACTTTTATCTATTTCTTATAGTAAATATGATGGAGCTATTCATTTCAGTGGAAGTCATATATGCTTCGCCGTGTTTTTGAATTTTTATTATTTGGCATGATGATATTGTGTAGAATATAGCCACCTAAATTTGTTGTCCTGCCTTGATTCTCCATAAGCTAAATTACTATGCTGGCTTGCTTTGATGCTCTATAACTTGAAAAACAATTTGGAAAGGATTTTTGTAGACACTAGTTGAATGACTATATGTTATTAGAAATTTTAAAAAATATGTATTAGAAGAAAAAAAATATAATCAACGTAAAGGTCATAGGTGAGCCCTTTAGCCCTATGCTCTCTTAGCATATGTTTGATTTGGGGACTATATGGGGATGGGATGAAACAATCCCTGATTTTAGGGATGAAATTATCCCTACTTGCTTGTTTGGTTTGTAGGACGGGGTGATTCTAGTTTTTTGTTTGGTAGAAGGGATGAGGCAGGGATGGGATGAATTACGTTTGGAGCCACGTTAGCACGACGTTTATTCCCAGCGAGTAGAGAGAACCCGAAGATTGCAGCTCGTGGAGGATAGCAGTGGAGACTGGCGGCGACCTGCAAGTGGAGGAGTGGTGGTGGCCGACGAGAAGAGGGGCTCACAACTCGCAGAGGAAGGAGGGGCGGCGAATAGCGGGCGGCTGAAGGAGGAGCAGTGTGGGAGTGACCGGCGGCGTGTGTGGACGGAGGAGTGGTGCGCTGGTGAGCGAGCAGGCATAAGGAGGAGCTTCACGAGCGGGTGGAGAGAGGCGCGGCTGGTGACTCGGCGAGCGGGCGAGCGAGTAGGTGGAAGGAGGCAGTGTAGACTGACAGGCAAGCGGACGACTGTCTCGAGCGGCATTGACTAGCGTTGAGGTAGATGAATGGCCTGAGTGGGCTAGCGGACTACATGCGCGAAGGAGCAGCAGTAACCGGTGGCCAGGCGGCGGAGGAGGGACGGGCGGCCCATGGTGGCGGCAGGAGTAGCGGATCCTCGCTGAGATGCTAACGCAATTCGCTCCGTCGAAGTGGGTTCGATTGGTTCAGCCGATTTTGGCAGACTAATTGGATTTGGATCTAAGAGGTATATTCCCATCTGGGTTCATCCCACTCCATACATCCCTCCAACCTTAAAAATAGGACCAACGCATCCTAACCCGACCCATCCCACGAACCAAACACATCCTTATTTTTGGATGTTTAACAGAGGGAGTTGGTGGTGGGATGGTAGTAGATTCACTGTGTATCATCCCCACTACTTTTTTTTTTAAAAAGTAATGACTATTAGATGTTTGAAGCATAACTTTTTTTAATCATGTTATTTTTTTAAAACGTCTACAGTGCCTTGTTGATCAAGTTATATATCAAACCATGTTATGCAATCAAACATCTATAGTAACTTATTTTTTTGATAAATTTTGCTACAGGTCACTATGACTTTACAGTTTTAACTTCAGGACACGACAAAAGTCAATCTTTTGGGAAATACACTCTCGAAATGTGAATATTTGTTGTTGGACACCACACTTATAAAATATACATTTTCGGTTGAATCAGAGAGATACGGTGTGAGAGGTCAGAAATACCCCCTAGCCCCACATGTCAGTCCCCTATCTAATTTAAATCGATCTAGGCCATACAATTTAATGTTCAATCATCCATTTATTTTCACTTTCTGAGCCATGTTTAAGTCAAATTTACTTTGTTTATTTATGATGTTTAATTAAGAGTCAATTTCAGCAAACACATCTCACTATTCTCCATTGCATGCCATTCTATCTTCAACCAAGAAACTTGAGTTGCAACATATGTGCATCAACATCCAATTATTCTCTTCAGTTCATCATTAGACTTCCACCAATTGATTCATATTGCCACAAACAACTAACACACAATGTAACCATATGTTGCCGTCCTCTCCGGCGATCAGGCCACCGTCGTCGTCGCCGCCGGCGATGTCGGCATCGCCGGTGGTGGATCATCAGGTGGACTGTCCCCTCCACAATCTTTAGTGCACATGCATCTATATGTAAATGGTTTGCAGTAGCCGCCGGTGTATCCCTCGTTGGTGCAGCAGGCGATGCAGTTGGAGGTATGGAAGCACATCCCTTTGAAGGTTTGGCTATGATCATGGCATATCTTGGCAGCTGCCTCACCACCTGCTCATCACAAATCATGAAACAAATCAATCAATACTTGATTAGGAATAGTACAAGGTAATTAGTACTTATGTATGATCTGATAATCGATGATGATGCTCAGCAGTATCACTGCCTGCTTAGTCACTGTAGAATTAATAGTTTGTTGTCATGCTAATTGTGAATTGGCAGTGATAATGGCAAGGCATTATTGTGTAGCAGATAGTGAACTCACCAAGGGTGAGGAAGAGAACGATTAACACAGTGGCTACAACCTTGGCCTCCATGAGTTGAATTGGATGTGTTGGATGAGGAGAAGAGGAAGGGTGGATGGCTATTTGTAGTGTGGAAGTATGGCATAAATGTCTGTGTATTTAATGCTATGGACACTAGATGACGTTGAGAATTGAAGATGGCCTAAAGGGTGTTGCTTAGTCATTTAATTGTCACCCTGCATCTAAGATGGATATGCATGCTTTAATTTTGAATACTTGGAAGTGGCAAATATTTAATGCACATATCTCATGCATGCACCCAAGAAAAATATAAATGCGGATATAATTTATTTGATATGGTGTGTATATATATATATATATATATATATATATATATTGTTTTGGGAGATCATATCACATTTATTTCTTATGGTAAATATGATGGAACTACAATTTGCCAATGGAGATCAAAATATGCTTGGCATTTTTGCATTTGATAATTTAACATGGTGATACTGTGTAGAAGATATCCACCTAAAATAATATTCTTTACCGTGCCTTGATGCTCCAGAAATCAAAACCAAAGTTTGGACATGATTTGTAGACATGTTTCAAACAGACGTGCTAGTTGCTTGGTTAACATCCATATCAAAGTACCAACACCTATAACCGCTTAAAGGTGCTGGTACTTTCCATATCTATAGAACCAGCACCTATAATCGTATAATCATTTAAAGGTGTTGGTTTTTTTTTCGTGTGTTTTCAGCCCGTGAAGGTGGGAAAAAAATTATAGGGGTCAGTTTTAGTACTTGTGGTACCTATAGTGCCAATTTCCATGTGTCTTTATGTAGCAGTGAGTCATGTTCACCAATCGAGCACCATAATTTAGTAACTTCTAATGATACTTCAAATATAAATTGAACGCACTCGAGATTATCGGAAGCACCTACTTGTGCATGTACTCTCTCCCAAAATTAAATTTCCTCAAAAATTTGAGCAATTGTGTTAAGTTTACACTAGAACGGATACCCTCATCTCAATCGGACGGTAAGCCCCATCTCAATCGGGCACAACATCCATCACAGGCTAGAAGTCACTGATGTGAAGAGTTATCTCAATCGGGCAAACGGCCGTCACGAATGAATATATCTCAATCGGGCCCTAAGTAAAGCCCGTCACCGATAGCTTTGACCCAGATGACCAGTCAAACTACAGCCCGTCACAGATGACCTATCTCTATCGGGCCACAACTAGCACCCGTCACAGATGACTACTAACCTTTATCGGGCCTAAACTAGAGCCCGTCACAGATGATACTCATCTCAATCGGGCCTAAACTATAGCCCGTCATAGATGACTGATGATCTCAATCGGGTCTAAATTAGAGCCCGTCACAGATGACTGCTGACCTCAATCGGGCCTAAGCTAGAGCCCATCACAGATGATCTCATCTCAATCGGGCATTTAGTTATGGCCCGTCACAGATGACTATAATCCACAAAAAAAATAAATTTTGTTTTTTGGCTAGCCTCAGGCCTTTGCTAGCCATGCCCGCTGCAAAAATGACAGAAACAAACACAGATATCCAATATCCCCAGCTCCCCAGCATCACCCATTCATACATATGCATTCACATACACAGACATCAACATATTTCACACAACCACACATTCACAGCCATCTCATATTTCACATCCATTCACATATTTCACATCCATTCAAATATTTATCATATTTCACCTGCAAAACCGAGTTAATTGGATCAAATATTTATTTAGCAAGTCTTAACATAAACATATGAAATATATACATAAATATAAGCATCACAGTTACATCACCACAGTTGCATAATAAGTGTTCATCATTGCCTAAACATAGAAGTTCAACATTGTTCATCATTTTAGTTTAAGCCTAAACATTCCTTTGGGGTTAATTATTTCGCGGAGGATGAAGCTGGCTATCTCCTCGCGAACCTCCTCAAAGCTGGTAGTCAGAGACTTGGTTATTGTGCCCTACATTGTCATAATTCCAGATTAGTTGATCGATCATATATAAGTACTAAAATGTAGTTAGTCTATCACAATTGAGACCACCGACCTCAAACTCAGCCAAAGTCTTCACCTTTTCTCTATACAGAAGTCGCATGTTGTGGCACACATGGAATCCGCACTGGTCACCTATTTGTTGCTTCACCGGGAAGTCTTTTTTGTGGATGAGGGTGTCATGTCCTGTCTTCCTGAGGCCTCCTCTTTGCACGTATTGGGCCCACGCTTCATCTATCGCTAGTTGAATTGGGGTCCAATCATATGCGTTCTTATCAATTCTGGAGTTCAGGTAATGACATGTACTCTATTTAGGTGTTATGACCAGAAGGATCCAATGGGCACTGCGGCATTAATATAGTGAAAGTTAATTAAGTACTTAAGGAATGTGTCATGCTGTTGTGTATATTTAGTTAACACACTTACTATTGATTATAGGCACACATAATGTACTCCTTGTCTCGGCGGGACCACAAGGTGTCGTAGATGTAGTTGACCATTCCTTGACGGTCATTCTGGAGATTTGTGACAGTGACCACTTGTGGATCAAGGAAGGCAACTTCCGGTGCATGCTTCTGACACCATTGCCAACTTAACCTACACACAGGATCAATGATCTTGTAAGCAAATTAAACCGATTGTTATTACCAGAATGAGTTGGGCGACAATACTTACAAGGAGTAGCACTTAAGGAGGCTCGTGTCCACCGCTCGGAGCCTGTAGAGGTCGAAAAGATCCTTGAAGTCGACCACAATATAATTTGTTGGACCAAGGAATGGCTTTCCATCGTGCTGTCCAAGGATATCGGTAGCTTTACTTGGCTTCCTGGCGTTAGATTTCTCCATGTAGTATAAGTGAAGGTCCTTGCAAGCGGTGCCCATTGCGGCAAGCACGTCATCTCCAACCAATGGCATGCCTAGTTGGAACTCCTGTGGAGCGACATATTTCTTCTTGACCTCTTTGCCCTTAGTCTCTTCCTGGCCCTTGCCCAGATCTAGCTTTCTTGGAGCTAGAAGCGAGGCCTGCACCTTTCCTCCCCTTCCTCTCCCCTTTGCTTCGGGTTTATCGAGAGTAATTCTCTGAGGGGAAGAGTGTGCCTTCCTGCTCTTCTTCATCGGTGGGGGTTCATGAATCGCCTTGCTGTCGGCCTCCGTTCGGTCCTCCCCAAAATCCGTGTCGTACTGCAACTGCACATCGTAAGATTGTGCATGACGATCTTGAGCAGGAGGGGCTGAAGGAGCAGAGGCGGGTCTCTTTGGTGGACGACCGCCTGGTGCAGTGGTTGGCCTCGCTGTAACCCTGATCTCAATGAGGTCCTTGGGCCATTGGATGAAGGTACCACGGGCATTTCCTAGTGAGAGGACCTTGTCGTTCGGTGGATACTTCAGAGGGAACAGCTCGTATTCGGGCTTCACCGAGTCGACTTGAACTTTTGCATAGTCGGCCCTGAGTTGCGCTCCATGCACTCTTGTCTCTGGGGTCGGCTTGTACGCAAGTCCCTCGGCTGCTGGAACAGTGAAGGTCGGCATCACCCTAACTGTGAGGGTGCAGCTCGTTGGTTCCTACAATAGATTAATCAATTTTTTTAGAGTATTATATATCATATGGATTCGTTACGTCTTTCATGTATTGAGTAAGTTCACGGTTACCGTTATGTGTCGACGGCGCTGTCGACCGATGTTGGATTTTCCGCCAACTCAGTTGATGCGCAACTGCTGCGTTTTTCGGTGGGACTTCCTAACTCTTTGTGCGCAGCAGCAGCGGCGGCCTGGGGGATCTGTTGCTCTTCTCGGATCTCTTGCCTAATCTTGGCCCTCATCGACTCGAGCTTTTCGTCGAATTCAGATGTCAGCTCAGCTCGTATCGACTCCCGGATCTTGGCTTCAAGGCGTGCATCTTTCTCCGCCTTGTTGGAAGTCCGCTTCTTGTACTGCCACGCGTAGTCTGGAAATCCATACTTCTAGGGAACAGAAGACCCAACGCCCCGTGTCCGTCCACGGTGTTCTTTGTTGCCCAATGCTTTCGTGAGGAGGTCGTCCTCGCGTCTTTGAGAGCAGGCCTCTTGCGAGGCTTGTTGCTCGGCAACCAACTCCTTCTGTATTACAATTTAGTGGGGTCAAATAAACTGCACGATGGGAAACAATGCGAACATCTAGTTTGATTAGACACTTACTATAGCTTCATATACTCGTTGATCTTTTGCATTTGGCATGAAGATTGTGCCATCATCATGTTTCTGGTACCTAGCCCTGGCCCAGTTCCTAGCCCGAGGGTGTGGGATATCGCCAAACACGAACGGTGTGCACGATTCCTCCGCTTCTTCATCCTCACGCTGCCATTCCTCTTCCTTACCGGCATATCCGGTGGTACCAAGCCGGTGCGGATGCTGGTTCCCGGTCTGGAGCAAGCAATATGCCTCGCTTCTAGCTCTGGACTCGGGGGTCGACTTCTTCGCATGGAATTCCGACCAGACCTGTTCCGTGATCCAAGGAAATTTCTCTCTTGGATCTTGATTTGCCGGGTTGTAGACGAACTCGCCGACTAGCTTAGTCTTGAAGTTCTTCCAAGCAGTGCCCATAACCTTGAAAGCAGCCCGCCTGAGATGGTCCTCATGCTCCGCAGGATAATCAAAGCTCTCCTTGAACGTTAGCCAAGCAATGTCCTTCTCTGCGGCCGGCACGAGCTTGAAGTCGTCTTGCAGAATACTGAATTTTTGCCTCCCTATGACCCCGCAGATAGACCTAAATCGGCTCAATATTTTCCTTGGAGATGTCGGTAACCCTACGGCGTCCACCGCTGTTATGCGGAACCGTTCCTTAGGAATTTTGTTCCCTGTCCTAGGAGTACGTGCCCTTGAGGACCCACTAGTTGTCGTCGACATTGGTTCGCCTTGCTGAGACATTGTCTACTTTTTTCCAAAAAAACAAAAAAAACACAATTGAGTGCTACAATCTATTACAATGAATTGAATGTCACTTATAAAAATCAATGAAACATATAAATAAACTAAATTGCGCATATCACAATGATAGAATGAATTGAATGGCACATATAAATAAATTAAACATATCATCAAATCCTAAAATCATAAATTCACCTCATACCATCTATTCATCCACATATCATGCATCTATCACTAAATTGATTAATGCACCACATTCCATCTATTCATCATCATGTCATCAATCAAAAAAATCATTCGTTTACCATATATCATCAATCCCTAAAATCATCTATCACTAAAATCATCTATCACTAAATTCATTAATGCACCACATTCCATCTATTCATCATCAAGTCATCAATCACTAAATTCATCCCAACATCCACATTTCATCCCAGCATCCACATTTTCATTATCAACCACATGCAGGTAGCAGAGGGAGGCGCGATGGAGGACTCACATGAGGTCGGCCGGGGGGGCTCAGTGGTGGCGGCGGCGGGCTCGGTGGAGGGCGTCGCCGGTCGGTGGAGGCGGCGGCGGGCTCGGTGCAGGCGGCGGGCTCGGCGAAGGAGGAGTTCATGGCGGCGTCGGGCGTCGGTGAGGAGTAGGCGACGACGATGAGGAAGGACGTCGCCGGCCTTGGTGGGGGCTGCTGTTCGTGTCGGTGAAGAGGCAGGCGGCGACAACGAGGAAGGCCGACGCCGGTCGGTGTAGAGGCTCAGTGGCGGCGGCGGCGGGCTCGATGGCGGTGGCGGTGGGCTCGGTGGAGGCGGCGGGCTCGGCGGCAGTGGCGGCGGGCTCGGTGGCGGTGGTGGCGAGGGAGGACGACGGTGGCGAAGGAGAAGTTGGCGGCGGCGCTAGGGTTCTAAGGAGGCGGGAAATTGTAGCGGGACTTAGAAAAATTTTCGATCCGATCTGAGAAACCCTAGTTATATTAGAGTGATGAGTCATCTCAATCGGGCTTTGCCGTAGAGCCCGTCACAGATGACTCATCGGTGACGGGCTCCATACTAATGCCCGATTGAGATGACATTCAGGCCCGTCACGGATGACTCATCTGTGACGGGCCCTAAGATAATGCCCGATAGAGATAGATTAATCTCTATCGGGCTTGAACTAAGGCCCGTCACCGATGACTATTTTTCCATTTCCTAGATAAGTCTTTATATTTGTGAGTACAAAATATATAGCTGTTGTATAATAATTTATTTTATTAGTCATAACACATTTTCGGATAGTAAATGATTTCAAATCGAAATATGGTCAACAACAAAATTGATCCTCTCATCAAGATCTACAACTTTTATTTTGGTCATTTATCTATATAACTTTGTTTCTAACAGCTTGAAATTGATTTTGACAATATGACAAATGTAAACAGCATTTGTAAATATTACATGACTTTAAATGGGAAAGCCATAAACAACTAACTTGTACAGCTAATCAAGATCTACAACTTTTATTTTGGTCACTTCTTCATCCGACAAAGTGATAGTACCAATGTTTACAAAATTGACATATCTGTGTTGATATTTATAAACCAGATGAGAGAAATGTGATTTTTGTGAATAATATAACTATCACTTTGTTGGATGAAGAAGTAACCAAAATAAAAGTTATAGATTTTGATGAGAGGATCAACTTTGTTGTTGACCATATTTCCATTTGAAATCATTTAGTATTTACAAATGATGCTTATATTTGTCATATTGTCAAAATCAATTTCAAGCTGTTAGAAACAAAGTTATATAGATAAATGACCAAAATTAAAGTTGTAGATCTTGATGAGAGGATCAATTTTGTTGTTGACCATATTTCGATTTGAAATCATTTACTATCCGAAAATGTGTTATGACTAATAAAATGAATTATTATACAGCAGCTATATATTTTGTACTCACAAATATAAAGACTTATCTGGGAAATGGAAAAATAGTCATCGGTGACGGGCCTTAGTTCAAGCCCGATAGAGATTAATCTATCTCTATCGGGCATTATCTTAGGGCCCGTCACAGATGAGTCATCCGTGACGGGCCTGAATGTCATCTCAATCGGGCATTAGTATGGAGCCCGTCACCGATGAGTCATCTGTGACGGGCCCTACGGCAAAGCCCGATTGAGATAGATTAATCTCTATCGGCCGTAAACTAAGGCCCGTCACCGGTGACTCATTTTCCATCTTTCATTTGTTGTGAGTGCAAAATATATAGCAGCTGTGTAATAATTCATTTTATTAGTCATAATACATTTTCGGATAGTAAAAGATTTTAAATGGAAATATGGTCAACAACAAAGTTGTAGAGCCTTTCAAGATCTAATATTTTTATTTTGGTCATTATTCTATATAATTTTTTTTCCCAACAGCTTGAAATTGATTTCGACAATATGACAAATCTAATTAACAGCATTTGTAAATACTAGATGATTTCAAATTGAAATATGGTCAACAACAAAGTTGATCCTCTCATCACGATCTATAACTTTTATTTTGGTCATTTGTAATAAAACAAAATTAGCCATATTAATGACTACACATATCAAGTCTTTACAATAAAACAAAATACTTCATTCATTACAATAGATAAGTACAAATGCATCAGTCACAAGGTTATGCCTTCGGTATGATCTGAACGAGCATATGCCACAGGCTCTTGGGGATCATCGTCAAGGTCAATGTGAGGTCTTACATGAAGATTATGGTTGCATTCTTCTTCATCGACGACGTTGTCAACTCCTACAATTCGGCGCTTTCCATCCCTCACGATGTGCATCTTCTTGTTTGAAGGGTCTTTTATGTAGAATATCTGCTCGACCTGTTTCGCAAGTACAAATGGTTCATCGGCGTATCCCACCTTAGATAGATCTACTAAAGTGAAACCTTCCTTGTCGGCTTTGACACCAGTGCGTAGATTCACCCAACGGCAGCGGAACAAAGGAACCTTGAACTTGACGTAGTTTAGCTCCCAGATCTCCTCAATGCGGCCGTAGTATGTGTTTGACCCAACTTGATCCTGGAATGCATCTATACGGACACCGCTGTTTTGCACTATGCTTTTGTCATCTTGTTTGACGGTGTAAAATGTGTATCCATTTATATCGTATCCTTGCCATGTGTCTATGGTCCAAGACGGTCCCATCCCCAACAACTGTACTGTCTCATTTGGGCCATCCGTGGACATTGTCACACGATTCTTGAACCATTCGTTGAACCGAGAATTATGTTCTCTGTTAATCCATGCATCAGATCGCCCCAAGTTCTCATCTCGGATTTTCGCTAAGTGCTCCTCAAAGTATGGGCCAACTTCTGCCATATGTTGGAGCACAGCGTAATGAGCCTGCGCGTACGACGCTTGATCGGGCCTAATTCTTTTCCTTCCGATTGTGCCAACACCTGACAACCTTCCCTCGTGACGAGACACTGGAACTCCGATAGGATCGGCATCGGACATGTAATTGACACAGAACTCAATAGCCTCCTCGGTCGTGTAACCTTCAATGATGCTCCCCTCGGGTTTAGCTCTGTTACGAACGTACGACTTCAGAACTCCCATGTACCTTTCAAACGGCCACATTTCCCTTAGAAAAGCCGGGCCACATAGTTTTGTTTGCTTCACCAGATGAACAGGGAGATGAACCATTATATCAAAGAAAGACAGTGGGAAAAACATCTCCAGGTGACAGAGGGTATTCACAATATCGGTCTGCAGCCCATCTAGATCTTCTGGATCTATAACCTTCTGTCCAATTGCATTGAAGAAGGCGCACAGACGTTGGATCGTGTGACGCACTTTCGGTGGTAGAATGCATCTGATAGCAACTGGCAAGATTTGTGTGATTAGCACGTGGCAATCGTGAGGCTTCATTCCAACAAGTTTTAGATCGTCCAATTTAACATACTTACTTATCCTCGCTGAATAGCCCGATGGAACTTTAATATCCTTCAAGCATGATAACATTGCGATCTTCTCATCCTTCGACAGTGTGTGGCAGGCTGAAGGGAGGTACACTTTACCTGTCTCTGCATCTCATATGGGCTGGAGTTCGCTGCGAATATTCATGTCCTGTAGATCAAGGCGCGCGTTCAACCCGTCCTTTGTCTTCCCGGGAATATTCAACATCAGGCCAACCAAACTCTCACACATATTCTTTTCTACATGCATGAGATCAATGCAATGACGGACATCAAGATCATTCCAGTAAGGTAGCCGCCAAAATATGGATTTTTTTTCCACATACCCTTCTCCTTTGTCTTGTTACGTTTTCTTTTCTTCCCAAACTCATTGCTTATGTCCTTGACCATATTGTGGACCTCATCTCCGGACAAATCTTTGGGAGCAGGCTGAAGTTCTCTCTTACCATTAAAAATTTTCTTCTTTCTTCTAAATGTGTGACGTAGCGGGAGCCACCTCCGGTGACCCATGTATACCATCTTTCATGATTTCTTCAGCCACCGGCTTCGTGTATGTTCCTTGCAATCGGAGCATGCCTTCTTTCCTTTTATAGTTTGTTCGGAAAGATTACCGAGTGCAGGGTAGTCATTAATGGTGCAGAACAATAGAACTCTTAGCTTGAAGTTCTCCTGACCATATGCATCCCAAGTTTCCACACCTTCTTTCCAAAGAATCTCCAGATCGTCGATAACAGGCTCCAGGAATACATCGATATCATTGCCGGGTTGCCTTGGACCTTGGATTAACAAGCACAACATAATATATTTCCGTTTAAAGCATAACCATGGCGCGCGGGAGGTTATAATTCGCAATAAGAACTAGCCAAGTGCTGTGAGTACTACTCATGACACCGAAAGGATTCATGCCATCCGTACAAAGACATATCCTCATGTTTCTAGGGTCGGCAGCAAAGTCTTTGTGTTTTCGATCTATATTCCTCCATTCAATCGAATCCGCTGGGTGTCTAAGCATACCATCATTCCTTCTTTCCGTGGCATGCCAACGTACTAACTTCGCTTCGTTTGGGTTGGCAAAGATTCTCTTGAAACGATCAATGATAGGTAGATACCACACAATCTTTGCCGGACCACCCCTCTTTGACTTATTTCCTTCGTCAGCACTTTTCTTTCGCTTGTATCGAGAAGCCTTGCAGACAGGACAAGCATCCAAGTCCGCATATTGCTTGTGGTATAATATGTAGTCGTTGGGACAAGCGTGAATTCTACGGACCTCTAACCCAGTGGACACAGAACCTGCTTTGCTTCGTATGTCGTCTCAGGCAATGTGTTCTCAATAGGAAGCATAGCCTTCAAAATTCCTAAAAGATCTGTGAAACTCTTGTCTGTCCATCCACTACTTGCCTTCAGCTTCATTAGGTCCAAGGTAACTGACAACTTAGTGTGTTTTGCTTTGCATCCAGCGTACAAAGGCGTTTCGGAATCACTTACCAACCTGCTGAATTTCATTCCATCTCTCTCATTCTGGGCTGGGTCCTCAACGTCACGTAACATGTCTTGCAGCAGATCGTGATCCACATCAACCATTTCACCGCCCAATGGAGAAGGTATAAACATGTCATGCTCATTTTCATCTTCCTGATTATGCGCACCACTTCTGTCTGCTGCTGCTCCACTTCCTGATTCTTGCTTTCCATGCTTCACCCAACATGTATAGCCTTCCATGAATCCTCGTTGTATCAGATGACCGTGTACGTCCTCTCCGCTATCAAACATATTCTCGTTCTTGCAATCTGCACATGGACAACACATGTAATCACTGTTTCTTCATATTCGATCCTCCTCCGTGGCGTTCATAAAATTTATTACACCCTTTCGGTACTCCGTAGAATGACGTTTCAAATTTTTGGCATACATCCAACTTCGATCAATTGCTAAAAAAAACAAATTAGAGGCACATATTATAAGATCAGTATTGCAAAAGTAAGACGTGATGAAATTGCTCAATTAATGATTTATATTACTCACTTGATTGATCCATTTTGATCACTTTTGGGAATTTAATTTCTGTTTTCCTTGGAAAAAGGACAAAAAATCGCCCCCTACAGCCTCCCACCAAAATAGTGAACAGTGGGATATAGTTACACTAGGTGGTGGGGGGTATTTATACTGTGCAACAAATATCTGTAACGGCCCTAAAACAATCAACCGTGACGGGCATACAAGTAATCTCTATCGGGCCTTAATAAAAGGCCGTCAAAAAAGAGTGTCATCTGTGACGGGCAATAAACTTATCTCAATCGGGCCTCTAGTTGGAGCCCGTCACAGATGACCCTCATCTGTGACGGGCTTCTTTTAGGGCCCGATTGAGATATGGAACCCTCATCTCAATCGGGCCTCAACTATAGCCCGTCACAGATAAGTGTCATCCGTGACGGGCTTTAGTTTTATGCCGATATACCATAGCTGTGCGACCATATCTCAATCGGGCGAAACTTCGGCCCGATTGACATTACTTCCTTGTGACGGCCCGTAAATTCCAGTCTTGTTATGGGCCGTCACAGATGGAAGGATCTGTACTAGTGGTAGAATTTGAACTCGAGTGAGTAGTTTCATCACAAGAGATAATTCAGCTCACAACTTGCAACAATATTTTGTAACTTTTAGGATTAAAGGTATTAATTACTTGAAAGTTTGCAAATTGTCTGAAAACTTTACTCGAACCTAAAGGCAGCATTTTTTTTTTCATTTCACATGAGAATAAGGATTATTTATATCAGTGCCATTTTTTTTCAAAGGAGATTGTCATGTTTGTCATACATAAGTAAAAGCCTAATAGGATTTGTTTATATATATCTTGAAACTTTCGTGAACCAATTCATATATATACATCACCAAATATCTTAGCACCGTCAAACCATGCAAGTTACACGTAGGCACATATGGCTACTAACTACTACTAAGCAAAGCTAGCAATAAAGATAATGGATTGCACCAAGTATTCTATCACTCAAACCCCATTAATCATTGTTTGAATTCCATTGTCTTATTAATCATCTTAGGTTGTTTTTTTTACGGAGGGAGTAGTGTAGAATTGAGCATGTTTAATTAATTAATTTATTTTTTTAAGCTGAAAACAGCATGAGCTCTGCTGATTATATTAGGAGTAAAACAAAGGAAAGCATAGAGTTTGTCCTCCCCAGAGGGAGGTTTATTACAAGAGATTACATAGGTAGCTTATGGAGGTTTAAAAGTGAATTCTCTAAAATCCATGTCTTCAACAATTAGATTTGCTACTTGATATGGGTTTAACGTCGTACTATTGAAAATTCTTGCATTCTTTTGCAGCCAGATGTGCCACCAAGATGTGAGCAGCAAACTTAGGTTTCTCTTTTTCGTAGTCTTTTGTCTCCAACAGTCTGCAAATGCTGGACCCAGGTGGCTAGGTTATTTGGAGGGGGCTGCAAATCTGGTGCTCTCATCTCCACCACTCTTGTCCAGACCAATCTCGTGAAGAGGTAATCTCTGAAGAGGTGATCAGCATCTTCGAACGCCTGCCTGCACAAAGAACAAATGAGATCCAATCGCATGGCCAATGCCTGATAAGGAGATTTTCAGCTGTGAGGGTTTTCTGGTGGAGAATTAACCATCCAAGGAAAATCTGTTTAGGCTGAGCTGTTGATTTCCAAATGGCGTCAAATTCAGGCTTTGAGCAGGAACCCAGGAATTGTGCATTATAAGCACTTTTGGTGGTGAAGATACCGGCTTCAGTTCTGGTCCAGGTGATCACATCGGGGATGTTTTTATTGTCGAATAAAAGTTAAAGTTCTTTACATGAATTCTCACCTTGAAAAAGAGACATGCAAGCACACATTAGCATCAACTATGTTCTTTCCAATCCGTTATTCGACTTCCATCCATACTGCCACAAACGACTAACACTGTAACACACAATCTAATCAAAGAAACCACATTGCCGGCCATCCTCTCCGGCCCCGATCAGGCCCTCGCCGGCGGCGGATCACCCGGCGGGCTGTCCCCTCCACACTCCTTGGTGCACACGCATCGACGTCTGAAGGTTGTGCAGTGGCCGCCGGTGTAGCCCTCGTTGGTGCAGCTGGTGTTGCAGTTGGAGGTCCGGAAGCACATCCCTTTGAAGGTTTGGCTACGATCATGGCACATCTTGGCAGCAGCCACCTCACCACCTATACTCATCACAAATAACAAATATAAATCAATTGATGATGATGCTTAATCGGTGGAAGTAGCATTATACAACATATGAGGTTGCCGATGATTATGAGAATTTTATAGCTATACTTAATTATTAGCAGTATCATTGTCTGTTTAGTCACACCAATTTTAATCTGTAGTTGGCAGCCATGTTGGTTATGTATCGGCAATGATAAAGGTGTTGTATACTTCCGCCGTCCCAACAAAACTTAATCTAGATGGGGATGTGATATTTCCTAACTCAACGAATCTGGATAGATGTGTCCATATTCGTTGTACAGGAAAGGTCACATTCCCGTCTAGGTCGAGTATTTTTTTTTTTTGATGGAGAGAGTAGTAGATAGTGAACTCACCAAGGGTGAGGAGGAGCAAGACTAACACAGTGGTTGCAACCTTTGCCTCCATGAGCTGAATTGGATGTGTTGGATGAGGAGAAGGATGGATGGCTATTTGTACTGTAGAGGTATAGCATGTTTGATAAATGTGAGTGCACCCAAGTGATGTTGCATTAGTTATTAATGGCCACCCTGCATCCAAAATGGATATGCATACTTTAATTTTGGATACTTGCAGAAATGGCAAAATTTAATTCACACAACTCATGCAGCCCTGAAAACATAAATGTGGATATATTTTATTTGATATGGCATATCATGTTTTCGGAGATTTTTTACCCTTCGTTGTTTGTTATTTTTTCCTATAGTCTGGAAAAAGCCAACAAAAAGAGTAAATTACACTAGCAGTACTTAAACTTGTAACGAAGTTTCACTTAGGTCCACGAACTTGCAAAACGCGCATTGAGATCCCTAAACTTGGTTTAATGTATCATCTTGGTCCAAATCCTCATTTGATCGCGGTCTTGTCTACTGGCATGCTACGTGGACGATGACATGGATTTTTTTTATTTTTTTCTCCCTTCTTCTTTCTTTTCTCCCTTCTTATCCTTTTTTTTCTCCACTTTGCCTCCTTCCTCTCCCTTCTGCCGCATTTTTCTTCACCCGAGGTGAGGAAGAAGAGAAAAGATGGGGAGAAAAAAAGGGGAAAAGAAAATTTAGCCATGTCATCGTCCACGTAGCATGCCACATAGGCAAGACCACGATCAAACTAGGCTTTGGACCGGAATGATACACTAAACCAAGTTTAAGGATTTTGATGCGTGTTTTGCAAGTTCGTAGACCTAAGTGAAACTTCGTTACAAGTTTAAGGACCGCTAGTGTAATTTACTCCAACAAAAAAATAGTTGTAAAAGCTTATCAAAACTGCGAGCCGCATGTACAAATGGGGGCACAATTGATGAATAAAAATAGTGTCAAATGTGCAAGCAAGTAAAAGTATGGATTTCTTTTCGTTAAAGTTTTAACACCGTTAACATGTCCATCCAAAGTAAGGGTAAAACTTAGCTTCGTTTTAAAAAAAACAGGAGCAAAATTGAAAACCTAAAAAATAGGGATAAAATCAATATTGGAAATCAAATTAGGGGTAACAACAAAATTGCCCAAAAATAATATGCTTTAACTTGCCTTGATGCTCTACGAATTTGGATGTGATTTTTGTAGGAATGTTTTAAAATAAACGTGCTAGTTTCTTGGTTAAGGTTTTCCTATGTCCAAGAAATCTTTAACAATTGAGCATCATAATTAGCAACTTGTCACGGTACTTCGATCCGTTTCATGTATAGTCCACACGTCTACATAAGATTATTGTTGAACACACCTTTCTGTGTGTATGTAGTAATTCCTGAGATTAAATCCTCCAAAATACGAGCATCGTTGCAAGCTAAGAATTTGAACCACCGCAAGAAATAGCTCAGTCCACAAGTTGTGATGGTATACTTTGTGACTTGTAGGTTTAAATTAAAGGAACTTTAAAGCTTGCAGGTTTTGTCTAAAATTGATTGAAAACCTCACACGAACATAAAGGTATATTTTATTTTGTTGATTTAACATGAGAATAGGATATTTATATATCACTGTCATTTTGTCATGGAAAGTAAAAGGAGAAATATGGATTGTTCGTATATATCTTGAATTTTTCTGTGTTTCAATTCATATACATCAACAGGCACGTCTCATGCATATAAATTTTCTCATTGCATGAAAAATTCAGTTTAATTATTTTCTCTCTTTTTTGAATTTTTTCAGTTTAATTCTTTGCTTGTAGCTAGTCATCGTCGCCCTATAGTCAGGGTGACTCACAGCTAATTGCTAGTTTTTCAGGGTGTCCAATAGTTGTGTTTTTTTTCCACGGTAAAAACCACAAACTTTGGGTATCGTATTTGAAATTTTTCCTTTAGTTTTTGCATTGGATTATCATCAGTGAAAACATCCAGTTTAATTCATCTTAGCACCATCACACCATGCGTGTTACACATTTTTTAGAAAATGGGATAAACCCAGCCTCTACATCCAATCGGATGTACACAGCCAAATGTGTGTTACACGTGGACACATAGCTACTTGCAAGTAGAAACATGACAGTGGATTGCACCAGGTATTCAATCACTCAATCTTATTAACCATTATTTGAATTCCATTATCTTAATTATCTTCGACCGATCGAAAATTAAATTGAACATGAATCAGAATAGCCACCACACACCACACACAACACAGCCTCTCTTCAGTCCTCATTCGATCGTCGTCGTCACCCCCGGCGCCCGTGGCGGCGGACGCCGCCGCCCGCTCTTCGGCGCCGGCAGCGACGGCAGCGGCGGCGGCGCGTCGTCGCACTCCTTGGTGCACATGCACTTGCGGTCTATGACGCCGCCGCAGTAGCCGCCGGTCTAGTCCTCGGAGATGCAGCTGGAGATGCAGTTGCTGTTACTGAGGCACATCCCCTTGAAGGTTTGGCTGGGATCATGGCATATCTTGGCCTCACCACCTGATAATATATAAATTAATCAAAATTCAGAAGACAAGTACTCAACAAATGAAACATGATTAGGTTAGTAAATGTCTTTGTTTAATACTCCATCTCATATTATAAATCATTTAACTTTTTTCTTAGTTAAAGTTCTTTAGGTTTGATCAAATTATAGGAAAAACTAGTAACATCTATAATATCAAATTACTTTCATTAAAACTAACATTTAAATTTTGATAATTGTTTGTTTTGTATTGAAAATGTTATTATATTTTTCTACAAACTTAATTAAATTTTAAAAAAGTTTAACTAAGAAAAAAGTCAAATAACTTATAATATGAAACGGAGGAAGTAGTTGATCAGACTCACCAAAGGTCAGAAGGAGCAGGAACAGGGCTGTTGCTGCAACCTTGGCCTTCATGGCAGATAAGATGAACTGAATTGAACTGACTTTTGCTGGTTGATGGAGTAGAGAAGAGTGGAGATGGTTAATTTATACAGTGCAGAGTTGAGCATGTTTAATTAATTTGTATGTAGAATAAGGATTGTTTGCATTAATTGCCACCTTGAAAAATAATCAGATATGGATACCTTGTTTTTGGATGCTTCTCAATTCAACACATATTAATGCCCACATCTTGTTCCTAGGCATTATAAAAATAAATGTGCATATATTTTATTTGACATGTCATGTATATCTTCTTTTTTTGGAGGTTACAGTATACTAGTAGTATTTAGTACTAGCATTTGTAATATAATTTGTGTAGCCATTTCATATAATTTTGGTTAAAGTTTCTCCAATTCCTAGGGTACCAAGACTTAGGGCCCCTTTGAATCGCAGGATTGAGAAAATGTAGGAATAGGAAAAACGTAGGATTTCAACAGGAATGTAAGTGTAAAACAGATGATTGCAAAACACAGGAAAAACACAGGAATGACCGTTTGATTCAACCGCAGGAAAAACGCAGAAATTGGATGAGAGAGATAGATTCAAATAAAAGTTACCAAGAGGTTAAAGCTCTTGCTAAATTTCCTTCAAAATCTCTATAGGAATGTCTATTCCATAGTAATTTCAAAGAATTGGATAGGATTCAATCCTTTGTTTCAAAGGGCATCATAGGAAATTTTCTTATAGGATTAAAATCCTCTAAAATTCCTATATTTTTCCTCCAATTCAAAGGGCCCTTAATTGTGTCCCGGTTATAATGAGTAATGTTAATGGTCAACAATATAGCCATTGGAAGAGAAGGCCAAACCGTTCATCAGCACATTAACCATGTTGTTGGTAAAAAAAGGTAGCATATCCTCGCGGAAACAAAAGGTGATATATCGATTGAAACAAAAAACTATCACATTACGATTCTGGAAATTTTTACAAGCGTGATCCCATATATACATCTACCCAGTGCTTCTGAACTTTGCCGCGACACAGGTGCAATGTTACTAAAATTGTGCTCATGATAACCGTAATTGAGTAAAAAATGCATCAAAACTCACTAGTAAACTAGTAACACCCAATCTTTCAACCACGGTGATGGTGTTCTTTGCATTTCCCCTTTCATCTTTTTCATTCAACTGAAAAACTTAACTTACACCATGCTTCAACACTAATTATTCTTTCCAATCCATCCCTAATATCTTGATCAGCCGTACTGCCATCAAGTATACTCCCTCCATCCCATAATATAAGGGGTTTTGACTTTTTTTTTTACTGTTTGACAATTTATTTTATTCAAAAAAATTTGAAATTATTATTTATTCTATTTGTGACTTACTTTATTATCTAAAGTACTTTAAGTACAACTTTTCGTTTTTTATATTTGTACAAATTTTTTAAATAAGACGAGTGGTCAAATAATGCAAGCAAAAAGTCAAAATCCCTTATATTATGGGACGGAGGGAGTACATAGTTATATCTCCTTCTGCCGGCGTCTTCAGTGACCAATCGACCATCAGGATCTCACCGGTGATGATCCATCGTACCTAGATCTCACCCTGACGCAGTACTTCCAGAGATCGTCGTGGATGCAGACGCCTTTGAAGGTATGGCTGCGGTATTCATGTGTCTTGGCCTCACCAACAACACCTGCTCACATCAACAAGTCGGTATGAAGCTACCATTGTAACCAGTTCGGTGTCTGATTAGTGCTACTAACTAGTAAAGATTTCTGCTTTACATTTTGTCAGTGAGGAACTCACCAAAGGCCAGGAGGAGCAGGACCATGGCTGTGGCTCCAATTTTGGCCTCCATGGCAGAATCAACAGTGACCTGAAATGAACTGAATTTTGTTGGGTGAGGGTCCAGATGGCTCTTTATACAGTGTGTGCTTGATGGCATGTTTGTATATGTGTATGCTAGTCTGCATCAGTGTGTTGCACTAATTGGTAGTATCTCAGGGAAAGTACAAAATGCAGACATCCTGGTTCAGTCACTCTGAAAGAATAATAAATGCTCATACATTTTTATTTTGATATCAGAGAAAGCATATGTTTTTTTTTTGTTTTTCAGTCCTAGAATTGAATAAGTATTGCAATAGTTTCTGATTGACAAAGTTACCTGAAATGTGAGGCGCAATCATCCTGAGAAAAAAAAAACATATAATCCTCACTGATCAGTTTGAGCAATCTGATTCTCGGAGCTCAAACCACCAAAAGCATTTCTTCTGCCGAAGTTGCACACTGCTGATTTTCCAAGCTGCTTTATTTACATATCCATTACTTCTCAACACTTGATTTACCAAAACTCAGCTATCAACAATCACCAGTTTATTCCCATTTATGGTGGTGTTCATCATATACGCATATACGAAAAGTGATCGCTCTGTTTCTTTTAAATGATGGAAATATTTTACATCCCCTAGCACTGCCGTAAGGTGCACAATCAATAAGTTTTTAGTAGTATTTGCTCTATTGGAAGCGACTCTGCAATGGAAGATGGTCAGCATGCATCATCTGGGCATTTGGGCATTTCACGCACACGCAATCCCCAAGTCCCAAAGTAAAGATCTCGCAGAATCCGATCAGGTAGCCATTGGCAACACACTGATTAGCACAGGCTTGAGGACTTTCGCAGGTTGTGTCCGGGGCATTATCTGCATCTGTTCAAACAAACAAACAAACAAAAAATTACGTGATCAAGGCAGAGAAGCATATGGAGAAATTTATCCTAAATATTTATAATCATCAGCAAAGAGGAGCATATATCTGCAATTACCGCAAGACACGGTGAGGAGTGAATAAATTAAGATAGACGAAAATATGGAGGTAACCTTGCAAACCATGCCGAAACCTATATGCCGGTTGCTATAAGATTTAGAAAGAATCTTAGGGTAGGTTGGCATGCCAATTTATAGGACAAGTAAGGTGAAACATTTATCGGAAAATAAGGCGTGGAGGAGTTTATTGTTAAAGTTGGAAAGAAGTTATGGTTTGGCATCAACTAAGGGAGAACCAACCAGAAGGGGAAAAAAGAAGGGAAACTGTTTCGTTTCTCTTTTAGAAATGGAAACAAGGCATGGAATTGTTTAAAAATGGCATCGAAGAGAAAGGTTTATATATGCTGAACCAAATTTAGAGGCGCGCATTCATCTCATCGAATGCGCATTTTTGGCTACTATTTTTGGTTTGCATGAAGGAATTTGCTTGTGTAGAGTGCGTATATATAGGAGGCCAAAGAGCACCAACCACCAAGGACATTTCTATTTTCTGTGAACCAGAGAGGATATCAGCAAATGGATATCTTTTTACAGCAGATGGAGATAAATACAAGAGATCTCCCCCAGAGTCGGCTCTCCCCAGGGGCGGCTCGGGAGGCGACCCGGCCACCCCTCTTCCCCCCACCCCACCCCCCTTCTCCGCCTCGCTGTCGCCGGAGCGGCCGCCGGCGAGGCCGCGCGGCCGCAAGGACGGCGGCGGCAGGGCGCTCCTCGTCTCCTCGCGCTTGGACGGCCTGGGGAGCCGCCCGGGGATGGGCTGGTGGCGGGGTCGGCGGTGGGGTCGGCGGCGGCAGCGGCGGGGTCGATGACGGCGGCGGGGACGGGCGACGGTGGCGGCTGAGGTGAGTGCGCCGGGTGGTGATGTGGGTGGCGACGGCATTGGGACGGCGGTGGTGGAGGCCGCGGATCCGGCGGCGGCGCGGCGCCCGGCGGTGGCGTGAGCACGCAGGCACCCCGCGGCGGCCACTGGCGTCCTCCGGCGCCCCTCTAGGCGTCGGCCGGCGTTGGTGGTGAGGGGGACGGCCGGATCTGGCTCCCTTGCCCAGATCCGGCGCATCCTCGAGTGGGGATGGGGTGGTTTGGCATCCGGCTGTCGTGCAGGTGGTGTGCATATTGCAGGTACCCTCGGTGTGCAGGTGACATTTGGTGGCTCCCGTCGTGGATGCTATGGTTGATGGCTGCTTCAAGGCGAAAGTCTTGCTCCGCTCTCGGTGCTAGCAACGGCGACGCCCTTGGGCGCCGTTCACCTTCTTGAAGGCGTTGCTACTGGAGCCCTCGTTCAACTCCACTTCAAGAGTTTTCTCCGGGTAAAAACCTAGATTCGTTAGGATCGGACGATGTCGCCGTTCTGTCGGCGTGACCTTCTTGAAGGCTTCGTTCTAGGAGTTTATCTCTTATTGGATAGCTGTACTTAGGTTCAGTTTGTCAATGTCGAGGTTTTTGCCGGTTTTCCTTTAATTAACCGTGGTGTTGTAAGGTTTTTGGGTCCGGTTTTCCCTTATAAACTGGATCAACTCTCTCTTCTTCTATAGTGAATTGCAGGAGCTCCCTGCCTATCCCCTCGAAAAAAAAAGATAAATACAAGAGACTAATTAAGTTCATTCATTGAAGCAGAGAGGTTCAATGAAAAGCAGCTACAATTTACAAGAGTTTGTCTCGTTTCAATTCATCTTTGCATGCAATGTTTATTTCTACATATATTTGTTTCTCTCAAGCACAAAGAATCAATGATATATTCTCAGTGGCAAAACCAACCGAAAATGTCACAAACTCATCCCAGCATGCTTAGCAAAAATAAGTTTTACTCCTACTTAGCAACAACAACAGCAACAAAAAAATTACGACAAGTTAGTAGAGTAGCTCACTTCATCAGGGGTAAATATGCATTTGCTGATTTCATCTACCCATCAATGGATTCCTCGTGTGCCACGCAAGCCATCGTCGCCGCGCGAACTAGGAGAGAGAAGGATGCGGCGCCGCGCGGAGGGTAAGGGTTTGGAGGAGGCCTCGGCGGCCGGCGGGGCGCCGAATCCGGAGGAGGAGAGTAGGGTGGCGGCGGCGGATCTCGCCGGGGATGTCGTCGGCCGGCGAGGCGGCGCGGCGGCGATGAATCGAGGGGGAAGAAAGAGAGATCGGATAATCTTGATCCAACGGCTAGGGATCTTCCTCTGAGATCTAACGGGTGAAATTCTAGAGAACTTTTCACAGTGGCCCTCCTATTTTAGATCGTCAGCAATTTTACGAATAACACCTTGATCCTCAAACAATTTTCTGCTGGCATGCAAAGTGAGCGTAACTCGATTGGTTAGATTACTTATAATGAAACCAACCCATCCGGCTTCAAATCCTAAATTTAACATGGGTGCTCGCATTTACAGGTAATTATTTTTTTCAAATCCTGGATTTGGCATGGGTGCTCGTATTTATGGCTTATAATTCTTTCAGTGGTACGTGACGTACCTATCGACAGCGAGGCATCTATGGTGACTTCGTTAATCTTTAGAAATGTCAGTACAGTCTTTCGAAGGTGCTCATAGGAATAGGATATGTGCGTTCTTTTCAAATCCTAATTTGACATAGGTGCTCGTATTCACGGTTAATTATTCTTTTAGTGGTCGGTGATCTACCTATCGATAGCGAGGCGTCCGTGATGACTTCGTCAATCTCAAGAAACATTAGTCCAGTCTTCTGAAGGTGCTCATAGGGATAGAGTGTGCGTATATGCGTTCCTTTCAAATCTTAGATTTAACATGGGTGCTCGTATATACGGCTAATTAATCTTTTAGTGGTAGATGACGTACCTATCAGCAACGATAGGGGTGAAAACGGAGCGGATTCGGACGGATAATAGCTATACCATATTGTCGGTGATATGGGACCGGGAGTATCATGACCAGAGGCTTGAGGCAGACGCAATCGCCCACGTGGCCTGGCACCTTCGGGGACGTCGGGCCCGAGGGTGAGGTGTCCGCCCTCCTCGTGATTTCCCCCGAGGGGGGGTCGGGTTGCGCTTGCCCCGGCCCCGAGGGCCGGGGCACCCCGACCCCTTAAAGAAGTCTGCGCCACATATATGGGATAAGTGAGCACAGCTGTGCTCACCTAACAGCATTCATTGCAGTCTGGTCAAGCGTGTCACGTTGCGTGCATCGCAGTACAGCACGCTCTTTTATCCGGTCTGTGACCAGTCACAGACCGGTCAGATCAAGGGTTAGGTGGCGACTGGCGGTCTGACGCACGCCTTGCCCCATCCCGTCAAGACGAAAGCCTCTAGGCACTCGTCTCAAGCCGGAGCTAGCGTGTTATTTCTTAGAGATGGCACGTTAGCCCTGGTTAGATGAATACCAGGCTTCATCCTAACCATTACAGGCGAGGTGTTACACGAAGAAGGGGAAACATGCATGTTATTAAACTGACGCGTGGTGGACAAGAATGACCGGTCTGACACTGATCGCATCAGCAACGGGCAGCCACGATCTCACGTTGCGCCCGTCTCCGCCGGGAGTGGAGGTAGGTGTGGGCTGTCCCATCGAAGTGTCGTTCGGACAGCAGCCATACCAATCTCCGCCCATTAAAGAGAAAAAGAACAGTCCAGTTTGGAAAGGGAAGGGTGCATGTGGTATCCCCTTGAAGTATAAAAGGAGGACCTTGCCCATTGAGAGGGGGTTGATTCTTTCCCGGATTGAGTGCTGAGAACGGGGGAGAAGTCAGCTCACACTTTGTAACTCATTCATACACAGATCCACCAAAACACAGGAGTAGGGTATTACGCTTCTCAGCGGCCCGAACCTGTATAGATCGCCGGTGTCTCGTGTTTCTTGCTGGCAGACGATCTTTCCACATACAGAGAGAGAGCGAGAGCTTGAGATTGCACCCTAAGCCCCCGGCCGAACCGGCAAAGGGGGGCCTGCGCGGTCTCCCGGTGAGGAGCCACGAGCTCCGTCATCTGGCGCGCCAGGTAGGGGGCTCAGCGTGTGTTTTCTGAGCTCTCAGACTCTTCCGTGTGCGCCAAGTTTTTCTTGTTCAGCCTAATGGCCGAGCAAGGAAAAGCGCACGACCTCTCTCCAAGTGTGAGCGGCGACGACGGGGAGCCGAATCCACGCCGTCGAGCTCGTACTCCACCACCTCCTCCGCGCCAAAGCCCTAAGCAGGGGGAGGCGCTTGAGAGGGTCGACAAATCCGTGGCATCACCAGTCGCTGGTGATGCAGGAGAACGGCGAGATGGGGAGCGTCGCCTCCTCGTCTACGGCGACGGCAGCACGCCTCAGGGTGCGCTTCAGGCTGCTGGCGCGCTCCTACGACACCCGCCTGTCGTCCATGACCCGGAGTCTCCAGCCCAACGATGGCTGGAAGACGTGGCCAACTTGGTCATGACGGCACAGCAGCGCCTGGGTGCTGGTGGACGGTCCGCCACCACCAAGACCTCCGGCGCCGCTACCACCGGCTCCGTGTCATCAAGGCGGAGGGCGCGGCGAGCGGCGGCGGCTGCACGTCATTCGGCTGCCACTCCCTCGTCGACACCGTCGACTCGGGAGGATCAGCATGGGGAGCCGGATGCCCGCCTCAACGTCGAGCGCCGGCGTAATAGCCGGCGTACTCCCCGTGAAACGGAGGGCGCCTCCTCGTCCAGAGTGTCACCTCGACACGGACGTGAAGATCAGCCCTCCGTGCCCCCGGCAGGTGGTGTCGGCTGTAGAGCCTTTGTGGCGAGTCTTCGGAATGTCCGTTGGCCCCCAAGGTTCCGGCCCACCATCACCGAGAAGTACGATGGGAGCGTCAACCCCACCGAGTTTCTCCAGGTCTATACGACCGGGATCGAGGCCGCTGGGGGTGACGACAGGGTCATGGCGAACTTCTTTCCCATGGCCCTAAAAGGACAGGCGCGGGGTTGGCTAATGAACCTGCCACCCGCATCGGTCCACTCCTGGGAAGATTTGTGCCAACAGTTCACCATGAACTTCCAAGGCACATATCCGCGCCCAGGCGAAGAAGCGGACTTGCATGCAGTACAGCGAGGCGATGATGAGTCGCTTCGCTCGTACATTCAGCGGTTTTGCCAAGTCCGCAATACTATACCATGCATCCCTGCACACGCGGTGATCTACGCGTTCAGGGGGGGTGTGCGGCACAACCGCATGCTCGAAAAGATTGCCTCCAAAGAGCCCCAGACTACCGCGGAGCTTTTTCAGCTCGCGGACCGAGTGGCTCGTAAGGAGGAAGCGTGGACATGGAACTCTTCCGGTTCCGGAGTGGCAGCTTCGGCCGCCCCCGGATCCGCCGCTCAGACAGGGCGGCGTGACAGGAGGAGGAAGAAGAGGTCGGACCGTTCCGGCGACGAGGGTCATGTCCTCGCCGTCGAGGGCGCTCTGCGGGCCACCCGAAAGGGGAGGCCTGCGAGCGACAAAAAGAAAGAGGCTGGTACTCCCAGCAGGGAGCGCCCCGCCGGCAAGTGGTGCTCCGTCCACAACACCTCCCTCCACGATCTCGCGGACTGTCGTGCAGTCAAAAACCTGGCTGAGCGAACGAGGAAGTGGGAGGAGGACAGGAGGCAGGAACGCCGTGAGGGCAAGTCCCCGGCGGTTCCTTCCGGCAAACGGCGAAGTGAGGCCAAGCAGAAGGCCCCCGCTGTTGACATCGATGATGGTAATGATGACCTAGGTTTCCAAGAACCTGGGGCCACCATTGCCACCGTCGATGGAGGAGCATGTGCTCACATCTCTCGCCGGAGCTTCAAGGCTATGAAGCGAGAGCTTCTGGCCATGGCCCCTACCCATGAGGCGATGCGTCGGGCGCGGTGGTCGGAGGTTGCTCTCACTTTCGACCAGACCGACCACCCACCGTGCATTGCCCGGGGAGGGCAGGTTGCGATGGTGGTTTCCCCCACCATCTGCAACGTGAAGTTGGGACGTGTCCTCATAGATGGAGGAGCGGCTCTCAACATCCTTTCCCCCGCGGCCTTTGATGCTATCAAGGCCCCGGGGATGGTGCTCCAGCCGTCTCAACCGATCATCGGTGTGACGCCGGGGCACACGTGGCCATTAGGTCACATCGACCTACCGGTCACCTTCGGTGGACCCGCCAACTTCCGCACGGAGCGGGTGAGCTTCGATGTGGCGAACCTCAGTCTGCCCTACAACGCGGTCCTGGGGAGACCCGCGTTGGTGAAGTTCATGGCGGCGGTCCACTACGCCTACCTCCAGATGAAGATGCCGGGCCCCGGTGGCCCCATCTCTGTCCGTGGCGACCTTAAAGTCGCGCTTGCTTGCATGGAGCAGCGCGCGGACCGCCTCGCTGCTGCGTCCAAGCCCGAGGGTGGTGACGAGAGGCTCGGCCCCTCTGCCCCCACCGCCCCGAGGCAGCGGATGGCCACATGCGACGAGGTCCCGGTCAAGGAGGTTGCCTTGGGCGACGGCCCATCCAAGACCACACGGATCGGTGGTCTTCTGGATGGCAAATAGGAAGACGCGCTCGTCTCCTTCCTGCGGGCAAACGCTGACGTCTTCGCATGGAGACCAGCGGACATGCCCGGGGTCCCCAGGGAGGTGATTGAGCACCGTCTCGCCGTGCGGCCGGGCGCAAGGCCGGTCCGGCAGAAAGTGCGGCGGCAAGCCCCGGAACGTCAAGCCTTCATCCGCGAGGAGGTGGCTAGACTTTTAGAGGCCGGGTTCATCCGTGAGGTCATCCATCCGGAGTGGCTGGCGAACCCGGTGGTCGTTCCCAAGGCGAACGGCAAGCTTCGGATGTGCATCGACTACACCGACCTTAACAAGGCATGTCCTAAGGATCCTTACCCCCTGCCTCGCATAGATCAGATCGTCGACTCCACTGCGGGGTGCGACCTTTTGTGTTTTCTAGATGCATACTCTGGTTACCATCAGATTCGCATGGCTAGGGAGGATGAGGAAAAAACTGCGTTCATTACCCCCGTAGGAACCTATTGTTATACATCAATGCCCTTCGGGTTAAAGAATGCAGGTCCTACTTTTCAGCGTACTACTCGAATTTCTTTGGGTAGCCAAATAGGACGTAATGTTGAGGCGTATGTCGATGACTTGGTTGTAAAAACGCGCAACCAAGAGACCTTACTCTCAGATCTAGCGGAAACTTTTGAGAACCTCCGCTCCGCCCGCATAAAACTGAACCCCGATAAGTGCGTGTTTGGTGTACCTGCGGGCAAGCTTCTCGGGTTCTTGGTCTCTGCCCGAGGCATTGAGGCCAACCCCGAGAAGATTCGAGCTATCGAGCGGATGCGCCCCCCTAGCAAACTTAGGGATGTGCAATGCGTCACTGGTTGCATGGCCGCCCTAAGTCGTTTCATATCAAGGCTGGGAGAGAAGGCGCTACCCTTGTTTAAGCTCCTCAAGCGCTCGGGGCCGTTCACTTGGACGGAGGAAGCTGAAAATGCCCTCGCCCAGTTGAAGGCGTATCTCAGCTCTCCTCCGGTTCTAGTCGCCCCGGAGCCAAATGAGTCCCTGCTACTTTACTTAGCGGCGACCCCCCAAGTGGTTAGTGCGGCGTTAGTTGTGGAGCGCGATGAGGACAATCCTCATCCTGCGCACCCCTACTCCGTGCCGACTCGGCCCGGGAGCAGGCAGGGAGGAGAGGCCCCCGAGTCGAACGGTAGCCTAAGGCCCCCGACGACCGGAGTCGGCCCTCTGCCCGCTTGTCAAACGGTGCTGGGTGCCCCCGACCCTCAGGAAGGCCCCGAGGCCACTAAGGGAAGGCCGCACTTACCGCCCTTTGACCCCGAGGCTAACCCTGTGCTGACTCGACCCGGGAGAGAGCAGGGAGAAGAGGCCCCCGAGCCGAAAGGAGGCCTGAGGCCCCTGACGACCGGAGCTGGCCCTTTGCTCGCTTGTCTGACGACGCCAGGAGCCCCCGACCCCCAGGACGGCCCCGAGGCCACTGTGGGAAGGCCGCTCCTGTCGTCCTCCGACCCCGAGGTCATCAGCACAGAAGACGAGTGTGCCCCGAGGGGCCACTTGGACGAAGAGCACCCCGGGGATACGGCCCCTAGCGAAGAGGATCGGCCCCGCCGAAAGGTGCAGCGGCCTGTTTACTTTGTTAGTGAGGCCCTCCGGGACGCCAAGACCCGATACCCACAGGCCCAGAAGATGCTTTATGCTATTCTGATGGCCTCGAGGAAACTGCGCCATTATTTCCAGGCGCATCGGGTCACTGTGGTTACGTCTTACCCCCTCGGGCAAATCTTGCATAATCGAGAGGGTACAGGACGAGTGGTAAAATGGGCAATCGAGCTTTCTGAGTTCGATCTGCACTTTGAACCACGCCACGCTATCAAGAGCCAGGCCCTCGCTGATTTTGTGGCAGAGTGGACCCCGGCTCCAGAGACCGTCTCAATACCCGAGGCCAGCACGAACCCCTCTCAGCTGCCTCACACCGCCCACTGGGTGATGCAGTTCGACGGTTCTCTGTCTCTCCAGGGCGCCGGTGCGGGGGTCACGTTGACCTCCCCAAACGGAGACGTCCTCAGATACCTGGTCCGTCTCGACTTTCGAGCGACCAATAATATGGCAGAGTACGAGGGACTCCTTGCCGGACTCAGGGTGGCAGCTGGGCTGGGGATCCGCCGCCTCCTGGTGTTAGGCGACTCTCAGCTGGTTATTAACCAAGTCTGTAAGGAGTACCGGTGCTCTGACCCGCAGATGGACGCCTACGTACGCCAAGTGCGGCGTATGGAGCGCCATTTCGATGGGATAGAACTTCGGCATGTACCCAGAAGGGATAACATGATAGCCGACGAACTCTCACGGCTCGCGTCCTCGCGAGCCCAGACCCCACCGGGCGCCTTTGAAGAAAGGCTTACCCAGCCGTCGGCGCGACCCGACCCCTTAGGGGAGACGGATGCGCCTGACCGGCCCCCGAGGCCCGTCGGAGTCCAGGCCTCGGGACCCGAAGAGAGCGCTCCAAGCTCCCTTAGATTGATTGCTTGGATCTCTGAGATCCAAACATACCTCACAGATAAGACTCTACCTGAGGACTGCGAAGGGAGTGAACGCGTACAACGCATTTCCAAACGCTATGTGCTGGTAGAAGGGACCCTCTATCGGCGCGCGGCTAACGGAATCCTCCTGAAGTGCATTCCTCAGGAACAAGGCGTTGAGCTTCTTGCTGACATCCATGAGGGCGAGTGCGGAGCCCATTCCGCCTCGCGTACCCTGGTTGGCAAGGCCTTTCGTCAAGGATTTTATTGGCCGACGGCTCTCAATGACGCGGTCGATCTGGTCCGGCGATGCAGAGCGTGTCAGTTCCACGCCAAGCAAATCCACCAGCCGGCCCAGGCCCTGCAGATCATACCACTGTCATGGCCATTTGCTGTCTGGGGGCTTGATATCCTGGGACCGTTCAAACGGGCCCCGGGCGGGTTTGAGTATCTGTATGTTGCGATCGACAAGTTCACTAAGTGGCCCGAGGCTTATCCGGTTGTCAAGATCGATAAGCACTCTGCTCTTAAATTTATTAAGGGCATCACGGCCCGTTTTGGAGTGCCTAACCGTATTATTACGGATAATGGCACCCAATTCACTAGTGAACTCTTCGGCGACTACTGCGAAGACATGGGCATCAAGCTCTGCTTCGCCTCACCTGCCCACCCCAGAAGCAATGGCCAAGTGGAGCGCGCCAATGCAGAAATCCTTAAAGGCCTCAAAACCAAGACCTTCAACATTCTCAAGAAGCACGGCGATTCATGGATCGAGGAGTTGCCAGCGGTGCTCTGGGCGAACCGAACCACACCAAGCCGAGCGACCGGGGAAACGCCTTTCTTCCTCGTCTACGGCGCAGAAGCGGTTCTCCCATCCGAGCTCACCCTGAGGTCTCCTCGGGCCACCATGTACTGCGAGGCTGATCAAGATCAGCTTCGTAGAGATGACCTCGACTACTTGGAAGAGCGAAGGCGGCGCGCGGCCCTCCGAGCCGCGCGCTACCAGCAGAGCCTGCGGCGCTACCATCAGCGCCACGTCCGGGCCCGATCACTCTGCGTCGACGACCTCGTCCTACGCCGCGTCCAAACGCGTGCTGGATTGAGCAAGCTCTCACCGATGTGGGAGGGTCCGTATCGAGTGATCGGTGTCCCCCGGCCGGGCTCGGTACGGCTGGCCACGGGCGACGGCACGGAGCTGCCAAACCCGTGGAACATCGAACACCTTCGTCGCTTCTACCCCTGAAGGGGGGGGTCGGGTGTCAGGTTTTGGCTCGGGCTAACCCCGCACCCCCCTCGGGTGTGCAGGGTTAGCCGGGGGCTACCACACATGCACATATATTCCTTTCAGCATTTCAATAAAAGCAGTTTCAAATTCCTAAAGGTTGTGTCTGTGCCGTTTTTCCTTCTGAAGAATCTTAACTTGAAATAAGGTCACTCGTGCTCAACCTTGCCCTCGGGGGCTCGGTTCGGTCAGCTAAAATCGCCAAGCGGGGCCCAGAACCGAGCCGTGCCCCGGGGCGTGGTGAACTCCGGGGGGGAATCGGCAAAAACCCACAATCGGGTCACCCATAACCCTCGGTCACCACGTTCCCGGCCTGGCCAGTCTCGACATGCGGATCTCCCCAGGCACTAGCCCCGACCCGCGCCCTTCGAGGATTAGGACTTGGGCACGGGCCCTTAAATCAGGCTAAGACACGAAAAGAGGATCACGGCACAGATCATCCTCAGCTCATTGCATAGCAAACTAAAACTAACACAAAAATTTTTTCTTCTGATTGCAGATTAAGTTAATTTGTACAAAAAAGAGGCATGAAGGCCTTAGAAGAAAGAACAAGAAAAAAAAGATTGGCGGGGGCCTGGGGGCTCATTCCAATGCGCCCGGGTCGCCGGCCTCGTCGCCGCCGTCATCCTCATCACTGGCGTCGCCCTCCTCGTCGGAGCTGGGGGCGAACGCGAGCAGAGGGGCCGACCCCTCGAAGCCGTCGACGATATGGTCGGCAGCATCCCGGACGCGCGCGCGCGCGTCGTCCTCGGTCCCGGGAGGGAACTCCTCCAGCGCCATCCAGGGAGAGAAGTCGGGGTCCCGGGCCTGGTAGCTCGCCAGCACGAGTTCGACCGCCCCCCGGGCGAGGTCCCTCGAGGATGACTTGATGGTCTTCTCGAGCTCCTCGGGGAGTCGTTCGAGGACCCAGGCCATCCTGTTGAGGTGCGGAGCGAGGCCTTCCAGGTTGCTAGGGCGCGTCCTCGTCTGGCCTTTCCAGAGGCCCGCTTGCCGACCGGCGCGATCCATGCGGGAGACTGAGTCCCAAAGCATGTCGGGCCCCATCTCGCCCGCCAAGCGGAGGGCCTCGGCCTCCCCAATGGAAGAATCCAGCGCGCGCTGCATGTCAGCGACGGTGTGTTCGGCAGCCGCGAGGCGAGCGGCTAAGTCGCTTCCGCCCGCAGCCGCCCCGCCGATGCGCGCCCTCGCGGCCAGCTCTTTCTCCCGTGCCTCGAGGTTGGCAGCCCGCTGCTCCAGCGCGGCTCTCTCGGCACGGACGCATTCAAGGTTGCGGCGCGCCTGCTCCTCTTGCGCCGCCTCGCGGAGGGAGAGGCTGTTCGCCAGCTGTTGCGTCGTGGCCTCGGCCTCCTCGAGAGCTCGCTCCCGCTCAGCGAGTGCATCCTCGCGAAGGCGGAGCGCGGACTCCTCCTCGGCGCAGGCGGCCTCGTGCGCCGCCAGCGTCGTCTCCCGGAGAGCAGTGGCGGCCTCGCGGTCCATGAAGCCCGTCTCCACGGTGCCGGCGTGTTCTTCCAGCGCCATGGCACGGGCCTCAAGGGCCTCCTCGCGCCGCCGGGACGCCGCTTCGGCTTCCGTTGCCCGCCGCTCTCGGGCAGCAGCGGAGTCAAGAACCCCTTGGGCGGCGTCGAGCTTGTTCTTCAGCTCCGCCTCCCAGCTCCCGTGTTGAAGGCGGAGGGAGTCCTGCGCCTCGATCATCGCGGTGGTGGCGACGAGGGCGGCCTCTCGCTCCTCCTCCACCTCTCGGGCGATCTCCGCCAGCGCCGCCTTGCGGGCTTCGAGCTCCGAGATGTGGCGGCGGTGAGCCTTACGGCCCACCTCCACCATGGCGTCCACCGAGCGCCGCCCCTCCTCGACGCGCGCCCATGCGGCCTCGAGCTCCGCTCGTTCCGCTCGCAAGGCCTCCACCTGGGCGCTAAATCCATCTAGCACCGCGGTGTTTGCGGCGGCCAAGGCCTGCATAATGGGCTCGGCGCTCACCGGGGCGACGGAAGAGGAGGAGAAAAGCCGCCTTGGAGAAAATGTGACACGGCTTGGCCCCCCGGAGGATACGCTGGGCTCGGGGATGTCCCCCGGGCCCGTTTGGTCCTGGGCGTCGCCCGGTGAGGTAGGCCCAGGCGATGCGCCCGCGGCCTCGTCGCGAGCCGCCTCGGAGGATGTCGCCTGAGGGCCGCCCGAGGGAGTGGGCCCGAGTGACGCGCCAGCAGCAGCTGTCGCCTCAGCCTGGCGAGCCCGGGCGGCCTCCTCCCGGGCAGCTTCTTCGGCTTGGCGAGCCCGGGCGGCCTCCTCCCGAGCAGCTTCCTCCGCTTGGCGAACCCGGGCGGCCTCCCGGGCGGCCTCTTCGGCTTCCCGAAGGCGATCTGCGGCTTCACGCCGGTCAGATTCTCGCCTCCGCTCCTCTGCAGCCGCCGGATCTTCGGCCTCGGACTGGCCGGACTTGGGGTGGCGGGAGGAATGCGACGGGACATTGCTGAAGCAGAAGAAAAAACCAGAAGACGAACAAAATGAGTAAGAAAAAACTTGCTTTTAGGATGGAAGAAAAGGCGATCGCGAAGAGAGCGAGACGAACCTGCGAGGGGGTCGGGTGAATGACCACCTTGGAGGGGAAATCAGGTTTCCCCGGCATGGCTCCGTCTCCCCCGTCTTGCGGAGCCGCTTCTTCTTGCGCTCCCCCTCGGGCTGCGACGCCGGCGCGGCCCCCTCCGGGCGCCGACTGCTGGCACGCGCCGCCCCGCCCCCTCGGGGAGGAGATGGGGGAGGTGTTCCTCCCAGCTTCCTTTTCCCCTGGGCGTCGGCAGGGCGGCTGCTCCCCGAGCCCCCGACGCGGGGCCCAGAAGCACGACCCCCTCCTGGGGCAGATTGTTTCCCCCGGCGGCGCTCGCCCGCGCCGTCGTGGCCCTTAGGGGCTCTCTCCTCTGAGGCCCCGACCCCCATCATAATGGTTAGAATGGAGGCGCGGTCGGGATCGCTGCAGAGGGGGAGGATCTCTTGAGGAATGCGAGACGCCTCCGCAGAGCTAAGATTCAGCACCCTTTGGACCACGATCTTGAAGTCCTCGGGAGCCCAATCCCATCTGGCTCCCTGGTGGGTCCGCATGTAGTCTTCAGGCCCAGTGTACTCCCAGGCGCTCCGGGCGCGCCGTTGGAGCGGCGCAATCCGGCGACGGAGGTAATCGCCGTACACCATGGCCCCGGTGAGCCCTTGGGATCGCAGGCCCGCCAGGCGGTCGAGGACGGCGTCGTACTCCTCCCCCAGATCTACCGGCGCCCGCCAGCTGGAGACCTGCGCCGGGGGCTGGCTTGGAAGTCGGAGACGCGCTTCGTCGGCAAGGGGGGTGTAGAACCAGTCGCTCTTCCAGTCGTCCCAATTCTTGCGGAGGACGCAGGGGATGTAGCGGTTCAACACCGGCCCCCGCGGCTGGAAGTAGCAGCCGCCAACCACCGACGGCGGTGACACCGACTGCACGGTGAAGAACCACCGGAACAGCTGAAGAGAGGGGCGCACCCCAATGAACATCTCGCACAGGTGTGCGAAGATGGCCAATGTCATCACCGCATTGGGGGTGAGGTGCGCCATCTGGAGATCGTAGAACTCCAGGACATCCATGAAGAAATGAGAAAATGGCGGGACCAGCCCAGCCATTGCGAAAGGGAGGAAGAAGATGGACCGCCCCGGGTAGTCTGGTGCCGGGCGCCCCTCGCCCAGCATCACTATCTCCCGACCGGTGGCGGACTCCGGCATGAAGCGGCGCGGCAGTCCGGCGTGCCTCTCGTTCACGATGCGGGAAGGCGGCAGTACACTGCCGTCGAGCAGAGCAGAGCCCCGTGCCATGGCGGTGGAGGAAGAGATGATTGGGAACGAGCGTGTGTGGCGAAGGTAGGGCGTAGCAGAGAAAGAGTTAGAGCTCAGGCGGCGAAGGCAAGAGGAACAATGGCGAAAGGAAGGGAGCAAATCCTTTTCTCGATGCTTTTATACCCTTGCCATCGCTGGGCCTGGCTCCTCGTTTCTCGCGCCCACTACTTCGCTCCCTCGTATCTCGCTATCTCGCTCCCTAGTTTCCCGTGCCCACGCTTCCACTAATCCCATTCGCCCGCTTACGGCGCATGAAGTGGATATGCGGTTGTGGCAATCGAAACGGATTGTATCGTGCGCGCGTTAATTACGCTCGCCGACCGAAGCGGCGTTACCGTATCTCCGAGCGAGACAAATCTGCTCGCCCAGATTCGCGCGCTGCTCAAGTGGTGTGGCAGTCTTGAATAGACCGCCCATTATGGACCACCAAAGTTACCAGTACCAAGGTGCATGGATTGAGACTGTTGGGTATTTTGCCCAACTACGGAGACCGGTCCCACCTGTCACCAGGCTTTAGGGGTGGCGTCACACCTGACCGCTTCCCTTGGGAAGGGAAATTGCTCTGGCATAACGCCGGGGGCTACTGTCGGTGATATGGGACCGGGAGTATCATGACCAGAGGCTTGAGGCAGACGCAATCGCCCACGTGGCCTGGCACCTTCGGGGACGTCGGGCCCGAGGGTGAGGTGTCCGCCCTCCTCGTGATTTCCCCCGAGGGGGGGTCGGGTTGCGCTTGCCCCGGCCCCGAGGGCCGGGGCACCCCGACCCCTTAAAGAAGTCTGCGCCACATATATGGGATAAGTGAGCACAGCTGTGCTCACCTAACAGCATTCATTGCAGTCTGGTCAAGCGTGTCACGTTGCGTGCATCGCAGTACAGCACGCTCTTTTATCCGGTCTGTGACCAGTCACAGACCGGTCAGATCAAGGGTTAGGTGGCGACTGGCGGTCTGACGCACGCCTTGCCCCATCCCGTCAAGACGAAAGCCTCTAGGCACTCGTCTCAAGCCGGAGCTAGCGTGTTATTTCTTAGAGATGGCACGTTAGCCCTGGTTAGATGAATACCAGGCTTCATCCTAACCATTACAGGCGAGGTGTTACACGAAGAAGGGGAAACATGCATGTTATTAAACTGACGCGTGGTGGACAAGAATGACCGGTCTGACACTGATCGCATCAGCAACGGGCAGCCACGATCTCACGTTGCGCCCGTCTCCGCCGGGAGTGGAGGTAGGTGTGGGCTGTCCCATCGAAGTGTCGTTCGGACAGCAGCCATACCAATCTCCGCCCATTAAAGAGAAAAAGAACAGTCCAGTTTGGAAAGGGAAGGGTGCATGTGGTATCCCCTTGAAGTATAAAAGGAGGACCTTGCCCATTGAGAGGGGGTTGATTCTTTCCCGGATTGAGTGCTGAGAACGGGGGAGAAGTCAGCTCACACTTTGTAACTCATTCATACACAGATCCACCAAAACACAGGAGTAGGGTATTACGCTTCTCAGCGGCCCGAACCTGTATAGATCGCCGGTGTCTCGTGTTTCTTGCTGGCAGACGATCTTTCCACATACAGAGAGAGAGCGAGAGCTTGAGATTGCACCCTAAGCCCCCGGCCGAACCGGCAAAGGGGGGCCTGCGCGGTCTCCCGGTGAGGAGCCACGAGCTCCGTCACATATCCTAAACCATTTCTTTTAAGCGGATGCGGAGCGGGTGCGGATGACGTGCGGATGCGGAGCAGATTATTTCGTACGTCGGATTCGGTGTGGAGTCGGTGCGGACTCGGTTCGGAAACGGACAAAAAGTTGTCGGATGTCAAGTTTGTATTCAATCCATACAACAAGAGGGCGGCAATACAATTAGCTGCAATACGATGGCCAAACAACATATGAACATGATCTCAGCTCTCTATGAAAAACCAACCAAAACACATCAATAATATAATTTTGCTTAATATAACATATCCATCAAAAACATAATATAAGTGTTCAGTTCAGCAGTTCACTGCGTTGCTTAAAATTTAAAAATGTAGTGTTCAGTTTAGTAGTTCACTCATCAGTACGACAGGCATGAGGCAATGAAGCATACAACAATATAGGCATACAGCACACAACCACACAACGCAGTAGCACACTGCATACGGCACACACCACACTAGTTCCATACAGCACACTGCTTACAGCACACAACACACTGTCGGCGAACTAGAAGGAGGAGTGGCGACGGTGGCGCTAGCAGGCTGCAACGGTGGCGCGGCGCACCTATGGTGCCATGCGGCGGCGCGTGTGGGAGCAGGAGAAGGGACCGAGAGAAGAGTCACATAGAGAGAGAGATTTAGGGGAGGATTGGATTAGGTTACACTAGATAGGCTAGATGGGCCGTCCGATGTAAAATGGGCTAAATAGAGTTGTTGTATAGCCTGAAAGGTGCGGATTATCCGCTAAACAGTACATCGGATAATCCGATTAAAATACCGGATAATCTGCATCCGTCGGATATCGTTGATACCATATCCGCATCCGCATCCGCATGATAAAATCCGCATCCGCATCCGCATCCGGCCGGATATCTAAAGATTCTTACCATATCCTCACATCGGACGGATTCGGAGCGGAGCGGATAATATCCGCTCCGTTTTCACCCCTAAGCAACGAGACGTCCGTAGTGACTTCGTCAATCTCAAAAAATATTGGTCTAGTGTTCTGAAAGTATACTCATATGAGAAGGCTGTGTGTACGTACGTTCATAGGGTAACTATACACGTGTTATGGGTGTCTGCTTTAATTTTATAGCGTGTCTCTAAGAAAATTTTCTCCTGGCGTCGCTTGGCGTTAGTTCTGGAACTTTTTCATAATAGCCCCTGTCATAAACCTGTATATTCCTATCAAGCCCCTCTACGTCACATTCGAATGAACTCTGCTTGATTCTTAATTTCTTATTTGATTATTAAACCGAAACTCGATTCAATTCAAACAAGCCGCCGATCGAATCAATCATCAGCTAATTAATTGCGCGCCATCATCTTCCTCGTCGACTGCGCCGGCGAGTAGCAGCCGCGGGTGCAGGTGCAGACGTGGTAGCCAGGGTTGGCGACCTCGGTGAAGCAGTACCCGTCGGTGTACCCCTCGCCCCTGCACGACTCCACGCAGCCGCCGCCGTCGATCTCGCAGTTGCCTCTGAACGTGCTGCTCTCGCCGACGGAGCACCCGCCGGCGGCGCCGCCGCCGGTGGCGAGGAGGAAGAAGACGAAGAATGCAGCTGCGATCTTGCTGCTCTGAAACTCCATGGATGATGAACTGTTCGACAACTAGAGGTTTTTTTTTTTTTTTGAGGGGGGTCAAGAAGTCCAGGAATGAATTAAGAGCAAATTAATCTAATTTTTGTGTAGAGAATTTTCTGGGATGGATGTAAATGGGATGGGGGCAGCGTTCATATATATATAGGAATTAATTTGCATCTGCAATGAATTAATGTGCATAGCTTGATTCCAACCGAATTTATGTGTAGAGAGAGATACACTTGCATTTATGTGCAAATCCATGCTGTTGCATTTATTTTTTTTAAAAAAAATGGAGTAAATGAAATGATATCCTTGTTTTGTGGTAGTATAATTAATCTAGACCAGTTATTTATTTATTTTTTAATCTAGTGAATCATATGTACTCCCTCCGTCGTAGTATAGTTGTCATTCTAAATTGTTTAGGGTAGATTAAGGTTTAAAGAAAAAGACTATAGTGCTCCTTATTAAATAGGGTATGGTTATAGATGTGCAAGGATAGTTGAGGGTAGAATAAAAAAAACTAAAATGAAGATGATTGATGAGACATGTAATACTCAAAAGTGACAATCTTAGCATGTAATACTCAAAAGTGACAATCTTAGAGAGAACTATTTTTGCACGGATGTAATACGTACAAATGGCAGAACATAACTCATAAGCCAATTATGGGAATCATTTTTATTGGTGATAATACTGGCAATAGTCAATAGAATATTATCACTAAAGAGCACCGTAAAGATGAATTTCCTTGGTGTAAGAAGGAATGATAGTATATGCATGTATACCACCAACGTAACTGAAAGCCTGATGAGAAAAATTTTCAGTGAAAATCAGCCCATTTTCGTGGCGTTGCCGGCGTGGGCTGAGCAGCCGGAGCCGGGCACGGCCTGAGGCAGGTGCAGCCGGTGTCGCCGCCGAAGTGTGGAGATTATGGGTATCCCATATCTACACGGCAACGGTATTTGGATTGGGTACCGGATACTTAATGTAGATAGAATATCTTATCTGTATCTTGGGTTTGTTTCTTAACTTGTGTATCAAGGAAACACCCTGAGACTTAGTCGGTTACGACTGTATTTTACCTGTATCTTCATGTTCCGTTAGGAATATAGATTATCTTTTGTAATCCGGACTCCTTCCCATATATAAGGGGGGTCCGGGCGCCTCTAGGGGCATATGCTGATTTTTTCCCAAATCATACAATCAATAATACACTCGGCGGATTCATCCCCCGGACAGGAATAGGGTATTACTTCTTTTATAAGAAGGCCTGAACCTGTATAAATTCCTTGTCTCCAAACCCATACACTTTCCGAGCTTGATAGCCACCCCCTTTTATTATTGCCGAAATCTAGTTTCGACAGTTGGCGCGCCAGGTAGGGGTAGCGTCAAGCTTTTCGCCGATCAGTGCAATGGGTTCCGTCTCCGGCATCGACGACCTCGTCTTCCCACCCGGGCAGGCGTTTCGGTTCGGCAGCCTCGACTTCATCACCAACAACTTCGGCAAGATTTCTCTCCTCGACTCGGAATCAGACCAGTCGGGAGAGAACCGGCTTTCGGTCCCGCTTGGATTCCCGAACGCGGCTGAAAGCTACTTCAAGACCATCTCAACCGAGTCGGCTTCAAACCACTCGGCCGAGATCGCATCTTCTCCAACGATACCAGATCAAGATGATGGGGCTTACCCACCGGTCCTGATGAAGCTCCCCGACGATTTAGCGGCCGTCTTCACCACGACAGCGCCTTCATCCCGTAGGCCTAGGCGGAAGTCGGCTTCAACACCGAGTTCGCCTAGCTTCAGGGAAGTCGGCGTCATCCTCCAACCACTCGGCACGGTTTCGACAGATCAGCTGGATGACTACAACAGCTCTCCCACCGTCGACTCACGTCCTACTGACATCGTGGAGTACGACGAATTTAGTTCTCGATACAACGACTTCAACGACTTCGACGACTTCGACGGAAGCCTAGATGACAACTACACCCCTCTCTACTTTGGCGTTTTCATGGCCAATAATGAGACGGAGGAGCAACGCCAAGCCCAGGAGACCGAGGAACGACGCCGACTGGAGGAGGAGCATCAAGCACAAGAACAAGAACGGCTACGGCGCGAGCAGCAGGACCGTGAGCGGACTGCGAAGGAGGCTGAGGATCGACGTCAGCGAGCTTTGGAAGCAGGGCGCCGAGCACGTGATCTCATCGGTCAGCAAGATGTCGAAGGGACACTGGTTTTCCGCACCCCTCAACAGAATGCGGTTGCCGCGATCACCCTTCTCGACACCCTCCTCAACCAAAACGAGCTCAATCGTTCCGACCACGTCGTCAACATCTTGAACCAGACGAAGACCATGATTGCGGCGACGGTCCCAGTTAACTCCGAAAGCGTCCACACGCCGACTGGCAGCCGGGTCCCCCACTTCCGATCTCATGACTACCGTCATCCAAGCCTCAGCATCACTGGAGCAGGATCCAATCGCAGGAGCAGGGGCCACGACGAGCGGTCTGTTCACTCGCCTCCCGAACTTCATGGGGAGCGCCGAGTGGAACGGCCTCGCTCACCACCTCGTCGCCGCCCCATCGATCTTCGCGACACAATCACACAGCGCCGAGCAGCTCGAGGCTACCATCACTCGCCGGATCGCCGCGACGACGACCTTGACGGAGTTGCAGCCTTCACCGACGACCTGCGTCGAGTGGATTGGCCAGCCGGCTTCAAACCGACTGGAATAGAGAAGTACGACGGTACCACTAATCCAGAATCGTGGCTTACCGTCTACGGTCTCGCAATCCGCGCAGCAGGAGGAGACAACAAGGCCATGGCGAACTATTTACCAGTGGCTTTAGCGGATTCCGCCCGATCTTGGCTCCATGGATTGCCCCGTGGTACAATTGGATCTTGGGCCGAACTACGCGACCACTTCATCGCCAACTTCCAAGGCACCTTCGAGCGTCCCGGCACACAATATGATCTTTACAACGTCATTCAGAAGTCCGGAGAATCTCTTCGAGATTACATCCGGCGATTTTCTGAACAACGTAACAAGATCTCCGACATCACCGACGACGTCATCATCGCCGCATTCACCAAAGGGATTCGCCACGAAGAGTTGGTCGGCAAATTCGGGCGCAAACCTCCCAGAACAGTCAAGCTCATGTTTGAAAAAGCCAACGAGTACGCCAAAGCCGAAGACGCCGTCACCGCATCGAAGCAGTCGGGTCCCAGTTGGAAGCCGAAAAATACGCCGGCTACGGGAGGAGGTGGAAGTAACAATCATAAGGACCGCAAGCGTAAGCCTGAGGAACTTGTTGCAACCGCCGCTCACTCTTCTCGACAGCGTTCGCGCGTCAACACCTTCGACAAGATCATGAACTCCCAATGCCCGCATCATCCAAACTCCAACCACGTGGCCAAAGAATGCTTCATCTACAAGCAGTTCGCGGAGCAGTACACCAAGTCTACTCGGAAGAACTCCGACGAGGAACAAAGCACGTCAAGGAAGAAGGACGACGGCGACATCCCGGCTGGATTTCAAGACCACCGCAAGGAGCTCAACCATATCTTTGGCGGCCCCCTGGCTTATGAGTCTAAACGGAAGCAGAAGTTGACTGAACGGGAGATCAATGCTGTTCAACCTGACACGCCCCAGTATCTTCGATGGTCAGAGATCGCAATCAAGTTTGACCGCTCGGATCATCCTGACCGAGTGGTCCACCCGGGGCGGTACCCCCTGGTACTAGACCCAGTGGTCCGTAACGTCAAGTTTCGCAGAACCCTCATTGATGGCGGCAGTGCACTCAATATCCTCTTCGCCAAGACTTTGGATGATATGCAGATCCCTCGCTCCGAGTTAAAACCAAGCAATGCGCCTTTTCATGGAGTAATTCCAGGATTATCCGCAACTCCACTCGGCCAGATCACTCTCCCGGTCACTTTTGGCACTCGGGAAAACTTCCGCACAGAGAATATCAGCTTTGAAGTTGCCGATTTCGAGACAGCATACCATGCCATACTCGGACGCCCGGCGTTAGCCAAGTTCATGGCCGTCCCGCACTACACATACATGATGATGAAGATGCCTGGTCCCCGAGGAGTCCTAACCCTACGGAGCGACATCAAGCAAGCTGTCACATGCGACAAGGAGAGTTGCGACATGGCCCAAACCCGCGAGATGGCGTCTGCCCGAGAGGAAATCCGATTGGCTGCAACCACGGTGAGCGAAGGAGAAGTGCCCGCTGCCAAAATTTCAAAAAGTGGGGAAACCGAAGCCGAGACTAAAAAGATTCCCTTAGATCCTTCTGATCCTACCAAAACTGCTGTAATAGGCGCCGAGTTAGATTGTAAATAGGAAAGCGCGCTCATCACCTTTCTTCAAAATAATAAAGATATCTTTGCGTGGAAACCTTCGGATATGCCCGGTATTCCCAGAGAGGTGATTGAGCACTCCTTACATGTCAAAGAAGACGCCAAGCCTATTAAACAACGACTCCGCCGATTTGCACAAGACAGGAAGGACGCGATCAAGGTGGAATTGACCAAGCTGTTAGCAGCGGGCTTCATCAAAGAAGTCCTTCATCCCGACTGGCTGGCAAACCCGGTTCTAGTTCGGAAGAAAACAGGGCAATGGCGCATGTGTGTCGATTACACTGACCTTAACAAATCTTGCCCAAAAGATCCTTTCGGGTTGCCTCGCATTGACCAGGTAGTTGACTCAACCGCCGGCTGCGAGCTTCTCAGTTTTCTGGATTGCTACTCGGGGTATCATCAGATCCGACTGAAGGAATCCGACTGCTTGAAGACTTCATTCATCACGCCCTTTGGGGCATACTGCTACGTCACCATGCCGTTTGGATTAAAAAACGCAGGAGCAACTTATCAACGTATGATCCAAAGATGCTTCTCAACGCAGATCGGCCGCAACGTTGAAGCCTATGTGGATGATGTAGTCGTCAAGACCAAGCAAAAGGATGATTTGATCTCGGATCTAGAAGAAACCTTTGCAAGCATCCGTGCTTTCAGGATGAAATTGAATCCTGAAAAGTGCACCTTCGGAGTACCGTCAGGGAAGCTGCTTGGTTTTATGGTGTCTCATAGGGGCATCCAAGCCAACCCGGAGAAAGTTACTGCTATCCTCAACATGAAACCGCCAAGCACCCAGAAAGATGTTCAGAAGCTGACTGGATGCATGGCGGCGCTCAGCCGATTCGTTTCAAGACTTGGCGAGCGGGGGATGCCCTTCTTCAAGCTACTGAAGAAAACAGATAATTTCCAATGGGGACCCGAAGCACAGAAGGCCTTCGAAGATTTCAAACAACTCCTCACCAAGCCACCGGTCTTAGCCTCACCACATCCGCAGGAGCCGTTGTTGCTGTATGTATCAGCCACCTCCCAGGTCGTGAGCACAGTCTTGGTTGTCGAGCGTGAGGAAGAAGGCCATGTCCAGAAAGTTCAGCGACCAATCTACTTCATCAGCGAGGTCCTGGCCGACTCCAAAACGAGGTACCCTCAGGTTCAGAAGCTGTTATATGGTATTTTAATTACTACCAGGAAGCTGTCTCATTACTTTCAAGGTCACTCGGTAACGGTGGTCACATCATTTCCACTCGGCGATGTACTGCACAACCGCGAAGCAAATGGGCGGATTGCTAAGTGGGCTTTGGAGTTGATGTCTTTGGACATATCATTCAAGCCCCGCACTTCAATCAAGTCTCAAGCGTTAGCTGATTTTGTCGCCGAGTGGACCGAGTGCCAAGAGGATACCCCCGTGGAGAAAATAGAGCACTGGACCATGCATTTTGACGGGTCAAAAAGACTTTCGGGCACTGGAGCTGGAGTGGTTTTAATTTCCCCGACTGGAGAAAGACTAAGTTATGTGCTTTGGATACATTTTTCGGCGTCTCACAACGTCGCCGAGTATGAAGCGCTCCTTCATGGGCTACGGATTGCAATTTCCCTAGGGATAAAGCGTCTAATTGTTCGAGGTGATTCACAGCTGGTTGTCAACCAAGTTATGAAAGAGTGGTCCTGCATTGACGACAACATGATGGCATATCGACAAGAGGTACGCAAACTGGAGGATAAGTTCGATGGACTTGAGCTCAGCCATGTTCTTCGACACAACAATGAAGCTGCCGATAGACTTGCGAACTTTGGATCCAAGCGCGAGGCAGCGCCCTCTGATGTTTTTGTCGAACACCTTTATACGCCGACGGTACCTCACAAAGATGCCACTCAAGTTACGGGCACCCATGATGTCGCCATGGTTGAAGCCGACTGGCGAGAGCCCTTCATACGATTTTTAACTTCTCAAGAGCTCCCTCAAGATAAAGATGAAGCCGAGCGGATTTCAAGGCGGAGCAAACTTTATGTTATGCATGAATCTGAGTTATACAAGAAAAGCCCTTCAGGAATTCTGCAACGCTGCGTATCTTTAGAGGAAGGGAGACAATTGCTGAAAGACATACATTCTGGGATATGCGGAAACCATGCTGCAGCGCGCACCATTGTTGGCAAAGCTTACCGGCAGGGTTTTTTCTGGCCTACTGCAGTGTCCGACGCCGACAAAATTGTGCGCACATGCGAAGGTTGCCAATTTTTTGCCAGACAAATTCATCTACCAGCTCAAGAGTTGCAAACTATCCCGCTGTCTTGGCCGTTTGCGGTTTGGGGGCTCGACATGGTTGGCCCGTTTAAAAAGGCAGTCGGCGGTTACACGCACCTCTTCGTGGCCATTGACAAATTTTCCAAGTGGATCGAAGCTAAGCCTGTTGTCACGATTACAGCAGATAATGCTCGCGATTTCTTCATCAACATTGTGCATAGATTCGGAGTACCCAATCGGATCATCACCGATAATGGCACACAATTCACCGGCGGAGTTTTCAAAGACTTTTGTGAAGACTTTGGAATCAAGATTTGCTATGCTTCAGTAGCACACCCAATGAGCAACGGACAGGTGGAGAGGGCCAACGGCATGATACTTCAAGGGATTAAAGCTCGAGTTTTTGACCGGCTTAAACCCTATGCCGGCAAATGGGTGTCACAGTTACCATCAGTACTTTGGTCTTTGCGTACTACGCCCAGTCGGGCCACAGGCCAGTCACCTTTTTTCCTTGTCTACGGGGCAGAAGCAATGTTGCCGAGTGAAGTCGAGTTCGAATCTTTGCGCTTCCGTAATTTCCGTGAAGAACGCTATGAAGAAGACCGAGTGGACGACTTGCACCGACTGGAAGAGGCCCGCGAAGCAGCTTTGATTCAGTCAGCTCGGTACTTACAAGGGTTGCGACGTTATCATAATCGCAATGTTCGATCTCGTGCCTTTTTAGTCGGCGACCTGGTTTTACGGAAAATTCAAACCACACGAGATCGGCACAAGTTATCTCCTCTATGGGAAGGGCCATTTATTATCTCTGAAGTTACCCGGCCAGGTTCATATCGACTCAAGCGCGAAGACGGCACTCTCGTCGACAACTCTTGGAACATTGAACATCTTCGTCGTTTCTACGCTTAACTTTATCATTGTATTTCCCTATTTTGACTGTCAAACATCAAGTTTTCTCCTTGAAGTTGCCAGTCGGGGGCTATCATCATAATAATGGAGTGTGATTTTTTATCAATTCAGTTTGCTTACTTGGTTTATCATTGCCTTGTTTGGTTTTTCTACTTAGTTTGCGAGGACTGAAAGTTTTTAATAGCTTCTTTGGGTTTTAGGCTCAATAAAGCTTAGCAAAAACTTTTAAGAAATCAAAAACTTCGCAAGAATCATCAAGCACAGCATAAATACACCAGTATTGTACAAATTGAGCCTCCATGTATTACATTTACACTCAGTCAGAATCAGTCCTTTCATCATCAGAGTTATTATCGCTCGGCTGGAGGTCGTTGTTGCGGAATTGCTCTACAACATCACTCGCAATTTTGTCAGCCGCACTCTGCGCATTATTGATGAGATCAAGAGCAGCTTCTTCACTTGTCCCGTCTGCAAATCCATCAATGGTATCAACTTCAATTCTCGGGTACAAGGATTTTGTCATCGCCAAGGCCATGCTAGCTCCCATACTTCCAGCTTTCTTGATATTTTTGAAATATACATCCGGAGCAACACTCAGCTTGTCGAATATTTCGGTTGCGTCGAGTGCACTCGGACCACTGTTATTGAGGAACATGGCTTGGATGAGTGGTGTAGCGACATTGGCGACTTCATCTCTTGCTCCTTCAAGCCTCTTGATCTTACCAACCAGGACGTCAAACTGAGCTTGAGACTTGATTTTACGGTCTACAGAACACATTTATAACAATCAGACTCTACTGCATTAAAAAGAGGAAAGTTCAGATCATCAGCCGGCAGTACCTTCAATTTCTTTCAAGGCTGAGTCCCTTTCTGCAGCCAGTCCTGCTTTGTCTTTTTTCAAGGCTTCAATCTGTTTTTCCATCTGAGCCATTCTGGTGGCTTGCGCTGTTTGAAATCCAAATATTTGAGGATGCAATTATGACAGTATAAATCAATGGAACAGATCTAGATGATTACCTTTTGATGAACCACTTAGCTCGAAGTTTGCATCCTGGAGCTGGGCGATTCGGTCCCTTAACTCTTTCTCTGTCTTTTTGGCGCACTCCTTGGCCTCATGCAGCTGGTCCCTAACTGCTTCTAGAGTTCCCAAATGAGGAACCAGCTTTTCCAAAGTTGTAGTCTTGGCCTCATTGCGAAGATGGATTCTCTGCATGATGGATCATGGTTCAGTTCTGCTAAAAAGAAAACAAAGTTACTGAAGGCCGTCACTCGGAAGACTTACATTTACAATACGAGTGGCTTCTCCGAGCGCTTTCTTCAGCTGGCACACTTCTTCATCTTCTTTTTGACGGTTTATGACTATGCCGGCAGCTTGTGAGTTCTCGTCCCACCATTTGATCAAGATAGGAGGACGAGAGTCGTCGGTCGCCTTTATGCGAGGAATTTCTTCTCCGTCATCACCTGATGGTCCTGATGTGTTTCCAAGACATTAGACGGATACACTGAGGTTATTTAAATCGCCATTGTTTGAGAAGACAACTAACCTGAAGATGTACCTAGCTGAGCGTGAGGTGATCTTTGTTCTTTACCTGAAGACCCAGCTATCGAGTCGTTACCAGCCTCTGGTCCTTGCGAAGTCGTCGTCTGCGCTTCTACTTCGGGGATCTCTTGATCAGGGCCTGCGTCCGACTGGTTTCCAGTCGGGGGTTCTTGAGTTGTTGCCGCTTCGGTTGTTGCCGACTGGTTTCCAGTCGGCGGCAGGTCACTTGGGTTGGCCCTATCGCCCGAAGCATGGGCGCCAGTCGGCTGGCTTTCAGCAGTCGGCTGGTTTTCAGCAGTCGGCTCGGGGTCCTTGGATATATTTTGCTCTGTCATGGCAGGATCGGGGTCTTTTCCAGATGGATCTATATCAGATGGTTTCCTGCAAAGTGTTCTTTCAGTATTCAGCATCATTTTCATGAGCATAACATGCTGAAGCGGAATCATATCGAGAGGTCTAATACCTGGAAGATGTTCTGATCTTTGGCATTGCACGGCCAGCCAGTTTTTTCCTGGGCATGGTACGCTTTGGGGGTTTATTAGGCGAGCCCTTATCCCCAGATTTATCATCGTCGCCTTCATCATCATCAAGAACCAGCTTTCTCTTGCGAGGACCTGTTTGACCAGCCAATTTGGAGGTCTGAGGTTGCGGATCTGGTCTGATCGTTGGCCCTCCACCTCCCTGAACGGTGTGTTGGCGAGGAGACCGACGCTGAGAGACTGGTGGATCTGACTTCATCAATGCATATTCCTGCACAAGATGCTTCCATAGTTAGTCAACTCAGCATGAAGATGAAATTATGTTTTGGCCATAGATTGAGGATTTCAGATGCATACCTGCGGAGGCGGATTGAACGCATTATATGGCACTACTGGCAGCTGATGAGAGTAGCTGACTACAATTGCATTTGAGAAGATTTTATACATCCTCTCCTTCATGATTTTGAAATCCAGGGAGTCTGGTTCTTCACGGTTGGGATCATGTTTGCCGTCGAACTCGAATGCTGTGCGGGATCTTTCCTTGATTGGCGCCAGTCGGCATTTGATGAAGTGCCGAGTGATCTGCTCTCCCTGTAAACCTTGTTCTTTAAGATTTAACATACGGTCCAACAACTCCAAGGCTTGTACTGCTTCATCTCCGATTGGAAGAGAGTTCCAAGTATCTTGGTACACTGGAGGAAGACAAGAGTACCCGGGAAGAGCAGGCTCGGGATTCTGAACATAGAACCAGTTTGCATGCCAGCCTTTGTTCGAAGTCTTGAAGGGCATCGAGAAATATTTTTGGCTCAGAGTTCCCCTTAGTTGGAATCCTGCCCCCCCGACTACACACGGTTTGTTCTTGTTTGGTTGGGGCTTGAGGAAGAAGATCCGGCGGAATAGGGCAAAGTGAGGTTTGATCCCCAAAAAGGCTTCACAAGCATGGACGAAATTGGCGATATGCACTACGGAATTCGGGTTTAGGTGATGCAAGCTGATTCCATAGAAATTCAAGATCCCGCGGAAAAATTTTGAGGTCGGAAGAGCAAAGCCGCCGTAGAAGAAATGCGAGAAGACCACAATCTCATGAGTATCCGGAGACGGGAAAGCCTCACCGTGCGCTGGTCGCCACCCGATGATCTCCTTGGCAGGGAGAACGCCGTGCGCCACCATCTCCTTAAGATTCTCTTCTGTTACGTCGGATGACGCCCATTGGCCTTCGAAGCTTTCTCTCTCTTCCGCCATTGGTTTCACTCAAATGTGTTGATTTGATTTGAGGGATGGCTTGGGAGAGGTGAGGGATTGAGGCGGTGGATCACGGGAAGGATTTTGATGCACTTTTCGGAGGTGGATTTGGCCGGAGTTGTGAACCCTAGTTCGCCGGCGCAGCTTTACACTGTAGCAGGGAGTGGGGAAAATGGCGAGAGTTCCGGCGGGGAAGACGAAGCGTCGCTTGGATATCGGATTTTTCAGTTAAGGGTATCGGAGGTGCTAATGGGCCTAGGCCTGAACAGTACTTCAGCCCAATACTTTTAACAGCGTGGCCCATTGTGTTCCTTAGGGACTTAGGCATATTTTGCTTTGGCAATATTATGCGCACAACAGTGTTGCCCAATGCTGATCAAATCCTTTTTATGCGGTCATATAATTCTTTGGAATTATTGCAATGCAAATTAAAAAGGTGCCCGACAGAAAGGCGTTATGCTGTTTTTGCAAGCTTTTTTAGGCTACAAAAGCTGTTTGGGTTAACTAGGAATGACTTGTTTTTACTATAGTCACTTCCTTGGTATGTGATATACCTATTTTCATTATGGTAAATAGTCATGGCCTAGGCTATTCGACTTATTTATTACCATAATCTTCATAATACTTGATGGGTAATCTTTAGAGTTTTTATATTCGGATGCCTGTCAAGTGTGTTCATTCGTGAACCTTTTAGAGTGTAATCCACTCGGATTTCTTTTATTGTGGCTAAAAAGCGGTCGGCTAGCATGCCTATTTAGGCGCCGCGTATGCTTTTGTCATATAATGCACAATTGTGTTATTATTTTGTCTTTCAACTATATGATTAGTTTGTTAACTAATCACATAGTTGGGGGCTACACCTAATTAGGTGCATCTATTCGATGCACCATATTCTTTATCTTTTCGCCCTTTACAGTCCACTCGGCAGGTTTTGGCTTGAAGAGTTTGAAGCACTCGGATTACTATCTTTGAGAAGACTATGATGGTCGACTGCAAAGGACTCGGGGGCTACTGTGGAGATTATGGGTATCCCATATCTACACGGCAACGGTATTTGGATTGGGTACCGGATACTTAATGTAGATAGAATATCTTATCTGTATCTTGGGTTTGTTTCTTAACTTGTGTATCAAGGAAACACCCTGAGACTTAGTCGGTTACGACTGTATTTTACCTGTATCTTCATGTTCCGTTAGGAATATAGATTATCTTTTGTAATCCGGACTCCTTCCCATATATAAGGGGGGTCCGGGCGCCTCTAGGGGCATATGCTGATTTTTTCCCAAATCATACAATCAATAATACACTCGGCGGATTCATCCCCCGGACAGGAATAGGGTATTATTTCTTTTATAAGAAGGCCTGAACCTGTATAAATTCCTTGTCTCCAAACCCATACACTTTCCGAGCTTGATAGCCACCCCCTTTTATTATTGCCGAAATCTAGTTTCGACACGAAGCACTTGCCGTTGGCGTAGCCCTCGTTGATGCACCACGCGATGCAGGCGTCGCCGCCGGGGTCGCACAGCGGCAGCGGCGCATTCAGCTCGCCACACTCCCTCTTGTGCTTTGCACCTGTCAAAACAAAAACAAACAAACAATTTTCTCGCCATCATTATGTAGCAAAGAATTGTTTTTTTTTCCTTATTTCAATTACATGGCAGACAGACGCACACGTACATACACCATACACTAGTACACACACAACACCACACTTACACACCCACGAATATGCCTCCTAACACGAAACAGAAAGGGAAACCAACGGTATATTCCTATTCTCACTAACATTCGAGGGTATGTGCGTATGTTAACGACCAAATTTGGTAATATCAGCATCGGAAAAGGAGATTAGATCAAGGTGGAGTCGAAGGCGGAGATTGATCTGAGAACAGAGTAAGAATCGGCTGAAATCCAGATCGGCTACGATTAGGATCAGCTGGGTCTGAGTCGGACTAGGTGAGCTGATGCGGCCGATTCTGACAGTATGATTTGGTGTATGATATTGGGTTGAATTGAGGTGCTTCAAGATGATTGCCGCACATGGATAGAGTCCTGAGAAGGCAATTGTATCTATTAATTATGCTGTTTTATGTAACTTCCTTAGAGATATGTTTGGGCAAAAGTCTAGAGTTTGTTAGAGATAGTGGTCGTGTCCGGTATGGACATATCTTGTAATTCTCGGGTATAAATAGACCCCGAGCCCTATGTAATTTAAAAAAAGAACACACACGTTCAATACAATTTCGGCGCATCGCCACCTTTTTGCTTTAGTTTTGTTTCGACGAGTTCTTGCTTTCGGGTTAAGCTGCATCGGTTTCGATCTTCAACAAGAGGTAAAACTTGTTATGACGACTTACGTTCTCGAGATTAGTGATTCTATCTTTATGACACTCTAATCTTGTCTATATAATTCGTCAAGTTATCATATATCCTACATAATCTTTGGCAATATCATCATCTAACCTACAATCGGCTAACATCTGTTAATAGAAGACAGCCGATTAGGTTAAATAGCGATGTTGTTCTAGATTATATAAGATATCTACCACTTTATGAAAACCCAGCGGCTTGATTGTCTAGATATTGTTCTTCTTTTCATACTTAATACTGCATCAGTTGAGTTTGATCTATTAAGTCGTGCTTAGAATATCAATCTCTAGCCTGTCCTCTGGTTGCCGATTAGGGTAGTATCGGAGTTTCAGCCGATCTTATCTGATTTAACCATATTCGATCTATATGCTTCAATGACATGTTAAATCCGCCCTTTATGTCAGGATCTTATTGCATTTAAGTATATTAAGCTTTTGTTTGGTATATTATATTTGTTTTAATATCTTTATATAAAGTAGTATCGGAGTATTAGCCGATACATGCTAGATCTATCTGATCGGCTATGCTATAAACATATATAATCATGTTATTAATATATATTTCGATCTAAGTGATTTATACTGTCTCGGCATGGTGACCGATCTATCCCAATCACTTGATTTAAGTATATATTAATATAAGAACTATATATCGTTAATATCTACAGCCGATCGAATAGATTTAGTTCCTTAATATCTATTTATAACCGCCGATCGATTCATATATGACATCGGCTCAAAGATAAATGATATGTCATCAGCACCTTACCGATCGACTATCATTTATAGATTTAACCACGAATTCTTTGTCTCTATTTCTTGTTGATTACAGGATCAAATCAACTGGCACGCTCATACATTCGAAGGCGAGCTTTGGACCTGCACTGGAGTTAAGCAGATCTCCCAGGCCTCGTGTTTTCTGTCAACACGCTTTTGGCACGCCTGGTGGGACCAATTAGAAGTCAGCAAGCAATTCTTCCTCATGGCCGAGAAGCCACCGCTGTCGCCATCCTCGGCTAGCCCAAGCACTGTTAAAGAAAAGATCCAGAAGTTGGGGTTGACTGACATCAATGAAGGAAACGTCGTGCCTATCGATCCAGAGAAATTCACACCTGAGCAGAAGAAGGATTTTGAAGCAATGTTGCAGCAAGCCCGGGATCAGTTCTTGAACTCATTCATGCAGACCCGCAAGGGAACATTGGTTCAGAAGTATAAAGTAAAGGTAGTTGCCGATGACCCTGGGACCAGTTCTTCCAAAGGTGAAGACGGGAAACAAGCTCCAGATGGCTCGGCTCGACTGAGTGACAAAGGGGCTACCGACGGTTCTCTAGGAAGTCAAGGTGACAACTCTCAAGGGGTCCATGGAGTTCAAGGCGATGGAGTGCATGGAGTTCAAGGTGATGGTGCTCAGGGGTTGCAAGGGAGAAATCTTAATCAGAATAGTGATGCGGCACAAGATTTTTTCAATAATTTCCAAGACCGGGTCGACTATGCTGTGCACCATGCTTTGATCAATCAGTCTAGGGTGTTAGTCAATACCTTATCAAACATGATGAAGTCAATAGCCGATGGATCAATAGTTGAGCATCAGGCTGCAGGCCCAGTTTATTTTCAAGGAGGTGTCTTTCCAAATTATCGGCCTTTGATCACTAATACCCAACCATCTATTCAGGCAGTTCCCCCCGTCGCACCATCAGCTCAGCCGACGGAGCCGGCATCGACTCCCTTACCTACTCCGTCAGTATTGGCACCAGGCCAGCTGGTAAACCCTCGGTTGTTAATGAGAGAGCAGCCACAGCATAGTGGGCAGGTTGTGAATCGGCCAACGCAAGATCAGATTGCTGCCATGTTTCTGCCGCCTCAACCTGCTATTGATCCAATACAGCAGCAGCCGATTCAACAGACACTCCCGAGTCAGCAGGTTGTACAACCAATCCAGCAACAAGTTGTGCAACCAGTCCAGCAAACGCCACCAAGGCAACAGCCTCCGCGGCCGATTCAGCAAACGTCGTTAAGACAGCAAATCGTTCAGCCGATTCAGCACCAAGGCTCAATGAGCGTATCGGCCGGGTTTGTGACGCCTGGTGGACAGCCTGTACAACAATTTTAAATCAAGTCGTCCCAGAACACTTGGTTCACCATGTACAGCCGGATGGCACAGTAATGCCTCAAGTTGTTCCCGAGCATTTGGCACGTAAAATTCAGCCGAACCTTCATAATTACCAGGGGCAACTTGAATTATCAAAATCATCATCCTTCCCCGCAAGCCCAATATCAGTCAGGGGGACTGGCTCAACCTCAGTTTGTGTCTCAGTACGGTCAGTTCGAGCCCATGCAACAACAGTCACAGGGAGCAGCTCAGCAACGACCGTGGGCCGATGTGATTGCTGATGTAATGAGGGAACAGTTTGGGCTTAAACCAAAAGAGACTGGAAGCTTGTATCGGCAGCCTTACCCTGAGTGGTTTGAGAGAGTTCCTCTCCCCAATCGGTTCAAAGTTCCGGACTTCTCCAAATTTTTGGGACAAGATGGTGTGTCAACTTATGAGCACATTAGCCGATTTTTAGCTCAGTGTGGTGAAGCATCGGCTGTGGACGCTCTGAGGGTTAGGTTGTTCCGGTTATCTTTGTCTGGATCAGCTTTTACTTGGTTTTCTTCTTTGCCGTATGGGTCGATCAATAGTTGGGCCGATTTGGAGAAGCAATTCCACAGCTATTTCTAAAGTGGGGTTCATGAGATGAAGTTATCTGACTTGACGGCGATTAAGCAGCGGCATGATGAACCTGTGCACAAGTATATTCAGAGATTCAGGGAGATGAGGAACAAATGCTTCAGCTTGAGTTTAACTGACGCTCAGTTAGCCGATCTGGCCTTTCAGGGTATGATTGCACGATTAGGGAGAAATTCTCGTCTGAAGACTTTGATAGCTTGTCACATCTGATACAAAAGGTAACCTTGCATGAGCATAGGTCTGCGGAGGCTAGGAAAAGCTCTAAGAAGATTAATCATGTTTGTCCCTACATGTATGGGTCGGATGACGATGAAGATGACTCTGAGATAGCTGCAGCCGAATGGGTGAGGAGTAAAAAGGTCATACCGTGCCAATGGGTAAAGAGTTCTGGAAAGGAAGAGAAGTATGATTTTGATATTACTAAAGCTGGCAAGATTTTTGATCTGCTACTCCGAGAGAAGCAAATTCAACTCCCTGCTGGTCATACGATTCCATCGGATGAGGAATTAGGCAAAAAGAGATATTGCAAATGGCATAATTCTGGGTCCCATTCTACTAACGATTGCAAGGTGTTTAGACAACAGATTCAGGTGGCCATTGAGGGAGGCAAGATTAAGTTTGATGATTCCAAAAAGCCGATGAGGGTCGATGGTAACCCATTTCCCGTTAACATGGTACACACAGCTGGTCGAACAACTGATACGGGGCGCATGAGGGGTTATCAAGTAAGTTCAGCTAGAATTATAAACAAATATCAAAGGAAATACGACAAGCAACAGGAAAGGCATCATGAAGAAGATAATGGTGGCTTTGATCCTCATTGGGGCTGTGAGTTCTTCAGGTTCTGTTGGAATGAATGTATGAGGTTACCATCTATCGAGGATTGTCCTAGATGCAGTGATGTTGCAGGGGGTTCAAGCCGATTGTACGATGGAGGAAATTGGCCAAAACAGACAAGAGTACCTGTTCATCAGAGATTGGGCCCAGTAAACCAACGTGGTGATTCGGAAGATGACGAAAATAAGAAGACTCAATGGTGTCCTCCTGGTATTTTTACGAAAAATCAGAAAAGAAGGGTTCAAAGATTGAGGAGTAGAGAACGCTTCCAGGAGGTCGAGCAAGAAATTAATCATCGGCTGAAGAAAGCAAAACCGAGGCAGGAGTGGCGTGTTAAGAATCAGGCTCATGTAGCCGATGATGTTGCAGCTGATGAGGCAAAGAGGTTGGTAAAAGGAAAGAGTGTTGTGACGGCACTAGTTAACATGGTTTTTACCTTGCCAACTGAATTCGGGATCGATCAAGCCGATGTCGACGAGGTGGAAGAGGAATCGGCTAAGTTGGTTCTGTCACCAAAACAGGCGGTGTTCGAGAAGCCTGAGGGGACAGAGAATCGGCATCTTAAACCATTGTATATAAATGACTATGTCAATGGGAAGCCGATGTCTAAAATGATGGTTGATGGTGGGGCCGCGGTGAATTTGATGCCTTATGCTACGTTCAGGAAGTTGGGTAGAAATGCCGAGGATCTTATCAAGATAAATATGGTGCTCAAGGGCTTTGGTGGCAATCCATCGGAAACCAAAGGTGTTCTAAATGTGGAGTTGACAGTCGGCAGTAAGACTATTCCTACCACGTTTTTTGTCATCGATGGGAAGGGTTCTTACAGCTTGTTGCTTGGAAGGGATTGGATTCACGCCAATTATTGTATTCCTTTAACTATACATCAATGCTTGATTCAGTGGCAAGGCGACAAAATAGAGATCGTACCAGCCGACAGGTCAGTTAATGTTACCAGTGCAGATTTAGCTATTTGGGAGATGGATGGCCTTGATTGTTTATCTGGAAAAGTTTGGAATGGAGATTTTCTAAAAGTGTCTGATTCTGATATACAGCCAGTTGAAGATGGAGAACCCAAGCTATTATTTTGAGGGCGTCGTGGAGGGTTCAAGTGTCTACACTAAGGATACGGTAGATGATCTCGATGACAAGCAAGGTCAAGGTTTTATGTCGGCCGATGATTTGGAAGAAATAGATATAGGTCCAGGCGATCAGCCAAGGCCGACATTTATTAGTAAGAATTTGTCTCCAGAATTTAGAACCAAGCTGATAGAGCTCTTAAAAGAGTTTAGAGATTGCTTCGCTTGGGAGTATTATGAGATGCCTGGACTCAGCCGATCAATTGTAGAACATCGGCTACCTATCAAACCAGGGGTTAGGCCGCACCAGCAGCCTCCGAGGAGATGCAAAGCCGATATGCTTGAACCTGTCAAAGCTGAGATTAAGCGTTTATATGATGCTAGTTTTATTCGTCCTTGCCGATATGCTGAGTGGGTTTCTAGCATAGTTCCTGTCATCAAGAAGAACAACAAGGTGAGGGTATGCATTGATTTTAGAGATCTGAATAAAGCTACACCGAAAGATGAATATCCAATGCCAGTAGCCGATCAACTGGTTGATGCCGCGTCAGGGAACAAAATTTTGAGTTTTATGGATGGAAACGCAGGGTATAATCAAATTTTTATGGCTGAAGAAGATATCCATAAGACAGCTTTTAGATGTCCTGGTGCAATCGGCTTATTTGAATGGGTTGTTATAACTTTCGACTTGAAGAGTGCTGGAGCTACATATCAACGGGCCATGAATTATATTTATCATAATCTAATCGGCTGGCTGGTTGAGGTCTATATTGATGATGTGGTTGTTAAATTTAAGGGAATAAAAGACGACATAGCCGATTTAAGAAAAGTTTTCGAGAGGACCAGGAAATATGGCTTGAAGATGAATCCGACAAAGTGTGCTTTTGGTTTATCGGCTGGCCAGTTCTTGGGATTTCTTGTCTATGAGAGGGGAATTGAGATAACTCAGAGAAGTATCAATGCGATCAAAAAGATTAAGCCCCCGGAAAACAAGACCGAATTGCAGGAGATGATCGGCAAGATTAATTTTGTTCGAAGGTTTATTTCTAATTTGTCCGGAAAATTAGAACCTTTTACACCATTGTTGAGATTGAAGGCCGATCAGCAGTTTACTTGGGGGGCAGAGCAGCAAAAGGCTTTGGATAATATTAAAGGATACCTGAGTTCCCCTCCTGTTTTGATTCCTCCACAGAAAGGGATACCTTTTAGATTGTATCTGTCGGCCGGTGAGAAGTCAATCGGCTCAGTCTTGATTCAGGAGTTGGATGGAAAAGAACGAGTTGTATTTTATCTTAGTCGTCGGCTCTTGGATGCAGAGACTAGATATTCTCCTGTGGAGAAGTTATGCTTATGTTTATATTTTTCATGCACGAGGTTAAGGCATTATTTACTGTCCAATGAATGTACTATTATATGCAAGGCCGACGTTGTTAGATACATGTTATCGGCTCCAATATTGAAAGGAAGGGTTGGAAAGTGGATATTTTCCTTAACTGAGTTTGATCTTCGGTATGAGTCATCGAAGGCGATTAAGGGACAAGCTATAGCCGATTTTATTGTGGAACATCGTGATGATTCAATCGGCTCGGTTGAAATGGTGCCATGGACTTTATTCTTTGATGGATCGGTGTGTACTCATGGTTGTGGTATCGGCCTAGTTATAATTTCCCCTAGGGGGCATGTTTCAAGTTTGCTTATACTATTAAACCTTATGCGACTAATAATCAAGCTGAGTATGAAGCAGTGCTTAAAGGGTTGCAATTGCTTAAGGAAGTTGAAGCCGATGCTATTGAAATCATGGGGGATTCTTTGCTGGTAATCAGTCAATTGGCAGGGGAGTATGAATGCAAGAATGATACGTTAATAGTTTATAATGAGAAGTGCCAAGAACTGATGAAGGAATTTCGGCTGGTTACTTTAAAGCATGTATCTCGAGAACAAAATATTGAAGCTAATGATCTGACCCAAGGGGCATCGGGGTATAAGCCGATGATCAAAGATGTTAAGGTTGAAATTGCAGCAATAACAGCCGATGATTGGAGGTATGATGTGCATCAATATTTACATAATACATCTCAGTCGGCTTCTAGGAAATTAAGATATAAGGCGTTGAAGTACACTCTATTGGATGATGAGCTTTATTATCGGATGATTGATGGAGTGTTACTTAAGTGTTTGAGTGCCGATTAGGCTAAAGTTGCAATCGGCGAAGTTCATAAAGGAATTTGTGGCACTCACCAATCGGCCCATAAGATGAAGTGGTTACTTCGGCGTGCAGGGTATTTTTGGCCGACAATGCTGGAGGATTGCTTTAGATATTATAAGGGGTGTCAAGATTGTCAGAAGTTTGGGGCAATTCAACGAGCGCCGGCGTCAGCTATGAATCCTATTATTAAACCATGGCCATTTAGAGGTTGGGGAATTGATATGATCGGTATGATAAACCCACCATCAAGTAAAGGGCATAAGTTTATATTGGTGGCGACTGATTATTTTACCAAGTAGGTGGAGGCCATTCCTTTGAAGAAAGTTGATTCTGGGGATGCAATTCAATTTGTTCAAGAACATATAATTTACCGATTTGGTATTCCTCAAACTATTACAACTGATCAAGGTTCAATCTTCGTGTCAGATGAGTTTGTTCAGTTTGCCGATAGCGTGGGTATCAAATTATTGAATTCTTCACCATATTATGCACAAGCTAATGGGCAGGCTGAGGCATCTAACAAGAGCTTGATCAAATTAATTAAGCGGAAGATTTCTGATTATCCTCGGCAATGGCATAACCGGTTGGCCGAAGCATTGTGGTCTTATCAGATGGCTTGTCATGGATCAATTCAAGTTCCTCCTTATAAGCTTGTTTATGGACATGAAGCTGTTTTGCCATGGGAAGTTAGAATCGGCTCTAGAAGGATAGAATTGCAAGATGGTTTGACAGCCGATGAGTATTATAATCTTATGGCCGATGAGAGGGAGGACTTGGTTCAATCGCGTTTACGAGCCCTTACTAAGGTTACCAAAGATAAGGAACGAGTTGCTAGGCACTATAACAAGAAAGTAGTGCCTAAGGATTTTTCGGAAGGTGAACTTGTATGGAAGTTGATTTTACCGATTGGAACTCGGGATAACAAGTTCGGCAAGTGGTCACCAAATTGGGAAGGACCGTTTCAAATCTATAAGGTTGTGTCTAAAGGGGCATATATGTTGCAAGGGCTTGATGGTGAGGTTTATGGATGAGCGCTCAATGGCAAATACTTGAAGAAGTATTACCCAAGTGTTTGGGTTGACGCATGATCGACTAGTGTTGCTGATGCATGACAGCCGATGTGTTTTACATCGTCTTGAGATGGCCGATATTGTTATATCGCCCTTAGTCGTTTTTCCAATTGTAATCGGTTATGGTTTGCCGATATATAACGGCCGATATTGTTATATCGCCATTAGTTGTTTTTCTAATTTTATCAATGCTGTTGACATTATAAAATTGGGGGGCACATATATACCAAAAATGAAAGTGAAAATTAGAACTTATGTTAATCGGCACGAAGGATTGTTAAAACAGCAGGGTATTAAGGTATCTTAGCCGATTACAAGAATTTTTAAGTCCTATTACACAAAAGTTATTGAGACAAGTACTGCTGGATAGCCGAAATAGCTCTTTTCCTAATTTGTTCCACTTCTTCAATGGCTTGGGCATCTTGAGCATCAGTTCCAGAAATGATCTTCAGGGACTTGGTTAGGTCAGCAACATTCTTGATAGCCGATTTGAGCCTTGCTTTTTGCTCTTCGACAGATTTTGGGAGATCGGCTAGCTTTTTGTGCTCCATATCCAATTCAGCATTGCATTCTTCAAGCTGTGCAAAGAGATCAATCTTGCGGGCTTCAAGCCGATCGATATTGGATTTGATCAGACCTTCGGATAGCTGATCGAGTTTGACTTTTTCTTCATGCACAAGCTGCCGATTGACTTGGATTGTGGCTTCAATCTCCTTGCGCTCACGGTGTTCGGCTAATCTTAGCTTGGCTTTTGCTAGTTTAAATTGATGTTGCTCAAGATAAGCGGCTGGAGTTAAGACATCGGCTAGTTCTTCAGGAATTAGAGCTTGAACTTCGTGCAATCGTGTCCTAATCGATCCACAGTCGACCACTAAGCTATCCAGAGAAGAGGCCTCTAGCCGACGCGAGATATCTTCAAGTGTTTTCTTTGCATCGTTAGATAAGGGAACTAGAGCTTTGCTTGAAGTATCTTCTTCTGCCTCATCAAGATAATCTTTGATATCAAAAGAAAAGAGATCGGTTAGAACCTACAGGTATAAGTTCAGAAAGTTTGAGAGCTAAGTCAATATAGTCGATCTAAATTCTTGCATCAAAGGAAAACTTACTGGGATAGCAGGAGCAGCCGGTTGTTCTTCTTCCACAATATGATGACTCCCCACGGCCGATGGAGTTCGGTCACTCGGTGATTGTTGTACAGGAGAACAAGGAGGAGGAGGCTGTAAAAAGACAAGTGTTAGACAAAATCGGCTAAAATCAACTAGTAAAATTGAGAGTGTCTTACTGGTGAAGCTGGTTTGAGAATTGGTGCTGCTGATTTCTTCTTTATAGCAGTTTTCTTCTTTTGCAACTACAAAACCTATGAGTAGTCGGCTGAAAAATAATGATTATAATAGGGTTTGCAAGGAAAGATGTTTTACTCTGAAGAAGTGAGTGGGGGCAGAAGGAGTTGAAGGTATCTGCTTAGGCGAAGCCGATGGTGTTTTTTTAGTATCACTTACTTCGGCTGCAGCCTGATCAACATCATCCTCAATATCTTCTTCATCCAGAGCTTGTTCAATGGATGGATCCAAAGCAGGCAGGTCGTCGGTTGGCTTGGTTTTCTTAGACTTGGCCTTTTTCTTTGGAGCTAGAGTCAAGGTGTTCACAGCCGATGATCTAGTTTTTCTTTTCTTGGTTACATCGGTTGGTTCCCTGATGGCACCTTGGAGGAGGGTTGAGACCTTGGGGGCATGATAGCCGATGATAGAGGGGGACAATCCGCCTCCATTAGGAATCAGACCTGGGGCATATTCAATGTTCCTACCACTATTGCTCTGATGTGGAGGGGAGGACACTGTTGTCTACAGAACAGGAACAAAAGATTAGTCAAGTAATGAATCGGCTAACCGTTATGAAATTTAGTGATGACAAAGTTTACCCGGGGTATGACGTCAGGGAATAGATCTGTCATGTTGTCACGACCGGAAATAACCCAACGGGCGTTCCTTACGTGCGTACATTATTCCTTGTCCCAGGAGGCAAGGTACACCAAAAATTGATACAATTCAGAGTTTAACAAGTGGAAGCGTAATTAATTAATTTATTACATGGGCGGCGAAGGCCCAGCACACAAGAAGACAAACGAAAAACAGCGGAAGACTAGGGCGACGACCACAGGCGCTTGACGACAGGCACGAGCTAGACACCAAAGCCTTCATCATCCAGGGGCTCCTCTTCTGGGTTTGGGAAAAATTGAGCAAGACTGAGTACAACCACCGTACTCAACAAGACACACCCACAAGTGCAGAATAAATGCAAGGGAGTACAAGGGAGCCATAATATAGGGGGTTAGGGTTTGCAGTAAACAGCATTAAAAGTCACTTAGTTGCTCAAAGCTACTTTGTAAACACGGTCCTAGAGCTATACAATATTATTAACCAAGGCCGTGAACCCACACGAACCTGCCTTAACCCAAGGCCTACGATGATTCAGACCGAACTGGCAACCCGACCCTGGGTCCCAGCTCGTCCCAAGCCAACCCAGGCCAACCATTCCACATTTTAGCTGTTAGGCAGGTTTTAAGAATTAAAACACTAACTTGGGTACATTGCTCGGCTTGCCCATAAACGAGGGCGCGGCTATTCGAATAGGTTATACTCTGATCAGAGGTGTACATCTTTACCCACAAGACACATCTTTCTCACGTGTAACCACGTGCCACATACCACCACGGTATACGGACGGAAGACATGACATAGTTTCCAACCCATCCTAGCCATAAACAAGAGTACCGACCCAACCCCACCTACGGCCGGAACCCCCGGGACAGGTAGGCAGGATTGAACCCCTAACAGCAGGACACCGGCCCTGTGCCATGACATCTCGACTACCGGGCCGCAGCTCGTGTAGCCTTCATTTGCCCTAGAGATGTCCATCGACTCCCGACTTCATCCATCTCCATCCGTGTACTTTTGTTTATAACCAGACTGAGCCACAAACTAAGCCTTACCCACTAGACATGTGGAAGTACGGTAGTGCTTTGCAACAGAGGCCCGAAGATCGGTCCTTATATGGCCGAGGTGCTACTATCAAAACAATGCACCCCGAGCCCAGCCTAAAACCATTTTGAGGGTTTTGAATAGAGGGGGAGGTGTGAGTCCAATTCCATAATAATCCAACCATTCCATAGTGTCCAGGTGATAAGAGTATTCCCAAAGTCTAGAGTTGTAAAACCACCTAATATTGCCTAATTAACCAGCGAAGCATCTACCTAAAATCATACTAGTGGTACCATGAGTAGAGTGTCCACTAGTTGGGGTTTTGTTTATTCTAGGGTGAACAAGGAAATAATAACAATAACAATAATAAGGTCATAACAAAGGTAAATAAGCATGGCTAGATAAAACAGTGATAACGCGGGAATTTAAATAAAGCGATAATGCAATAATTTAAATCAAAATAATTTTTTAAACTGGGATTCAATATGTTCAAGGATGATGTGACTTGCCTTGCTCACTTTCCCAAACGTCAGCTTCAACCTCCACGAAGAGCGGATCTTCCGAAGCTGCAACGTCTACACGACCAACGGAAAATAAAAGGGCTTTTACTCTAATAAACTCCATATAATAAGCAGGAACAAAGCACAAAAATGGGTTCTTGAGTTCTTAAGGAAAAATTAGAGACTTGAACGGTCCAATTCCGAGTTCAAATGGCCATGTTATGGCCATTTGAAGTTTATATGCTCTTTAAATGAATATTTGCGAATTTCTGTATTTAAATTTTAATTTAAAAAGGGTTTATTGCGTCAGCCGAGGGGAGGAGGCGCGCGGACCAGGTCCACGGGAGTGGGGCCCACGCGGCAGCCTCACGGTCCACGTGGACCGGGCGCACCCGGGCTCGCACTGGCCGGCGCCGTGGGTCCCACGCGTCAGCCGCACCCGAGGGCGCGGGCGGCTGACGGCCGGGCCCCACGCGGCGGCCACTCGGCGCGGCCGGCAGGAGGCGGCGCCCGCACCCCTATGGTCGCCGGCGGCGGCCATAGGCATGGCGGAGCGGCGGCCGAGAGAGGAGAAGGGAAGGGGGAAAAGAGGCGGTGGTCCACGGCTCACCCTAGGTCGACGGCGACGACGAAAAAGGCGGCCGGAGCGGAGGGAGGCGGCGGCGCGGCTCGGGTTGACGGGGTCGACGGCGTTCCGGCGGTCGGCGGACTCGGCGAGGGGGTGGACGGGGTCGACGGCGGTGCGGCGAAGCCGGAGGAGGCGACGCCGGGGCGGGAGACGGTCCCGGCGAGCGGAGAAGGCCGGCCGGAGGTCGTCGGCGACGGAGGAGAGAGAGGGCGACGGCGCGAGCTCGATTCCGGTGGGGAGACGGTGCGGCAAGGGGCGGAAACGGGCGAGGGAGGCGCGGGGAGGGTTTAAATAGGGTTGGAAGGGGGAGAGAGCGGCCGGAGGGGAAGAAAATCGGCGTGGGAGGTCCGGCCGCCATCAATGGCGCCGGCGAGATTTGCGGGGGCAAATCCGCCCGTTTGAATGCGAGAGAGAGAGAGGGAAAAATAGGGGGAAAGGGAGAGGGGATCACGGGGAGTGATTCCCCCCCACTTTATTGCACGCGGGGACGGCGGGAGGCGGCGGGATTCACGGCGGTGGCGGCGCTAGGGCGCGGGGGAGGCAACGGGAGCGGCGGGAGGAAGGGGATGACAGGTGGGCCCCACCCGTCAGCGAGGATGGCGGGCGGGCCCGCCCGTGAGCGGCGCGCGCGCGGGGAGAGGCCGAGTGGGCCGCGGGGAGAGGAGAGAGAGAGAGGGGGGGAGGAGAGATGGGCCGGGCCGGCCCAAGGGAGGGAAGGGGGACTTTTAGGGTTTTTCTTTTTATAAAATCATTTTAACTTTGTTTATTTCTTAATAATTATTATTTGTGCTCTGAAAATTCCACTAAAATTTATTTACGCATTTTAGGCTTTTAGGAAATTTACAAAAATCCTCTAAGCCTTATTTGGCTTTTAACTTTGCACATTTTAATTGTTGGAGGCTTTCACACGGATTTTAATTATTCTATGCATCATTTAAGGGATATATTTTAGAGTCGTTTTGGGACGTGACACATGTACATTGTGGCCGATTGATGAAATAGATGCAATTTCCATTCCCCACCATCTGTCAAAGTTCCTGCTCCTGAATCCTGCTAACTCAATATTGTCGATACTGCCTAAGGGAGGTCCTTGGAGGTTAAGCAGTCGATCCATCATTAGAGTTGAAGAAATTTCTCCTCGGCATTGGATCTTGTCAGCAAAGAAAAAGCCGATTGGGAGTTGGCCTAATCCAAGTTGTCTAGCTGAACTTATAGGGTGATAGAATTCGTAGGAGACTTGGATATTTCTTCCTTGGTGAATACCGACAGGTAGGATGCATGGGCTGATTGCAGCTGTAAAGACTTCCCTGGACGTTTGATATCATTCACGATTGATGTTTTCAAATCTGAAGTCTAATGGGAGCTCAAGGTCTGCTAAGTCTTCATAAAGAAACTAAACCCGGGCATGTTTCTGGAAGCCTTCATAAAAGCTGCAGAACCAATCTTTGAGCAGCTCAGCCGATAGTTTTGCACCAGCATCGGCTGGTGTCGATGCATATTCTCCATATGACATGCATCTGCGATGGGTGCGTTCTTCTCCATCGTCTTCTACAATTGGCTCCAACCTTGGGAATTCAGCTTCTGTTACAGATGGCCGATTGACAACTTTCATGACTACCAGGTTTAGCCAGGTCTGCAGTAGCCACCATGGTCCACCTGCTCCAACTATTGAGCCGACGGCTATCTTAGCCGATGCATTGTTCAACATTTGGTATAGATAGCCGAGAAGGATTTTGCCCAAGGGAAATTGTTTCTTTGAACCTAAGGCTTCGGCTACAAATTGCCAATTGGTTGTGGGACCACAGCTGGATCCACAGAAGAGAAACTTTTCTAGCCACATTAGCAAGAAAGCTACGTGCTCCCGAGGAGTGACAGGCCCTTTGCCCATGTATGTCGCTACATAACCAGACCACCCTCCTATGCTTTTGGTCTTGAAGTCAAATTGGTTCTTGGTGTTCATACTTATAGGGTTAGCCGATGAAGTTACATCTAATCCAGTAATCATGATGATGTCAATCAAAGTTGGAGTCATCGGCCCTTGATTAAATAAGAAGGCATTGATGGTGTTGGACCAGAAATAGGTGGCGGCAGCCATCAGAGGTTCATCCTTAGCAGAATTGGCTATGGTGAGAGCAAGCGCTTGGCCGATCCCAATCTCATCCCAGTGGGTTTTCTTACTAGCCGATATGCGTTGGTACCAGGTGGTCTAGCTCTTATCAGGGATAGGCTTTTCAAGAGATAGCCAAGACTTGAAGGTATTCTTCCAGTGACCCAAGTTAGGGTTGGCTAGTCTAAAGGGGATTCTGTTGGTTTCACCAATGATGAAATCAGTGGAGTCAAGATTGTCGATTGGGCCAAGAAAATAATGGTTTTTGTGCGATAGGCTGGGAATCGCAACTAGGTTGGAAAGGTGCTGCAAATCCAAAGGAATCAGGAAGCAGAAAACATAATGAGAAAAGAAGAAATCGATTTCATGCGAGGAAAAGGGATCTAGCCGGTGAGAACTTACCTCAGCATACTCGGCCGATGGCGCAGTAGACGGGATAGTGGAAGACGACATCACCGCAGGCGGAGATCTGATCAAAAGCGAAATCGCCAGGGGATCGCTTTTGCGTCGGAGGAATCGCCGGAGAGTAATGGTTTCGCTTGAGCGGTGAAAACGGAAGTCACGGCATGAGATTTCTCGAGGGCAATGGTTGGTATTTAAAGCAATAGAATAACGGTTGAAAAACGGCAGAGTGCGAAACTTGCTCAGAATCGGTACACGGCAAATTCGGAACATTATCAAATATCCCGGACTTGGGGGGCATGTGTTAACGACCAAATTTGGTAATATCAGCATCGGAAAAGGAGATTAGATCAAGGTGGAGTCGAAGGCGGAGATTGATCCGAGAACAGAGCAAGAATCGGCTGAAGTCCAGATCGGCTACGATTAGGATCGGCTGGGTCTAAGTCGGACTAGGTGAGCCGATGCGTCCGATTCTGACAGTATGATTTGGTGTATGATATTGGGTTGAATTGAGGTGCTTCAAGATGATTGCCGCACATGGATAGAGTCCTGAGAAGGCAATTGTATCTATTAATTAGGATGTTTTATGTAACTTCCTTAGAGATATGTTTGGGCAAAAGTCTGCCGCAAAGACTTATGATATCTTAGAGTTTGTTAGAGATAGTGGCCGTGTCCGGTATGGACATATCTTGTAATTCTCGGGTATAAATAGAACCCGAGCCCTATGTAATTTAAAAAAAGAACACACATGTTCAATACAATTTCAGCGCATCGCCACCTTTTTGTTTTAGTTTTGTTTCGACGAGTTCTTGCTTTCGGGTTGAGCTGCATCGGTTTCGATTTTCAACAAGAGGTAAAACTTGTTATGATGACTTGCGTTCTCGAGATTAGTGCTTCCATCTTTATGACACTCTAATCTTGTCTATATAATTCATCAAGTTATCATATATCCTACATAATCTTTGGCAATATCGTCATCTAACCTATAATCGGCTAACATCTGTTAATAGAAGACTTTATGAAACACCCAGCGGCTTGATTGTCTAGATATTGTTCTTCTTTTCATACTTAATGCTGCATCAGTTGAGTTTGATCTATTAAGTCGTGCTTAGAATATCAATCTCTAGCATGTCCTCTGGTTGCCGATTAGGGTAGTATCGGAGTTTCAGCCGATCTTATCTGATTTAACCATATTCGATCTATATGCTTCAATGACATGTTAAATCCGCCCTTTATGTCAGGATCTTATTGCATTTAAGTATATTAAGCTTTTGTTTGGTATATTATATTTGTTTTGATATCTTTATATAAAGTAGTATCGGAGTATTAGCCGATACATTCTAGATCTATCTGATCGGCTATGCTATAAACATATATAATCATGTTATTAATATATATTTCGATCTAAGTGATTTATACTATCTCGGCATGGTGACCGATCTATCCCAATCACTTGATTTAAGTATATATTAATATAAGAACTATATATCGTTAATATCTACAGCCGATCGAATAGATTTAGTTCCTTACTATCTATTTATAACCGCCGATCGATTCATATATGATATCGGCTCAAAGATAAATGATATGTCATCGGCACCTAGCCGATCAGCTATCATTTATAGATTTAACCACGAATTCTTTGTCTCTATTTCTTGTTGATTATAGGATCAAATCAACTGGCAAGCTCATACATTCGAAGGCGAGCTTTGGACCTGCACTGGAGTTAAGCAGATCTCCCAGGCCTCGTATTTTCTGTCAACAGCGTAATATTCGCGGATATAAATATTTATAGGTGGAGTTATGCATCCATGACTTCACTACCACACCACTTATGCTTCCCTATGAACACACTAGAGTGAATGTAAACCAAATCAAAATTCAGTTTTTGCTGCTGTTTGTTTTGGCATGTGTACTTACTGCAGGGAGGGGAGAGGAGGAGGAGGGCCAGGAATAATATGGACGCCACCATTGCTGCTGGTGTGAGCTTGCAGCTGCAATAAGCCATGGCTAAAAGCCTGAAAGCTGAAATCTCTGGAGTTATTGGATTTTTTTTAGGGGATGGAGTTATTGGATTTGGTTGGATTTGAAAGGGTCAATTAGGCCTAGAGGGGGGTGAATAGGCTAATTTAAAATTTTATGCAGAAGCTAAAACTGAAATAAGGTCGGAAAGTCTGATCCACAGTCAGACTATCCGAAAATATCAGATAGTCTGATGTTGGATCAGACTGTCCGATCCACCAATGAAGCACAACAAGTAGATCTATCACACAAACAAGAGTAAAGCACAAACAGCGACTAGATCTATAGCGGCACAATTAAGCAAAGCTAAAAGGAGGATGAAGGGAGATCACCAATGATGAAGTTCATGAAGTTGTTCCCGGAGTTCAAATCCTTGAGGGGATTCTACTCTCCGTTGAGGAGCTCACTAAGAGCCGGGTCTTTGCTAACCCTTTCCTCAAGAGGTTGCACTAAGCACTCCTCCTTCCACTAAGGGGTATCTTTTTCCTTGCGGAGGTGAGATCCGGCCTTCACAAACTTCTCTCAGCCAACCACACGTAGATCGGTGGCTCGGGAGTGACACCTAGCCGTCTAGGAGTACTCAACCTCCAAGAGTAACAAACACCACACAACTCTTGGTCAAACCCTAGTGCTCAAGATCGAGTGAAACACACACTAGGCCCTCAAACACCAAATCCACAACCACCAAGATCCACCACACAAAGAACAAGGAGGGATTTGAGAGAGGGAGAAAGAGCTCAAAGATCCAAAGCACCTTAGCACCAAGCTCAACCCAAAGTGAATGAGAATGAAATGGGTTGGGTAACCCTAGAAAAGGGTTAGGTGGGGGGTATTTATAGACCCCCCAAAAATGTGGCCGTTGGAGGGGAATCTTTCAGCCCACGTCGGATAGTCCGATACAAGATCGGATAGTCCGATATTTTAAACCTCCAAGGCAACGAGAAATAGAGAACGAAGTTCCATGAAATTTCGGACTTTTCGAGACATCGGACTATCTGATGTTAAATCGGAGTATCTGATATTTTAGAAGCAAAAACTTTGTCCTCAAACAGAGACTCAAGTTCTATGAAATTTCGGAGTCTCTGTATCATCGGACTATCTGATCCGACATCGGATACTCCGATACTTAGAAAAACTCACTCGATAGGATTTTTTTCAAATCAAGATAGAGAGTGAAGTTCTGTGAAAAATCGGATAGTCCGATACATCGGATAGTCTGATTTCAAATCGGATAGTCTGATGTTGCTAAAGTAAAACTGCAATAACTTTTTACTCCGAACTCCGATTTCGAAGATCTTGGACTCTATGGAAAGCTAGTTTCGTGGGCTATCAAACCCAACATAAAACATGGTCCAAAACCTTCAAGAGATGTTGAAAAACTTGCAAAGAAACCCGGTGTAAGTGTTGTGACAAGTGAAACAACTCGGGATTGAAATTTTGACTTAGGTTTTTCAACTCACACAAAGATGAAGCATTTTGAGCACTAGTATTCTACCAATAATATGCATGTGGTATCCCTCTTAATAGTACGACATTCCTACGACACAATGTAAGGTAAAAGATACAATATACCATTTGATCATTGCCGCATTGCATCGTGATGTCGCATTCATGGGGTATGCATCTCATTACAACATGTTGAGGACATAACAACCTTCACATTTGCTTGAATAAAAGTGTTAGTCCTCTCTAATCGCATTGTAATCAATCATCAAAATCATTAGGGTCCTAGATGCACTTTCAGGATTTGATCTGCAGGGGTGACTATTTGTAAGAAATCAGCCACTGATTGGAAATGGATGGCATTGATGATTTGATAAAAATCTTGATCAAGATGTATAAGTGGATAAGGGGTAAGTATTAACCCTGTGTCTAATAATGGTATTTTTTTTAATAATGAATAGAAATATGATCTCTATATCCACACAGCTAACTAATAATGGCATTTAGGATTGTGTTAATATCTTAGTGTCTTGCTAACTGCAGGATGATCCAGCTTATTTGAGACTTGGCATGCATTCCCTGATTAGGCTATGTGTGACTTTGTTCCATTTTACTTCATCGAGGTCCTCTGAAGCAGAAATTGCTTTCGTTCAGGTTCAGCTGCTCCTTGGTATCTAATTAACAAAAGTTATCTACAAAAAATCTAAGTAAGAAAAAAAAATAGCACCAGAGCTTTTCAACGGCGTGGAAGGAACACAAGGCACGTTTCTTCGAGAACGAGGTTAGGAAGTTCAGGACTCTGTCGCAAGAAGATGGTAAAGGAATATCGCCGGGGTTTTGACACCATTGTGGCGTTGGTTGTATGGACGATCGCCGAGGTTTTGACACCATCACGACGTTGGTTGCATGGACGATCTGAAAAGAAAGAAACAATCGAGTCTTCAGCCAGAAGAGCAGAACTTGAGCGGAGGTTGCAAGGGTTATGGCGGGTGAAACGGAGCTGTGGCAGCTAGCTAGAGCTGCAATCCCTGTTTTGGCAGCTCATGTTAGTGGAGAAGGGTCGCAAAATTTAGTTGGAGATTAGGCTTTTGGTTCTTGGTTCTCCTCTTGTACCTCGTCCCTTTTGCTTTGTCTTTTTGGCCCGCTTTGTACATACATTTATGGACGCGACTCCGGCTCGGGCGGCCGATAGAAGGAGGTTAAAATCGAGAATAACATGATTATCCAAAACATTTACGTGCAAAATTACTCTAAACTGATTTTTCTCTTAAATTACTTATCCAAATCATGATCCGATTGCACCATTAAATCTGTTGCAATTAAATCTTCAAAACAAGACCACACATGGATATATTCCGACGAAAAAAAATTATCTTATTATCGAATTATTTTTAAATGTTGCACGATTTTCCACCAGGTATATCGGAATTGTTTCACTAAGTAGATCGAAAATGTCTCACTCGTTTAAATCAGGTGTTGTTTCACCTTATATAAAAACAATGTTTCAACAAATAGTGAAAAAATATTTCAGTTCACTGCAACATTAGATCTATACATAGTGAAACATTGTGAGTACACTAGGTGAAACATTTTGTGTGGAACAAAAAATAAAACGAATTCCATTAATAGAGGGTTTCCAAAATATGTGGGTGATTTGTTGCAATGGAATATTTCAATTCACTGCAACATTAGATCTATACATAGTGAAACATTGTGAGTGCACTAGATGAAACATTTTGTGTAGAATAAAAAATAAACCAAATTCCCTTAATAGAGGGTTTCCATAATATGCGCGTGATTTGTTGCAACGGCGCGTTCCATAATATCAAAATCCACTGCAACATTTGATGCAACATTTGATCTGTACATAGTGAAACATCGCGAGTACACTAACTGAAACACCGTAAAACTACTGGTCGAAACATCAAAAAGATCATATGTAACATTCAAAACATATCAATAAAAAAGCTAAAATATTTTTTTATCGAAATATAATCATGTGTAGTCTTGTTGTAAAGATTTAATTGCAACGAATACAACGGCGTGATCGGATCGTAAATTGGATAATTAGTTTAGGAGAAAAATCATTTTAAAACTATTTAAAGTAGCAACGGTGGGAGGCGTGGGCGCCCGATTTTTTCTTCTGCCGTTGGACGCCCAGCACGCAGCATTTCCGTACATTTATTCCTTCTTGATAAAAAAATGCGCTCCTTACGTATTAAAAAAAAGTTCAGGACTTAAAAAGTCCTTCAAGAGCTCAAGACGTAATAGGTAGTAGTCGAAATTTATTTGTTTATTTATTTTTTGCAAGATGAGAACCTATATATGTGTGCCCTGCCTATTCTTGTAGTGAAGAAATCGCTTTTTTAAAAAAAAATGATCAAGCCAATTACACTTGTATATCCCATTTTTCTTAAGAAATTGGGCAGCTGAATCATGTTGGACAGTAAAGTTTTCCCCTTTTTACTGCACTGACTGCCCATTATGCAATCCTCATCAGAATACAGATTTCTCCAGGGGAAAAAAATCAGATATCAACTTATCCAAATTTTCCAGTGCTAACTTCAGCATCACCTTGATGTAAAATCGTAAATACACAAGAGGAAAAACATCAGTTGTACGGGGGATTTGAGGATTGAGCACCGATTATACGTGATTTCTGTTTATGATGGTTGTATGATCAAATGTTTCTCTCCTAACGTTTATTAACGGCTGCAAGTTTCGGTTCAACGCAAAATTGGATTCCTCTTTCCACATGGGCAGCGCAGCGATGGATCGTACTAAAATCATAAACAAACATAATATGCACAGTATTTTCTTTTTAGAAATTTCCTGCTTTACAGGGTGCGTTCGATACACGGTTGTAGCCACAACACTGCCAGCCGAACACGCCCACTATTAGTCGAACTCTAGGATTTGCGGTTCACTGGTAGTTGAAACTTAGTCATTGCCACTATAGGTTGATCATGACCCACATATCATGTACGGGTGGTAAAACATAGAACACCCCTACTAAGACATTGTTCAGTTTAAAGGGGATTGAAGAGGATTGGATTGGAGGGGATTGAGGGGGAATAATTCCACACCGCAGTAGGTGTGGAATAAATCCTCTCCAATCCCTCCCTCACAGGGATTAACCGAACAAGGCCTAAGGGGCGAAAAATACTCAGGTTTTTCCTCTATAACAAGGTAGAATTTCGCCGGACACAATAAGGTAGAATTTCACCAAATAAGGTAGAATTTCACCATATATATAGTTGGTATTTTCTTAATTCTCAACAACTCGATTCAACACTTGGTCAAGAAAACAACTCGATTCAACAAATTCAGCAATCGTCAACACACAAGTTAATTTATTCCCATGGTGTATCCATCACAAATTGATGATGCCATGTATTTTTCTCACAGAATCAACCTTCTCACTGCAGGAGTAGGAGCAATAGTAGGAGGACGGCCGGCTTGCACAGCATTTGTGCATTTGGTGCACACGCAGTCACCCAATCGACTACCATAAAACTCACAGAATCCAATCAAATAACCAGCTGCTACACACTGATTAGCACAAATTTGAGGGCTCAGGCAGGTCGGATTCGGCGCTCTTACAGTTGGGCAGGATAAACCAGCTGCATCTGTTCAAGCCAAAATTAAGAGAAGTTTTTGTTTGTGAGAAGTATATATATGTGAGAAATTAGTTAATTACTAGCCCCCAATGCTTCATAAAATACGCAAAAAGAGTGTACGTATACTATGATATTACCGCAAGACATGACGAGGACCGACAATATTAGGATGGATGCAAATATGGAGGCAACCTTGCAAGCCATGGCGAAACACGAAACCTTAGATACCAGTTGCTATTAGGTGCAGAACCCAAAGGGTGGGTAGTTTTTTTTTTCTAAGCACAAGGGTAGGATATCATGCCTATTTATAGGACAAGAAAGGTGAATTCTTTTTTGAAAATGGGTATATGGATAAAATGTGTAACATTGGAAAGAATTTATGGTTTGCTATCCATTAACCATAGGACGATACAATTAACTAGGAAAAAAAAGGATGCGTTGAACATGCATGGATAGTATAGCCAATAATAGAATCGTTTAAATTGGCATTAGAGAGAAAATAAATAGGCGTTTAACATGCATGGATAGTATAGTCAATAATAGAATCGTTTAAATTGGCATTAAAGAGAAAATTTAATGATTGATGATAGATTAACGGTTGAGCCAAATATAGAGGGGTCGGGCTCATCTTTACAATGAAGTGGGCCACAAAATGTAACGTTGCTAACTATTTTCATTTTTTTTAGATAGCATTGAGGTGAATTTGCTTGTTTAGTACTCTCAAGTCTCATGTATACGATTATACGAGGTGTCAATAGCATGAGACGAATTTTTTTAAAAAAATAATACGATTGTAATGGAAATCGCAAAAATATATCGATTAGACGAAATCGCATGATTAGCACCCTGTCGAACAACCGTGGTTCGACAGGTGTAGTTCAACATGCACCTGTCGAACTGGGTGCAGTTCGACAGGGTAGTTGATAAAAAAAACAAAAAAGTACTGCTACCGGAATCAGCGAGAACATGTAGAACTGGCAAAGTTTGATAGGGTCGCGTGAATAGTATCGCTGCAGACATATCCAACTTTCAAAGTTCGACTGGTCGTGGCTACAGTGCGCTACAGTGCTGCTACAATGTTTTGTTTTTATTTTTTGAAGTTTTTTAATCACCTGTCGAACTGCCACAGTTAAACTGTGGTTGTTCAATGTCGAACCCCGGTTGTTCGACAGGCTGCTACTCTTGCGATTTCGTCTAACCGACCTATATTTTTACAATTTTCCATTAAAATCGTATTATTTTCAAAAAAAAATCGCATGAGACGTACTTACATGATGAAAAATTGGAAGCGACAATGAGATATGTTATGAAGTGCTTCCTCCATTCCAATTTGATCATTGTCTAAAATTTTTAAGGTCTTTTTAATCATCATCTAATCGTTTATTTGTATATGAGTAAATGACATCGCTGCATGCTTATTCATTTACGTGTATAGGAGTAAATGATATCGTTACATGTCTGCACGTTTGCGTACCTTGACCGATGAGATTTAATTTTAAGAAGGAAGGAGATTTTGTTGCTTTAGTCTCGGCTCCATTTACAAATATGATATAAAACTGGGATGGATAGAGAGAATAACGAATGGGAACCATGGTCAATGAAAAGCAGTAATTATGAAGCTACTGGAACTATGCAATTGTATAGCCTTGCTTCCGACTTATGGCCACCAACACGTACGGCTCCTCTGGCACGGCTTCTCTGGCACACCTTCGGCTTCTCCTCGATCGCTGCTGCTGCTGATTTTATTGAAGGTGAATAGCCGGAAACTTTCCCTCTTGGTAACAGCCTACATAATTCTCTGCTGTTACTCTCAACAAGCCGCTGAATTGAAACAAAATTCTGCAGATTCTGGAGTTGAGGTAAATTGCCAATTGTCTGTTGAACATTTCTGGCATGAAACAAGCATGTTTAAAGTAAATATAGAATGGCATAGCATTGGACTCAATGAATCAATCAGGTTGCCGACATATGGTTCACTCAACAGTTCCGCTTGCCCAGGTCGATACAGAGTAAATTTCACCGCCTGCTACAAACAATGTCATGGACATCAATGTCCATTCTTTTTTTGCTTTGTTTCCAAGTTTACATCTTATTCCAAGACAACAGAAAGAGACCGTCAAAATTGCAGCCTTTCCTAGCTAGATACTATCGGAGGAGGATTTTCAACAAATCAGTGCTTGGCGTTGACAAGAGCCATGTGGGCAATCAGATCCAACACACGGTTGCTGAAACAAAGAATGGAACAGAATCATTAGGACAATAGAACAATTGGAAAAAAAGATGAAGAGTTAAGCCCCTTAATGGAAATATAGACACTCACCTGTAGCCCCACTCGTTGTCATACCATGACACAAGCTTCATGAAGGAAGAGCTCAGTCCAATACCAGCCTTGGCATCAAAGATGCTTGACCTGATATGCAGAAAGGGGCAGTTATGTCAACCACTCCCTTTTGAGCACAACACAATTTACATCGGTACATCTAGAAGTACTTACCTTGCATCACCAACGAAGTCATTGGAAACCACATCCTCATCTGTGTAACCTAGAATACCTTTCAGTGCACCCTCTGATGCTGCCCTGAAACACACAGCTTATGAGTAAATCTGATAAAAGATTCACAATGTTACATACAGGCACATCACAGAATCTTCAGACGGTACAAGTGCATGACCGCAGTTTCTAGCACAGTCAAAAGACGTAACAAGGGATATGTTACTTTTGCAATTCATTTGTGAACACAAGTATTATTCTGTTCACGTTCAAATTATTGAAGGCTACTGTATACCAACTCAAGCATTTTAAGACTTAAAACAATTGACCAAACAGAAACAGCAGATAATGTGCATGGACAAATGATAGTCCTACATACTTGATGGCTGCTTTCACATCGTCATAGGATGCACTTTTTTCAATCCGGCAGGTCAAGTCGACAACAGACACATTTGGTGTTGGAACTCGGAAGGCCATACCAGTGAGCTTTCCATTTAGCTCAGGGAGGACTTTCCCAACAGCCTAATAAGGAATCAAAACAGTCAGCCAAAACAGAAATCTAGAAAAGCAAGGTAGATTTTTGGTTCATCGTACCTTGGCTGCACCAGTGGAGCTAGGAATTATGTTTTGAGCAGCACCACGCCCTCCTCTCCAATCTTTCATTGAAGGGCCATCGACAGTCTTCTGGGTGGCTGAATATAGGAAAGCAAGTCTGTTATGACTAATGAACAACATGATATGAGGAGACTGAAAAATTGGCAGTCTCCATCCTTGACAATGACAAAATTCATAAGGGAAAGAAAACCTGTTGTGGCATGAACAGTTGTCATGAGACCCTCAACAATGCCAAATTCCTCATGGACAACCTGCATACCCATGGAATATCAATTAGCTCCATTGGATGGACGAAAATATGAAAAATCACAAGAGCAAATTGTTTGTTATGATTAAAATGGGAAAATAGTAACAGGATTAGAAATAGATAAGTTACCTTGGCAAGAGGAGCAAGACAGTTGGTAGTACAACTTGCGTTAGAAACAACATTCATTTTAGGATCATAGCTCTTCTCATTTACTCCAACGACAAACATTGGAGCATCTGCTGATGGAGCAGATATCACAACTTTCTTAGCACCGCCCTACAAACAAGGCATAAAAACATCACCATTTTATCCAATATAAAAGCTTGCCATTTCTCAGTTAGATGGCAATGTATAGAAATGGTGTACAAACCTTCAAATGTGCCGATGCCTTTTCAGTTGTTGTAAAAACACCTGAAGATTCAACAACATACTCAGCTCCAAAGTTACCCCAAGGAATATCTGCTGGATCTCTGGAAAAGAAGGGGGCAAATTCTTAGGTGCAAATGCAAGAACTAACAGAAATTAATGTAGTCACAGAAACATAATTGTGTATCGAGAGCAGGGGCACGGTGAAGAAAGGATTGTGAAGTACCCCAAATGTACAACGTACACAACAATACTGAGTTACTTTAGGAGCTAGGACTAAAAGGTACTCAATTATAAATCCGTATAGCATGTTCAGTCAATCACTCCATACTCCAGATATGGTTAGAGTCGTAAAGACACTTTACTTTTCTTTATTTCACAAGGCTGCACATTGTAATATATTCGACTATACAAGTAAGCAGTGATACGACAAAAGACCAGATTATACGTTAGGCTACAATAATTATTTTTCCAGTGATCCAAAGAATTTTAGGTTGAATCCATGATGGCATGGGAACACAGTGATGCAATACCTCAATAATTGTGAGATCCAAATTTACTAGCAATGTTTCAAGAGGGTTTTTTTTTACTAATAATCATCAAACACAATACTTAGATAACAAATAATTGTGACATTCTATGTAATCATGTACTAGTCCCTAAGTGGACTTGATATTACCTTTTGCTAGTGATTGTGACTTTCTTTCCATTGATCTCCAGGGTTGAATCATCCACAACCTTAATGGAGCCTTTAAATGGACCATGAGTGGAGTCATACTTGAACATGTAGGCCTGGAAAAAAGAAAGAGATTATCTACAGAAAGAAAAGGCACAACCAAATGTTGCATCCGCATGGAAGGATGGGTTGGTACTCCCACAGTGACAGGAATTATGTTGCATTAGGAGTAAAACATTGAAATGGACTATTATGGTCATTGAACCGAACACATAAGGTAGGGATGCAGTTTCGTGTGATTATATGGAAGAACCAAGAAACTGTGCCAATATATAACTAGCAAATTGAAATGTAGCACAATGGACTGCATAGCATATTTAAGTAACTTAAGGTGAATGCACATTAAGTAGGTTTTTCAATGATTTCAAATAAAATATTATCTGCATCAATCTTAATTTAGCTTAAGCTGAGAAAAGGCCAATCTTTTCGTCAAGGTTTATAACACTTACAAACCTAAAAGAACGTAACATGGCATCATATAAGCTAATGCAGTGTAGCAAATGCAAGCAAAACTTCATCCCCCCAAAATTGAAAATATAATGTTCATTGATTAAATGAAGCAACCAAGGTATGAAATATGGGAGGTAGGCAAATAATTTGAACTATTTTCTTACCATGTATTTAGCATCAATGAAAGGATCATTGACAGCAACAACTTCAATATCATCTCTACTGGTTGCAATACGCAGGACCAACCTCCCAATTCGCCCAAACCCTATGATACCAAAAAAATAAGACAAGCATTACAAACAAATAGCAATAAATTATTTCGCCTACTTTTGATGTATGGTACAATAAACTGTAAACTACTTCTGCCAACAAGCCATGGGTGATTCAGTTGCTGTAGCATATACCTAACTGAGCACTAAAAATTGCTTTTGGAAAACCTAAAGACATGGAACTCGAACTAACACATTCAGTTGCAATTGATATCATATATTTGCAAAAAAAGAAAAGAAAAAACGCATGCAAGACAAAATGCATTGGCCAGCACAGATTAATATATCCCATTAAAATTATAGCAATTTTTTTAATGGACTAGGTTCCTAGAATAAACAGATTAATATATCCCATTAAAATTAATGGACTAGTTCCTAGAATAAACAGAAGCAACTCACCATTGATGCCAACCTTTGTCTTCTCGCCACTCGAATATTCTACAGACAGAAACAAAAAGGAATAATCAAATGCTGCTGCCTGCACAATTCTATTATTACACATTTGTTTGGGAAACCAGACACTTACGTGGGACGGCAGGGGGTGCCTGAGTAGCTATCGCTCTCAGCGGCTCAATGTTCCTAGCACTTGAGTTAAAAAAATTATTTAGATGCGTTAAAACATAATCAGATCAAAAAAGCGCTCTTACAACGAAGAGGAAGAAATAGGCATTAGAAGCAGGCAGTTACAATGAAGAGGAAGCTGCGATGGAGGTGAACTGAGCTGAGCCAGCGCTTCTCAAGCGTAACACCTGTTCCATAGCAGGCAAATCGCATCAACAGGAGGGACATCTTTCTACTACTAAAAAACTAAAAATCCAACAAACTAACTATGAGCAACACATAATTGAAGAGAGTGAATAGTATTAACATCTTAATTGAAGAGTGTGAATAGGATTTCTTTGACCAAGAATCAACTATGTTGATAACAGTACAGAACTTTTTGCTGATAACAATAAAGCGCCTGGGTACATGATTCTCCACTAGTATGTATAAAAGTAACCTCCATACTCCAGCACAGAAATGAACAGATTATAGTACGAAGCAACCAGGGAGAACGCACATAAACAAGAAACGAACCCCAGCATTTGCCCCCCCCCCCCCAACCCAAGGTTCCCAGATTCACGGAAACCAAGCTTAAGACGAAATCTAGGCGCAGTATCAGCAACACAACTAGTCACACAACGAACGAAGACGTCCCAACCCTCTGCCAATCGAACCCCGACGCGGAACAAACCGGAAAATTCCGGAGGGGGGGTGGGGAAGAAGGTGAGGGAGAGGGAGCACAGGAGGAATGGAAGGGAGGGCGATACCTTGGCGGGATCGGCGGCGGCGGCGGAGGCGCGGGATCCGGCGGCCGCGGCGGCGCGGAAGGGGGCGGAGAGCTGCTGCGCCATGGGGGGGGCCTCCTCGCGCGCTAGGGTTTTGACCGCGCCGCGGAGAGAGAGAGAGAGAGAGCTCGCCTTTCGTTTCGCGGCGGAGGAGGCGGCGGAGGGGGGGAAGGGGAAGGTGGCGGCGAGGCGAGCGACTCGTCTCGTCTCCTTTTTATAAAAGGAAAATGTTGTACTGTAGAATACTCCCTCTGTCCATTTAAAAAACGCAGCTATGAGTTTTCGTGTCTAATTTTAATTGTCTGTTATATTTAAAAAATTATTTAATAGAATTATGAGTCACACTTAAAGTAATATTCATATTTTATCATCTAATAACTATATAAAATTATTAGTTATAAAATAAAATGAACGATTAAAATTAAACACGAAAATTTATAGCTACGTTTAAAATGGGAGGGAGAGAGGGTACTAGAATGGGTAGGTGGGTCGCCTACCCCGCACCGAATCGGATCTCTCGCCCTCCCGACTCTCTGGGGTTGTGGACCCCCAACCTCACCTCTCCTGTCATTAAATTATTGTTTTTGTTTTTAAATTGAGAAATGGAAGAAAGATTCTCGTTTTCATTCACTTTGTTTAAAATTTTTTGTTGGCTAATGGGAAGGTGGAGAAGGAGAAGAAGGGATTGTCAATAGTCTGGTTGCTAAATGCTAATTCGTCTATGATGGCCATTACATCGTTGACGAATGAGTGTATTTGGTGTTTGTTTAAAGTTCGGGCATTCTGTTTTCTACCATAGATTTGAGCTTTTATAATCTTTAAGAAATTAATTAAAGAAAAAAAAGGATATAAGAGGCGAACCAACCAAAGCAGAAAAGGACCGAAATGAAAAGGAGAGGAAAAGAAAAGAACTGGCCAAACGGGTGCTTCCCAAATGAATGACAAACCATACACTGTTCAAAATAAATGTAAATGTTTTTTTTCCTACTGCCATGTCAACATGTCTAATTGAAAAGGACAAGCAATGTAAGATCTTATCAACTCATTATGGAGAATCTTTTTTTTTTTGGTGAAGTTTTACATGTTTCACAGTTTTTTGCCGTGAACCACCTTTTGAATTAATCTCACCTCGATGTTTTTCTGGCGAATAAACCCCTGTGGATCCATTTGAACGAAAGGATCCTTAATTAATCATTTTTTTTCATCACATAATAGTATGATACAGCTTATTTATAAGTAATCGATCAAGTTGTAATGACAAGCTGCCTTTTGGCTGGCTGATTTGTTGGTTGATAATAAAAATTTTGGAATTATTATTTATTTTTTTATTTACTTTATTATCCAAAGTACTTTGAGCCTAACTTTTTTGGTTTTTATATTTGCATAATTTTTTTTAATAAGATGGGTAGTCAAACAGTAAAAGTAAAATATCAAAAATCCCCAGGACGGAGGGATTACACGAGAAGAACATGATTTGTGCCAGAGCATCAGAGCCGTACCATTCTGGTCCGAACAGGACCATGCTTTTGATGTTTGAGCGGTGCAAAATTCAAATTTACTCTGCCACGAGAGAAAACAATTTTACTCCCTCCGATTTTTTAACGTACCACGCCATACAAATGCTATCTTCATAGTACAGTGTAAGTAATATCACAACCTGAGTTGTTTATCATCGAATAGTGAATGCATCCTTGCATGGTTTCATATTTTGCATATGTGGTGCTAGGTCAGAAGACAATAGCACAGCTCTTCTATTTTGAAACATGGGGAGAAGAATTCCAATGTGAAAAACGCACAGATAAAGTTGGACTGAAATGAAACAAAATTGTTTGTACCTTGCAAAGAATCCATGAAGTTTATCAAAATTCTTATCTCATAGGAGCTAGTATATTTTGTATTAGATATATTACAATAATGCTGTGAAATTGCAGAGTTTCGAAATTACGTATCTGAAATGGCAATAAACAAAGCCACATGAGAGCGGAACTGGTATCCATTATCAAACCCTACCACCCATGTATTAAATATAAAATAGTAATTTAGTAAGGTCACAACATTATGATTTTCTTTTGAACATATGTATGATCTTCCTATACAAAATATAAATACAGTAAAAAAATCACATATTTATCATTGGTCGTCTTCTTTTAAACATGTGAATAGAAGGATTAATTGTGGATATGCATGCTCATATGTATGAGAAATAACAGTAAATTGCCTATTGGATTGATATGAATTTTTTTACCACACTTACGTGTTGGATCAAGGGTAACCAAACCTTTCTAGTTTGGACCACCTATTTTGACAAATTGTTTCAATTTGGACTTGTTTTTTTCTCCAGCTCCCTCCCTCCCCTCTCTCATCGGTGGTGGTATTACGCTCTTCTCAAGAGAACCATACGTGAGACTCTTGCCTTATATGGCTCTGTCCTGGAATCTGGATCCCCCTCCTCTTTCCTTTGACCAACGGCTCCCTCCCTCTGCTCTATCCTCTTCATATCATCAGTGGCACCGTCAATGATGACCTCGAGTTCTGAGGCTAGCTAGTGTAGTGCGTGCGGGAAACCTCAACCTTGCCACAAGTGTCGATGTTGTCTTTAGCTAGAGTCTAGTAGATAGTGTGCTTGCCACGCTCAACCTAGACCTCTGCCCCGTGCTCAACCTTGAGCACAAGCATCTTAGTTGATGCACTCCACCTTGAGCTCCGTAGGCACCATCACCGCAGTTGATCTTTTGCCTCCATCGGTGATGTGCTCCACCTTGAGTCCTACTAGCTTTCATGTTGCACTTGAGCTCTAGTTCGACTGATCAGCGCCATGCTCCATCTCAACCTTTGCCAACATTGACGCATCGCTTGAGCTCGAGCTCCACATGTCCCCCTCTATCCTAGCAATTGGTTTTTTTTGTTTGTTTCTTTTATTTTTTTAGCTCAAGTGAAAACATAGGCTGGGGAGATTCAAGTTTCATCTCAAGCGCATGGCAATGGTGGCCGGTGGATGCTCGATTAGCTACCAATCTGTCATCGGTGGTTCTTTCACCCTCCATAGAAACATAAGAGAACTAGAGAAGAGAAAAAACTGGAGGTAGAAGAACAGGTGTAGCCTGTAGGGCAGAATTTTGGTAAACATACATGGTCCATTTACATACATAGTTTAAGTTATAACAATAGTAAAAAAAATTGTAAAATTTGCTATGGGACATCAAAAAAACGTGTAATTAGCTGGGAGACACTGCAAAAACGCTTATTTGCTATAGGACACCACCAAAAACTGGTAATTAGCTGCTGGACACCCACGAGATTATTTTATTATATCCGGAGAAATTGCAGAGAGAAACAACTGTGTAAGTACGATTCTACCCTTCGAATTTTTTTCTTTTTATTTTTTCTCTATCCTTCTCTGCTCCTTCTTCCTTATTCTTCTCTATCTCATTCTTTCTCTCTTTCTCTCTCTGCTCTTCAAGCGAGCCCGAGGGAGCGCTGGTGATCGTGCGACGAGGCGCGGGCCAGTGCGGGCACCTCGGTTGGAACGGTGTTGCGCGTTGCTGAAGTATGACGGCCTGTACTTGGGCGCCGGTGGCACCGGGATGTACTGGCGGCGACCAAGCATGGGCTCTAGCACGAGGAGGCGGAGCTGGGTGGGGCTAAGGAGGAGGACGCGCCCGCCACGGGAGCCGACGACGTGCCACTCGGCGGCGTCGCCCAAGGCGAACACCCCGTCAGGATTACGCGTCGTGGCGCCGCGATGGTGGCTCCGACGGCAGTCCCCGGTGTCATTGATGCCGATAGGGATGGAGCGGTTGTTCGCCCAGGCGCCATGGTTGTGGTTGTGGAAGAACCCGACGAGGGGAGCCCCTGGCGCGCTGATGTGGAGGTCGCTGAAATGGTGGAGGAACCGGCGGCTAGTGAGCACGCGGCGGAACCGACTGTTGACGAGAGAGATGCGGTGGAGGCAGGTCGGCTGCGGCGGTAGCAGTAGCACGATGAGTGTCACCGGGACGCCTCGAAGGAGAATGTGGCGTCTCACCGTCCTCGTGTGGGTATGCAATGGCGTGTTCCAGCTGGTCGACGTGGCGCTGCGTGGGGAGAGAGAGGGGGGGCTTACATTTGAGCTTACATGTGGGGCCCACGTTTGGACTCATTTGAGCCAAGGGCAAACTTGTCTTTAATGATTGTTTCTCTATCCAATTTCTCCGGATATAATAAAATAATTCTGCAGGTGTCCAGCAGCTAATTACCAATTTTTTGTGGTGTCCTATAGCAAATTAGCGTTTTTTAGATGTCCTACAGCAAATTTTGCAAAAAAAAAAAAAAGCCAAAGTATGCAATTTGCTCGCGAAAAAAATTCCAGCTGCATTGCGCCCTAACCACCTGACACGTGTCCCCGCTCCCCGACATTTAAACTGTCGCGCCTGCCACCCCTACCCTCGTTGTATACCAAACGGCAATACGCGCCTCTCTCTCTCTCTCTCTCTCTCTCTCTCTCCCCTCCTTCCCTTCCCTCTCTCTCTCTCCTCAATTCCCCATTCCACCAACGCACGCACCAACCCGCCATTCCCTCCCAAAACCAAATCCCCCGTCGACGCGAGAGGAATCCAATCCTCCGAATCGTCTCCCAATCCCGCGCGCCGGTGAGCTCCCGTTCCGATCCCGCCTCAGTTTTTTTTTTCATTTTTTTTGCGCTTTATTTGGTGATCCAGCGCGCGAGCGAGCGAGCGAGCGAGGCGATGATTTTTGGTGTTTTTTTTGGATGGGGAGCATGGAGTTCATGGATGGGATCGACGGCGTTCGTCGTCGCGTCTAGTCTCGTGGTGGTTCGGCGAATGCGGTTGCGGCTGCTGTTTGTTTGTTGCGGGTGGTCTCGCTGGACGCGGAGGCGTGCGCATGACGCTATGGTGTTTTGGTGTGTGGGCATCTGGTTCCGTGACGCGGCGATGCTGCTGCTGCTGGGTTGGGGTGACCATTCAATTTGTGTGGCTATCGGATTCTGCGTTTTTTTTTTTGGGTTGTGTATGCGTTGCTTCATCATGCAGGCATGCGGTTGTTTACTGCCTCCAATCCCATGGTCGATTTCATGATTCCGGTACTTGTTAGTGTCGTGGGATTGTGCATACATGTGATTTTGAGGTGCGTTGCGGTGGAAGGCAGTGATCATGATTTATAAGGTGTCATGCGCCTGTGGAGTGGAAGTAGTTTTTGTCAATTCGGTCGTAATATGAATAGTTCGGTGTAACATGGTTGAGAAATTTCAGAGGGTTGTGTATACAGTGCCTCTGGAGTTGATTCTGCTGATTTGTTTCTGGGGTGAATTGCCCCGGTTATATGTGCTTCATGCGTCTCTGATGATTGGTTTGGTTGTGTTGTGGTTTGATCATGAACCCTGTTTGCTTCTTTTTTGGGTGATGAGTTCAGCATGCAGTTCTGGGGTGACTTATCCTGTAACTGTGATTGAAGCAATTATTTCTGTCACTTTTCAGTGATTACTCCATGTTGTTGCTATGAGCTCAAATTGAATGCATAGTTGGTTGTAGAAGCGCGGATGCTTTTCGCATCTATTACGATGCAATCAGAACATATTCTTATTGTTTGCTCACTTCTTTTCTTTTTTTGTTTTTGTTTTGGCAACGTTCCCATTCCTAATTATTTGATGGCTTCTAACTGTTCAAAATTCCATCACCCTCTATGTCAACCCTGAACAAAATGCAGATTGGCACATTGGATTTCCTTTTGCTTTAAGGAAGTTATCCTATTGCATATAATTTTCATATTTGTTGCTCCCAGTGTAGATCGACAGATACAATTGCTAATTAGTACAAAATGGCTATAAGCTTCAAATATTGGGATGACTGCTTGGATCCAGAGGATATGCAATTAATGTGGGCTGATCCTCATGTAAGTAAAGAGTGGATTGATGCTGGGGAAGGGCCGGGACAGAAGGTTCACCTGTCACGGGATCCTGATGGTGAGGCATATCTCACACAAACTGAAATGATGGTGAGTGATCAGCTGTAGCCAGTGTATCTTGACATCTAAAACCTGCATTAGTGGCAATCAAACCAAAGTTCATGTCATTATCTAAAAAGAAAAAAAACCAAAGTTCATGTAAATCATTGTATTTATTTTTTCGCAAGCTGTATTTCTGTACGTATCGTGTCTATTTTTTGAGCAGTTTATATTATACTTGGTTGTTACTTTTGAACAATAATTTCCTTGTACCTATGCTGTAGTGGCGTTAAATGCAGGTTATACTAGTGCCAGCAAATTGATTCACCGAAGTTTAAACAAGACAAAAATCAATCAGTGCTGTGAGTTAAGAGTCTAACATAATAGTTTTTACCTATATTTATCCAAGTGACTAAATTACTGTTGACAACTTTGTTACTGCTGCGCTGATCTAAACAAATTTTCGAAGCTATGGAAACAATAACAAATTAAGGGTCCTTTGCTTTATTTTCTTTTTCAAAACTGTACTTGTTATCTACTTATCTGTACAATTTTGGCTTAAAACTAAATTCATTGATTCTTCAGGCGGTGGCTGCAATTACTGTTCATAAGCATTTCAAGTCACAGCTAGACCCGGTATTGCTTCTTTTGCTTTATGACTTATCAATATTTGGATTTGTATATGTATCAAAGACACTGCTGAAGTACATTAAACATTATTTTTTACTTTCATCACTCATGCAGTATATGATAGGTGCCCTTGCAGAAATTGCAAGTGGAAGGAGACTCTTTGTCGATAATTATGACCGAAAGACTAAGGAGATCAAAGCTGGCATAATGCAGGTGACAATAGAAGTTGCTCAATGGCTTGGCAGGTACCATGAAACCTTGATAACCCAGATTTAGTAACTATCTTTTCTTCTATGTTTTCATACTAAATATTTGTTTTCTTTACCTTTAACAAGGGAATTGGGTTACAAGTATTATGACATTGAAGAAGATGCTAATTTGCTCTATTGGCCTTTTGTGAATGTCTACTTTGGTGCTGCTTATGCAAAATGGCTATTCTCATGTGACGATAAGTATGTATTTTGATTGTCAGATTATGCTTGACCATTGCAATTAATTTCCTTTGACATATTTTATCTTCTACTGCCAAACATAATTACTTGCCAAAAACACTTCAGAGAAAGAACTGAAGAATTCGTTGTTAGAGCTTACAAGGGAGGCAAAAAGAAGGCTGTTCACAAATCAACTTCCCCCATCTTTCAACGCTATCTTTATGTGAAGGAGGCCTTGCTGTCTATGAGGTTTCACCCTTAATAATTTATTTCCATATTCAGCTTCTAACTTTCTTATTCTGTGAAAAGTGTGCCTTAAGCACTAAACAAATTCGTTTCTCTTAGCACCTGTGAACCTCCAAGGTCCAATTTTAGAGGTATTGAGGTTATTTGGAAGCCTAGCAAACCTTTAAGTTGGAGAAAATTGGTTTGAACTTCTCAAAACAACTGGCCATTGAAGATTTGAGGTAAAAAACCTAAAATTTTACTTATGACATGTCACATAATTTAAAGAACAGTAGTTTTCATCTCAAGTTTGAACCCCTGAACCTGACCCCTGAGCTGTGCTATGTGGACCTTCTATGCTGGCAGGTTAAACACATGATGGACAGCAATATGTTTAGTGACTTTCTTTACTGTAATTCATGCTCACCTGACCTGTCGAAATACCAAGTTAATTAAAACACTGATATTTCTTAATTCAAACATGAGTGTTTCTTGATGGTTGCATCATTTGCTCGGCCTCTCAAATATATTCAGAATTTCAAGCTCTTCTGAGTTTTCCGTTAGGGTTAGAAACATATTCAATGGATCGAAATCCAAAAGTTATGTTTGTAGAGGAGCTATTATTTTATTTTACTTTAGTTCCAGTTCTGAACTTGCTGACAAACTGCTTCTTGCTATTTTGTCTGCAGACAGCCAGAAAGTTTTAATGATTTAACTCCTAATCTCCTAGCCAATTCCTCGAGCACAGGTTAAATTTTACTGTGTTACCTTTTTATTTATTTAAATAATTTTCTGCTATTCAAGGTTTGTGGTTTGTCGAGATGTTAGCAAATACTAGGTTATGATTTTAGGATGTTGATTCTTGTTTTGATTCCAGAGAATTGATATGCTTCTAACATTCAAGCTGACATCTTGTTATCACATTTGAGTCAGAAGGACAGTTGATTTATTGGGATTCCAAGGTATCAGAGGTAGATATGGATGCGATGTGGAGTCAGCCCGATGTGATTAAGGAGTGGACAAAATCTGGTGAGAGGCGAGGAAATGTGAGGTTTTCTCATGACTCCAAGAGGAGGCCTTATCTTTCTCGAGTTGAGGTGAAGGTAAAAGATGATTCTTTAAATTTTTTGTAGTTACTTTGCATTTGCAGTATACGGGCCACCTTTTTTTACCATGCTAAAATGTTGACATACATATGTTTTTGTGTAAAGCTACCACTATAATCTTATTAATATTCTTGTGCTGTTAAAATTGCATCCTTGATTTGATCAAGTGAACTGCTCGTGTGGATGGCATGTAATAAAATCAACTTTGTAGTTTGTAGGTGTGGCTGCAGTGCTATACATTTCCTATCATGCCATACAAATTACATGGACAAATATTGTTCACAGAAGCATTACTTATACTTGGTGCCATAGCTATTCCTTCTTTTTGGAACAATCCCAGACTCATGCCTTGTTTGATACAATAATCCTATATCTGCTCACCAGTAAAATGTCTTGCAGGTTTCATGTATTTGTTATTTTATTCACCAATACTTAATTTCCATCCATCTCAGACTTACGTGGTTGTAAATTTTTTTCTCAGGCTGTTGCTGAAATAACCATATCACGTCATTTGAGCTCAAAAGGAGTAACACCAGTAAGTTTTTTTGTTTATAAATCAGTGAACATATAGTATCTGTATAATGATACTAATTATGTATTAAATTTGTTGTTTTATATCGCTTTCTGTATCACCTATAACATGGCCCTCCCTTATTTTAAATATGTGATGAGGCCAACATTTAGGCAAACTGAAGAAATTCTTTTGGCTCTTAACCTATTTGCTTTGTTGCATGGTATTGCTTTTCTAAGTCATACATTTAGTACTTTAGCATGATTATCCATCACATCAGTGCTGATACTCATCTTGTTCTTTTTTTACATAAAACTCATCTTATTTTGGTTGTCGATTCATGTAACATCATTGCATTAGTTAATGGATTTGTTGTATATTTTGTCAACAAAGCATTTTCTCTATTTTGTGGATATTCTAAAATTATGCAAATGTCCATAGATTGTGTTAGTATATATGTCCTGGTCAAAATGGTGAATAAAGATGGTGTTGGCCTATTTGGGTGCATGTTACAATAACAGTATTTACTCTTATTTTAGCATTCCAAGAAAGCTTGAGATATTTAGTAAATTCTCTATTCTCATTCATATCTGCCAGGAAGCCCTAGCTGCTCTTGCTGAGGTGTGCAGTATGCGTTTTGTCCATGGTGTTCGTTCTCGTACTGGCTTGATGGGAATAGACTACCCTACTGCAGCATGGCTTTACAGGCAAGCATGAAATTAAGTTTACAGTTGTGTTTTAATTATCTATAAAGCTTTGCTTTTTGTCTAACAGTTTTGGTGAGCTATTTGCTTAATCCTAGTAGGACCTTACCAGTTCCTTTTGCCCTTTTACTAGTTATGAATGCTTACAGAGTAATGCACTGTTCAGGATGGCTGAACTATTGTTTGGACTATACCTTCATACATATTCATATGGTGATTTAAACTATGATAATTTATTTTGGTCTACTACTTGTCTAGTTTATGTTACTTCAGATGTCAGGCAATCATATTCTAGAGAAGATTAATCTGGAAAACAAATAGGCATAGGAGAAGTTAGCTGCTTAGGCTATCAGAAGACACACTGCAGTTACTCTCGGTCGGTTATAATATTATAGTTTTCATGAAGTTATCTTCACTTGCAGTTAGCTTTTTCCTGCAGAGATTGTGGCCATAGGGCGTATACTGTCAGCTCCGTAGATGATCTATACAATCCTTTTACATCAATGTACTTTGGCGCAGCTTACTTGGGATGGTTGTCACAATATGAAGGAAGGTTAGTGAGATTAAATGCTAACATGTTTTCAGCATAGTGAATAAATGTACTAGCGAAATGAAAAAAAAAACTGACACATTCTATCTTCTCTCTTTCAGAGAAAGAAGTCACGAGTTCATTGTTCAGGCATACCTTGGGGGACCAGAAAACGTTAGCCTTCAGGAGACTGGCCCATTTTGGAACAAATTCCTGGAGGCCTTAAGACTATACCAAGATCCAAAGAAGTATGCTTCTCCTTGCTGTTAACTTAAAATGGTATTTTTGTTTATAAGGTGGGCCTTACTGACCAATCAAAAAATGAGAGCATAAGTGTGTGAGTAGCTCTCATCAACATTTTTAGTAGCATTGACATCAAATATTCAAACTTACTCAAAAATGCAATTTTGACATGTTTTTAAAGTTTAGCTTTAAAACTACTCTAATTTTTGTAACTATATGTCTTATGAAATAGCTATACTAAAATAACTGAGTGATTGTACCTTTTCAGGGAACAAGCAAGCTGTTGTATTTTGTAAAAGTTGTCCTGATGTGCCCTTATGTCTTTGTTTGGTGAAGGTATTTATTTGATCCTAAGTACAATTTTCATCCTATTTTGCTACCTCAAATTTACAAGATGTGCATGTTTCTCATTGTATTATCTCATTCAATTCAAATACGTCTGAGCATAGCAAGGACTGCATAGTATGAAAATGTTATTTTACTGATATGGTTGTCTTACGAGACCCTTCATCCCACAATGTATGGTTTTGTGTAGTGTGTCTAGCTAGTCCCTCCCTAGTTGGCATAATATTTATTTTAACAGTTTGTGCAGACTAGTGCATGCTGATTTTTATTCTTATAGATAAGGGATAAGTTACTACTTGAGCAGTAGCACATCAGATAGGCAATTCTAGCCGACAGATTGACCTATTCCATACTCTCTGTGTCCCTAAATATAAGGGATTTTGGTTGGATGTGACGTATCCTAGTACTACAAATCTGGATATGAAGTATGTTCAGATTCATAGTACTAGAATACATCCCATCCACCCAAAATTCCTTATATTTTGGGATGGAGGGAGTACCTTGGAATCTTTAATAGTCACTTGGATGTGAGTTTTGACATTGATGCATAAACTCTCCTCATTTTATGTCAGAGAATGCAGTTGGATTGTATTATTGCAAAAATGCATTTATTGATATGAGATGATATGGCAGTCCATCTAGTATTATATATTTTAAGGTAATCACTTGCAGTTAAGCATAAGGGTAGATGTGATTTTGTTTTGGATGCCCCAATTTTTTTCTTCTTTGCTGGTCTGGGTTTGTCTGCCACAGTTTTTCTCTTCTTCCAAGTACTATGGCGCAGTCACACAGATTTCCTGTGGGTTCTCAAAAGAAAAGCACCTTTAATTTCCAGATAATTCTGATCGCAAGTAGTAAGCTAAGCCTTCTTTAATTTGAGTCAACTTGGAATAGTTGAGCTGGGGGCACCAGTTGCAGTCATTACTCATAAGTTCTATACCAACATTCAGTGGTGGTTTCTCGTTTGTTTGTATTTATCTAACTCTTGTTTCTGCACATTAAATTTGAAAAGTATCATCAGTACTCTATATAAATTAATATCAAAAGAAAAATGCTACTCCCTCCGTTTCACAATGTAAGACTTTCTAGCATTGTCCATATTCATATATGTGTTAATGAATTTAGAGACACATATATATCTAGATTCCTTAACATCTATATGGATATGGGCAATGCTAGAAAGTCTTACATTGTGAAACGGCGGAGGTATATCCATGATTAGTGAACTATTAATGGCGTCTGTTCTGCAAAATTTCAGGCTCCCACTCAAAGGATTCAACGCTAACTAGCAACGGGCTTGCTTGGATTCCATTTGTACATATTTGGTCATTTGATACCCTGCTCGTGTTCCAGTTTTCAACTGTGGTTGATCCCCACTGGGTGCTCACAGAGCTATGCCCTCCTCTTCTTCTGTCCATATATTTTGCTTTTCTGTACTAAATATATTAACGGCCTTTTTTTTTCTGCATACCGGTATGTTATAAAAATCACTTTTGATATATAGATACCCAAAAGGAATTGACTCAAACAAAATTAAAAAGGAAAAAGGTTCAATTACATAAGACTACTGTTTTAGGAAAAATGTTTCATGGAGGATTGTTAGTTCTTCATTACAGACTAGAGAATGTAAAATTTTCAGGCATATTGCTTATGGCTCATTATACATCTCAAATGAAATTAGGGTCCCCTTTTTTATTTTTTATATCATTCCTATGATGAGCCCTGGAATTTGGTACTAAAGAAAGGCATGGTCCAATACATGTTTTTGGAGTAGATTTGTCAGCTATAGGCGATTTCAGCTTAGATTTTGAAACAGGACCCAAAAATCACTGTTACGTTGCAGTTCTGAACAGTGCCATGTTATCGTGTTAGGATTGCAGAGCCCCCAGTACTGAATTCACAGTCATTTATATATCACGCAGCAAGAAATGGTGGCAGCTTGAATCGTAGCCGACAAATCTGTTGATCCCATGCCAAATTGCGATGTTTGACTCCATCTGATGATTATTCCTGCCAGTTTACCATAAAAAAAAATTTCTTCCAAACTTGCTGATCTCATGTGATTCTTATTTAGAATACCTGCAACTAGTAGACACTTTCCCCAGTTGTATCTCATCTCACTGCCTGAGTTAAGTTAACCATTAACTTTGTACCAGTTCAAATCAGTGACAATCACCAAACCAAACAGTGCGAGCATGTGAGCTCGATCTTGACAAGCAAGCAGAACTGTAGCATGAACCACCAGCTGCTGAGGATCCAAAGCAAATGGGGATCATCAGATCGATTGCTCATCGGCGTACTACTGGAGATGATGGGCTCCAGGGCAACCTTGTCGGCAGTTGCCTTCCAGGATGGATGGATTAAACCCTAAAGTGCATGAACTTTTTCCAACTTTTCTAGTACTACAACTACACTGGTTAGGAATCATGGAACCGTTCGCTTTAAGCAATGTCTTCTCATCAACAAGCTCAGCTCATCAGTCCAATCCATTCGCAGAATTCAGGGGAGTGTGATTAGTACTACTATAATCCAGAGAGACAGGGCATCTTGGTTAGGGAAGAATGTGTGCAACGTGGGTCCTCCCATTGCCTGCCCATTAGATCACAGCATATTCACATGCACACTGTCTGTCCTCCCGTGGATGTGTATGCATGGCCACTGCTGCAAATTTGGGTCGATTTTTGTTGGAGAAGAATTTGTTCTTTCAAAGGTGACGTCGCAGTAGCAGAGGATGAAACCGTTGTCTGCCTGGAAATTTCTTGAAAAACTTTACGCAGTTTTATTTCTCTCTCAAAAAAGGGGAAAAACAAAAAAACAAAAACGGTTTGCGAGATGGGATCAGATGCGTGGGTGGGCACGGTGAGGCTGCCACGGCGGTGCGTGATGGGGGGATCTCATCGCATCGGTGGCGCGGCGCGACAAGCAGCGGCCCATGACGACTGTGGCGTCCGCCGTGGCTGCATGCGCCGCTTGTGCGTGGACACAGTAAATTCCTAACTAGTGAAACTCAACGTCATGTATCTTATCGTTAGAGTTTTTTTTAAAAAAAAAAAACGGAAGGAGAAGGTCCTGACTGCTGAGGCTCACCATCCATCATGGGTCCACGTGTCAGTTACTCATTTTTCTCCGAAGCATGAGCGGCACTAATCCATGGTATTGCTGTTGGACCACACGCTGCCCACCGTTTTCGACTTTTCTGGAACCAAGAAACCAATCTGCATGGAGTTTCCAGCGTTTAGCAACGTACTACGGACGATGACCTGCTTACCATTACTCCGAGTTACTGCTACCTAGTGCCCCAGTCCAGGCATAAACCCACATAGTTTGTGTGCTGAATTTGTTTCAATTTAGGGCCTGTTTAGTTCCCAAAAAGTTTTTTCCAAAAACATCACATCGAATCTTTAGACACATATATGAAACATTAAATATAGAATTTTTTTAAAAAGCTAATTACACAGTTAGGACGGAAATCGCGAGACGAATCTTTTGAGTCTAATTAGTCCATGATTAGCCATAAGTGTTACAGTAATCCACATGCGCTAATGACGGATTAATTAGGGTCAAAAAATTCGTCTCGCGGTTTCCAGGTGAGTTATGAAATTAGTTTTTTTATTCGTGTCCAAAAACCCCTTTTAACATTCGGTCAAACGTCCAATGTGGCACCCTAAAATTTTCTTTTCGCGAACTAAACAGCCCTTACAAATAGAACCAAATTTGGCACTTGTTCAAACTAGTGGAGTACTAGGACACCAGTATCTTTGGACATCTTTGAAATCATGATTTGTAATTTTGTATGGTTTTAATATGGTCACAGTCTCACAGACACACATTTTATTTGACTTAACCTTGGACCTATAAATAAACACATCTCACCTCACCTCACCTCACCTACCAAGAAAGCCAGCCAGCACACACTCTCACTCTCTCACTACTCCACTCTGCCACCGCTCAGCGGCAAGCCGGCAATGGCGGATGGGCGAGGTGGCGTCGGCGGCCAGCCGCCGTCGTCGGTGGCGGCGGCGGCGGTGGTGGCGCGGCGGTGCGGCTGCGGTCTGGGCAGGCTGGTGCGGCGCCTCCGGCGTCAGGCGGCGCTGTGCGCGGCGCGTCCGGCGCCGGCGTCGAGCCGGCTCCGCGGTGGCCGGTGCCAGTACGACCCGCTCAGCTACGCGCGCAACTTCGACCGCGGCGGCGTCGACGTCGCCGGCGGGCTGGACGACGACTCCGACGCCGCGCAGCTCTACTACAGCTACACCTTCTCCTCCCGCTTCGTCCTCCCCGCCGCCGCCGCCGCCGCCGCTCGCGCCCACCCGAGCAGCCTCGCCGCCGGCCGCACTGCTCCAGCCACGGCCACCCATTAGATTTTTCTTTTCGCTTTTTCTTGATGATTTTGAGCTTCTTCTTTTGTTTCTTCTCGATCGCCATGCATCTCCCAGCCATGGCTGCAAATGAGATGAGATCGAAGGGAAGGATGAAATTGTGAATATTGGAAGAGAAATAATAGCACGACATCGATCGATCTATCTATCTCCTGCAAGCGAAGATCCGTTCATTTGTCGGATGGATGTGTACTGTACAGATGTGATTAAGATTAATTAATTGCGATCGTGCACCGATCTTGGGGAACCCAAGCAGCTATCTGAGAGTGTAATTGAAGTGATTAGTTGATCAACATGTTGATCAAGATTGCGTATGGCATGGAGAAGGGGAATATATACGTGCGTTCGCTGGATCAGCTGGATGGTGACGATAGATGAATCGTGGATGGATGCGAAGGGAATACTAGACACGATAAGTGATGGGCTAACTGCCTACCTAGCTTTGGTGGACAAAGATGTATGCTCACATAGGATTGAATGAATGTGACGTTTATTACAACGTTTCTGAAACCAAACTCTATCGACTTGTTTGGCAACACGAGGGAAGAGAATTAGGAGTTTACATGATCCATTGATGATGAGATTAAGATGAAAATTTAATTTTTAATCCCAATATCTTATTTGGTAGAGGTGGTGAAAGTCGATAAGAAGTTTGGTTAGAGATCGGGTCATTAATAAAAACAGATGGTTAAGATTTATTTAGGCAAAATAAATAAGGAATTATCTCCCAATTACCACCCCTACCCAGGTATTGAAAATGAGGTAGTTCCTTCCTCAATTCCCCATCCACATCCGGCCATCCCACCAAAATTACTATGTATCCCAACCAAACAAAACAGTTAATAACCTCATCACTTTAAACTTCCAATCCATTATAAAAACTCCCTCCAATCAAACATGTCATATATCTAGATACATCATATTAGAAAATATCCTATTCGATTCTAGTTTTAATATTTTCGGACGAAGGGAATAGTGGAGCAACACAATTATTGTGAATTAAATTTAAAAAAATATACCATTTATTTTTTATTTCTCAGAAATATACTAGATGTAATTTTATTGGCACAAATATACCATTGATATTATGATGTCGATATTATGGTGTCACGTGGAGAATGAGTGAGACCGTGCGAGACTAATTAAGATAATTAATAACTGATTATAATTAATTAATCATTTAATTTTTGAAATACTCTCGCAGACTTGTTGCGCGAGACCGTTCACATCGTCACTTTCGCACAACGGTTCAGAGAAACCATCAGTATATTTGTGTCAAAATTTGCATATAGGGTATTTCTAAGAAAAAAAATAAAAAGTATATTTTCAAATTTAATTTCAATTATTGCTTCACCCTGAAATCACCATTTTCTCTCCAGTTGAGTGAGAGCTCAGCTAGCTAGCGGTTGACGCACCAGGTTCAGTGGGTCACCACGGAAGAAGCTCATCGGACGTACTATCTTTTTTTTTTACGTGGGTTAGTAACGTATAGGCTCTAGGGTTTCCCTTGTTACCGGTGGTTACCGTAGTTATCGGGTTTACCGCGGGGTATGGTAATATAAATACCGCGGTAACCTCCTTAAATTTAAATAAATTTAAAAAATAATTTGAATTTTTGATAAATTTTGCACGGTTTTTTATGGTTTTCCACGGTTACCGCGGTAACCGCACGGTAACCGTGCTTACCGCCGGAGCGCGGTAACTCTGGCCCCGGCGTTTTGGGAAACCCTGATAGGCTCACAACTCACAGGCTATAGGGTTCACATATTTAGGCTTGGTTTAGTTCCTAATTTTTTTTCTCAAAAAGTCATATATAGATAAAAACAAAAACTAATTACACATTTTGTATGGAAATCACGAGACGGATCTTTTGAGGATAATTAGTCAATGATTAGCCATAAGTACTACAGTAACCCACATATGCTAATGACGGTTTAACTAGGTTCAAAAGATTCGTCTCGCGGTTTCTAGGCGAGTTATGAATTTAATTTTTTTATTCGTGTCCGAAAACCCCTTCCGATATCCGGTCAAACATATGATGTGACACCTAAAAATTTTCTTTTCACGAACTAAACAAGGCCTTAGCCACTCAAAATCAAACAATTGTAACTGCTGGTTCTGTCCACCACTGCAAAAATTACGGGGGTAGAGGAGGAAGGCTGCGTTCGTTCCAGATACATTGAGCGCACGCTTCCCAAACTACTAAGCGGTGTTTTTTTTTAAAAAAAAATTCTATAGGAAATCTGTTTAAAAAAATCATATTAATCCATTTTTGAGTTTTAAAATAGTTTATACTCAATTAATCATGCGCTAATGACTTACCTCGTTTTGCGTATCTTCCCAATCTTCTCAGATGAGATGCCCGTGCATGCATGCTGATTGTAGTGCATATGAATGTGTGTGTGTGTTTTTTTTGCGGGGAAATGTGTTAAAGATTGAACTATGGTTGCAAGTTTCTAGCTATATATGAGTTGTATAATCGGATTGTACGTATATCAGTACTTTTTAATTTTTTATAATACTAGAAATACAGTAATCTCTCTGCGCGCAATTGTACATGAGCACTTGTGTCCATAATGTTTTTTTTTTAAAAAAATCCATATCCTATTTATTCACATTAGCATCGAGATTCATTATATCCTTTGCGAAGTCTCCAGCTTTTGTTTTGTTTTGATCGTTTTGACTTATAGCTGATAAGGCATAGAAAAATGAACAAAGCCAACAAAATAAATTACAGATATAAAATTTATATTTGTGTTATTCTTGATTTAAAATCTAATATTAAAAATAGGCTAAGATAAAAAAAATGTAGAATCAAATTAGAAATTTCAAAATTGAGCTACGGCTGATAAGATAACCCATCAGAGGCTTTGTGAATGGATGTGATTGTGTAGAGCGTGAGGTGAGTTTAGAGTTGGTTGCGCGTTAGAAATTTTTACGGTGCGAAATGGGCTATAACGAAGGGAGGCAAATTAGACTTTTTTCTCCAACAGAAACAACGCGGAATTTTACCAGGCCTGGAGCCCACATAGAGAAACCTCCGGCCCACCGAGCCCACCACCCCCGCCCGCGGCCGCCGCTGCCTCTCTCCTCGTCTTCCTCGCGCTGACTCTTCTCCTCCTCCTCCTCGCGTCCTTCTGACCCAAGGGCGACCGCGTCTCCCTCTCTCTCTCTCTCTCCGCCGCCGACGCCGAGGGCTCCACGAGAGGGAGGTGGGCGGCGCGGCCCTTCGCCGGAGGGAGCGCTCTCCGCCGCCGCCGCTCCCGCTCCCGCCGGCGCGGGAGATCCGGGCGTCGTCTCTCGGTAAGCCCCGCCTCCCGCCACCTTTCCTCGATCTCTCTGTTCCCAATTCCGTGGGTGATCCCGTTTGGATTGTTGGCTGCATGCGTGGGTTGGGTGTTGCTAGCTTGGGGGGGGGGGAATTCTCTCTCGGCTCGTAGCTGAGGGAGGAATCATCGCCTCTGTTTCTAGGGCTGTGGAGCTGATCCTGGCAGCATATGGTTAGGTTTCGATTAGTCGTCGGCTTCGTTTCGATTGCTTGATCCTGCTTAGTTCTAGTTTGGATTTTTAGTTTGCTATATGTGTGGAGAGACGTGCGGTCTCGTCTTGGTAAATTTGTGTTCATGAGTGTTGAGTTGGTCCCGTGTCATGGCCGCCTTGCCACTGCCCAGAATTCTAACCCTAGCTTGTTTGCCGGAGTTCATGAGCTCGCCGGAGAGGCGGAGGGTTTGTAGTTGCTGGTGTGGTGGCGCCGCGCCGGAGCCTTGGAAGGAGCTGCTGTAGAGGAGAATTAGGTTTGATGTTCTCTTTGATTTGGGAATGGAGCTTACTAACTAGTGAAATGGAGCTTCAAAGAAGTGAGATAACCAAGATGCCCTCCTTCACCATCGCGATCGTACTCTCCTCTGTTTCCGATCTGCAGTGCGAGCTGGAGTTCCTCGCCTGCGTGACTAGCAAGAAGCACGGTGTGGATGGATGACCACCCTGGCCTTGCCCCGTGTTAGGTCCGCACCTGCATCTTCTTGTAAGAACAGTGGGTCAACTCGTAGGAAACCATTACCATGGTCAGTGATGATGGATTGCTGACGCGCGCTTAACGTAGTTCTGCCACGAGTGCAAACTTCCTAGATGCAAGAGTACTGTTCTGATGCCACATCTAAATTTGTTTATTTTGGTGTTGTTTTCATACTGTTAGGATCTCATGATTTGCTGTCTAGATGTTCTGTCAAAACAGGGCACTCCTAATTTCCTACCATTCGTTGCATTGTTTTTTCATGAAGTGATATGATGATTTTCTCTTGGAGTGATATTTTCTCTTAGTGATGGATCATAATTACATGATCACCCACATCGCGTATGTGTTAGGACGCTGCTCTCTTCTCTTTTTTTTTCCCTAAAAAAAGACGTGATTGGTCCCATGCATTTAATGAGTCTGAGTTTTGGAATGTATCTAAATTTGCCTTTTTCTGTGTTCAAATGTCACGTGACATGATACGTGCCAACTTTCCTTGTTTGTCCCAAATGTGTGGACCTCCTGGAACTACAAGATTGACATATTCTTCAAAGAATCCAATTAAGGTAGTTGCACCCCAACCTTAAGCTTAACCTGACAGCACTTTATTTTAGTACTGATGGTGTGTCAAACAGAGAGTAAGATGGCAATTTGGATCACTTGGCTTCTTGATATGTTGTTCAAAGTTAATAATGACATAGCGGATCATTTTTAACATTTCTTACATATTTAAGTGTGCATTTTTTTTCCTACTTGCTTGAATGTTGTAGTCTTCTTTTACACACACTTCTGGTTGACATGGAAAAAAATATTTATGAGATTTGGCATCTGGGTGTCATAGACTTAATTCGGTTTGATGTAAGTAGATGAGATGCTGCGAGTAAATTAGGAGGAACACATAGCCATGGTATGAACTGCCCTGCCATGACAGCTGCAACTGCAGCTGGGTAACTACACCAAATCCAGGCCATCCTTGGAGTGTTGGATATCCAACAGTAGAGGGGAGAAAAAAAGCCTTGACTAGAAATACAATTCATTCCGTATTTTCCCATCTCCCATCTCAGTTATCCAAACATTGATTTGTCAGTCAATGAGCTAAAACCTGTGCAATTGGCTTGGAACTAGCCGATCTGTGCCCTCTGGACACAAATGCCATCATTCTGGGAGACTAATAAGTCATAACTGGAGCCATGGGGGCATAGCTACCTTTTGTGGGTTATCTTTGGGACCTGCTTCTACCGGAAAACATCAAGACATGTGATTTATGCTGTACATGCATGAGAAGCTTCAAACTCTGTATGATGCATACTTATCCATGTTGGTTTGTAATAGCAGCCCACAAATTCACTTGTCCGTAACCAGTTTGACCGATAATGGCAGGGCTTGAATGTTCATGCAACTACCCACTTGCACAATATGGATAGTAGGAGTACAAAAGGTAATTTACCATCCCATCACAAATCATAGGGATGATTTTAATGGAAGGTTCTACTTTCTGTTTAGCTTGCACATGTTCTATCACATATACTGGTAGTTATGCATCTGTAATTCTATTCCACATTCAATGGAAGTCTCTTTCTGTTTAGAATGCTTAATGAACCAATAGAGATGAAAGTATTGAGATCATGAGTTGTGCTTAAAGTGCAACAGCAAGCTACATGGAACCGCAGCACTCAAGTTGCTCATTAATTGTACTATAAGCAACAAAAGTCGCAATCAAGTTGCCTTTGTTCCTTCAATCATTTTTTTCCCTGCATGCAAGTTTGTATGTCAGATACAATTTTGTAAAGGAAAAGCAGTGAGTTCCATTCTTATACCAAGGTATTCTCACTCATGTGTATTGTATTTGACAAAATACAAATTTAGAACCTATCATGATCTTTCTCGTTAATCTATACAAAAGATCAACTGATCAATACTTGCAACTGTTTCCCACAACGACAGGGCCTTTGGCTTTGGACGGACAAGAGCTGACATGGAACCATCCTCACAGCCTCAGCCTGTGATGGGTGTTGCCACTGGTGGGTCACAAGCATATCCTCCTCCTGCTGCTGCATATCCACCTCAAGCCATGGTTCCTGGAGCTCCTGCTGTTGTTCCTCCTGGCTCACAGCCATCAGCACCATTCCCCACTAATCCAGCTCAACTCAGTGCTCAGCACCAGCTAGTCTACCAACAAGCCCAGCAATTTCATCAGCAGCTGCAGCAACAGCAACAGCAGCAACTCCGTGAGTTCTGGGCTAACCAAATGGAAGAGATTGAGCAAACAACCGACTTCAAGAACCACAGCTTGCCACTCGCAAGGATAAAGAAGATAATGAAGGCTGATGAGGATGTCCGGATGATCTCGGCAGAAGCCCCCGTTGTCTTCGCAAAGGCATGCGAGGTATTCATATTAGAGTTAACATTGAGGTCGTGGATGCACACGGAGGAGAACAAGCGCCGGACCTTGCAGAAGAATGACATTGCAGCTGCCATCACCAGGACTGATATCTATGACTTCTTGGTGGACATAGTTCCCAGGGATGAAATGAAAGAAGAAGGGCTTGGGCTTCCGAGGGTTGGCCTACCGCCTAATGTGGGGGGCGCAGCAGACACATATCCATATTACTACGTGCCAGCGCAGCAGGGGCCTGGATCAGGAATGATGTACGGTGGACAGCAAGGTCACCCGGTGACGTATGTGTGGCAGCAGCCTCAAGAGCAACAGGAAGAGGCCCCTGAAGAGCAGCACTCTCTGCCAGAAAGTAGCTAAAGATGATACAGTGAAGTTGTGACATTGATATACATTGTCCTGTGAACTTAGGGCCTCTAAAACTCAGTGCTCTTGTCAAAACTATTCCCATGATTGTTGGCTGAAACGGGTAATCTGATTAGGTCTTAGGCTTTCCTAATGTTAGTTCTGCTCTGCTATGGCAGCAGTAGAAAAAAAAAAGATTGTGATTTGGTAGGTGATTTGCAACTAATGTAGTAACTGTACCTTACCTTTCATCAGTTTCTAATCCAATACTCAAAAGTGCTGGCATGTGGAGACCCTTGTATGAATTGAGTGTTTGTTCATGTCATGCATCAGTCTGTTGCCTCATTTATCAGTCATCATGCCTCCTGCTTTGCAAGAATCTTGCCTCCCTGATTTGGCAGTCATCAAAGCAGAGGCTGATGTGCAAAGCATCAGGACTGCTGCTGCTGAAGCATGGAAAAAACAGATGGTTGGTTTCTTTCTGTTGAATCCTATTCCTATTTGTATGTGTGAAAGTTAACTGCCTGTGTATTGACTTTGGATGAAAGTGGGTGGGACAAGTACCCTTGCATCGATAGTCATATCCTGTATAAACTTTGGGCAAATTCTCTAGCTTGTTCACTGAACTCTCAAATTTCTGGGTTTACTGTTCATAAATGCTCGTCTTCTTCAGGATAAATTTAGATTGTAGTACAGTCCATAAGCACAAAACGCACTTCATTTGGTATCTACAGTCCAGGTACTTGTAGCTGAATGCCTGAATTTGTGCCTAGCTGCTAGCAGGCAAGCAAGCGGATGGTTTTGAGTTTGGTGGATCTACAAGTTCGACTCCGTTTTATATGATAGCCATCAAGTTACGTATCAGAAGCATAAGATTTCTTGCTACACACCTTATCATATGTCTGAAGCTCCAACCCAAATGGGGCATTTTTATTACCACAGTTTTAGGTAGATTAGGACTTTTCAGAGTACAGGATTGTGAGAACATAGAAACATAAAAAATGCATGAGTAAAGCGTCATGCCCATTAATTGAATTCCTATAGGAACTTAAAACATATAAAATTTCAAAATTACTGTTTGGATGACACAAACTTTATGTTACTGGAAGAGAAAACCATGAATTTCTCCGAAATTCCTATAAATTTTAGGAGAGTTATTCTCTATTGTTCCAAAGAACCACACATGAATATTTTTTCCATACGAATCAAATCCTTCAAAATTCCTCTAATTTTTCTTTGTGGAGCCCTTGAACATGGGTAATGTGCTGGTAGCAAGAACTAATTAATTAGTGGATCCATTGTACATGCATGGTATCTAACGTAGCTACTCCCTCCGTCCTAATATAAGTGTAATCCAATACAGATGTAATATATTATAGAACTATAAAATTGTTTAGATTCATAGTTTTAATATATGTTATATTTGTACTAGATTTTACTTATATTGAGACAAAGAAAATATTTTATTCTCTTTAAAGTTTAGAGACAGTAGGTATATAGGCATCCCGCTGGTAGAAGCTGCATCAACTTGCTTGTTGCTGTAAACAAGGCACGACTTAACTTCGGAAAACACAGACCGGATATATATGGTGATGGTTTTGCGTAAGTCCTTTGGGGTTGCTCCATCGGCCAACTCCTCCATCGACACACCTAGCTACTACATTCAGATCATATCGAAGCTTATTTTAAGTTTACACTACGTATCTTATGTGCAATAAAAATGAAACCCCTTCTGTTTCATATTATAAATCGTTTGATTTTTTTAATAAATTTCATTCAACTAAAAGAAGTTTGACTTAAAAAAAATAAACGACTTATAATATGGGAGTAGTGAATTTTACCCCAACAGTAGACCGCGAGGGATAGCTGTTACTGTGAGGATGAACGACAGATGTGACTTTTATAGACACATATATACTCTTGCATAGTTGACGCTAGGTTTTTCTTTCTGGAAAAACATATATGCGGTTTCTTTCGAAAGGATATAGAATTAATGCAAATAACAAGGCCTAGCTTTATGGTGTAATTAGCATATTCTATACATAGGTAACCAAGATACGCTCAAATAATTAATTACTTGTCCTCGCAAAAAAAAATAAAAAATAAAAAATTAATTACTTGCAAATATGGCAAAATCTAATCAATAAAAAATCTCAGCAGAAGAAGAAAATAAAGCGAATTAAATTATGATTAATATAGTGGATATGACAGCTACAGTTGGTACAGCTTCAGCTCCACGAAACAAGAATCTCGGAGTGTAGGAGCTGTATACCAAACGGGCCATAATTTTCAGAAACGGAGCGGCAACATCCTTCTGTATTATTCGAGATCTCAAAAATATTTAGTACAACTCTAATTCCACGAAACAAGAATCTTCAAGTAAGAGATGCACCAAATTAAACGTCGCTCGAACCAAAAGACATCCACATATATCGTCGACACAATTTCGTATAATTTTATTATGCTAGGATTAAATGATACATCACAGACCATGATGCATCATCATCATAATTAATTATTCAGTTCTTCTTTGGAGGAGGGAGAGTACAAAAGGTGCATTGGCATCCCCCGGACGTACACTCGCCAACAGCCCCAGCACCTATTTGCGACTTGCAGTTATCATCGCACGTTGTGGGAGAACAGGGGCCGGGTACGTTGACGCTCTGACAATCGGCCGACACCTTCATCGACATATCTGCAAATTCAGATCAAATCAAAACTTATTAAGTTTTCACATGTGCGTATTCTATATAATCAAAAAGAAAAGACGATCTTCGTCATATAAATCGATATATAAACAGTACTACCTCCATCGATCGTACAAGTACTTCATTTTATTTCTAGATATGAACTTGGATAAGAGAAAAGAAATGGAGTTATTTTGGGACGACGAGAAATTTACCCGAATAGTGGGCCGTGAGAGAAAGGGCCAGCAGCAGCGTGCAGAGTAGCTTCACCATCCTATGCATGGCTATAGCTGCTTTACGTATGAATTGACGGCGAATTGCAAAAGGGAGGCTGCGGCAGGGGTGCTGTTAGCTAGGCTAATCCTGGCTGTGAAGGTGATGGCTATCTGATTGGGTTGGCATGGCTTTTTATAGCTGCTATGGCCCCCCTTTTCTTTTTTGAAACACACTATTCGATTTCTTAATAATTTGGAAAAAAGTTATGATTGCAAATAATAAAAGGCCTATCTTTATGGTGTAATCAACATTTTCTATATATACACATATATAGGTGACCAAGATATGCACAAATAAATAATGCCATTAATAACTGATTGTATATGTACAATAGCTAGCCAAATCATACCCAATTAAACTAGGAATAATAGATATGATAGGGTTGATTAATAGGGACCAGATTTAAGCTTGCTGGTATATGCAGGCATTGATTCATTTCAAATATCAATGTAGGGATGGATATCGAGTCAACTCAGTTCATCCGGGCTCATTAGGATAACGAATTGGATTGGCTCAGCTTGCTATGCTAACGCGCTAAACACTTGGCTCGGCTTGTGTGCTAGCTTGAGCCAGAGCCAGCTTATTTAGCTCGTGAGCCAAAACAAAAAAAAGGAGAAGGGGATGCCACGCTCGAACCTCGTTGTGCCGTAGTTGACATTGAGCATGGGGTAGGGTCAGGAACCCGCGGTGGTGCGACGACGTCTGGCGCTGGCGGGTTAATTGACAGCGGATTTAATCGAACCTAGCCTTGGGACATGACGCCGGTGAGGAGCTTTGTCCAAGAGGCCACCATCCCAGAACGGTGGCTCGTTGAGGGGGTTACCTTCCCGGCGGTGCTTGCTCCAAGTGACCGGAAAAACTGATGATGGCCTCAATGAGGTCTAGGCCATCGTCCAGTCGAAGAGGGTGTCCTAGGTGGAGCCGCCGCTACAGGTGACCGAGGCAGTGCTACTGTGGGAGTTCATGTGCGGTGCGGTGGTGGACTTCGACCTCACCATGGACACCTTTGGGTACGAGGAGCTTCCGTACATCATATGGGAAGGGGATAAGGTTGGCACGAGGAGGGGATAAGGTTAGTGCAAATGCGCTTTGTTTGTCCGAGCCTCGTCCAATCCTATTTACTGGTTAAGAGGGGGCAAATATAGTGGAAAACAATTTCTTTCCTTCAATCCAGTATGTGTCCCATATTAGTACTAAATGGTCAGACTACAAGATATCAGTACACAATAAAATAACAAGGGAATACCAGCTAGTATGTACCATCCCTATTTTCTTATATTGAGTTTGTAACGACAAATGAATTACTCCCCCATTCACGAACCCTCGTTAGTTTTGACCAGAACTAGATAATATTAGACCGCTATTTTTTTAAGCAACTTCAAAATTATTAGGATCATGTGTGCGTACTCTTATTAATTAGTTTTAGATGATGAAAGTTTTTATTGAACTAATCGATTATATCAAGGTGATATAACTGCGGTGAGAACAATCGTGGCCTCTGCATAACTAGGATCGATGCATACAACCAAAGCGTAATCTTATTATGTTCGCTTGATGTTTGGGATCGTGGGTAATAGCTTTCATTGGCCATCATACCTCCTGCTTTACAAAAATCTTGCACTCGATTTGGCAGTCCCCAAGGGCCAAAGCTGAGGCTGATCGATGTGCAAAGCATCAGGAATTCAGGACTGCTGCTGCTGAAGCATGGAAGAGCAGATGGTTGCTTTCTTTGTGATGGATATATCCTAATCGATCCATGTCCACAACGTATCCTGTATGAAGTTTCATTCTCTAGCTAGCTCGTTTCCCTACTCTCAAATTCATCACCGCGTTAGCTGTTCATAAAAGTTTATCTTCTTCAGGTCAAATTTAGATTCTGTTCTTAAGCACAAAACAAGTTTTCACACTTCATTAATTTACTATGTATATATAGACCAGTTGCCATATCATTCGTGCTTGAAAATGTTGTCTACAGAACTGCTAACCTACATTCAATAGAAAATAGAATTCCAAATCTTACAGATTTCTGGCTTTCGGATCTACTTTGTTACCGTGCTTCGGTGAGCTTCTCCTCCATCTTCAATGACCTTGATGAACTCTGTTAACTGGCTACAACAACCCCAACCAGTTAGAATATAATTCACAGTTGGAGGTCACAGTAGGATGAGGAAGAGAAGGGAGTTCCCCGGCTTAGAGGAAGGCCGGGGAGGTGTGGCCCAATGGTGGGTGGTGGTGAGAAGGCGACGAGGCGGCGGTGGTGCAATCGGAGCCGTGGGTACAAAGAGGGGGGGGGGGTAGTAGTGGTGGCGTATCTAATGATGGGAGCCATTGAAGACGAAGGGGGAGGGTATAGGTTAGGGGGATCTCGGTCGAGTGGTTAGGTAGCGGTGGACGGTTATGGTAGATCCCGTGGCAGGATCCAACTAAGAAAAAGGAGAACAAGGTGGACGAATCTCGTCCAACTGGTTAGGTGGTGGCGGATGGTAGAGTCGGAGGACGAGGACGTGGATGGGGCGGGGGCACCTCGCAAAGCTTAGGTAGAATCAATGGTGAGCGGTGGTCGGCGGAGGGCTCATCGGCGTCTAGCATCGTTGGAGGAGTCACCTGTTGAAGCAGAAGGTGTGGATGCATGGCAGCGGCAGCTGGGGAGTAGAAGAGAGGTGGGTGTTAGAAATTGGTATTTGTATTGAATGGTTTGATTGACCTGGACCATTGGATCTTGATCTATCGGATGGATGGAAAAATCGACTGAGATGAGGTGGGTTTCCTTGCACAAGTTACATAAGTCCATGTATCATACTGGAAAACAACATTTTCTTTTTCCTTTAATGGTAGAGTTGGGTATTATTAAATGCATATGTCACAAGGCACAAGCACACAACAGAATACCAAATGAATAGTACTACTAGTTTGTGTGTCATCCTTGAGTCCTTGTTTTGTGTGAGTTAGGAAAGATGAGTCACTCATATTCTCTCCCTTTCCTCAATGGTAGTAGATGTAATGTGTAATCATGTACTGCTGCAAGTATCAGGCTGTAGCTATCAGTCAGACAAAGACAAGATGTGAATTCATACGCACAGACCATGTGTATATGAATTCACATCTTGCCTTCATGATAATCAACAGGTTACAGCTTCAGAAGAGGGGTCCAAAGTATGTACTTATATAGTTGAATCTGTTTCCTAGCTGACTAAAGCTGATTAATTATTTTGAGTTTGGTGGATCCACTATTCGGACTCCATTTATGATTACTATCAAGTATTGTAAGTAATTTGTTTAATTACTTTCTCATCACATAAATTAAATCACCCCTGAAAACAATATATACTACAAGCTGATCTTTCTTGAATACTTTGGCAGTTGGCACATCAATAATTGTCATTGCTGTAAAGTGGTGGTGGTTACAACTCATCAGGAACATCTATGGCAAAAGATTTCTTGCTAAGCTTCCTCAACATAACCTTTTTCCATTTCTGTTGCCATCTGATTTCACACAACTACGTGGCAAATGTCATCTAATTAATGATGTTCAGATTTCTGCCAACTCTGAACAAAAGTTAGCCCATCAAGTTGATCAGAATTTCATTAGTGTTGGCAAGTGATAATTAATTCTTCCAATCTTTTACTGATCTCCTGAGTTACCTGAATTTGCTGCAGTGGATCAACTCAATTGCACGCGTTTGTATATGTGCAGACAGTTTGGATGAGAAATCAACCATGCATATTTGGATGGATTACTTTGGAAATATACAGTGATATAGAATTTCGTGTAATTTGTGTATGTCTCAATCTGAACCGGCAGTCGATCAATCAGACGATGTAAAGCGTGTGATCTCTCTGAATTTGCACATTTGGTGGATATGAGAAAGAATCTGGGACTGAAACCAAGCTTCATCGACAAAGGAAAGCCACAGAACTTGATGCAAAGAGGCCGTTTCCTTTCACAATCAGTGTTTCATAAATGGAAGTCCTCGCTTTCTACATATGCAACAGTTGCAGACAGTGGATGAGATGAAAAATATATGTACAAATATATGTGCAAATTAAGATTGTTTGGATGTTCATGCAACAAGTAGCCTGAAAATGCTGATCATATATATGTGGGTAAGAATGCCCATTTACTTTTGGTTAATGTAAGATTTTCTAAAAGCTAACTAGCATGCTTACACAGTTCTGAGCCTAAGTTTTTTTTTGTATTCTTGTCTACAGTACATATTTGTTTATATTGTGTGCTTATATATGGTCATTATATATTTGCTACATGTCCTCACCAAAAAAAAGGGCTGCTATATGCATATATATGTATATATGCTCCGAATATATGCCACCAGCTCTCCATTAACATTTCAACATGATCATGAATGCGTTGTTACTTTAGCATTACTGATTCGTCAAATTCAGATCGAGGTAGCTAGCTAGACTGAATATTCCTCAGGATATATAATAAGTTACTGAATGATCTTCTTTATTGATTTTTGCCCCTATCGTATGGACTTCTATACTAAATTGTCCACCCAAAAATTATGTATTGATTTGGACAAACAGAAGGTCAACCAACAATTAACAGCCAATGACCCTCTGACTGACTGAAAGCAAATAAAATGCATAATAACTTAGATATCATTAGTTCTTAAGAATACTTAATAAAATTAAAATTATTTTTTTCCTGGTTACACGATAGACGCACATGCACCATGACGCTCACACACACCAGCGAATGTGCCTCCTAATACACGTTCAAAGAGATGAAAACCAATAACATATCCCCGATCTCACTGAATTCATATTAAAAAACCCACTTGCATGTGCGTAATAAAACTAGGGACTAACTAGAAAACTGTTGCAAGTTTTTTAAGGAAAAAACTTTCAAATCTAACTATAGTATAATTGTAATATAATTTTACTATAACTATAATGTAACTCGTATATAAGTATTAAAATAATATATGTAACTTTATATCTAAATTATATAGAGATGATAACGTAGTTACAATGCAATTACACAATGCAGTTATAGTAGGGTGCAACTGGAGTATAACTAACATGTAACTCAATTAATTTTTTAAAAACATGCAACAGATCTAAGTGGCTAGCACGCACGGCTTGTGGGATGGATATCCTAGGTTCAAGCCCTTGCAAGGACACACCTTAATTCTCGCGCAGATTTTTTTTTCCAAATCTCGCACGAATCATGGCGTGGATCGCACGGCCAGAAAATCAAAAGTTTTCAGCCTCCAAAACTGTCGACGGCTAGCTAGCAAAACCGTAAAACTAAACTTACTGTAAAGGAGAAACACGGAATCTCGCGGAACTTGATCACATAGGGAACCCTAGCTCTCTACTATATAATTAGCCAAGCCATCATGGAGAGAGATCAAAATCTCTGCCAAATTTATTTCTTCCTTCCCAAATGAGGGGTGCAGTCCACCCCCCCTCCACCCCATGTGGTACAATGTGCAGTGGCAGTCCCCCATCAAGGCAAGCAAGCAACCATAGTGATCAATATGCTAGCTGCACATATACCTCTCTCTCTCTCTCTCTCTCTCTCTCTCTCTCTTAGCTAGCTAGCAACAAACAAGGGAGCTAGGGTTTTCTTGGCTCTGTTGCCATAAGCAGCAAGTGTACCCTGTCCCTGGAGAGCTCCTCATGGCCATGGCCAACCTAACAAACCTAGCTGCCAAGATCGGCAAGGAGGAGGAAACCGGGTGGGCCCACACTGTCAGAGGGTGGTTACAAGTCCACACACATGTTGCTTTCCATGGTGCCTTGTGAGGGGCATGCAGAGAGTTGCTATAGCTACATACACCTTCCTCGCAATTGCATGTAGTGTTCATGATTTTATACCATGCCCATGTATATATAGCTGCACTGTGCTCTGATGAGTAATACTGTTGCATTATATTGCATGAGCTACATACACTGATATCTCTGAACTTTTGTGTGCGTGATATATGCACTGTTGCAGTGTGTGTTTTGTGTCACAAGCTAGGCTCGTGTATTTGTGCAGAGATCGACCAGAGAGTATATGCTAGTGCATCATCATTGCATGCTGCAAGTACACACATGGATATGCACACTGATCTGATCATCATCATCATGAAGTCATGCTTATGTCTGCATCCGTTTCTTGCTTTGACTCACTATCTGATCCTAATTACACACTGATGCAGGGGTAAATGTAAAACTAGACTAGCTAGCATATTAGTTACAGTTAAAAATGTAGTTTGTTGCTTTCTGGATATTTACTACTCCCTCCATCTACTTTTGATTTGATTTGGAGTAGTACACTGATTTGATTTGCAGGAGTAGTAGTGTGAGAGTGTGTGACAGAGAGAAAGCATTGTGTGTTGCACATTACTACAAGCTCTCTCTCCTATATATGTCTCTCCTTCTGCACCTCCTGCCTTAGCCTTTGAAGCAAGCTTAGCACTTCACAAGGTATGTACATAGCACATTACTACTCCTGCCCTATCTATCTACCCTGTTCATGAGTAATTCAAGAAAAAAAAAAGGACACCTTTTCTAGCTAGTTCTTCATCCTTTCGCAGCAAAGAGTTTTTACATCTCTAGCTACTAGTTGTTCTCTTCTCTACATGAAATTTTTTCTACTTCTGATTGCACCCTTTACATAGCTGTGGGGGGAAATCCAATTTGAGCACCCATGCCTTATGTTGATTTTAACAAAATTCGTCCATGTATCGATATGTTCATAACTTGGCCATTTCTGTTCTTCTTCTTCTTCTTCTTCTTCTTCAGTTTCCTCTTGTGCAGAAGAAGGAGAAACAAAAGAACACAGAAATTAAATTAAACTCGATCAGGAAGGTATAGCAGGCATGGGGCGCGGCAAGATCGAGATCAAGAGGATCGAGAACGCGACGAACAGGCAGGTGACATTCTCGAAGAGGCGGGGAGGGCTACTGAAGAAGGCGAACGAGCTCGCCGTGCTCTGCGACGCCCGCGTCGGCGTCGTCATCTTCTCCAGCACCGGCAAGATGTTCGAGTACTGCAGCCCTACCTGCAGGTACGGTTCTTGTTTTGTTCTCTTATATTATCAGATGCTGTTCAATCTTTCCTTTCTCCAGCTTAGTGTCTCTTGTTCTCTTTTTAGTGCTTGATTTGATGGGTTAATTAATTTCTTGTTTTTTGTCAACCAAGAGATTAAGTTTTCGGCTAAGTTTCTCTCGGCCTTTATTTTGTTTTTCAGAGAAAATTAACTAACTCATGCAGTTTCTACCCTTTGTTTTCTTTGGGCAAGAGTGTTTAATTATGATCATTTGATCTGTTCATATAATGGATGGATGCCTTGCATTTATTCTTCATCTGAACTATTTTTCTTGTCCTGAACTCCTGATCGATCGAGTTTTTCCTACCTTCATTTTAACTATTTTCAGTGTATATGTATGCATCTGCAGTTTCCTTTGATATATTTTCGAAGAGCCAAGAATCTATTACAAAATTAAATCATGATCAAAGGCATACATAAGCAATGATCTATATGCCCTAGTGTCTCTTGTGACTTGATTACGCACTTGTCTTTTACATCTCTGAGCAACATATATGTATGTAGATTTGCAACTTGATCCTGAATTTATAGTCAACTAGTTAATTAATCCTTATTTCCCTCTTTCTAATGATTTCTAGGATCGAGCTGGGTTTTTTAGGTGGATTTCCCCAAAAAACTATTTCATATGTGGCTAATTTAATCAAACTAAAAGATGTATATCAACAGGGAATATAATTTGAACAAGTGTACGACAGTACGACCATATCTTATCTTATGTTATGCATGTTTTTATACTTAAAAAAAGATGCGAATATAAGAGAATGACCTAATATTAAATAATTAGAAGAGGTGAGGTTTCGAACCTTGGTTGTCTAGTCCACCACTTTGTGGAGCTAGCCGGAAGATCCCCAGACGTTTCTCACATGATTTTATACTGTTCTGCAGCATATTATAGTTAATTAATATGTGAATATTCATGTGAAGTTCTTTCTTCCGATCCCCTGTTCATTCCTGTTATTAGTTAAGAAATTTTCGTTTGTTTCATTTTGATCTAAAATAATATACTCTCTGTAAGTATATACATCACCAAGAGAAAATTCTAGCTACAAAATTAATTTATACCATCTGATTTGTACATCAGAGATTGTCATTTCTTTTTTGAATGCGCAAAAGAATTACACATGCACCATTCCAATTAGATACATGAACTTATCAAAGTATTAATTAACTCACAACTAATCAAGGTACTTGTTTCAATGTTTGACAATATATAGTTTGAGGGAACTCATCGAGCATTACCAGACCGTCACCAACACTCATTTCGAGGAGATCAACCACGATCAGGTATACATTAATTTTACAATCAGCAACACAATGTCTGATCAATATCAGAATATATATCGATCTATCTGCCAGCAGTTGAAATGAAATTTTCTTTCAAATGCACTGATCAAATATAATTAATGTGCACATATATATAGCAAATATTTGTGGAGATGACTCGGATGAGGAACGAGATGGAGAAGCTGGACGGTGGCATCAGGAGGTTCACCGGCGACGACCTCTCCAACCTCACGCTCGCCGACATCAACGATCTCGAGCAGCAGCTCGAATTCTCCGTCACCAAAGTCCGTGCGAGAAAGGTAATTACTTCCTCCATATCATATTATAAGTCGTTTTAATTTTTTTTACAAATTTATTTAAGTTTAATCAAGTTTATAAAAAATATATTAGTATTTCAAAAACAAACATTATCAAAATGTATTCAGTGATAGATTTAATAAAATTAATTTGGTATTACATGTGTTGCTATTTTTTTCTATAAATTTAATCAAACTTAAAAGAAAAAAAATTAAAATGACTTGTAATATGAAATAGAGCTAGTAATTGATTAAGAAGATAGTATTTGATGAATGAATCATTCTTCAGAGTTAATTTAGAATGATCAGTCTCTGATTCAATGGTAAATGGTAAGTTTAGGGTTTAGGGATTAATTGATCCCATAGTTTTTTCCTCTTTTCTGTAAAGCTTTGCTTTCGTAAGTTTTTTATTTTGTTATATTCAATGAAATAGGTGTATCTAAGTGCCGATTCGTTAAAAAAATAAAAAATAGTTGTTTCACATTAATTCTTGCTTGTTGCAGCATCAGCTCCTGAACCAGCAGCTGGACAACCTTCGTCGCAAGGTAATTAATTTGCACTACTAAACTGATCATGAAACACCAAATACTTTGCTGTATGATGATGAAAAAAAAAATGATTGATTCAATTCTATGCATGAAATTGATGAACAGGAGCACATCCTGGAAGACCAGAACAGCTTCCTGTGCCGCATGGTATACGTATAGTTAGTTAATCAGTAATCAAGAATTCATTAAAATGTTTTGATTCTTGAAGCACATATATGTACATTAATTATGGTGTTTGGTTGATTCTTGTACATGAAACTATATATGAATTCAGATCAACGAGAACCATCATCAGGCGGCGGTGGGCGGCGGCGACGTGAAGGCGATGGTGGAGATGGCGCCGGTGCTGTCGATGCTGACGGCGGCGCCGGCGTACTACGGCGAGGAGTCGTCGAGCACCGCGCTGCAGCTCACCCCGCCGCTGCACGCCGTCGACGCCGCCGCCGCCGCCGGGTTCCGGCTGCAGCCGACGCAGCCCAACCTGCAGGACCCCGGCTGCAGCAGCAGCAGCTTCCATGCCGCCGCCGCCGGCCACGGCCTGCAGCTGTGGTAAGAACAAACGAAGCAAAGCATACATGGCACATCCTGATACTCTCATCAGGTGTGTGATGTGAATATATATATCGCAATGATTTTATCTACTAGTTTATGTACTTCATCCGTTTTATAATATAAGTCATTCTAGTATTTTTCATATTCATATTGATATTAATGAATACATATATATATCAATATAAATGTAGGAAATGCTAGAATAACTTACATTGTGAAACGGAGGGAGTATAATTCATCGCAACACAGCTGCGAATTAATCATGCATTGATATCATTCTGCAGAGATCTAGATGATTGCTTGCTAATTAAGCACATGATGGCATTGTCGATTCTGGGAGCTAGGAGTAACTTGGAGACCATGAAGATGCATGATCAGCTGATGATAGACGATCGAGTTGGGTTGCTGTGTTGTTCAATTGTTCATCGTTCTGGACATATATATATATATATATGTGTGTGTGTGTGTGTGTGTGTGTGTCTAATTAGCACATCAGAATAATCAAGCTTTTCTACCTAGTTAACTAGTACAGCTGCTAAGTACCTTTTGATTTGTTGGTGTGTGAACTACTGAACTGGAGTTGGATATTAAGGTCTCCATGCATTTGCATGGTTAATTAGCAGAGAGATCATTGAGGTTTTTAGGATGTAACACAACGACAAAGCTTAATTAATTTACTTGAGGATTAATGCCATTTCTGTAGATTGTTAATTATGGTTGAACTATAAATTATGACGCAGATTACCTGTTACTACCTAATTAATTAACTAGTACCAGTACTTAGATTATTGGACATATTAGTGGTACGAATTATCTATTTAATTATAATGATAAATTAAATATTTTAAAAAATAAACTTGACAAATAGCTTTGAAAAGTTGTTTAAATAATACAAGTGGGAAATTTTTTAAAACGTTTTTTTAATGTGAGGAATAAATAATATGTTTTAATATTCGCAAAGAGGACATAGATGCATGTTCTAAGTATTTCCCCCATCTCAAAATATTACAATTTAGGATAGGTCTAATCCGTTCATGATTATAATATCATTGGACAAAGGGAGCACTCACTTCGTACAACATATTTTGAGTTCAATGACAAGTAGTAACTGGTATAATCGAAATCATTCGTATACTTGATAAGAGAGTCGGTGTGGTCTAGAGTATAACAATGGTAAGACTATTAACATTTGATCCAAAATAAAAAAAAATCGATGAAAGTGTGGTACAAAAGAAAATTTCAGTAATAAAATGTGTTCCAGGGTGAAATTTACGCAAAACCATAAACTTGATGTTAACCACACGATTTGCCTAGGTAGAGCGTGAGTGCTTCGTATTGCTGTACTCTCTCCCCAACGTCGGATGAGACGTGAACGGCTTGGATCGACCGCGCCCGAAAGCCTTCTGACAATTTTGCATATGAGCCCTCGGACTCATCTGTAATACCAACTAAACCCGTCCCGAGACCTCACCTGAGCTAACCCCCTCTTCGATTCTTCTCCCCGGCGGCGGCGGCGGCGACGATGGGCGGCGAGGGCAAGTCGAGGAAGCGGCGCTCGTCACCCTCGTCAGGTGCTCAAAGGCCCCCTATCCATTCCCCCCCTCTCGAGGCATCGGCGTATCTGGTCTCCGCGTGTTGATTTTGCCAATCTTCTTGGTGCGTTTGGTGGTTCAGGGGAGGAGGAGGAGAGGGAGCGGAAGAAGAGGAGGGACAAGAAGGAGAGCAGGAGGAGCAGCCGAGACGAACAAGCCGAGGAGGAGGAGGAGGAGGAGAGGCGCAGGAGGAAGAAGAAGAAGCATGGCGACAGGGGCAAAGACAAAGGTAGGGAACTAGGGTTCATCTTTTGCCTTCACGGCTTGGCAGTGGCACTTGTTGATTTCTTGTTCTAAAACAGTTATATTGTTCTTACTTGAAATCATGCTCAACTATTCTGGAAGTGTGCAAATTATGCTGAGGATACACTCGTACCTGCTATATTAGCTTTGATGTATGTCAGTAATTCAGTGTGTGTGTGTGTGTGATTTTGACAGAGAGGGATTCAAAGGAGAAGCATTCCAAGGAGAAGGAGAAGAGCAAGCGAAAGCACAAGGATGATGTGAGTTCTCTAAGTCTGAATGATGCTATGAATCTACTGGGCATCATCAATCAAATGATTTTGCATATTAGCAGTTAAGCTATCTGAATAGGCTATTTAGGCCACATTTTTTCATATATGAATTGTTCTACAAGCTTGAGCCTTCGTATAACTATGGTACTGGAACGAGGTTGGTTTTTCTTTACAAGTAGAACCAAACTGGAGAACGTCCCTAGTTCAGTTAATTCTTCAGTGCGTGAATCAGGGATAGATTATCGCAGATTTCTTACGACCATTTTTTTTCGCCGGGCTGGTATATGTTCTGTAGCCATCTTACCCAGCCTGAGTAGGAGCCCCTTTTGTTTTCCTGAACAATGAAATTTTGCTGAAGCTTGCCAGAATGTATTTTGTCTCTGAAGACTGAATATAAAGGAAAAGCTTTTTTTTTTTTTGCTGTTGCCATCGAATTGAATTAGTGATATCAGTTTGTAGGTTATTTCCTTTTGTGTGTCTGTGATGAAAATTAGTGATACCAAGTCAGGTACTTGTTTAAGGTCACAGTTCACAAGAACCAGAATGGCTTATCTGTATCTGGACAGGTGGACAGGAGTTGTATCATGTATGCCATTTATATTTTTGAGACTAACAACAATTTTGGGGAAGTATTAAACTGTTGAGAACATACATAATGGCATACTGCACCCTTTGAGCTCTCCATTTCCTTTCTCCTTGAGACCATGCTTATCATTGTTCTTTTGTTTTACTGAAACAGGATTTCAAAGAAATATCCAAAGATGACTATTTCGCAAAGAACAATGAGTTCGCAACCTGGTTGAAGGAAGAAAAAGGCAAATTTTTCTCTGATCTTTCTTCGGAGTCTGCTCGTGATCTGTTCGAGAAGTTTGTGAAAACTTGGAACAAAGGAAAGCTTCCATCCCAATATTATGAGGGGATCACTCGTGGTCCACGGTCAGCACACAAGTGGAACATCAAAGTGTGATGCAACCTGAGGCCTTCTGTATTTTGTTGAGGACATTGTTCTGTCAGGCTAAGGGTAGTATTTATCTTCATCGCCTAGGTTTTTGTATCTAAATTCATATATATTAGTTCTGTATCACTGTTCACTAATGTTGCTGACCATCACTTAAGTTTGACATATACTTATAGTGATAAAAGTATCTACTGTTTTTGTCCCATATGTTGTTATTCTCGTGGTGATTTTACACATCCATTTGTGTCATTTGATAATTTTGGCGTCCATGTTCTATGACAGAAGGATATGTGAATTGTGATATGAACTTGCTATGTGATTAGGGAATCCTCCAAGTAGCCTATTCTTTCTCATCACCTGAATGTAAATACTGATAATGTAAGAACTAAGAACAGAGCTGTAGAATTGCAGACTATCTAGGATCTAGGAAAAGTAAGGCCATAATCTGGGATGAGTTTTTTTTTCCTAATTCTGAAATATTGACGATTCTCAAGCAATCAAGCATCCCCAATTTATATTTAGCTATTCGTCTACTACCAATCATCCCCAATTCCTCAGCATAATGCAGGCTCGTAGACACCAAGAACACACGATTCAGAAGTAAACGAAGCACACGTTTCAGAAATAAACGGAGCAGAGGCGGCAGAGCTACAATTGAAGATGAAATCACGCGATACTACAAAGAAATAACGAAACTCATGTCATTTACAGGTTCGAAGTTTGCAACTCTTTGTGGAAGAGGCAATGCCAACACTAATTTATTCATGTGTTGATCGGTGCTGATTTCAGGAGCAGCCGGTGGTAAAGATAAGTGCTCGATAGCACATCACAAGCATTGACAAAAGGGTCAAGGCGCATTCTTTGCAGATCACAAGTCACTGGTATTTGTTCAATGCTTGCTATCTTCTTCCTCGCAGAATTTCGAGTATTTCGCGTCATCCATCAATGAATTGAGCTCACCTGAATCACTAACCTTGACCTTGATGATCCACCCACTCTCGTATGGACTTGTATTAACCTATGCAAAAAAAAAAAAAACACAGTTCATAGAAGTGTTCAATCTACTCACAATGATCTATTACGCAATTAAAAGTTACCAATCCAGGTTCATCGCCTAGTCCATCGTTCACTGCAACCACCTCTCCAGATACTGGAGAGTAGATATCGCTGGTTGCCTTCACACTTTCAACAGCACCAAAGTTCTTTCCCTGGGATACACTGCTGCCAACTTCTGGAAGCTCCACATACACAACATCACCCAAATGGTGCTGGAAGCAAAAAAAAGAAAAAAAAACAACACATGATCAACTTTAGCACTGCTAGTCCTTGCTACATGTACTGAACATGATAACATATATTGGAACCCTGTAATGTTTAAGAAATGGAATGCTTATATTATGCGTATGTACAGAATGAAGCAATGAATGTGATATAACGTATGAATAGATCAACCTGGGCATGGTCTGTAATTCCAACGGTTGCCGAATCACCCTCAACCTTAACCCATTCATGAGTGTCAGCATACTTCAGATCCTTCAGCACTGAAAAAAATAGAAAACAAGCAATATGCACAACTTCATCAGATGTGTAAAATACTGAATTGGCAGTGAGGAAACAAGGTTTCCACAGAAAGCATACGAAATTTCCAGAACAACTGGAATTAATGGCCCCCCCCTAGAAGCCAATTTATAAACTGAAAATTAGGTGTATTTTCCTATGACCATTTGTCCAATGCTTGTTAGAAACCAAAGCCTCTTGGCCAGGCAAATTAACAATTGACTATTTGTCACTTCTTAAGTTGCATAAATATTTTACCATATGGTTTTCATTTCCTACTACCAAAGTTTTAAAACCAAAGTCTGCTATAATAAGACTTTCCCTTAATTCATTTCCTTGGTGTGCCTAATTCAGATCTGTAAATATGTGATTGTGGCACACCATTTTAGCAACACAAGTTTTAAATTCATAAACAAACAACCGTGGTATTGTAACATTTTCATATTGGATAACAATATTGCCAATTATTGGTCGGTAGGTAGCTTTCTCCTAATAGCTACTAAAAGCATCTTCCTGAGATGCTTCATATGTTGGTGTCAAACGTCCTAACACTTCGAATAAACAGGACAAAGAAAGAAATTAGGCTAAAAAAAAAACTTTGCCTTCCTCATCAACACATACAATAGGCTAATCTGAATTTCAGAAATCAGTGTGCTAACATTCACATATCCAAATGCAGAAACATAAACCTGCCATGCACACGCTGTTACCAAGAGCAGGAACAATCACACAAGATTCCTTTTTCAAAAAAAAAAGATGAAACATTTCGCCGAAAAGAGATCAAATCAGACCAACCAAATTTCCCATTCACGCAGACGGATTCACAGCCTAAACCACCAACTGAACCCAAAATAAAAGAAGATAAGATGAACAGTGATCCTTGCCCCCAAAATCCAATCTTTGCGAGGAACAGGCAACGAGATCACGCCATTCCACCACCAACCACGCGTGATCCCACGAATATACAGACCACAGAATACGAAAAATACATACGCAAAACAAGAAACCGAAAGAGAAGAAGAAGAGAGAGAGAGAGATACCGGTGGAGAAGGCCCTGGGGAAAGTGGAGATCTTGAGGTAGGAGGCGGCGCGGGAAGCCCACAGCAACCTGGAGGCGGCCATGGCCATGATCGGACGACGAGGTCGCGGAGGAATGGATTGGAATTGGATTATTGCTCCTCTCCTCCTCGGCGCCGCACTCTGTCTGTCTCTCTCTCTCCTCTGATCTCTCTCTCTCTCTCTTCTTTTCTCTGCGGGTTCTGGGTTTGGTGGCTCCTTTCTCTCTTTTTTTTTTCTTTTTTTTTGGCAAAAATATAAGCAAGATGCAGAAAAGGTTGGTAGTGCAGGTTGCAAATTGAAGAAAAAAATTTTTTGGTGGGCTCTTGGCCTTAGTGGGGCACTTTCCTACATTTTTTTGTGTTTGCAGTTATACCCTTAATATTCTCTATGATTTAGGAAAAAGTATCATTCAAAAAAATGGCAACCATTTTTCGAGCCATATCTGGTTTACTTTTCGCAATCATAGAAAAGATTTATATCACTTACGAAGTATAAACTGTTTGTAAAACGCCTGTGTTTCAAAGGGGAAGTTAGGAGGTCTCAACTCTGATGGACATATTCACAAGGGCGAATATATTGCAGATATTGAGAAATATTTACAAAAATACTAACTAGGTTAGGGATGAAAATGTCAAATAACACTACAGTTGTTACAGTGCGTGTTGAACCACAATGAGGAAGGATCATTTATTAAAGAAGATTAAGCATCAGATGCTGTATCGCCAAGAGGGGCCATTGGTTGCAAAACCAAAAGCTCTGATGAGAAAAAAATGTGATCACCAAACTGATTGGAACGCTGTCTGTCAGGGAGGCCCTAACCAACAACTTACTACCAACCAAACCCACAAATCAGATGAGTTCTCTGTTTCTTAATCTGCTGTCTGCTTGGCCATCACGGGCTTGGAGATGTGTACTAGTATATGGCCTAGGAATTCGTGCGTGAGTAATTAACAATCTGGCATGGTGCTGTTGATGGGCCTGATGGCGAGTACAAATACTGTGTGACTCTGAATCTGATCTCTGATGCCAATGAGGGGTTGGTGGCTGATGCAGACAGAGTGCAGCTAGGCACAACAGCGGCAACAATTGGTTCTAGTGGGCAGTACGTCGGTTCCTAAATAATTTTATTTATTTATTTGCCCATCCCACGAACTAGTAGTATATCAGTATAAAAGAAAAAAAAAGAGAGTATAATATCTTAATTTTATCAAATCCTAGAATAATTGTTTTCATTTTATCTATTTCTAATATATTTGTTCCCAAATTTATAAACTCCAATACAATAATTACTTAAAATTAGGTTTATTTTGAAAGAGGACAAAAATAATTTTTTTTTAAAAAAGTGTATTGTACTTGCTCTTAGCGAGATTAATCACTCCGTTCTTATTATTTGGCGTCTTTAATATTTTCTCGATTTCCAAATGCTATATATATTCATCCTATTACTAAAACATGATCATTTTTACCCTTTTTTGTTCTTAAAATAAGTTTATATGATTATTTTTACTTTTTTTAAAAAAATAAGTTTATCTTTGAATAATCAATGTATTAGTGTTTGTAAAAGCAAGGGACAGATATATTGGGAGTAGAGAAAGTGAAGGATAATTGTATTAGGATTTGATAATGTGAGGGTATTTTAGTATTTTTCTTAATTGATATGTATGGAAGGGATTAAAGATAAATTTATCTTGAGAGAGAGTGAGAGTACTTGTTACTCCCTCCATTCCAAAATATAAGGCATAACCACCCTGACGGAGCGTGGGGCTCCTCACCGGGAGACCGCGCAGGCCCCCCTTTGCCGGTTCGGCCGGGGGCCCTGGGTGAGATTCTAAGCTCCTAGTCTGTATGTGGAAGGTTCGCGAGAATGGAAACACACAAGACACGGGCGATGTATACAGGTTCGGGCCGCTGAGAAGCGTAATACCCTACTCCTGTGTTTTGGTGGATCTATGTATGAAGAAGCTACAAAGTGCGAGCCAGCCCCCGATAGTTCTGGGATCGTTTTTCCCCTCTCTCTAAGTGGGCAAGGTCCTCCTTTTATATCTCAAGGGGATACCACATGCACCATCTCTCCCTCTCTTTCTTTTGTGTGGGGACTCATCCTCTCTTCCCTCCAACTTGACTTCTCTTCATTAATGGACGGAGATTTGTATGGCTGCCGTCCGAATGACCTTCTGATGGGACGGCCCATACCTACCTCCACTTCCGCCGGAAGCAGGCGCGACGTGGGAACATGGCTGTCTGCTGACGACATGACCATTGTCAGACCGGTCACAAATCGGTCATTCTTGTCCACCACGTGTCAGTTTAACAATCTGCATGTTCGCCCTTCTTCATACAATATCTTGCCTGTAATGGTTAGGATGAAGCCTGGCATATATCTGACCGGGACCAACGTGCCATCTCCAGGAGCTAACACGCCGGCTCCGGCTAGGGACGAGTGCTTGGAGGCTCTCATCCTGACGGGATGGGGCGAGGCGTGCGTCAGACCGCCTGTCGCCACCTAACCCACGATCTGATCGGTCTGTGACTGGTCACAGACCGGATAAACGAGTGCGCTGCACTGCGTTACATGCGGCGTGACGCGCTCGTCCAAACCGCAATAAATGTGGTTAGGTGAGCCCCGCTATGCTCACCTACCCCATATACGCGGCGCAAAACCCACAAGGGGTCGGGGCGCCTCGGCCCTCGCGGCCGAGACGGGAGCGGTCCGACCCCTCGGGGAGACAAAGAGAAGGGCGGCCGTGGGTGATCGCGTCTGCCTCAAGTCTCTAAGTCATGATACTCCCGGTCCCATGTCACCGACAGTAGCCCCCGGCGTTATGCCAGGGCGATCGCCCTCCTCGAGGGAAGCGGTCGGGCGTGACGCCACTTCTTAAGGCCTGGTGACAGGTGGGGCCGGTCTAAAAATCGGGACAAGCCGGTTCGTTTTTCCTGGAGATATGGTGATGGCGCTTCGGTCGGCGAGCGTAATTAACGCGCGCACGAGATGTTCCATCTCGACTGCCACAGCCGCATATCCACCTCATGCACCGCAAACGGGCGAATGGGATTAGTGGAAGCGTGGGCGCGAGAAACGAGGGGGCAAGATAGTGGGCGCGAGAAACGAGGAGCCGGGCACAGCGTTGGCAAGGGTATAAAGTCGTCGAGGAAGAGATTTGCTTCCTTCCTTTCGCCATTATTCCCCTTGTCTTCGCCGCTTGCGCCCTAACTCCTTGTTTCCTGTGCCCTACCTTCGCCACACGCGCTCGCTCTCAAACATCTCTTCTTCCGGCGTCATGGCACGGGGCTCCGCTCCGCTTGACGGTAGCGTGCTGCCGCCTTCCCGCATCGTGAGCGAGAGACAGGCCGGGCTGCCGCGCCGCTTCATGCCGGAATCTGCCACCGGCCGGGAGATAGTCTGGCTGGGCGAGGGATGCCCGGCGCCACGCTACCCGGGGCGGTCCGTCTTCTTCCTCCCTTTTGCTATGGCAGGGCTGGTTCCGCCATTTTCTTCTTTCTTCATGGATGTTCTGGAGTTTTACGATCTCCAGATGGCGCACCTCACCCCCAACGCGGTAATGACATTGGCCATCTTCGCGCACCTGTGCGAGATGTTCATCGGGGTGCGCCCATCCCTTCGGCTGTTCCGGTAGTTCTTCACCGTACAGCCAGTGTCGCCGCCGTCGGTGGTTGGTGGTTGCTACTTCCAGCCGCGGGGGCCGGTGCTGAACCGCTACATTCCCTGCGTCCTCCGCAAGAAGTGGGATGACTGGAAGAGCGACTGATTCTACACCCCCCTCGCCGACGAAGCGCGCCTCCGACTTCCGAGCCAGCCTCCAGCGCAGGCCTCCAACTGGCGGGCGCCGGTAGATCTGGGAGATGGCTACGACGCCGTCCTCGACCGCCTGGCGGGCCTGCGATCCCAGGGGCTCACAGGGGCCATGGTGTTCGGCGACTATCTTCGTCGCCGGATCGCGCCACTCCAGCGGCGCGCCCGGGGCGCCTGGGAGTACACCGGGTCCGAGGACTGTATGAGGACCCACCAGGGGGTCAGATGGGACTGGGCTCCTGAGGACTTCAAGATAGTGGTCCAACGGGTGCTGAATCTCAGCTCCGTGGAGGCATCCCTCATTCCTCAAGGAGTCCTCCCCCTCTGCAGTGATCCAGACCGCGCCTCCATCCTGACCATCATGCAGGCGGTCGGGGCGTCGGAGGAGCGGGCTCCTCGAGGCCACGATGGCGCGGGCGGGAGCCGCAGGGGGGAACAATCTACCCCGGGAGGGGGTCGTGCTTCTGGGCCCCGTGACGGGGGCCCGGGGAGCGGTCGCCCTGCCGACGCCCGGGGGAAGAGGAAGCAGGAAGGAACCCCTCCCCCATCTCCTCCCCGAGGGGGCGGGGCGGCGCGTGCCAGCAGCAGGCGCCCGGAGGGGGCCACGCCGACGTCGCAGCCCGAGGGGGAGCGGAAGAAGAAACGGCTCCGCAAGATGGGGGGGACAGAACCATCCCGGGGAAACCTCATTTCCCCTCCAAGGTGGTCGTTTAACCGACCCCCTCGCAGGTTCGTCCCACGCCCATCGTGGCCGTATTCATTCCCTCAACGCGAGTTTTCACTCATCCATCTTGTTTGTCTTCTGGTCTTTCTTCTGTTTCAGCGAGATCCCGTCGCGTTCCTCCCGCCATTCCAAGTCCGGCCAGTCTGAGGCCGAGGACCCGGCGACCACAGAGGCTCGGAGGCGGGAATCTGACCGGCGAGAAGCCGCGGATCGCCTACGGGAAGCCGGGGAGGCCGCCCAGGTGGCCGTCCGAGCTCGCCAAGCTGAAGAAGCCGCTCGGGAGGAGGCCAGACTTCGCCAGGCCGAGGCGGCGACGACTTCCGAGGCAGCTCGCGACGAGGCCGCGGGCGCATCGCTTGGGCCCACTCCCTCGGGCGACGCTCAGGACAAGCCAGGTCCGGGGGACATCCCTGAGTCCGGCACGTCCATCGGCGGGCCGAGCCGCGCGGCATCCTCACCGAGGCGGCTCTTCCCCACGCCTTCCGTTGCTCCACTGAGCGCAGAACCCCTTCTGCAGGCCTTGGCCGTCGCAAACACCACGGTGTTGGACGGGTTAAGTGCCCAGGTGGAGGCCCTGCAAGCAGAGCGGGCGGAGCTTGACGCCGCATGGGCGCGTGTCGAAGAGGGGCGAAGCTCGGTGGAGGCCATGGTGGAGGTGGGCCGCAAGGCACACCGCCGGCACGTCTCAGAGCTCGAAGCCCGTCGGAAGGTGCTGGGGGAGATCGCCAAGGAGGTGGAGGAGGAGCGGGGGGCTGCCCTCATCGCCACCACCATGATGAACGAGGCGCAGGACACCCTCCGTCTTCAATACGGGAGCTGGGAGGCGGAGCTAGGGAAAAAGCTCGACGCCGCCCGGGGGGTCCTTGACGCTGCCGCTGCCCGAGAACGGCGGGCGGCGGAGACCGAGGTGGCATCCCGGCGGCGCGAAGAAGCCCTTGAGGCCCGTGCCATGGCGCTGGAAGAGCGTGCCTGCGCCGTGGAGAGGGACCTGGCGGATCGCGAGGCCGCCGTTGCTATTCGGGAGGTCACACTGGCGGTGCACGAAGCCGCCTGTGCCGAAGAAGAGTCCGCGCTCCGCCTCCGCGAGGACGCGCTCACCGAGCGGGAGCGAGCTCTCGAGGAGGCCGAGGCCGCGGCGCAATGGCTGGCGGACAGCCTGTCCCTCCGCGAGGCTGCGCAAGAGGAACAAGCGCGTCGCAATCTGGAAAGTGCCCGCGCCGAGAGGGCCGCACTGAACCAGCGGGCCGCTGAACTCGAGGCGCAGGCAAGGGAGCTGGATGCAAGGGCGCGTAGCGGCGGGGCGGCCGCGGGCGAAAGCGACTTAACCGCCCGCCTCGCAGCTGCCGAACACACCATCGCCGATCTGCAGGGCGCGCTAGACTCGTCCGCCGGGGAGGTCGAGGCCCTCCGCTTGGCAGGCGAGGTAGGGCCCGGCATGCTTCGGGACGCCGTCTCCCGTCTAGACCGCGCCGGCCGGCAGGCGGGCCTCTGGGGCGGGCGGACTGCGAAGTACGCCGCCAACCAGGGGGGCCTCGCCCAGCGCCTCTCGGAGATAGCCGGGACTCTCCAACGGCTCCCCGAGGAGCTCGAGAGGACGATTAAGTCATCCTCGAGGGACCTCGCCCGAGGAGCGGTGGAGCTCGTACTGGCGAGTTACCAAGCCAGGGATCCCGACTTCTCCCCATGGACGGCGCTGGACGAGTTCCCTCCCGGGACCGAGGATGGCGCGCGCGCGCAGGTCCGGGACGCCGCCGACCATATCGTCCACAGCTTCGAGGGTTCGGCCCCTCGGCTCGCGTTCGCCCTCAACTCCGACGAGGAGGACGATGACGGCGGAGTGGGCGACTGTAACGCCCCGATTTTCGTTCGGGAATAAAAATCAATTAATAATACATTTTCTAGAAATTAAATAAAGGTTAAATCAATTTAATCAAGTGAAATAATGGGAGAATTAAAATTTTCCCTTAAAAATCATTGGCCGGGGATATTTTGTAATATTCTTTGTGCCCTAATGTACTCTCCGGAATTTTTCCGTGAATTTTCGGAGCTCGAGAAATAGTTTTAATAGCACAAAGATCATTGCATCAATTAAAATAAAAAGAAAACAAATAAAATTTCCCCCTTCCTCTCTTTGGGCCATTTTCGGCCCAAGTCTTCTTTCCTCTCCCGCGGCCCGCGCGCCTTCTCCCTCTCTCGGGCCGGCTCCCCTCTCTCTTGGCCCGCTCGCAAAAGTCTGTTTTGCGTCCCTCCTTCTCTCCCTTCGCCGACAGGTGGGACCGGTGGTCCCACCCGTCAGCTCCTCCTCCTACCTCTCGCCGGCCGACCCCAACCGCCATAGCCGTCCACGTCGCCGCAAAATCCGGCGCCCTCCCGCACCCGAGCTCGCATCCAACGACGTGGGCACGATCCCCTCCACGTCCTCCGCCTTTCCCCCCACTCTCCCCGCGAAAATCGGCGCCGGTTAACCCCTCCACCACCCCACGTCGGCGCCCCACTTCGCCGGCCGATTCCGCCACGTCCGGCCTCGATCCCGCCTTCCCGAGCCCATAAAGAGCATCCCCGTGCTCCCCTCATCCATTTTCCCCATTTTCCCCAAGCCGCCGCGCCCTCCCTCGCTCTCCCCGCGCCGAGCCCAAGCACCGCCGCTCTCCGGCGAACTCCAGCAGCGCCGCGCCGCCGCTCCCGTCCACCCCGCACTGCGCCGTCGCCCTCCCCGGCACCGCAGTCGCCGTGCGCACCCCGTCCACCGCTCCTCTTCGCCAATCCACCGCCGCAACGCCGCTTCCACCGTGCATCCCGAGCCACCTCCACCATACGCCGCCTCCAGCCGTGTGCCACCGTCGCCTTAGCCGCCGCCGCGTCGCTCCGTCTTCACCTCTCGCCTCGCAGCGCCGTGCAGCACCTCGGTCACCGTTGTTCATCGCCGGAAACCCACCGGAACGTGGTATCTCTCGGTCGCCGGTGAGCCCCACCATTCCTCTCCTCTCTGGCGTGGTATTCTCGCCGCTCCGGTCGCCTATTTCCCTCCCTAACCGCTCCAATAATTTCCCTAGGTCTTGCCGGCCCTCGGCCGCGGCTCCGCCATGGTCGGGCGTCGTCGGACCGCCGTTCCCGTCGCCTCCCGTGTCGGCCGCCGCCATCCTTTCCGCCGCCGGTCGCCTCCCCATGGTCGTCCCGTCGCCGGCGCTCCTCGGTGAGGACCCCCTTCATCTCCTTTCCCTTTCCCCTCTTTTCGTCGCCTCCCGTGCGTGCCGTCGCGCCGGTGGTCGTCGCCGGCGACCATCGGGCCGTGCGCCGTCGCTCCCGGCCGGCCGACCGGTGAGCTGGCTCCCGCTCGCCCGTGGCCGCCCGATCCTCCTTCGGGGCGATCTGGGCCGTCCACGTGGCCTTCCCGTGCCGCCCGCGTCGGTGCCTCTGTGGCGCCACGTCGGCGCCACCTCCGCTAGCCGTCCGTCGTGGCCGCCACGTGTCTGCCACGTGGTGCGCCCGCGGACCAGCGCGTGCGTGGACTCGGTCCACGGTGCGCCCGCCACCCGTGAGTCACCGTCAGGTGGGGCCCGCTTGCCGGCGCCACCTCTCCCCGTCGGATGACGTCATAATTGATTTAAATTGCGCAATAAATCGGTAATAATTCTAGAAATTCATTAAAATGGCTCAAAACCTTCTAAAATTCATATCTAATTCATTCGAACTCCGAATTGAGCCATTCAACTTGCAAAATTCATCTAAAATTGAGCTCTACATGTTTGTTTACTTTTTATGTACTGTTTTCTTGGTGTTTATTAGAGTTTTTCCTCGTTTTGCGTGCCAGCGTGTAGTTTCCGTCGTTTCGGAAGTCCGCGGTCGCGAGGAAAAGAGTTCGGAAGATCAAAGTGAAGAAGCAAGGCAAGTCACACATTCTCCTTGAGCATGTTGATCCCAATTTATAAATGTTTTACCGTTTACAAATAAATATGCATGTTTTGCTAATTACATGGGATCAGGGTTTTCCTATCTGCTCGCTTGTGCCATGTTTACTTGATATCTATCCTTTGTCAAACTTGGGTGATAAATTGACTAGCTCGTGTTACTTATGTGACCTAGCTAGAACTATATGCTTAGCCATGCTTAATTACCACTAGCTCAGTCGATGGGATAATTGCAGTATTAGACCTTTCTAGTATCTTGTTGAGCCGCGTGCTCGAGACATCTGGCCATGTTTCATGGTCGTAATTATCCAACTAAAATGCGACTGAATGGTGGGCTGTGGGTGCATGGTTTTGCGAGTCGCACCCATAGCAATTAAGGACCGGTTCACGGGAAACCCTGGAAGACTTACAGCGCTTGCCACAAGCGGGAATGGGTAACTGCTTGATCTGAAGTATAGCTCGACCCTTTCCTAGGCACCGGTGGCGAGGGTGGGCGTGATGGAGTTGGGTCGGCCGGGGTGTCCGGTTGTCCAGCTGCCGGATTCACCGCGGCGCAAGAGGGGACCGCCCACTGCCTTTTGAGGGGTGGGGGTGAAACCTTAGCGTGGTGTGGATGGTTAGGGGAGGGTTATGCGAAGGGTCTCGTCACAATCACTCGACACGGTGACGTGTGCATCATGGGCACATGATGACGCGGTGACATGTCGGTGGGTTGTGTCTTGTGGGTACAGTTGTGCACCTCTGGCCAGAGTAAAACTATTCGAATAGCCGTGCCCGCGGTTATGGGCGATCGACCAGATTCACCGTGATTAGTCTCACACTTAATAAATCGACCCAATGCACTGTAGTACAGGTGGGTTGGTTGGGCCTGTTCAACGTGGTGTAGCGTTGATCAGTGGAGATTTTAATGTTACTTTAATTACTCAACAGTTTTACTGTTTTGCTCAATAAAATGTTTTACAACCGCCTTTATGCAAATAGCCACAAACCGTCCTTGTGTTCCCCTTGCACGTCTGCATCGTTGGTGTGGCTTGCTGAGTACGGTGGTTGTACTCAGCCTTGCTATTATTCCCCCTTTTCAGAAGTGTAGTGCTTCTGAGTTGAAGACGAAGTTAGAAGACCAAGGCTCAGACCCCAGTTGAGTTTTGCCTGTGGAGTGGAGCTGAAGCCCCGCTAGGATCGCCTTTTTCCGCTGCTGCTGCTTTTGTTTCGGTGCGAGGACTAAGTGCCTCTTTTGTAAGTATTTTACGCTTTATTTACGTTTGGAACTGTATATTACTTGTCGTTTTGTGTACCCTGGCTGGTCCTGGACAGGGATTTAATACACAAAATAGTCTGGAAATTTGGGCTAAATTTCTGGGCGTGACAGCGACAGTGGCGACGAGGCTGGCGACCCGGGTGCATCGGAGTGAGCCCCCAGGCCCCCGCCAATCTTTAAATAGTTTCTTCTTTCGAGGCCTTCGGGCCCCCTTCTTGTATAGACTAATTTAATCTGCAATCAAATAAAGAGGAAATTTTTTGTCAATTCTATTTGTTGTGTGTATGAGACGAGGATGCCTGTGCCGCGGTCCTTTTGTGTCTTGGCTTGAACAAGGGCTCGTGCCCAGGTCCTAGCCCTCAAATGGCTCGGGTCGGGGCTAGTGCCTGGGGAGATCCACATGTCGAGACTGGCCAGGCCGGGAGCGTGGTGACCGAGGGTTATGGGTGACCCGATTGTGGGTTTTTGCCGATTCCCCCCCGGAGTTCACCACGCCCCGGGGCACGGCTCGGTTCTGGGCCCCGTTTGGCGATTTTAGCCGACCCGAGCCCCCGAGGGCAGGATTGAACACGAGTGACCTATTTCAAGTCAAAATCCTTCAAAAGGAAACAACAGCATAGATACAGCCTTTAGGAAATCGAAAATGCTTTTATTGAAATACAGATATAAGAGAAATAAGAATATGCATATGTGGTAGCCCCCGGCCAACCCTGCACGCCCGAGGGGGGTGCGGGGTTGGCCCGAGCCCGAAACCTGACACCCGATCCCCCTTTAGGGGTAGAAGCGACGAAGGTGTTCGATGTTCCACGGGTTAGGCAGCTCTGTGCCGTCGCCCGTGGCCAGCCGAACGGAGCCCGGCCGGGGGACGCCGATCACTCGATACGGACCCTCCCACATTGGTGAGAGCTTGCTCAATCCAGCACGCGTTTGGACGCGGCGTAGGACGAGGTCGTCGACGCAGAGTGATCGGGCCCGGACGTGGCGCTGATGGTAGCGCCGCAGGCTCTGCTGGTAGCGCGCGGCTCGGAGGGCCGCGCGCCGCCTCCGCTCTTCCAAGTAGTCGAGGTCATCTCTGCGAAGCTGATCTTGATCAGCCTCGCAGTACATGGTGGCCCGAGGGGACCTCAGGGTGAGCTTGGATGGGAGAACCGCTTCCGCACCGTAGACGAGGAAGAAAGGCGTTTCCCCGGTTGCTCGGCTTGGCGTGGTTCGGTTCGCCCAGAGCACCGCTGGCAACTCCTCGATCCACGAATCACCGTGCTTCTTGAGGATGTTGAAGGTCTTGGTTTTAAGGCCTCTGAGGATTTCCGCATTGGCGCGCTCCACTTGGCCGTTGCTTCTGGGGTGGGCAGGTGAGGCGAAGCAGAGCTTGATGCCCATGTCTTCGCAGTAATCGCCGAAAAGTTCACTAGTGAATTGGGTGCCGTTATCCGTAATAATACGGTTAGGCACTCCAAACCGGGCTGTGATGCCCTTAATGAATTTAAGTGCGGAGTGCTTATCGATCTTGACGACCGGATAAGCCTCGGGCCACTTAGTGAACTTGTCGATCGCAACATACAGATACTCAAACCCGCCCGGGGCCCGCCTAAACGGTCCCAGGATATCGAGCCCCCAGACAGCAAATGGCCATGAAAGTGGTATGATCTGCAGGGCTTGGGCCGGCTGATGGATTTGCTTGGCGTGGAATTGACACGCTCTGCATCGCCGGACCAGGTCGACCGCATCATTGAGAGCTGTCGGCCAATAGAAACCTTGTCGAAAGGCTTTGCCAACCAAGGTGCGTGAGGCGGAGTGGGCTCCGCATTCGCCTTCATGGATATCGGCAAGAAGCTCGACGCCTTGTTCCCGAGGAATGCACTTCAGGAGGATTCCGTTAGCCGCGCGCCGATAGAGGGTCCCTTCTACCAGCACGTAGCGTTTGGAGATGCGCTGGACGCGTTCACTCCCTTCGCAGTCCTCGGGTAGAGTCTTATATGTGAGGTATGCTTGGATCTCAGTGATCCAAGCAATCAATCTAAGGGAGCTGGGAGCGCTCCCCTCGGGTCCCGAGGCCTGGACTCCGACGGGCATCGGGGGCCTATCAGGCGCGTCCGTCTCCCCTAAGGGGTCGGGTCGCGCCGACGGCTGGGCAAGCCTTTCTTCAAAGGCGCCCGGTGGGGTCTGGGCTCGCGAGGAAGCGAGCCGTGAGAGTTCGTCGGCAACCGTGTTATCCCGTCTGGACACGTGCCGATGCTCTATCCCGTCAAAATGGCGCTCCATACGCCGTACTTGGCGCACGTAAGCGTCCATCTGCGGGTCAGAGCACCGGTACTCCTTACAGACCTGGTTAACGACCAGCTGGGAGTCGCCTAACACCAGGAGGCGGCGGATCCCCAGTCCAGCTGCCACCCTGAGTCCCGCAAGGAGTCCCTCGTACTCTGCCATATTATTGGTCGCCCGAAAGTCAAGGCGAACCAAATATCTGAGGACGTCTCCGCTCGGCGAGGTCAACGTGACCCCCGCACCGGCGCCCTGAAGAGACAGGGAGCCGTCGAACTGCATCACCCAGTGGGCGGTGTGAGGCAGCTGCGAGGGGCCCGAGCTGGCCTTGGGGACTGAGACGGGCTCGGGAGCTGGGGTCCACTCTGCCACAAAATCGGCGAGGGCCTGGCTCTTGATAGCGTGGCGTGGTTCAAAGTGTAAATCAAACTCAGAAAGTTCGATTGCCCATTTCACCACCCGTCCAGTACCCTCTCGATTATGCAAGATTTGGCCGAGGGGGTAAGACGTAACCACCGTGACCCGATGCGCCTGGAAATAATGGCGCAGTTTCCTCGAAGCCATCAGAATAGCGTAAAGCATCTTCTGGGCCTGAGGGTATCGGGTCTTGGCGTCCCGGAGGGCCTCACTAACAAAGTAGACGGGCCGCTGCACCTTTCGGTGGGGCCGATCCTCTTCGCTAGGGGCCACATCCCTGGGGCGCTCTTTGTCCAAGCGGCCTCGCGGGGTGCACTCGTCTTCTGTGCCGACGACCTCGGGGTCGGAGGATGACAGGGGCGGCCTTCCCATAGTGGCCTCGGGGCCGTCCTGGGGGTCGGGGGCTCCTGGCGTCGTCGGACAAGCGGGCAAAGGGCCAACTCCGGTCGTCAGGGGCCTTAGGCCACCGTTCGGCTCGGGGGCCTCTTCTCCCTGCTCTCTCCCGGGTCGAGTCGGCACAGGGTTAGCCTCGGGGTCAGAGGGCGATAGGTGCGGCCTTCCCGCAGTGGCCCTCGGGCCATCCTGGGGGTCAGGGGCACCTAGCACCGTCTGACAAGCGGGCAGAGGGCCTGCTCCGGTCGTCGGGGGCCTTGGGCCACCGTTCGGCTCGGGGGCTCTCCTCCCTGCTCTCTCCCGGGCCAAGCCAGCACAGGGTGGGGGTGCGCGGAATGAGGATTGTCCTCATCGCGCTCCACAACCAACGCCGCACTAACCACTTGCGGGGTCGCCGCTAAGTAGAGTAGCAAGGGTTCATTTGGCTCCGGGGCGACCAGAACTGGGGGAGAGCTGAGATACGCCTTCAACTGAGTGAGGGCACGTTCAGCTTCCTCCGTCCAAGTAAACGGCCCGGAGCGTTTGAGGAGCTTAAATAAGGGTAGCGCCTTCTCTCCCAGCCTCGATATGAACCGACTTAGGGCGGCCATGCAACCGGTGACGCATTGCACATCCCTAAGCTTGCTGGGGGGGGCGCATCCGCTCTATAGCTCGTATCTTCTCGGGGTTGGCCTCGATGCCTCGGGCAGAGACCAAAAACCCGAGAAGCTTGCCCGCAGGTACACCGAACACGCACTTATCGGGGTTCAGTTTTATGCGGGCGGAGCGGAGACTCTCAAAAGTTTCCGCTAGATCCGAGAGTAAGGTCTCTTGGTTGCGCGTCTTTACAACCAAGTCATCGACATAAGCCTCAACATTACGTCCTATTTGGCTACCCAAAGAAATTCGAGTAGTACGTTGAAAAGTAGGACCTGCATTCTTTAACCCGAAGGGCATTGTCGTATAACAATAAGTTCCTATGGGGGTAATGAATGCAGTTTTTTCCTCATCCTCCCTAGCCATGCGAATCTGATGGTAACCAGAGTATGCATCTAGAAAACACAAAAGGTCGCACCCCGCTGTGGAGTCGACAATCTGATCTATGCGAGGCAGGGGGTAAGGGTCCTTAGGACATGCCTTGTTAAGGTCGGTGTAGTCGATGCACATCCGAAGCTTGCCGTTCGCCTTGGGAACGACCACCGGGTTCGCCAGCCACTCCGGATGGATGACCTCGCGGATGAATCCGGCCTCCAGAAGTCGCGCCACCTCCTCGCGGATGAAGGCTTGACGTTCCGGGGCCTGCCGCCGTACTTTCTGCCGGACCGGCCTTGCGCCCGACCGCACGGCGAGACGGTGCTCAATCACCTCCCTGGGGACCCCGGGCATATCCGCCGGTCTCCATGCGAAGACGTCAGCGTTTGCCCGTAGGAAAGAGACGAGCGCGTCTTCCTATTTGCCGTCCAGAAGACCACCGATCCGTGTGGTCTTGGACGGGCCGTCGCCCAGGGCAACCTCCTTGACCGGGACCTCGTCGCATGTGACTATCCGCTGCCTCGGGGCGGCGGGGGCGGAGGTGCCAAGCCTCTCGTCGCCTCCCTCGGGCTTGGACACGGCGGTGAGGTGGTCCGCGCGCTGCTCCATACAAGCAAGCGCGACTTTGAGGTCGCCATGGACAGAGATGGGGCCACCGGGGCCCGGCATCTTCATCTGGAGGTAGGCGTAGTGGACTGCCGCCATGAACTTCACCAACGCGGGCCTCCCTAGGACCGCGTTGTAGGGCAGACTGAGGTCCGCCACATCAAAGTTCACCCGCTCCGTGCGGAAGTTGGCGGATCCACCGAAGGTGACCGGGAGGTCGATATGACCTAGCGGCCAAGTGTGACCCGGCGTCACACCGATAATTGGCTGGGACGGCCGGAGCACCATCCCCGGGGCCTTGATAGCGTCAAAGGCTGCGGGGGAAAGGATGTTGAGGGCTGCTCCCCCATCAATGAGGACACGCCCCAGCTTTACGTTGCAAACAGTGGGGGAAACCACCATTGCGATCTGTCCTCCCCGGGCAACGCACGATGGGTGGTCGGTCTGGTCGAAGGTGAGGGCAACCTCCGACCACCGCGCCCGGCGCGTCGCCTCATGAGTAGGGGCCGCGGCCAGAAGCTCTCGCTTCATGGCCTTGAGGCTCCGGCGAGAAACGTGAGCACACGCTCCCCCATCGACAGTGGCAATGGTGGCCCCGGGCTCTTGGAAACCTAGGTCATCATCGCCGTCATCGATGTCCTCGGCGGGGGCCTTCTGCTTGGCCTCACTTCGCCGATTGCTAGAAGGAACCGCCGGGGACTTGCCCTCTCGGCGCTCCTGCCTCCTCTCCTCCTCCCACTTCCTCGTCCGCTCAGCCAAACTTTTGACTGCGCGGCAGTCCGCGAGGTCGTGAAGGGAGGTGTTGTGGACGATGCACCACTTGCTGGTTGGGCGCTCCCTACTGGGAGCGCCGGCCTCCTTCTTTTTGTCGCTCGCAGGCCTCCCCTTTCGGGTGGCCCGCGAAGCGCCCTCGACGGTGAGGACATGACCCTCGTCGTCGGAATGGGCTGACCTCTTCTTCCTCCTCCTGTCACGCCGCTGTAACGCCCCGATTTTCGTTCGGGATTAAAAATCATTTAATGATGCATTTCCTAGAAATTGAATAAAAAGTTAATCAATTTAATCAAGTGAAATAATGGGAGAATTAAAATTTTCCCTTAAAAATCATTGGCCGGGAATATTTTGCAATATTCTTTGTGCCCTAAAATACTCTCCGGAATTTTCCGTGAATTTTCGGAGCTCGAGAAATAGTTTTAATAACACAAAGATCATTGTATCAATTAAAATAAAAAGAAAACAAATTAAACTTCCCCTTCCTCCCTTTCGGGCTCGGCCCAAATTCCTCCCCCTCCTTCCTCTCCCGCGGCCCGCGCGCCTCCTCCCTCTCTCGGGCCGGCTCCCTTCTTCCTTGGCCCGCTTGCAAAAGTCTGTTTTGCGTCCCTCCTTCTCTCCCTTCGCCGACAGGTGGGACCGGCGGTCCCACCCGTCAGCTCCTCCTCCTTCCTCTGGCTGGCCGGCTGCAACCGCCATGGCCGCCTGAGCCGCCCCACGTCGCCGCAAAATCCGGCGACCTCCCGCACCCGAGCTCGCATCCAACCACATGGACACGACCCCCTCCACGTCCTCCACCTTTTCCCCCACTCACCCCGCTAGAAACGGCGCCGGTTAACCCCTCCACCACCCCACGACGGCGCTCCACTTCGCCGGCCGATTCCGCCACGTCCGGCCTCGATCCCGCCTTCCCGAGCCCATAAAAAGCATCCCCGTGCTCCCCTCGTCCGTTTCCCCATTTTTTTCCCGAGCCCGGCATACTCTCCCTCGCTCTCCCCACGCCGCACCCACGCGCTGCCACACTCCGGCGAGCTTCGGTCGCCGTTTCCCGCCGCCACAGCCGTCGCCGCGCCGAGCCACCGCCACCGCCAGCTTCGCCACCGCAAGGGGAAGTCCGGCCGCCTCTTATTTCCCCCTCTCCACCCCTCGAGCACCACTCCCACCGTACACCCGAGGCCGCCGCCCCTTTCACCGCCTTCAGCCGCGCGCCACCGCCGCCCTAGCCGTCGCCCCAATGCGCCACCACTGCCGGTACCTTCGCCGCCTCAAAGTCAAGCTCGGCCGCCGCTCGGTTGTCGCCCCTCGCTGCCCGAGCACCAACTTCACCACCAACCCGAGATCGCCGCCGTGTTTGCCGTCTCCATCTGTGTCGCCCCGCCTCCCCGGTCGACGCCGGACTGCGCCGTTTCCTCCCTCGGATCGGCAACTCCGAGCCGCACCCCGGCCACCGCTTCCTCGCCTCCGGGAACCACTGAAATCGCCCTCTCCGCGCCCCGGTCGTCCCAGTCACCGTCCGCCGCCTCGCGCCGTGGTACGCCACCGGACCACCGTTGCCTCCCCGAGGAGCCCGCCACCGGTTTCCCCGTTGCAGTCTCGCCGTCGCCGCCCTTGGTGAGCATCCCTCCTCTCCTCCCCGCGCCGTCGCCGGCCGTCGTCGCCGATGGCCGCGCTGCCGCGCGCCATCGCTCGGTCGGGCCGGCTCTGAGCCGTGCCCGTGCTCTGGGCGCCCTGCCTCGTGGCCGCCCGATCAGCTCGGGCTGATCTGGGCCGTCGGTTCCCGTGGACCGGCGGTGGACCACCCCGTGGTCCCGGTCCACGGTGGACCGATTCCCTTGACCCGCTGACGTGTGGGGCCCGCCTGTCGGCGCCGGCCTCACTTGATGACGTCAGCGGCAGCCTTTTTCCTTTGAAAAATTAAATAATAATTGCGCAATAAATCGAGTTTAATTATAGAAATCCATTAAAATGGCTCAAAACTTCTAAAATTCATATCTAATTCATTCGAACTCCGAATTGAGCCATTCAACTTGCAAAATTCATCTAAAATTGAGCTCTACATGTTTGTTTAGTTTTTATGTACTGTTTCCTTGGTTTTTATTAGAGTTTTTTCTCGTTTTGCGTGCCAGCGTGTAGTTTCCGTCGTTTCGGAAGTCCGCGGTCGCGAGGAAAAGAGTTCGGAAGATCAAAGTGAAGAAGCAAGGCAAGTCACACATTCCCCTTGAGCATGTTGATCCTAATTTACAAATGTTTTACTGTTTGCAAACAAATATGCATGTTTTGCTAATTACATGGGGTCAGGGTTTTACCTATCTGCTCGCTTGTGCCATGTTTACTTGATATCTGTCCTTTGTCATCCTTGGGTAATAAATCACCTAGCTTGTGTTACTTTGATGACCTAGCTAGAACTTTATGCTTAGCCATGCTTAATTACCACTAGCTCAGTTGATGGGATAATTGCAGTATTAGACCTTTTTAGTATCAGAGTGAGCTGCGTGCTCGAGACATCTGGCCATGCTTCATGGTCGTAAGTATCCAACTAAAATGCGACTGAATGGTGGGCTGTGGGTGCATGGTTTTGCTGGTCGCACCCATGGCAGTTAAGGACCGGTTCGCGGGATGCCCTGGAAGAACTTATCGTACTTACCACAAGCCAGCGTGGGCAACGGCTGGGCTTGTAGTGTAGCTTTCCTCTAGCCGACGCATCCAGGCAAGGGTGGGCGTGATGGAGTTTGGATGGGCCCTGCGACGGCCTATGCGGCTTCCGGATTCACCTAGGCACGAGAGGGGACTGCCCGCTGCCTTGCGAGGAGTGGGGGTGAAACCTGAGGTGTGGTGTGCTTGGTTAGAGGGGGTTATGCGAAGGGTCCTGTCACGGCCTCTTTCCGGTATGTCGTGGTGGCATGTCGGCGCACGGAAACGTGTCGTGGGGCTGTGTCTTGTGGGTACAGTTGTACACCTCTGATCAGAGTAAAACTATTCGAATAGCCGTGCCCGCGGTTATGGGCGGTCGACCAGATTCACCGTGATTAGTCCCACCTTAATAAATCGACCCAATACACTGTAGTTTAGGTGGGTTGGTTGGGCCTGTTCAACGTGGTGTAGCGTTGATCAGTGGAGATTCAATATTACTTTAATTACTCAACAGTTTTACTGTTTTGCTCAATAAAATGTTTTACAACCGCCTTTATGCAAATAGCCACAAACCGTCCTTGTGTTCCCCTTGCACGTCTGCATCGTTGGTGTGGCTTGCTGAGTACGGTGGTTGTACTCAGTCTTGCTATTATTCCCCCTTTTCAGAAGTGTAGTGCTTCTGAGCTGAAGACGAAGTTAGAGGACCAAGGCTCAGACCCCAGTTGAGTTTTGCCTGTGGAGTGGAGCTGAAGCCCCGCTAGGATCGCCTTTTTCCGCTGCTGCTGTTTTCGTTTCGGTGCGAGGACTAAGTGCCTCTTTTGTAAGTATTTTACGCTTTATTTACGTTTGGAACTGTATATTACTTGTCGTTTTGTGTACCCTGGCTGGTCCTGGACAGGGATTTAATACACAAAATAGTCTGGAAATTTGGGCTAAATTTCTGGGCGTGACAAAGTGGTATCAGAGCCACCTCGACTGTAGGTTGAGCCAAATGGTCAAACCCTAAGGACAAGTTTTCTGAAAACCCTACTTGCAAATTGTCTCCTCTCGCCCTTCGGCATTTCTTTGTGAAACGGTTTTTCAAAATTCTCCTCCCAATCTCTCCAATTCTTTTAGTTGTCAAACCTAGAGGACCAGCTGTCAGCTTCATGTCTGTTCGGAAGTCAAGTCAATTCGAGCCTCAAGCTTCGTGCAAGGAGCGAGAAGATCAGTTCAGAGTCGTCGTTCTGCGAAGATCAAGTGGAGTTTTCTCGGAGATGACCTAAACCCAATCTTTCCCAGAAGAGTAGTTCCGTTAGCTTTCTAGATCGTGTGTTGTTTGCTTGTGTGTAGGGGTATGGTTTGCATCATTGGTGGGGATGCGACCATACTAGGTTGTTTGCTTAAGCAACTTGAAGAATAAAAGTCTACTCACAACATATCAGTAGGCAAGTGGTTTAGTACCTTATCTTTAGCAACCCCTCTCTTCCACCTCTCTTCCGTCCTGGCAGCGGATGGTCAGTGTCAGAGATAAGATCAATTAAAGTCACCAATCAATGGTTCAGTTGAAAGCTACAAGGTATCCCAGTGCCAGAAGAACCCTGCTCGTGATCAACATTTGGTGTCCAAGATTAGATGATGGATGTATTGATGCGGGAGATGCAAAGCTCGATGCAAGGTCAAGTGTAGCGGAAAGAACTCCAGCAGTAGTGTGTTGCAGTCAAGAGTCAGTGTGTCCATGAGCTAAATGAGAGTCACTTTTATGTGGAATTTCCTATCATCAACTAAGGCTTAAGTTCCAAATCTTGTCGGGATGAAAGTGCATCGCCATTGCTTCAATTTGATGGACCGATGAAGTTTTAGTCTTCAAAGTCAGGGCATCTGTAAATCCGAGAAATGTTGGTCATTTTTTCAAGGACAACAGTTCAAAGGTTCTCAGTCAGGCGAAAGTAAGACTACCCACTGTAAGGGGGGTAGGTCTCGGAGATGAGTTTTGGCTCACCTCATCGCTGTTTTAGTTGAAGGTTCAACCCACTGCAACAATCCGGGTAGCACTTGAAGAAGCCTGTTGCAAGGTATCAGAAGAGCTAAGCCGATCTTAGGGCATCCGTTTGAATTCTGAGGTACACCGGTGAGGCTAGGTCAATAGCTCAGCTTTGAGAAGCAGCATCAGGGACGGTTGTAGTTCAGACGAAAGACTTGTCAAGCAGGTTTCCTGGAATTACGTGTCATTCGAGTCAGGACCCGTTCAAGCGGACGTAGGATCAATGAGTTACAAATGCCAGATGCAAGTTTCACCCTCTTCTACCAGCTTGGTGAATTGTCGGGTTATCAAATTGCTAGTATTGACAGTTCAGCCCAAGATAAGTAAGTTTTATGAGTACAGGCAGTCCTAGTCTGCGTCAGTTTGAGCAGAACCAATCAATTCAGGTTTGGGAAGCAACGGGACAACAGTGTTGAATCCAGCCAGATCGCTCGTATAGGTTTCATCAGCTAATCGGTCGTGTTGGGTACCAGAACTCCAGGGATCTAATCCGATGAAACCAGTCAGTCAGTCAGTTCGAATCAGAAAGAGGCAGCATGTGTCAGCAGATCAGTCAGACCGCCCATCAGCACCGGCTTTCTTTCTAGCCATCCCAGAATCTCGGGACGAGATTCCTGTAAGGGGGGTAGATTTGTAACGCCCCGATTTTCGTTCGGGATTAAAAATCATTTAATGATGCATTTCCTAGAAATTGAATAAAAAGTTAATCAATTTAATCAAGTGAAATAATGGGAGAATTAAAATTTTCCCTTAAAAATCATTGGCCGGGAATATTTTGCAATATTCTTTGTGCCCTAAAATACTCTCCGGAATTTTCCGTGAATTTTCGGAGCTCGAGAAATAGTTTTAATAACACAAAGATCATTGTATCAATTAAAATAAAAAGAAAACAAATTAAACTTCCCCTTCCTCCCTTTCGGGCTCGGCCCAAATTCCTCCCCCTCCTTCCTCTCCCGCGGCCCGCGCGCCTCCTCCCTCTCTCGGGCCGGCTCCCTTCTTCCTTGGCCCGCTTGCAAAAGTCTGTTTTGCGTCCCTCCTTCTCTCCCTTCGCCGACAGGTGGGACCGGCGGTCCCACCCGTCAGCTCCTCCTCCTTCCTCTGGCTGGCCGGCTGCAACCGCCATGGCCGCCTGAGCCGCCCCACGTCGCCGCAAAATCCGGCGACCTCCCGCACCCGAGCTCGCATCCAACCACATGGACACGACCCCCTCCACGTCCTCCACCTTTTCCCCCACTCACCCCGCTAGAAACGGCGCCGGTTAACCCCTCCACCACCCCACGACGGCGCTCCACTTCGCCGGCCGATTCCGCCACGTCCGGCCTCGATCCCGCCTTCCCGAGCCCATAAAAAGCATCCCCGTGCTCCCCTCGTCCGTTTCCCCATTTTTTTCCCGAGCCCGGCATACTCTCCCTCGCTCTCCCCACGCCGCACCCACGCGCTGCCACACTCCGGCGAGCTTCGGTCGCCGTTTCCCGCCGCCACAGCCGTCGCCGCGCCGAGCCACCGCCACCGCCAGCTTCGCCACCACAAGGGGAAGTCCGGCCGCCTCTTATTTCCCCCTCTCCACCCCTCGAGCACCACTCCCACCGTACACCCGAGGCCGCCGCCCCTTTCACCGCCTTCAGCCGCGCGCCACCGCCGCCCTAGCCGTCGCCCCAATGCGCCACCACTGCCGGTACCTTCGCCGCCTCAAAGTCAAGCTCGGCCGCCGCTCGGTTGTCGCCCCTCGCTGCCCGAGCACCAACTTCACCACCAACCCGAGATCGCCGCCGTGTTTGCCGTCTCCATCTGTGTCGCCCCGCCTCCCCGGTCGACGCCGGACTGCGCCGTTTCCTCCCTCGGATCGGCAACTCCGAGCCGCACCCCGGCCACCGCTTCCTCGCCTCCGGGAACCACTGAAATCGCCCTCTCCGCGCCCCGGTCGTCCCAGTCACCGTCCGCCGCCTCGCGCCGTGGTACGCCACCGGACCACCGTTGCCTCCCCGAGGAGCCCGCCACCGGTTTCCCCGTTGCAGTCTCGCCGTCGCCGCCCTTGGTGAGCATCCCTCCTCTCCTCCCCGCGCCGTCGCCGGCCGTCGTCGCCGATGGCCGCGCTGCCGCGCGCCATCGCTCGGTCGGGCCGGCTCTGAGCCGTGCCCGTGCTCTGGGCGCCCTGCCTCGTGGCCGCCCGATCAGCTCGGGCTGATCTGGGCCGTCGGTTCCCGTGGACCGGCGGTGGACCACCCCGTGGTCCCGGTCCACGGTGGACCGATTCCCTTGACCCGCTGACGTGTGGGGCCCGCCTGTCGGCGCCGGCCTCACTTGATGACGTCAGCGGCAGCCTTTTTCCTTTGAAAAATTAAATAATAATTGCGCAATAAATCGAGTTTAATTATAGAAATCCATTAAAATGGCTCAAAACTTCTAAAATTCATATCTAATTCATTCGAACTCCGAATTGAGCCATTCAACTTGCAAAATTCATCTAAAATTGAGCTCTACATGTTTGTTTAGTTTTTATGTACTGTTTCCTTGGTTTTTATTAGAGTTTTTTCTCGTTTTGCGTGCCAGCGTGTAGTTTCCGTCGTTTCGGAAGTCCGCGGTCGCGAGGAAAAGAGTTCGGAAGATCAAAGTGAAGAAGCAAGGCAAGTCACACATTCCCCTTGAGCATGTTGATCCTAATTTACAAATGTTTTACTGTTTGCAAACAAATATGCATGTTTTGCTAATTACATGGGGTCAGGGTTTTACCTATCTGCTCGCTTGTGCCATGTTTACTTGATATCTGTCCTTTGTCATCCTTGGGTAATAAATCACCTAGCTTGTGTTACTTTGATGACCTAGCTAGAACTTTATGCTTAGCCATGCTTAATTACCACTAGCTCAGTTGATGGGATAATTGCAGTATTAGACCTTTTTAGTATCAGAGTGAGCTGCGTGCTCGAGACATCTGGCCATGCTTCATGGTCGTAAGTATCCAACTAAAATGCGACTGAATGGTGGGCTGTGGGTGCATGGTTTTGCTGGTCGCACCCATGGCAGTTAAGGACCGGTTCGCGGGATGCCCTGGAAGAACTTATCGTACTTACCACAAGCCAGCGTGGGCAACGGCTGGGCTTGTAGTGTAGCTTTCCTCTAGCCGACGCATCCAGGCAAGGGTGGGCGTGATGGAGTTTGGATGGGCCCTGCGACGGCCTATGCGGCTTCCGGATTCACCTAGGCACGAGAGGGGACTGCCCGCTGCCTTGCGAGGAGTGGGGGTGAAACCTGAGGTGTGGTGTGCTTGGTTAGAGGGGGTTATGCGAAGGGTCCTGTCACGGCCTCTTTCCGGTATGTCGTGGTGGCATGTCGGCGCACGGAAACGTGTCGTGGGGCTGTGTCTTGTGGGTACAGTTGTACACCTCTGATCAGAGTAAAACTATTCGAATAGCCGTGCCCGCGGTTATGGGCGGTCGACCAGATTCACCGTGATTAGTCCCACCTTAATAAATCGACCCAATACACTGTAGTTTAGGTGGGTTGGTTGGGCCTGTTCAACGTGGTGTAGCGTTGATCAGTGGAGATTCAATATTACTTTAATTACTCAACAGTTTTACTGTTTTGCTCAATAAAATGTTTTACAACCGCCTTTATGCAAATAGCCACAAACCGTCCTTGTGTTCCCCTTGCACGTCTGCATCGTTGGTGTGGCTTGCTGAGTACGGTGGTTGTACTCAGTCTTGCTATTATTCCCCCTTTTCAGAAGTGTAGTGCTTCTGAGCTGAAGACGAAGTTAGAGGACCAAGGCTCAGACCCCAGTTGAGTTTTGCCTGTGGAGTGGAGCTGAAGCCCCGCTAGGATCGCCTTTTTCCGCTGCTGCTGTTTTCGTTTCGGTGCGAGGACTAAGTGCCTCTTTTGTAAGTATTTTACGCTTTATTTACGTTTGGAACTGTATATTACTTGTCGTTTTGTGTACCCTGGCTGGTCCTGGACAGGGATTTAATACACAAAATAGTCTGGAAATTTGGGCTAAATTTCTGGGCGTGACAGCCGCCCTGTCCGAGCAGCGGATCCGGGGGCGGCCGAAGCTGCCACACCGGAACCGGAGGGGTTCCAGGTCCATGCCTCTTCCTTACGAGCCACTCGGTCCGCGAGCTGAAAAAACTCCGCGGTAGTCTGGGGCTCTTTGGAGGCGATCTTTTCGAGCATGCGGTTGTGCCGCACACCCCCCCTGAACGCGTAGATCACCGCGTGTGCAGGGATGCATGGTATGGTGTTGCGGACTTGACAGAACCGCTGAATGTATGAGCGAAGTGACTCATCATCCCTTCGCTGGACTGCATGTAAGTCCGCTTCTTCACCTGGGCGCGGATATGTGCCTTGAAAGTTCATGGTGAACTGTTGGCACAAATCCTCCCAAGAGTGGACGGACGCGGGTGGCAAGTTCATTAGCCAACCCCGTGCCTGTCCCTTCAGGGCCATGGGAAAGAAATTCGCCATGACCCTGTCGTCACCCCCGGCGGCCTCGATCCCGGTTGTGTAGACCTGGAGAAACTCGGCGGGGTTGACGCTCCCGTCATATTTTTCGGCGATGGTGGGCCGGAACCTTAGGGGCCAACGGACGTTCCGAAGGCTCGCCACAAAGGCTCTACAGCCGACACCACCAACCGGGGGCACGGAGGGCTGATCCCCGCGTCCGTGTTGATGTGACACTCCGGACGAGGAGGCGCCCTCCGTTGCATGGGCAGCACGTCGGCCATTACGCCGGCGCTCGATACTGATGCGGGCATCCGGCCCCCCACGCAGATCTTCCTGGGTCGGAGGTGCTGACGAAGGAGTGGCGGCCGAATGGCGAGCAACAGCCGCCGCTCGCCGTGCCCTCCGCCTTGACGACACGGAGCCGGTGGTAGCAGCGCCAGAGGTCTTGGTGGCGGAGGACCGCCCACCAGCACCTAGGCGCTGCCGTGCCGTCATGACCAAGTTGGCCACGTCGTCCAGCCAACGTTGGACTGGAGACTCCGGGTCAGGGACAACGGGCGGGTGACGTAGGAGCGCGCCCGCAGCTTGGAGCGCGCCCTGGGGCGTGCTGCCGTCGCCATAGACGAGGAGGCGACGCTCCCCATCTCGGCGCCCTCCTCCATCACCCGTGGATGTCGAAGTCGCGGATCCTTCGACCCTCTCGAGCGCCTCCTCCCGTCTAGGACTTTGGCGTGGAGGGGGCGGTGGAGTACGAGCACGACGGCGTGGGTTTGGCTCCCCGTCGTCACCGCTAACACTCGGAGAGAGGTTGTGCGCCTTTGCTTGTTCAGCCATTGGGCTGAACAGGAAAAGCTTGGCGCACACGAAAGAGTGCGAGAGCTTAGAAGAACACACACAGAACCCCCTACCTGGCGCGCCAGATGACGGAGCGTGGGGGTCCTCACCGGGAGACCGCGCAGGCCCCCCTTTGCCGGTTCGGCCGGGGGCCCTGGGTGAGATTCTAAGCTCCTAGTCTGTATGTGGAAGGTTCGCGAGAATGGAAACACACAAGACACGGGCGATGTATACAGGTTCGGGCCGCTGAGAAGCGTAATACCCTACTCCTGTGTTTTGGTGGATCTATGTATGAAGAAGCTACAAAGTGCGAGCCAGCCCCCGATCGTTCTGGGATCGTTTTTCCCCTCTCTCTAAGTGGGCAAGGTCCTCCTTTTATATCTCAAGGGGATACCACATGCACCATCTCTCCCTCTCTTTCTTTTGTGTGGGGACTCATCCTCTCTTCCCTCCAACTTGACTTCTCTTCATTAATGGACGGAGATTTGTATGGCTGCCGTCCGAATGACCTTCTGATGGGACGGCCCATACCTACCTCCACTTCCGCCGGAAGCAGGCGCGACGTGGGAACATGGCTGTCTGCTGACGACATGACCATTGTCAGACCGGTCACAAATCGGTCATTCTTGTCCACCACGTGTCAGTTTAACAATCTGCATGTTCGCCCTTCTTCATACAATATCTTGCCTGTAATGGTTAGGATGAAGCCTGGCATATATCTGACCGGGACCAACGTGCCATCTCCAGGAGCTAACACGCCGGCTCCGGCTAGGGACGAGTGCTTGGAGGCTCTCATCCTGACGGGATGGGGCGAGGCGTGCGTCAGACCGCCTGTCGCCACCTAACCCACGATCTGATCGGTCTGTGACTGGTCACAGACCGGATAAACGAGTGCGCTGCACTGCGTTACATGTGGCGTGACGCGCTCGTCCAAACCGCAATAAATGTGGTTAGGTGAGCCCCGCTATGCTCACCTACCCCATATACGCGGCGCAAAACCCACAAGGGGTCGGGGCGCCTCGGCCCTCGGGGCCGAGACGGGAGCGGTCCGACCCCTCGGGGAGACAAAGAGAAGGGCGGCCGTATCACCCTCGGGCCCCCCCCCCCCCCGAGGGGGTTAGGCCACGTGGGTGATCGCGTCTGCCTCAAGTCTTTAAGTCATGATACTCCCGGTCCCATGTCACCGACACACCCCTAACCCAAAGACCAAGAAAATATTTATTATCATATTGTAGTTTGGATCATCCTAATAAATATAATGCATGTATCTAATAGAATTAAAGAACATGAGAGTGGAGGATTTAAAAAAGTAATAATTTAATGAAGAAGGGGTCATAGTTAATTGCCTACATACATGCATGCCTTATATTATGGAACATCTAAAAAAAAGTGGTTGTGCCTTATATTATGGAATGGAGGGAGTATTAGAGATTATATTTAGACTATTTGTTTTTATGAAACTTTTTTAAATATTTAAAAAGATCAGTTGCCTGAGTGTTTTGTAAGCATTTACTTTCGTTCGTTCATCGTAGTTTAACAGTTCAAAAATTGTTAGTGGGCCGAGTCAAAACTATTACTGTTAATAGTTTCTGTTAGTAGGGACAAGCATTTATGGTTTTTGAGAGGGACTAAAATAAGTCCCCCTAAGGAATAGAAAGAATGTGCGGTTTAATAATTGTCTTATCTGACCAATGTATTCATAATTTGTTAAAAAATATACTCCTATCCTAACCACATGACAGTAATCTTTTTGACCAAATCACATATATTTTTATACATAAAATGATTTAAAAGTTTAAGGTTTGATTGCATACACATCCTGTTTACATTATATTTGTCAAGACAACACCGTTTTACACTCTACAGCAACAAAGTTGATGCTAAATCAATCTATTATACTCTATGCTATAATATACTCCCTTCATTTTCTAATAAATAACACCGTTGATTTTTTATATGACGTTTGACAATTCATGCTATTAAAAATATATAAATTTTATTTATTTTGTTGTCACATGTTTTATGACTTACAATTTACTCCCTCCATCCCTAAATATATGACGTTGGTTAGTTATATTAAAAAACAGAGATAGTAGCATATTTACAATATTTTTTTAAAATAATTAAGATGAATGGTTAGCCGCTACTTTAGAATTAATGGCGGCATACATTAAAAGAAAACTAAGGTAGTATTGTAATGTACATTTATACTGTATTATTATACATGTAATAATAATGCAATTATATATGCAAAGTGTTGGGTTTTTTTTTATTATTATATGGTGAAGAGTGTCTTGGGCTTCTTGTGCATGGACCTGACGATGGCGGTGACCTGCTCCACCTGGCGCTCGTCGGAGCACGCCGCCAGCAGCACCCTCGCCGTGCCGGCGTCCGGGTAGCAGCCGGCGTCCACCATCTCCTCCACCATCCCCACGCACCGCCCGTACTCCTTCCTCCTCGCGTACGCCCCCATCCTCGCCGTCCACGTCACCACGTCGGCGGCGAGCCCCCTCGCCGCCACCGCCGCGAACGCCGCCTCCATCCTCCCCACGTACCCGGCGCGCCCGTACGCGTTCACCGCCACGTTGTACGTGCCCACGTCGGCGTCGCCGCGGCGCTCCATGGCGGCGAAGAGGCGCTCCATGTCGTCGAGGCGGCCGGCGCGGGCGTAGGCGTTGAGCATGGCGTTCAGCGCGAAGGTGTCCGGGGTGAGGCCGGACTTGTGCAGCTGCGCCATCACCTCCTCGCACCTCGTCGCGTTGCCGGACCTGGCGTGCGCCGCCAGCAGCAGCATGTGGGACTTCATCGTCGGCGACATCCCCCGCTGCTTCAGCTCCTCGAACACCGCCTCCGCATCTGAAAACACCGAATATTTATACATTCTCAGAAGAAGCTGTCACTACTTCCAGAGTTCAGAGTTCAGACAGTGGCAAAATTATACTACTACCTCCTTTTCAAAATGTATAACGCCGTTGCCTTATTTTGGGACGGCGTCGTACATTTTGAAATGGAGAGAGTATATTCAGAGTTCAGACAGGGGCAAAATTATATATATTCGGAGGCTTTCACTTTCAGAGTTCATAGTAGCATCATGGAACTCATGTTCTTGGTTTCTTTGACCACAAAATTGGCCAAAATTTTCCATCACCAACTGCAAAATGTACCTTCATGAAGGCCGGCTCTTCCATATGCATCTACCAAGATGTTGTATGAAGCTCTGTCAGGCTCACACCCCATGTGCTGCATCAAGGAGAAGATCTCCGATGCGCCTTGCGGCAATCCAGCGCGGCTATGGGTGCATTGAAAGGTTGCAAGCTATTAATTGCTAATTCAAACTTACAAAAAAATCTGATCAAATTTCACTGGAGTTTTGTGATCAGAAACTTGGGCTCGTGAAGCCATGGATGACTGATATGCTAATTTGATATTCACCTGTAAGCTTCCATGAGGGCATTGTAAGCATACACGTCAGGCTCGTGCCCTGCCTGCTGCATCTCCTCGAACACTTCTTCAGCCTTCTCGCACAGGCCTTCCCTCGCAAATGCATTCACCAGGGCAGTGTAAGTGCAGATATTAGGCTTGCACCCAATCGACTTCATCTCGTTGAAAACTTTCATCGATGACATTGGTTGCTTTGCCTTTCAAATTGACCATGAAAAAATATATGTCAGAAATTCTTCAGAGGTAAGTTTTCAAAGAAAGAGAAATGAAAAGATTTTTACAGTGAACTGAAAAACAATATTGTGCTCTGAATTCTGACCTTCCCGTACACATTGATCATCAGGGTGAATGTCTCCGTGTTAGCTCTGCACCGTTCTCTCTTCATCCTTTGGTACACCTCGACCGCCTTTTCGGTACATCTTGCCTTCAGTAATCCATCCAAGTAAGCATTATATACAGTAGCATCTGCAAGATTGTTCTTGACATGAGTTATGCAACTATGTCAACCTACAAGCTTCTTTCTCTTGGCAATATAGGGGAATTGAGCTGCATACTTGGAGGAATCCCGTGCTCGCGCATCTCCGAGATCACGCCTTCTGCTCGGTGCAGCGATCCAGCGTTGCAGTAAGCGCGCAGGAGAAGAGCATAGGTGTCTTCAGTTGGCACACACTGAGCTTCCAGAAGAGCCATGTAGATTGACTCTGCCTTGTTCAGCTGACGCTTCTTGCCATAGGATTCTATGAGCAGGTTGTAGCAGATGATGTCAGGACGGAATGAGCTCCTGTACAGGATCCACTCGCAGACCTATATCCACTTTTGACAAATTAAACATCAAAATACTGATCAAAGGTAACCGAAACATTGAGATGTGAATATCCGATTAGTTAATGATGAGAATGTGCAGGGTTCAGACTTACTGGAATGATCAGATCCCATTTCTTGTTCATACGGAATTGGACAGCGACATTCACAAGATCATCAAAAAGATTGTGTGTGGAAGGAATGTTATCCAAAGATTCCCAGATTTTTGCAACGTCTGTTCCCTTCTGAACAAATTCTAAGATATCCTGTGCCATTGGACTGAGCACAGGGAAGACTCCATCTACAAAACCAGAGCCATACTTCCAGCCCCGGCCTCTCATAGCACCCCCTGCATGAAACCTGAAGACATTAGATCATTTTGAAGGAGGGAAAACAATTTACTTGCAAACATATACTGATTAGATACTTCATGGAATGTAGAAGTGCTGAACAAAAGAACAAAGGGAAGAACAACTGGAAAGATAATATATTTAGCATTTACCCCTTTTTCTTGATATTTTCTTTCGATCGAAGGTCCTTGATACACCATCTTTATCGATGTAGGCGCCGTTGTATTTCCTGTTCTTCCTTTCACTATAGGCATAAGAATTAATTTCTGCATCAATCAGGCCAGTTTCTTGCGTGGCATCTTGACTAGCATTAATTTTCCATCTTGGCCTTGTGACAGGATAATACAACAGAGCCTCTATCCTCAACCTGCAAAATGGTGGGAGAAGGAATGTCAGCATACTGGAAGGTTATCAATAGAGCTGGTGTATGTTCTTTGAGAACTTCTACCCAAGATATTCAGAAAGCAAACATTTCAATGCGTAGCATGTAAGTTGTTTCCAAAACACTAGTTTGAAAACCATAAGGTGTATCCACAAATTCACCATGGACATCAAACAGAAAACTGCAATGTGCTAATTGGTCAAACCCACATGACCTCTGAAGAATCAAGTACTAGTAATAATTGAGAGAAGACAGAAACTAACTCACATAAGCACAAGGTGAAGGCAACAGACTGCTCGAGTCTTGACAGCCAAAGAGCATAAATCTGAAACTGTGAAGGGAGAACAAGACTGAGAAGATAATGCTGAGCTCTCAAGCTCAGGTAAGCTTGTGTGGTCACTGCTACTATAGTGAGTAGAGAGGTGCAGGAGTTGCAAGAGGACAAAACTGAAAAATATCTATCTGGCGTGCCCTTTGAGCCTCATGCGGTCTATCCTTAACCTGCAAAATGGTGGAAAAGAGCATATCAGTTTACTTGAAGGTTACCAATAGAACTGAGATGTTCTCTTGGAACTAAATACCCGAGACATTCAGTAAGCAAATCATCAAATGAACCAGGTAAAATAATTAAGATCGAAAGTGAAATTAAGCTCGCATGAATCTTAGGGCCTGTTTGGTACAGCTCCAACTCCTAAATATAACTCCAGGAGTTGAGTCTGGAGTGGAGTTATGGAGTTGCCGAAACCCAGCTCCACAACTCTAGTACATTTTGTGAGAGAGCTCCACCCAACTTCACTCCTAGTTTTGGTGGAGCTGAAACTGTTTGGCTGAGCTCCAGCTCCAGGAGGGGTGGAGCTGGAGCTGGAGCTATGCCAAACAGGCCCTTAAGATAATGCCACACGCGTACGCAAATTAAGATTCATGCAGCATAGGCATTATCCATACCAGCAGCAAAAAAATATACTACCCTTTTATTAGAAAAAAAACTTTTTTTTTGCGAAATGACCTGTAATCTAGTGGTTATAAGAGCCTCAGTAGCACCGAGGTCCTGGGTTCGACTCCTCATGGGAGCGAATTTAGGCGACGTACCCGTCGACACGTCCTCGCCAGCGAGGCAATGGCAGTGGTAGGTTGTACTGTGTAATTCTAAAAAAAAAAGAAAAAGACTTTTTTTTTATTTTTAGAAGTTCTATTTCTTTTTTCAAATCCAAATGAAAGCAACTATTACTCCATGGAGTACATTTGCAAGTGAAAAGCACACACATGTGGAATCGAAGCAGAGGTGAAAGAAAAAAAAAAAGCAGAGACATCTTCTCGAAGGCCTGAGCACCAATGGCACGGTATCTTCTCCGTCCTCCCACCGCCGCCGCCGCCGCCGCTGCCGCCGCCTCTTCACACCGCAGGAATGGCACAACCTCGCCGCGGGGACCGGTTCTTGGCCTCCGGGCGCTTGCCTCCAGGGCCGGCAAAGCTCGCCCCGTGATGGCGGTGGCGTCGGAGCAGCCCGCCGCGAGGGGCAAGTGCCCCAAGGTGGCCGCCCCCACCACCGGCCCGATTCCGGCCGCGGAGCTCCTCGGCGTCATCCAGGACGCAGCCAGGGCCGGAGCCGAGGTGCGTTCGAGGTTCTTTGCTTGGTAGCTCTCCCTTCTTGGGTTGGTTTCTGACAGAAAATTGGAGCTTCAGAGGTTGTGATGAACGGTTGAGCAGTTGGGTAATAAAATTCAGGCTTAATCTTGTTATTTCCGACAAAAGATGCATATTTCTGTGAAACCTTATAAGAAATTTCCGTTATGGTTAATGTTCTTTGATGTGAGGAACTAGTGATTCTATTGGTTTCTAGAGAGGTCAGGTTGAGAACTGGATTGAAATATTGGCTATTCTACAAGTAAATATGGAGATCACGGTAGTTCGTAATGCACTAATGTTATAAATGCTCAAGGTTCATCGAATCTTCGTAGCCTTCTCTACAAGGAAAAAATATGGACCGTGGTCTCGAGTTTCCATGCTAGTGCATTTTATCCTTCTTATAATTTTTTGGTGGGATACAAAGAATGAATTAGGTATCTATTTAATTAAGAATCGAGCCAAACAAAAATTAAACTTAGGTGTTCTGGGCTTTCTTGCAAAGGCCGAGGCGTTTGAAATGTAATCATCCCAGCTCTAAAAAAAAATTGGACTTCGGTGGTGGGGTTGTACACCGGTACACATCTCACCTAGTGAGCTAAGCTCATTTCCTTTTAACTCTATTTTTTGATGTGCCAATTCTCAAGGCAGCTTACATTGTCTTCTCCTCATTTTAGGTTATAATGGAAGCTGTTAATAAGCCACGCAATATTCACTACAAGGGAGTTGCAGACCTGGTCACAGAGTAAGGATGCTTCTTACTTGTGTTGTTGTTTCCCCATCTGATGCTAACTTGGTTGTTATTTATCATTCTTGATCTTTCAAAAGAAAAAAGTTATCATCCTACAATCTCCAAATGCTTTGTAAATTGGAACTTGATGTCGCTACTTGCTAATATCATATTTTATGATCTATGTATCTCTATAATCTAAATAAAACATTAGCATTTGAATTTAGTGTGTTCTCTACTTTTGTTCAGCACAGACAAATTGAGTGAGTCGGTCATTCTGGAAGTTGTGAGGAAGACCTTCCCAGACCACCTCATACTTGGGGAGGAAGGTGGACTTATTGGAGATGCCTTGTCGGAGTATCTCTGGTGCATTGATCCTTTAGGTTTGGCCACTTTATTCTCCCTCCGTTTCACAACGTAAGTCATTCTAGCATTGTGAAACGGAGGAAGTACTTTGTAATTCTACTATGATGAAGTCATTAACCAATTGTTCCTGTAGTGGAGTTTGATCATTTAGTAATCATTTAAGAATACTGGGTGATTCCATATGCTCTCTTGATTAAGTATCTGAAATATTTGATTTAGTAGAGGCAACATGCTCGATTGCATGGGCTGGTAACTGAACAGGATGTTATTAGTTCTAGTATATAGTATTATTGGTAGGAGAATGGATGTTGGAAAAAGCCTTTCATATAAATGGATGTTAGAGTATTTGAACTGTTCATAAATTTGAAACAAGATTGGGATCACATTGATTTTAATTTTTAACTGAAGGTTTATCTGAACTTGTATTACTGCAGTGGAAACTTAGACTTTTTCTGTAGTATTCTTCATTGGGGGATCTAATGCAGTGATTTTACCCCCTTTAGATGGAACAACAAACTTTGCGCATGGTTACCCTAGCTTTTCTGTATCCATTGGAGTTCTGTTTCGCGGAAAGCCTGCTGCTTCCACTGTGGTATGTATGTGCATGTGTTTTTCTTGAATCATATGATTCATTAAACGCCGGAGACACAATTGGATCATCAAACTTCCCATGCTAGTTCATTGCATCCCTCTGGATTATTCACATTTCATATACCCTTATTTAGGTCGAATTTTGTGGTGGTCCTATGTGCTGGAGCACTCGTACGGTTTCAGCATCATCTGGTATAATCTTTGGTCAAACACTGTAGTTGCAATGCTTTTTTTTTCCTTATAGAACACTACAGAATTATTTTTAAGGTTTTCCTTTCTCCTTGAAAAGGTGGTGGTGCTTATTGTAATGGGCAAAAGATTCATGTCAGTAAGACAGACAAGGTAACTTTTTTTTTCTTTTATACAAGTATGTTGCTATGTGCACGCACGCATATGCGTGTCATAATAGCTCTTTTTTTATGAAGCCATAAGAATCTCTCTTTGATCATACGCTCAGTGTATCTATCTATTGATTGTAGTGGTTCTGGATGCAACCAGAGTTCTTGTGATTTAATTTTGTCAGAATATTTGACTGAAGAAAGATATTGTCTCTAATTGATTCTCTAGGTGGAACAATCACTTCTGGTAACTGGTTTTGGTTATGAACATGATGATGCATGGGTGACCAACATAAATTTGTTCAAGGAATACACAGACATTAGCAGGGTAAAGTGAATTCTCCCTTCATTATTACACAACAAATTTACCCCCTTTGACTTTTGCTTTATCCTCCTTTATTATTTTTTTTCAGGGAGTACGAAGACTAGGTTCTGCTGCTGCTGACATGTCCCACGTTGCCCTAGGCATTACAGAAGCCTACTGGGAATACCGACTTAAGCCTTGGGATATGGCTGCTGGTGTTCTGGTAATCTTTTTTTACCCTATCAGAACCCGCAGTTCATGATTGGAATTAAACTTTGATAAAAGAAAAGATATCCAAGTTCAGTAAAAACAAGGATTTGATTGTTTTGTTCAATCTTAAATACACATTTTCAGTCATATAATCCATTTTTATGAGTTCCTTTTCATATCGTCCAAATCCTGATAGTTGGGCTAAAGTTATGCACACTTTCAGTATAATTACTTGATGAATTCGGCATTTTTTTTTACTACAGATAGTTGAAGAAGCTGGTGGGATGGTGTCACGCATGGATGGTGGGGAGTTTACCGTCTTTGATCGTTCTGTCCTTGTTTCCAATGGTGTTGTACATGATCAGGTTTGTTCTTAAGTCTTAACAAGTAGTTTGTTCTCTCATGCTAAAGATCACAATACTCATATCTTAAGCATTCATTGTCATACCACTAAAGGGCCAATTGTGCGAACTTAAGAATTCCAACCGTGCGAACTTAAGAATTCCAACCGAAAGATTTATCATACTAGTTGTAGGAGAATTCCAGGCTTAGGCTGCCTGTTCAGTGTGTATATGCTGTACTCCCTCTATCTCAGAATAAGATTATTTTTTGCCCATCCCGTTTGTCTCAAAATAAGTTCATTTATTTTGAGCAATCATTGTATTGGAGTTTGTGAAAGTAGGAGATAAATTCATTCGGAGTAGATAAAAAGAAGAATAACCGTATTGGGATTTGATAAAGTGGGGCTATTGTAGTCTTTTTGGTTTTATATTGATATATGTGGGACTAGTGAAAAATGAACCTATTGTGAGACGGTAGTAGTATGCATCACCAAGAGTAATGATAATTTTTGGTCGTCTTTTGGAGAAATTTTATGGAGTTGCTGATCAACCCTGTTACTTGACTTGCAGCTTTTGGATCGGATTGGCCCTGCCACAGAAGATCTTAAGAAGAAAGGAATTGATTTCTCCTTGTGGTTTAAACCCGACAAATACCCTACCGACTTTTAAGTTGAACTCCTCACCCAGAGCTATTTTATACTACTAGAAGAAAAGAGAAAAACAGAGGATCTTATGTTAAAATGCCATGTACTTGACTGAATATTTGTTTATTGAAGTCCTTTGACTCAGCCATCGACTTTTGTTGGTTGTATGATTTATTTATGGAGAGAATTACCCAAATCACTTAAATTCCAAATTTTCAACCAAATTTGAAAACAAAAAGTGAAACCTTCATATGAATTCAATCAAATTTAGTGGACACCAAATTAGGCTGAAATTCACTAAAAAATAAAAAATGGTTTCAAATTTTGGGTAAAAATGACTATTTTTTTCGGTGATTTGGACAGGTTCACCTCTCTTCCCGACTTGTTTGTAGTTGATTGAAGAATACAAATTTGGTTTCTAGTTTGAAAAAAATACGTGATATTTTTGGTGGGTGTAATTTTATGACCTTTGTAGTTTCATCACATTTGATCAAATTTCATTGTGACAATCATTTTAGGAGTAGAATAACGTTGTCATTTTTGAATAGGATTGTGCTGTTTTGACTAACAGGTTTAACACGATGGTTCAATCGCATATTGGCATGTATGCTAGGTTTTAAAAGTTAACAGTGAAAAAGAACCGGTTTTGTAGCTCAGAGTGAAAAATGGATTTCCATGAAAATTTGAGGTAAAATTCCAGTGATCTAGCATTGATTTTTAATCTACTAGATGAGACCTACACATTGCAACATATTTTTTTAGTAGATGAATGTTAAATTTGAATACATACACAGAAACCTTGTAGCATACAGTGAGTGTATAACAATCTGATCACAAATTATAGAACCGACTAGCAAGCTCATGGAAGCAGAAGGGATCAAAACATGCGTGATTATGCTTCAGTCGTCTGATCAATCTAGCACTTTCAGCGGAAAAAAAATGTGTAACCAATTAAAAAAACTTGAACAACAGTAAAGGCCAACTATGTGATTTAACTGAACAAACAAAATAAATTGCTCAAGAACTTTGCAAGTGATTTTAGGCAGTAAAAAAACAAATCTGTTTCAAATGGTTCAAGGATGATCCAACATTTCGCAAGTGTTCTTTTTTACCACGAAGCAGAGCCCTTCAAGCACTGCCATAAAAAACAATCATCTTCTGTAGAATCATTTTTCAAATAGTGAAGATAATGATTCTCTCCACCGTTACATAGCATGCAATAGAAACAAAAGGCGATCCCCTCACCCAAAAAAAAGAGAAACAAAAAAACGTTCAACCAAGTTATGCCTCATCTTTTGCTGTAGAGCTAGTTCTGCCTCATCTTTCCTGTAGAGCTCTTCCAACCCACCATTTAACTCGCTAGCTTGCCGAACGTGTTTGCATCTAAACAAGGAGGGTTAGTAGCAAGGGTGAGTACAAGCACTCAGCAAGCAGTATTAATTGCAAGGATGTATGGCATGCGATTTCATAAATCATATCAATTCATCATTTCTCAATTATAATTTCTTCAAAAAAAAATATTCTTGTAAGAAGAGTCCATATTTAATTTATAAGAAAAACTACTAATCACTTGCATAGTGAGAAAGGACCACAATAGGCTCCCGTAGCCTCTAATCCAAGAGACATGCGTGAATCACGATTTAATTGAGCACTGTGTAGGCTTGTATCACTGTACCCATATTCACTCTATATATTACAAGTCGCGTATTTGTAATATTTAGAGTACAATGCACTTCTCTTATTTCAGCACATTACACTCTAGTCCACCACGTGCTACTATCTTGATGGGGTTTATATCATCTCCCATCCAAATCCAAGTACTAACGTTCTATGGGGTAAAATCATCTTCCATCTTACCACTATCTATCATTACGCACCATGTGGAGTGTAAGGACTTGATAAAATACAAAGCGTTGCTCGCCTTGCGACAAGGACATGGTTGACACGATTTTTATACGGCACACATATACAAGTGAGTGATTTTATTCCTTATATTATATCTGTATGTAAAGGGTCCCACTTGCAGTCATGGATACCCTCTACCCTTCTAGTAGTAAGTGTTGGAACTGCCCCTCCCAGTATCTATCATCATCCTTATATATCTGACTTATATTTTGGTAAATCCATTTTATGCAAGGTGACAGTATCATGAAGCAAAATAAGGTTTACGCAAAATTAAAAAAAAATTGCTCAGAGTGATAGAACATCTAAATATGTACCTGGGCATGATCTGAAATCCCAATTGTTGCATAATCGCCTTCAACACTAACCCATTCATGATTTTCAGAGTACTCCAGATCCTTCAGCACTGAAAAAGGGAAAACACGAAAGATAAGTAACTGCAGCTGTGTTTTGACAGGCAGCAATGAAGCTCAACCATGCAAATGAAAAATCTAGAACCATTCAAATTAGTGGCACCCTGAAACAAATTTATGGGTGCTTCTGCGTACTCCTACAAGCATTTATAAGGGCTACTAAAGCAAATCGTATGTTGCCCCCCAAAAGGCACATGCAGTTAAATGTAAAATCACTTATGTAGTATAAAAAGAATACAATTGTACGTACTAAAAGAAGTCAATTGTAATCAGCCCCAAAACTAATTTTAATTTTTAAGTGACAAAAAGAACACAAGAATACTATTACTTGCAATGAAAACTGCTATTGGGTATAGCAAGATGCTAGGTGGGACAAAACACATAGTTGTAATTAGGCCATCAAGATCTGTAGGTACTATGTTGAAAGTTCCTGCAGAATTTTTCAACACATAGATAGTTCTGTGCATTTACCTGATATTTTCACTCTCACCATTCACAAGTCAAGTCATGAGCCACTCAGATTTTAAACTAAGCTCATAAATTTCTTCAATAGCACCTGGCCAGATTTCTTCGATTATCTCAATTGGATGTACCTGTTTCCTATTGCATATCTACAATCACTCAAAAAATGCACATTTAGAATCAAACATTTATGACATTATAAATTAATTTCTAAAATTAAACTTATTTGGAATTAATATAATGCATTGTTATATTATGACATATAATGTTTTTTATACTTACCCCTTTTTCTTTGTTCAGTTTTCGGCGGTTTTCAATGTAATGTGCTGCTATCTTCTTAATTTCCATAAAGAGGCCCAAGGAGTCATTTGTTGCTTTAGAAATGTATTCATTCACAACAGCATCCATAGTTGTCACTGATGTCCATGGAATGTTGTTCCTAATAGCATTTAATGTTGAAGATAGCAATACTCTCCTCTCAACAGTTAAATACTTAGATTCTTTCCATGTCATCCTTATCATGTTAGAAAGCTGATTGAAATCTTGCAACAACGGATGATGTTGAATGTACCCAATTCTATAAAAAGAAACCACACATGATATATTTAGAGATATTAGCTAAATGTCTATATTTTGGTATGGATAAGAGAAAATATATTATAATGGAGTATGTCATAGAAAAATATATTTCTTATCAAATACTCCCTCCGTCCCATAATATAAGGGATTTTGAGTTTTTGCTTGCAACGTTTGACCATTCGTCTTATTCAAAAAATTTTGAAATTATTAATTATTTTATTTGTGACTTACTTTATTATCTACAGTACTTTAAGCACAACTTTTTGTTTTTTATATTTGCAAAAAAAAATTGAATAAGACGAGTGGTCAAACGTTGCAAGCAAAAACTGAAAATCCCTTATATTGTGGGAAGGAGGGAGTATGTTAGTATCGCTAATTTGCTTACCTTAACACATGGTATTTACTTGTTTGATCTAAATACCGAACTATTTCATAATATCAAAAAATATATGGGAGCACTTTGTAAGAACTAAAAAAAACAATGGTGAAAATATCTTAGTATCACTAGTTTGCTTATCAACATATGGTATTTACTTGTTTGAACTAAATACCAAACTATTTCATAATATCAAAAAATATATGGGAGCACTTTGTAAGAACTACAAAAAAACAATGGTGGGTGACAGATTCGCTGCCACCACAACAGGACTCTTTCAGCCCTACCATTTCACTTATGCTTATAAGCCAAAATTTGAATTCTAGAACTTAATTTTGTATTTGATTTTTGTAGTTTTTTTCATCATAGTTTATTTTACAATATTTACTTTTGAATCAATAAGTACACGTATATAAAAGTTTTGCTCACAACTTAGTTTTTCCGTTACTAATATAAGCAAAAGCATAAGAGAAACGATATGACTGTTTACGTACTTGAAATCTTTTTGTAAGATGTTGATGAAGTGATCCAACATGGTGGATTTCCATTTGTTCCGAAGATGTTCTATCAGAAATGTAGCAAAATCTTTTCGCCAATTTACTTCTCTTGACTCAAAAGGAAAAAGGATGACCTTTATTCTCTCGGGCTTTGTCTCCAACACATATGAGTCAATACTTCCTAAGCTTGCAGCCAAGTTATCAATGTTGCTCATGTAAGATATGACATCTCTGTGTATATAGAGAAAGATATAAGTATCACATCAATCGAGAGAGATACAAAAATAGAATTTGTGTATATAGAGCAAGATATAAGTATCACATCAACCGAGAGAGATACAAAAATAGAATGAATAAAATTATACTTACTTTATAAGATGCATCCATATGGGTGGTATAAACCGGCCTTTAAAAGGCTTGAGCAGGCAGCCAATCTTTAAGCAGTTGATCAAATTTTGGATAACACAGAATAATACGACCGATCTTCTTATCATGCAAAGCAAACACTGGAGCCAGAAACATTGAATGATTAGCCAGGCTGACCAACTCATCAATCTTCTTATAAATCCCTTTGGCTTCCATATTATACTTTTCATCCATGATAAAGAATTTCATCTTCATGCCTTGAGAAGACCAACTATGTGTATCTGGAGAATACAGATAAATCTCCCCATCGGCCCAAGGTTGGGCAGGAATCCACTTAATTAGATATCTTATTAGTGTCAAATCATCAATACTTTCTAATATCTGAATAATGAAAACATTGATGAATAATGAATTGTGAAAATGAGTAATAACAAGAAACAAACGAACAAACTAACTAGATAAACAATTCAACAAAATTTGCTCCACAACACTTAAGATTTGTGGCATTTGCTCTTTCGGACTTTTAACACTAGTTTTTTGCGAGCAGCTTGGACCACCCAAAAATCTAGTCCACAAACACAATCCGCCCCCCACTCCCCCCCCCCCTACCACCCCTCGGCCCAACCCTCAACCCAAAAACAAAGAAGCCCACACTCCCACGTCGCCCCAGCCACGATTTGTTGCTTGCCATCGTGCCACCCATCCCCGAGTCGGCGAGCCCCCTACTAGTGCGCCATGCTACTCGCTGCCGACACGTTGTCGATTGGACCAACTGTTCGAGGCATGCCAGGCTACCGGTGACCAACACCGTTGCCATGTTGTAGTGATATTTCACAAAAAGAACACCTAGCTCTTTGTTTGTGTTATGCTAACAAACTTGGAAGCGTATGTGAGCGGTTCCTTTAAGTAGTCCACATAGCTAGTACCACCTCTACTTCCCTTTAGAAAGGGATTCAAACTTTACTTACGGATGGTAAGGATGTGATGGGGCTACCAACACGAAAAGAAAATTAATGGGCTGAAAACATTGAGTTCATGATGTCAAAAGAATTTGGAGCGCGGAGTAGGAACACTTAGTAAAAAATTCCTAAACCCGCCACTACTTTCTAGAAAACACATTGACCATTATCTTCATATATCCTCTTAAAATAGAGAGAAAAAGACTTTGAAAAGACAATTGTAATCCTAGGCCATTTTGCAAGAATCCATTCATCTATAAAGCTAATGCCCACTAAACACCTAAAGCTCAACATGCAAGCATAGTATTTATTAGCACTCCTAAAATCTAACATGCAAGCATGCCACATCAATCCACTAAGCATACAAAGCTCAACATGCAAGCACATAGTAATTATATATACAATTTATTTCATTCTAAAACTAAATATACACATGCTAAATCATTATTCTCAAATCATTTTCACAATATTTCAATCCAAATCATTTCACCATTTCTACAATATCTAACATATATATCAAGCAACAAAGCGCGGGGCATCATCTAGTTATAACAAATATTACTCAACAAAACGTATTTTGCAAAATTAAACTTGTCCCAAATTGTAAAAATCAACAACAATTTACTGAAGGTTGTTTAAAATAAATTCATTTAAATTCTATTTTCACGGTTCTTTAAATTTACGAAATTCATTAATCTTATTATTTTTATTTTTAAAATTTGTTATTAAAAATAAATTCGGTTAATATTTTTTCACAATTTAAATTTTGTTTTTTTAAAACGTTTAAAGTTCAACCAATATTTTTCAGTTTTAATTTTTTTGCAATTCACATATTTACAAATATGGGATAAGTTTTGCTTATTTTTTTTCAAAAATATGTTTGCATGTACCTATTATTTGTTCAAGAATTATCTTGCAAGGTGGACCAAATTTAAATTTCTCTTATACCATATTTTCTCACCATTTTAAGAAGATATATTAAAATAATGGTCGGAGTGTTTTTGGACAAAACACCACAAAACAAAGATATCCTAAAGCATAAGCTTTTGAAGAAGATAAATTAAAATAATGATCGGATTGTTTTTTGGGCAAATCACCACAAAACTAAAATGTCCTAAAGCATAAGCCACAAATATTTAGTGTCCTAAAGTAAATTTTGCTTAACAGTTAAGGATAGGAAAACACAGAGTTTAACAAAAAGCAATAGAGATTTCACAAGTAAACTAACTTGACAAAAGAAATATATATTTTATAAAAACTAAACTAATTACTACATAATGAGATAAACAAAAAATAATCATAAAGAAATATGATAGCATGTTCCAAGGAATTGGAGAAATTACCTGCTCATTCTATTCTACTACTGATGATGGCGATTTCACTAATCCTAAAGGTTGTCCATTGTGTTCTATCTCCTACAAAACAAAAAAAGTATGGATTAAAATATTGTTGATCAATCCTACAATGAAACATATTTCTATAATAAGGAACTTTCAAAAAGTTATTCACTAAATGCATGAACCAAAATGCATGAGTAGTCAAAGGGCGTTTCCTACTGACAAGCTGCTAAAGTTGCATTAGCTAATAGTAGTAGCTAAAAATTTCAAATGGCATGTCGGTGCGTAGTCATAGTCCTCTTTCTAATGAATCCGTTGAAACAAGAGTTATGTCCTCTTTCTGCTCCTCCACAGGCAATTCTTCATCACTACCAGTAACCTCTCTGTGGAGGGCCTCCGCGAGCTTCTTAACAAGATCATCCTTCAAGCCTATGATAGCTTCCTCCTATGGAGTTGTTCCTTCAATTCAGTAACCTTCTACTGTTCAAAATCGGCCGGTTGTTCAGCACAGGATACATTGCACTGTGACTTCTAAAATTCACAGCTACAAAATCAAATGGCTAAACAATTAGATTCGAACATCATGGTTGTCAAGATGGTAAGGCGATCTGGGGCAACCCACCCACGCATTACCGCTATAGGGGTAAAGCGCTAAGGTGCGGGGACGCCATAACCTTCATGATTAGCAGCGATTAGAAAAGGGAGAGGAAGAAAATTAGCCTAGTAGGCCATCCCACAAAAGCCCAATAACCTTCATACTAGCCCAAGGTCAAAGAAACAAGCGTAACACCCGCATCAGGTGCGTCTCTCCTATCACAGCGTCGCCTCTGATGTCGCTTCTTCCCAGGGGCGGAGCTAGAATGAGATGGAGGGGGGTGCCACTTGTTTAATTTACTCTGCTAAGTTTAAGCTAATGTGGGTGTCTGAATTTGAATTGAGGGGGGTGCACACATGGTGAAAATAGGTTAGGTAAAATGGCATGGAGTGTTACCATATAATCTCTGAATCAGTACTAGTAGTAGTTCTTCCTTAGCTAGTAAGCATTGTATTGGTCAATAGATTTTTTCCTTCTCCAATAAGCTAAGACCTGCTAGTAAGTCAAGTCTGTTTTTCCTTGGTCAATAAGCTATAAGTCCCTTGTCAGTAAGCCAAGTAGTCATGTGTGTATGTGTGTATGTGTGTGTGTGTGTATGTATGTATGTATATGTATGTGTGTATGTATGTATGTGTGTGTGTGTGTACATACATACATATAGTGTATATATATTAAGCTCATGTTCAGTCTCAGTTTCAACTTACTATAGTGTAGTTCAGAAGTGATCCTACCAACAATTGGTATCAAAGCAAGGTGAAAGATGGGTGAGATGGCAGAAGTAGCAGCTGCGCCGATAGTATGAATCCATCTTGTTTCATTAAGCAAGTGATAATAAGTTATATCATTAAAATTCTGAGGACATGATCTGAGCAAATAGATTGGTGAAATACGTTTCAACTAAGTTTGCATCACAATGGACCAACTACAACACAATTTCTCTTTCAGGCAATCTACCGATATGTGAAACCAGCATTGATCAAAACACTCGTAGTTCCTTTAACATCATTGACCAGAATATTGAGATACGCTTGGGGGTGTGGGTTTAGTTAACTATTCTTTCCTACTAAAATCTTCAACCTGAGACTAAAACAAAATTGTGTTCCATAAAACAAGTAAAGTAAGACTAAAACATAATTGTGTTAAAGAAAACAAGTAGTGCTCATAAGTAATGAATCAATAAGGAGATTAGCAATGCTATCTGTCAGTAAAGGTGCAGTCGGTAGCTTACCTTAACTGCTGTAAGTCTAGTTATTTCATTACCCATTCTATCAACAAGAACGGGAAGGCATGCCGGCAGTTCCCTTTGGAGACCATCACCAAACGTGGATAGCGCAAGGCTCATGCAAGATATGGCACACTCTTTAACTTCCTGAAACAAATATTTCCATAAGAGACCTGAGAGAGAAAGAGACAGATGAGGATAGGGAGGTGTTAATTTTGCTCAACCTGATCCTGATCCTGATCCTGATTTGCCAAGCGGGCCAAGATAGCCTTATAGATTGGACCAATATATGGCCTGTAATCTGGAGAGTGTGGCTGTATCACAAACAAACAAAGGCTTCAAGAAACAGAACTTAGATTTTGTTCAGCAACATATGAAATACAAGATTGACCTCAGAATTTGGACGAAGTACACGAACTAGCTCTTCGCAGACTCTTAAAGCCTCAGCGGTGACCTTGTCATATCTGTCTCCAATAGCAGACAATATTGGGCCAGAAAGAGCCTGGAATTTCACTACGATCAATACAATGATGACAAATGCCATAAGTATATTTTACTGAAGATATATGTTACAGTTACCTGTATGTATGGATGAAACACAGCTGGGGAATGTGAAGCCATAACAAGTCTTGTAAATACAAGGGCTTCAATCTTCAGGTTGGAGGTAGATGACTTATCCTATGAAAAAGAAAACAAGTTAGCAACAAGTAGAAGTCCTGCACATAATCTTTTTTAGCAAAATGGGAATCACCAACATTCAAAGCGTTCTCAATCCCAGGAACAAGTGACCCAATATGATCAGCAAGACAGTCTGGCAGTACAACAACAAGCTCCTTCAATACAGAGAATGCTCCAACCTGAAATTTTATCTAAAATCAGAACCAGGTCGATAGACATGATTTGCAGTCAAAGAGCTCACCTTTGTCTTGATTGATTTTTCACGCAACTGCCTATTGATGGATTTGACAACCTTAGGTACTTCTTGTTTCAGCAACCATCTAGGGCTGAAAAGCAAAAGGATTGCCAACATAGGCTCAGTGCTCTAAACATGGTAGAATCAACTTCAAGCATGTAAAAGTATTTCACCAATAAACTGCATAAGATGCTATAACTTGGAAAAGTTGAAAATAATGATGCAAATAAGAGCACAATAGACTTGCCTAGACTCATCAATGTCACCTTATCCTTTTGTCATGTTACCAGTTTGGCGTAACAACTCAATAAATGTGTTAAAGATGTCGATCTAGAATCATATAGAAGCTTCATCAGATTGACAAACAGAAAGACAACTCAGAGACAACTCAGAGACTGACAAATTATTGATACAAAGCAATTACCTTTACATTTTCCTCTCTTTCCCTAAACCATTCAATTAACTTTGGACAAGCCTGCATATATTTTAAAAAATAAAAACATCAAAGTTAAATGGGGCACTCAAAGTTAAATGGGTAAAAATCATTACAGAAACACTGTCTGAAACATGGGAGAAATTTAAACATGCCATCAAACAGAACATTTTTCAGATAATCATATGTTGGTTTAACATGATTATGTCAATATACCTCCAGATACATCTTAGACAACATTTCAGGACGAGATACTATAATTGCATATAAGCACTTTGCTGAAGCCCTCCGGACTTTCCAGCTTGCATCCTCATCATCTGTGTATTCATTTGCGCTCTCACTGGAGAAAATATCGAAAACATATTTTGATCAAGTAAACAGATAACATTTATCTATTACTGTAAGAGCATCAATTAAGTACTCATCATCTTCCTCATCCTGAGCCTCATCATCAGTGTCCTCCTCCATACTATCGGTGAAATTAGGATCATAGCTTATATATTCCAATGCAAGATTTAAAATACTCTCACAATATGGAGATATATCTCTTGGACACCTCAGCATAAAACTCTCGAGGGCCTACATTATGGGAAAAACCACAGGAGTCATACAAGAGAACACTCGTTAGTCATGTAACATTGGAAAGAAGAAAATTGCTAGCCTGCAAGCTGTATTCACAGAGCTCTTCATCATTTTCTGATGCACTTGTACAATAGTTTATGAGCAAAGGAACAACTTCAGCAAGGTGTGGCCCAAAACGGTATCCAACCGAGCGACTGTAAATGAAACAAATATTGAATCAAAACTTGGATTGCAGCACACCAGATAAGAACCACTAAATCGCCAAAAAGTAGTAAATATCTGGATTTCAACTTGCTAGATAAATTTGAAGTGTGAACATGATCTCATCTAAGCTATTGCGAACAAATGAGTGTGCCCTGTTCCTCAAAAGAACTACTCAAGGCATACATGTACAGTTGAAAGCCAAAGTACCTTAGAGCACCAATCATCTGGATATTTGTTCGGGCAATTTCAGATTTTGCACTTCTATTTTTAAGCAACTGGACAACCTCAAAAGTTGCCTTGGCTAATAAATCATCAGACAGACATGCAGCAAGTGATGCTGAAGAAAAATAGCATGTTAACAGTCAGTGTAAACACCTTTACAAACTCAAGCCACGCAAAAAACAACATATAATAGCACAGCACATCAGTTCGACTTACCAATGCAAGAAATAGACTTTTTCCTAACACTTGCTTGGTTAGAGCTCAACTGGGATAACAAGGCAGTCAGCATGCAATCATGATCTTTTGTGATCAAGTTGCCAAATCTATGAAGTACATCCCCCAATATATCAAGGCACTCGCATTTCACTTCCGCACTTTTTCCCTGTCAACAGAAGAAGAGTTATCAAACCTACCCAAGACATCCCATGGTATAACAAAACCAGTTATATGCTACTAAGCCCCAATCCGTATATTGGTGCTACTAAGCCCCAAAATCCGTATATTGGTTTATCTATTATAGGCAGGTGTTAAACATGATGTGCTGGCAAAGGCAAGTAATTCAATAAACCGCTCTTGTTTTTTTTAAGGTAAAGACGTAAAGGTGAAAGGTGTTCTTATAGTTATGTGGATAGCTAGACATTGCCAGATTTGCAGCTAAAATCTGTCTTGTGTTAGGAAGGATATCACAGTTTCCTAATTAATTTATCCAAATAAAAGATTGCTCGTGGTTTACCATTTGCATTGTATTTGCTGCAGTAGCTAAAATTGCGGTTTGAAATTTATGGTGGCTAGAAAAATCTAGCAATATTGACTGGTCTGGAAAACTATCCAACTTTCTGCAATAGCGGAAGGTACTGTACTATGCCACTTACTATCATGGCTCTCAAACTAGAAACAAATGTTAAAACACACTTTCTTTTTGGCTCTCTGTGCTGATAACATAACTCTGGAGTTATGATACTAGCCAGCATATAATGACTTAGGCTGAATTCATTTCAGCCTGTTCCGAACCCCTCTCCCTCGTTTTCCGCGCGCACGCTTTTCAAACTGCTAAACGGTGCGTTTTTTGCAAAAAGTTTCTATACAAAAGTTGCTTAAAAATCAAATTAATCTATTTTTGAAAAAAAAATAGCTAATACTTAATTAATCACGCGCTAATGGACTGCTCCGTTTTCCATGCGGAGGAGAAGGGTTCCCAACCCCCAATAACAAACACAGCCTTAAATTGAATATGGCAAGCAAACATGGTTGCACACCTAACCAGACTGGATGAATAGGGAGGTAAAAATAAATACATAGTTACAAGGTTTGTAAATGTGTTCTTTGGTATTACACCTCACAAAAGTAGAATGCACCATCAGAAACGCGGTAAACTTAATTAGCAGGCTGAAACTTTCAATTGTAACGGCAAATACAAACTACATGGTACGAATGGCGCACACCGCAAGATTAATATGGAAGCATGTTTTACCACAATTAGGAGACGAATTAAGAACTTACAGCAGTGGCGCCCTTGATTAGCTGTGGGGCAAGAGACACCAAAATCTTTTCAGCAAGTGTTGTTGTCGTAACTTCCGCAATGATTGTCTTCAGAGCAATACTAGCAGTGTCTCGATGTTGGTCCTTTCCATTGAGTAACTTATCACAAAGAATGTTGGTCATCTCCACCACACTATCCTCACCAACCTTCTTGACAAGTGGAGCCAAGCTAACCAAGAGAAGTAATAATACAGATTAACATAGCAAACCATGAAGTGCAGAACACAGGAATGTGGAAAACATAACAGAACAATTGGGTATCAAATTGCTATACTAAATGTGCTTCAATGGATGCAATAATTGAGACATGAAGATGCAGTGAAAAAAACAGCAGTTAGAGAGATACAGAAAAAAATAACATCTACTGTAATAATCAATGTCCTATATTAATCCAGAAAATTGAATGAGGCAGTGCAAATCCTTAACAATAGCAACTGCACCTAACATAAATTACAAAAGTAGCGAGATCCAAATTACAGCGAATTCTTGCAGGAAGGAGCGGATGATCACCATTAACAAAACAAAATGCTAATAAGACGATACCGCTCTCAATAAAGGGAGAAAGCACTTAATGCATACCATTTAACAGCTAAACCAGAGACTTCTCCTGAAGTATCTTCCAGTTGTTGAAGAACGGTAGTAGTCAACTTTGGCTCAATGTCTTGGTCAGCTTTGAAGCCCTCTTTGTTCAATCGCTAAGCAAATTTGAAGTTGCCATATATCTGTAGTCCTTATCTTTCCCTGTCATCTGAAAGCAAATTTTACACGACGATGTTAAAATCAAATCATAGATAAATAAAGAGCAAAATTCAGGTATACAGTTCACATGCAGATCAGTGAAACCCATACCTTCTCCAAGATGGTGGTTATGTTCATGTTTGCCATTTTAGCTAAACCGTATCCAAAAGTCCTTTTCCACGGAACTAATCACTGTTGCCCTGGTGGAAATAATAAAAATCGAGTATAATGAGATTAAGTTCCATTACTGACAAGGTAAACAACACACATTGTACACATTGTTGAGTATTTGCTTGCTGACACAGATGCAAAACTCCAGCTCACGATCACAGTGACAATCCCCAGTACCTCCCTCCTTTAAAAAGGAGGAGGTGGGCGTGATGGTGTGGTGTGCTCTATTCTGCCCCACTTCGGGAAACAAAAGATCCTGCTCTCTGCTAGATCTACGGTAACACACAGAATTGGAAATATACAGGTATAATGAAACGAAAACAGATTAAACTATCAAACTGCAATATTCTGCTGAAGCTGCATAAATGACGCAAATAGTAAAGTCATGTCATGTATATCACAAAATTTGTTCTTCAAACGTCCCAAATCCTGGATTTTGGTGCAAAAAAAATTTATACTGACATGCTCCATATCAAAACAAACTTTACATTTGACATGAGCTATATGCTACATGGGAGCGTATCCTATGCACACAGACCCTCGCGTGTACACACCATGTACACCAACTAAAAATTATCACAAAAAATTTTAGAAAAAATCATACATGTACTTTCAATAGTATTACATCTACGTGCAAAGTCGCATCTTCAAATTCATTCTACATAGAGAATAACAAAAAAGATAAAATTCTGACAAAATTGCAACCTTAAAACTGTCAGATTTTTTGTTTTTTTTTTGTTACGGCTAAAATATAATGAATTTGACGTTAAGATTTTAACCTCTTAACCCTAGGTGTAATACAATTGAAAGTATGTGTATGATTTTTTCTAGATTTTTTGGTGACATTTTTTAGTTGGTGTGCACGTGTGTACACGTGAGGGCCTGTGTGCATAGGATATGTTGCCATGCTACATATGAGGGGAAAAATGCAAGATGGAAATCCGTTCTCTATGTAATCTGGAAAATCCTGTACAATTCATTTCTTAATGAAATTCAGGTGGGGGAAACTGAGACTTAAGTCCCAAATATTTTACCTATCAGGTGCCCTTAGTCAGGATGTGCGCAAGCGCAACCAGCGTGAACTGAGTAGTCGGAGATAGGTGGCGGAGAGGCGCCGCCGGCGGATGTGCTCGGGTCGCGGGGTCGGCAGCGGATGCCGAAGGGGCCCGGCACTGCAAAGAGGGCGCTGACGAGGATGGAAGGGTGGCGGTGGTCGGGGGTCGGGGGACGGAGAAAGGAGGAGGAGAGAAGACGACGAGCTCCCCGCCTCCCCGGCGGCGTCGAGAACTCCTGGGGCGCCGGCGCCGGCGCCGCCAATGACACGGCCGACGACGAGGAGGATGTTTGGTTTAATCCACATGTTAGCAGTCTTAAATTGAGCCCATTACCGGACCATTCGGCGGCCCATCCATGTCTAGAACATGTTTGGATGGGCCGGATTCAGCCCGTGTCGGATCCCGAAAACTGTTTTGTATTATGTGGGCCGTACTTGGAACCTGCAATGGTATAATCACCTGACGTCCCTCAACTTTACGTCGACTTTGTTCAAGTTCCTTAGACCTTAGGGCCTGTTTGGTTGGTGCCCTGAGTGATGAGCCTAAGAAAAAAGCATGCCTAGGTGGAAGAAAATCTATAAAATGTTTTCCCTGGTCAGGCATATAAGAGGGTTTGTTGTTTGGTTGGTACCCTGGACAAGAAACAAGCATGAGAGCATGAAACCATGTGAAAGCAAACAAGAAAATATAAAATATTGCAATCTCAACCGGTTAGTACAAGTAAACATTGTGAAATGACGCCATGCAACTAGAATATTCCAACCTCACCTAATCTACCTTCTTTAATTCGGTTGCCTGAGTCAGGCCACCCAATTCAAGCGCCTGAGCCTGAGCAACCACGCCTGTGTCCAGCACCTTCTCAGGACTTGAACCAAACAGACCAATGAAAATGTCAGGCATGCTTCAGCTCAGGCGAATTTGCTTTAGGGCAGCAACCAAACAGACCCTTAATCTCTAGTACTAGAAATAATCTCTATAGTACTAGAAATCCTTACTCCTAGACTAAACAAAATCATGCAATTTCGATCCTTCGACAGTATGGATATATGGTTTCGCTGATGTGGCATCTTAGTTAGTAAAATAAAAATTAAAAATGTTATGAGACTCGTATTCGAATGATTTATAAAGAGTAAAATAATTGAATTTTGATCCAAGGCCAGCAGCAACCTGGAGGCTAAAAGATGAGGCAACACCGAGGCGGTCGGCTGGAGCGTCAATTGAGGAGTAATCTTAATGTCTGAATATTTAGTTGTCAAAACTCCCCCAATAAACTCAGATTTTCATTTAGATTTTAAGAATATATAGTCCTGCAATTCATAAAATAAATTAGAAGTTATTAGTAGTTGGAAAATCAGATATATATTTTTTTCAGATTATCACCAAAATCTTAAGATTTTAAGCTCCCTTGCCTTAGTTTTCAATCTTTTCGTGAGATTTTCTACATGGGGTAGCGCTTTTCTTTTTCTCCTTCCTAATGCAGTGATGCACAAAAATATAAAGTGCTTTTTTTTTTGGAACAACCGACTAGTAATTACTTTACTAATATAACAATTGTATTATTTATGTAATATAAAAGCATAACTATTAAGTATTTTGAAGGTGAATTTAACAACATCAGTTTTATCATAAATTATATCCTAATGGAGTACTCCCTCTGTTTCATGTTATAGGGTGCTTTAACTTTTTTTTTAATTAAATTCTTGACAATTTGATCAAGTTTATAGAAAATATAAAATTTATAATACCAAATTAATTTTATTAAACCTAACATTGAACATTGAATATATTTTGATAATTTCTTTGTTTTAGGTTGAAAATATTGCCATATTTTTCTATAAACTATAAACTTAGTCAAAGGTGAATAAGTTTAGAAAAAATCAAAACGACTTAAATATAAAACAGAAGTACCTTATTTTTGTTTTTTGTTTTTTTTTATCGGAGGACCAAGTTCTGAATTGCCAAGTTTATGCATTCCAAAAGTTTTCCCTAATCTATTTTGTCGTCTATGTTCTATGACAAAACTGTGCCGCACAAAATTACACAAACATTTTCTTTGTTTTGCACCTCCAGAACATAACCAATAACTGAGTCAGAACTGCAAGCTATTTCTTGAAAAACTGGACAAAAATGGAGTCAGAACTGCAAGCTTATTTCTTGAAAAACTGGACAATGGGTTAATGGAAACAGTCAGTTTTCCTCTAAAAAAAAAAACTGGACAAAAACTCGACAGCAACTGTAACTATCATTGATTGATTATGCACACCGGTTTTGGCAGAATTGGCATCATTATAGCTTAATTAGGGGTGCTATACTTGCATGTTCACTTGCGACAACAGTTTCATCCTAAACAACATAAACAGGGAAGGGATTCCAACATGTTCCTGAGTCTGTTTGAGCATCACGTTACGTGTTAGCGAATGCCAACATGATACAGACCAACAGATTGGTAAGTGATATGGCACATCACAAGCATTGACAAGGATCAAGACTCACTGCAATTTGTTCAATACTTGTCTTTTTCTCCCTTGCAAAATTTTGAGTAATCCTCGTCATTCATGAGCGAATTGAGCTCGCCTGAATCACTGATCTTGACCACGATAATCCACCCTGTCTCGTATGGCCTTGCATTTACCTATGCAGGTAACGACAAAAAAAACAGTTAGCAGGTTATTAAAGCGTTTTTTACCATACTCAACTTCTACAGCTTACCAATCCAGGTAAATCGCTTAGTTGATCATTCACTTCAACAACCTCTCCAGATACTGGTGAGTTAATACCCCTGGTGGTTCCCTTCACACTTACAACAACACCAAATTTATTTCCCTGGGATACACTTTGGCCAACTTCTGGGAGCTCCACAGACGCAACATAACCCAAATGGTCCTGAGAGCAAAATAAAATAAAATAAAATAAACTTAAGAACCACAAGCCCTTATTCTATACGCTGAATATGGTAACATATGTTGGACCTAATAACGTTTAAGAAATAGAACGCATGCTCTGTGTACATGCATAGAGTGAAGCAAATGGATCATTCAACACACTGAGGCCCTAAAATAAAAAAAAAAATGCTCAGAGTGATAGAACATCTAAATATGTACCTGGGCATGATCTGAAATCCCAATTGTTGCATAATCGCCTTCAACACTAACCCATTCATGAGTTTCAGAGTACTTCAGATCCTTCAGCACTGAAAAAGGGAAAACACGAAAGATAAGTAACTGCAGCTGTGTTTTGACAGGCAGCAATGAAGCTCAACCATGCAAATGAAAAATCTAGAACCATTCAAATTAGTGGCACCCTGAAACAAATTTATGGGTGCTTCTGCGTATCACCATTTGTCCAATTACTTTTGCATATCTAGATAATAAGCTCTTCCCTTGGCTCAGTTATTGTGCGCAATTACTTTCGATTTATAGATGTGACTGTAGCACGCCAAATGTAACTGGAATTGAGGTCTGCAAAGAGTCCAATATGTAATTTTTTTGCCTTTTGTATATATGAAAACAGAAAAATAAATCATTATTTCCAATCATATATTGGATAATAGCCAATTTCTCAAGAACAAGAATTTGCCATTACTCAAGAAGAGCCTAGTGGCATGCAGTTGTTATCCAATCACAAGATGGAAAATTTATGCTTGTGAAAACAAGCATCAACAAAGATGGCATAGCAAGAACCTTTGTAGGTGCAATTTTTTTACTTTTCATGCAGTGAAAAAGAGGTGGTGGCTGAGACTATTGCACCCAATCCAATGGCACAGAATATCCTAGAATTCCCTCAAAAAGGAATATCGTATACTTTCAAAAGGGAATAGATTTTACTTTTTCATTGTGGATGAAATTTAGTTGAGAATTTTACCTTCAGGAAATGGGGCAAACCAAGCTCTCATCTTGTTATCAAGAAAATGCATGTAAAGATAACCAAGAGATCCATACTGTGGACAGAAGAAACAAAAGAATTAGACACCATTATGCGACAAAAATAGACAATAGATTTGGCATAAAACGAAGTTACCTCCTTATCAACCTGCTGACACACCCAGTCCTTGAACATTCCACACTCTCGTTGTGCATCTGTGGGCATCTGGATGAATGAAAGGAGACGAAATTTTATACTCCTAAGAAAAAAAATAAAAAAAGGAAATATTTAGATACAATAATACATACATAAGCACGAGTCCTGCCCACAAGGCGATGAACCTACAAACAAATGTCAAACAAATATGAATATTATAGGCACAAGAGCATTAGATTGTCTATTTGAAAATAGCACAAACCAAATCATCCATGTGGTGATCAGCATGGGGAGTGCTGAACTCTTTAAGCGTGTAGTGTAACTCTACATGCCCATCGCGTATAAGCTTGAGCACATCTTCATATGACTTGTTGTTGAAGAGGATCTCAGATGCAATGAAATGATAGAAGTCGTATCTATCATTCATCCTCTCCATTTCCTTAAGAAGCTCCAAGCAATCTTGCACAGCAGCTTCAATTTGGAAGTACAGCATCTTCTGATAAGATTGTGTTGCAATGGTGATGGCTTTGGCTAGAACTGTATCTTCTGTGTTACCACACTCCACGGTATCCATCAGCTTGTGAAAGAATAGGATATATTGTAGGTCCCCTTCAAACGTAGAAGGACGCAGCCAATCAGACGTTATACGCTACAATAGTAGGGAACACATGTTATTGTTAAGAGGATGAAAACAGTTGGAAAAACATTTTTTTCCTCAAAAACGAAATCAAAAGAGTAGAGACAGAAACAAAAACGATGTCAGTGTTACCGGAACATCAGAATATAGCAGAACAGAACTATCGGAATTATGTTTTTTTGTAATTATTTTCATGGGTTATCAGTACAATATGTTTTTTTTCAGAAATTCTAGATGAAAATGGTATACTGATAAAAAGGGTAATTCAGTAGCATTTTCACCCCTATTAATTGTTGACATGTAGCAATATATATGCTAATTAGTTGGACAAGGTAGTGGGAGTAAATGATACTCCCTCCTTCCCAAAATATAAGAATCTAGGATTGGATGGAACATTTCCTAAGCTGTCTAGATTCGTATTACTAGGAAATGTCTCATCCAGTCCTAGGTTCTTGATATATGGGAGTGTTGTATTTTATTTTAGCTAAGTACATATTATATTGTTTGCATATGTGTATGTGCAACTACTAGCTGTAGATGATACAGCAATATATATTGGAATTTTCTCTTTTCTAAACTCAGAACCTATGATTTAATTATTTGAGATATGTTGCAATGCCGCGAGCACGAAATCAAGCCAGAAGATTTAAATAGAGATATAAACAATGCTTGCAAGTGTCAATAACATGCTAGTCAAATATTTATGCACAATGTCAGGCAGCAAGAGTAAAAATTGTTGGGAGGGAAGTTATTGAATTACCGGTGAACGGTTGAAGTCGGGGAAGAAGTGAGCGTAGGAGGGCGCAGACTTCTGGCATCGCGAGGCAAAGCAGAGGTAAGGCTCTTCCAGCTTGAAAGGGAGGAAGAGCTCCTCCACATCGGCGTGGCTCGTGAAGAGGGTGTGACGCGGGATGTGGTTGCAGTTGCAGTGATGTATCCTGCGCCGTGTGTTCTCCACGGCTAGCTCCAGCTCACTCAAATTCTCCTCCTCCTCCTCATTGTCTGGGGTTAATGCATGTGTTCTTCTTCTCCCTCTTCTTGTTGCCTTCATATTAGGCCAATCCCCTCTCTTCCCACGGCTTTCTGAACAGATTACTGACAGCTGTTGTGACATCCTCAGGAAGTCGTCGTCGTCGTCCTCCCACGGCCATGCCTCCTCCTCCTCCTCCTCCTCCTCCCACCGCCGCATATCCTTCTCAAGCTGCCGCCGTCTCTCCGCCTCCCGCCGCCGCTGCTCCTCAATGCGCTTCCTCATGAGGCCCTTGTCGACGGGGTCACGGAGCTCGTACAGGGGCACTCTGATGAACGCGACCTCATACTCCGGGATGTCACGGCTGTCGGCGAAAGCCTCGGGCGGCAACACTCGGGTGATGAAATCTTCTGGAGGGACGTAATCATGGCGCTCCTTCAGCTCCATGAAGAGATCCATCGGATCGGACAAACAAACGAGCAAATTCCGCCCCCGGTGACCGGTGGAGCGAGAGTGCCTGGGGTTGGGGGTGACGGTGGGTGTGGGTGGCCGCCGCCGGCGATCGGTGGAGGCGGCAGCGAGATTGGGGTGGGCGCGGCTGATCGATGCCCTACTTTTACTGAGGATGGTTACGATGAGGAGGAGTTGGAGGGCGACGTCTGCTTTTCATGGCCCAGCCCGAGCCCGACCCAGCCAAGCCAGTACGAAACCGACTCTTGAAAACCAAAATTTAAATTTTCAAGCTTGATTTTTAAGGTTGATTTTATAATACTTTTAACATAATCTCTTTTTACATTGGCTTTTAAGTTGTTACAAACAAATACATAAAAATTTTATCTCCTAATAAATCGTTTTGGCTTAGGAGGAAATATTAGCATCCCATGAAGCTCTCAAGGAGTTGTTGAACTGGGCTTGTATGTTTGCTTCCTGAACGAGACTATATGATTGCCATATGTTTTTTTCGTCCCGTACAAAAAATAGAGAGTAAAATGCATGGAGTATCAATTAACTTGTTTATGCAACTTGGGATTTTGCCACCTACCAAAATACCAAGTATATTATTCTATTCCTACACATATTTCTGCAAATTTTCTCCAAAACGGTATATTCTACTGAATAAAGTCTTGAGCGGAATAAACAGACAAGTATGATGAAAGGTGTCTCACAGTGAGCGACTACTAAATGAAAGAATCTTTTAAATAAAAACAAGGGTAATGAATGAAGTCTGGTTTTTAATTTATTTTTTTTTCTTTTTATTTAAAAAACCGATTTTATTCATGACCCTTGTTTTTATTTAAAAGATTCTCTAAATGACAATGCCATTATTATCGTCCTCCAATAACCGGATTATATCCAAACCGGACGTACACGTACACGGTCATTGGAGGATGATAATTATGACATGGCATTTTGATTGGAAAGATGTATTTTAGTTAAAACAGAAAATAACAAGGTTCGTAGCATAAATGAAGTGACAAAACATCTTACAGGTTGGGCCAGTGATAAACAAACATCTTACATGTTGTTTGCTCTAACAGGGAAGAAGATGTGAAAGAAAATAGTGGTGAGAGAGACAATCGAGTGACTCTGTCTCGAGTCTGGCTCGAACCAGCATACATAAAGCGATGCCGTCCTATGGCGATGTCACGCTGATGCTCAACAAAATTTCTGAGAAATCTCACCAAGCTGACCAGGCTGTCATCATAATCGTCCCAATTAATCTGGTTTGAGCAGAGGAAAACAGAAAATTTGGTGCTTTTCTTTACCATCGACTGCCACACCCAGTCTCGAAAGTTTTGCTTGAGAGAAGTGTTTAGATCGACACGTTTGCTCTCAGCAAGGTCATACAATCTCTCATTCATGGGCTCAATAGCAGCGACTCTTTCTTTATCCGAGGCCAAGATATATGGATGTTTCATGATTACCTCGACGTCATCACTGCCAACAAAGCGAAGACATGGATGGTTTTGAAACGATCGAAAAGGTGCAAGATATATGAAAAACTTAGTTGTTTTCTTGAGAAAGTAGTCAAGTTGGATTTACTAAAGTGAAGTGCATGCATGCTACGTGAACTGCTTAGCTAGTTTTGAGCTATTAGATGATTTGTAACAGGAGATGTAAAAACGTGTTATTGTAGCAGGTCAGTGGCTAGCCCGATAAAAGAACATATAGGCTGTGTTTAGTTCCCTTCAAACTTCTACAAATTCCATCACATCAAATGTTTGGATATAAACATGGAGCATTAAATATGGACGAGAGAAAAACCAATTGCACAGTTTGCATGTAAATTGCGAGACGAATCTTTTTAGTCTAATTACGCCATGATTTGACAATGTGGTGCTGCAGTAAACATTTGCTAAAAAGAATTAATTAGGCTTAATAAATTCATCTCGCGGTTTATAGGTCGAATCTGTAATTTATTTTGTTATTAGTCTACGTTTAATACTTCAAATGTACGCCTGTATACGTCAAAAAAAATTTGGAGGAGGAACTAAACACAGCCATACTCCTATAAAAAAAGGTCTTTGATTTTGTAATATATGATAATAAATACTCTAGTGCATACACCTTCTACTCTTTTATCCTGAGTAGTGATTAGAGCTAATAATTTTAATTGTTAAACTTGTTAGGAATGTATATAAGTGGTTTCTTTAGCCCTTGCATTAATTTTTTTTAACAAAAATGAAATTTGGAGTAATTAGTTACTAACCCGTATTGTACGGTCACCTTAAATGCTTGATAGCCAAGTGTATTTTCTGCCCCGATTTTTCGAAGGAATGTGCAAAATTTCACTCGCTGAGACTTTTTGGTTCTAGTATCATCACATGGCAAGGGACATCCACCGACTATCTTCAGTAGCTTGTCCTGATCATTACCCTGACCATAAGCAAAAGTGATGGTTGAATTCATATAGTTATTTCCATATCCCGCCACATGAAGTGCTTCCAAGGCTTCAAATATTTCACTACAAAATAGATTGTATGTTAAATTTTTTTACCTGAGCTAGATCTATCATATGTAATCTATGGGTAAGACATTACCTGATATTTTTCCTCCAGCGTTGTTTTGGCTGTTGTTTTTTTTCACTGCTAGATTGTTGGTGATCTATTCTATCCTCTTTAAAGGAGAAGCGGTTCAGCCGCTCATAACAGACAAAATACTTGCATAAGCTTCTGTTATAGCCTATGAAATATGCTTTGGCAACTCTTTTGTGGTTAACTTTTAGTGAGCAACTTTGATAACTTTCTGCAGTAGCCAGACTGTCTACGAGCAGAAAAGAGCAAAGAATGTCATGTGGTTTATCTTCTACCAGGAAGGACATCTTGCCATTAATGAGGTTTGCAGATCCACCCTCTTCAGATTTGTCATCTTCTTTATCTATTGTGTATGCTATTAGAACTCCTCCAACGACAAGATCATTGGTGGAACGTAAGTGTTGTGGCACGTTCCACTCAATGAATTCCTTCTCCAGCATTTGGACATGCCATGGCTTCTCTGGATCAACTGCAGGGCAAACCCAATGTTTTAGATATATGGGTTAACTTGTCTAATAAAATCATAAAATAGTTCACAGACAAGTGTCACGAAGCAAGATTTATTAGCGTTACTCATTGGAAAATTACAAGAGATACTTAGAGAACATGTAGGGCATCTGGTCCTTCTACCCTACCTCTACCCTGATCAACATTTTCTTAAGAGAAAAGAGGGATGACCTCCCCCTGTTTCTATTAACAAAAACTATAAGTTTTTACAAATGAGAACTTTTACGGTGTTTGCATTTCAAAAAGGGTAAAGATCCAACGCTCCTCAATCACAGGTACCATGTTAAAGGTATTTAAGTATTAATATAGGTATTTAGGTACTAATGGTAAAAATATAATTTTGCTAGTAGAGTGAAAAGGGTAGAATTGTCCTCCAAATTATAATAGGTACCGCATAGGTACGCTCTACACGGTATCAGCGTATCTTTTACGTGGTTTCTTGAAGATTTACGTTGTATTCGAGTTAAGTCACCGTAGTGTTCTTTGATGTTCTCTTTTGCGTAGATTTCTCTAGATTTACATTGTATTGTTATAATACGTTTGTAGCCTAATTATGTGAATTTTTTCTACATTTACATTTTGTTCCAACGAACACATGACAACTCATACCTTAATTCTGTTAAAAATTATAGTTTGTTTCTAGCAAGATATTTATATTGTGTTTCAGAAACATGACCAGTTAAAATATCACCCAAGGTTAGCATCAATTTAAATTATACATTTCATCAATTTATGATACTTGCCTCCAATTGAACATGCTATGTCAAGTTAACCAACAACATATCAACACAAGTAGTCTGACTCATGGTGAGCATGCTCACAAACACCAATATCATACCCGCTAGATAAATATGTCAGACAAACTTCATCAACAACAGCCTTTTTACAACAAAAGGTCATAGGTTCTTTTCCGTTTGACCTCTTTTGCGGCATTTCTTCTTTCAGCATATGATTTTCTTATGCTAAAGCCTTTATCCCAAGCGTACTTGTTGTAGAAGTGAATTCCTTCATCCTCACTATTGAATGTCTTGCTGACAATTTGTTGGTACTCCAACAATTCCTCAACCGATATCCCTGTATCCTCCATCAGAGCTTAAAACCTACAAGAAACAACATTTAATTTTTAGAACACCCTTTACCATCTTGAGTTAATTTATAATTTTAACTCAAATTGTACATAGCAAATTGCTTTGTATAAACAAATCTACAAAAGCTAATTTAGTGTACAACTAATTTGCATGCGGTACATACGAAAGAATAGTGCACTGCATTAACAAGAACTAAACTATGTAAATAAGAAAATTCAATATGTGTCAATTCAGGCCCTACCCAAGTAAACTTAGGGATCCATGAACTCGGTAAAAACTATAACAATTGCGTAAATAAGCATAGGAGATCTTACCTATGCACTTGTTACGTACGTGTCAATCAGATTATGTCTCATATTCAAACACAAGACAGTGCCAATGCTTCTCCCTCAATTATGTCACCAAGCAAGTTCACCTATTCAAACCCTAATATGAAGAACATATTAGGATATCTCTTTTTGATCCCTTGTACGAAGAAATTTGTGAGCTACATAAATAACTAATCAACTACGTAAATAAGCATAGGATATCTTACTTATACACACACCTGTACATGTCAATTAGATCTTGCCTCCTGTTCAAACGCTCAACCATACCAGAGCTTCTTCCTCAACCGTGTCTCCTCGTGGGTACACCCGTTAAAACACTAGAAGAACACCATTGGAGAAGATCTCGTTTAATATACCACAAATTGACAAAAATTCTAAATCCCTTATATAAGGAACTTATGAACTATACATAAATAATTAATCAACTCTGTAAATAAGCATAGGATAATTTACCGATGCGTTAGGTTGACGTTGACCAGGCGATCTAGTCTCCTCTTCAACCCTCAACCATGCCAAAACTTTTCTCTCTGTCTCCTTTTGGCGAACCTGTCTCCTTCCAGTGAAACATCCAAACCCTAGAACAAGAACGAACCCAAGGGAAAGAAGAATGGAGATGCGATCTGTTACGGATCAATCGGATTGATATCCGTGATTTACTCTTTTCTCTGATGGCTTACCGATCTGGATACTGACTTACCGATCTGAATACTGACAGATGGATGTTAGTATTCAATTAACGTATAATGCCCATGTTTTACAAGTTAATTACTCCACTGCCATCATGTTACAATATTTTTGTTCCGTACCTTGCCCCTCTCTTATCAATGGTTCACGTTGTTCCACCTCCAAGTACCTCGCAAACACTGTAAAAGATCTCTTTACAAATAGCAACAACACAGGGGAAAAAATGAAAAAAGCTCAATGAGCAAACTGTTATCAGGCTAATGGCGCTATCTCATCCCTCTTCTAGACAACGTGTCGGAGCACGGAGCTCCTCTAGTGGGAATGCAAGATACCTTCCCTTCAGAGTTCGGCCAAGGTGCAGGTTCTAAGCTTGTGGCCAGGATGCAAGAGAAAGAAGGTGGGACAGGTGGTTTATATAGGTTCGGGCTGAGAAGCGTAATACCCTACTCTTATGTTCTTACTCTATGTGATGATGAACAAGATTTACAACAGGTGTAGGGGGAATGTGCTAAGTGGGAGTGTATGAACTTAGTCTACTCCAGGGAGTCGAACTTTTTTTTTTCTCAGAGACATGGATCCTCCCCATGCATGCATGCGGAAGTGGGACCCAGTACATAGGGGTTGTTATGCTTAGTCTTGTCACTGTCCCTCCAAGTAGGCTGGTCAGATGGGACGGGCTTACCAAACGGCTGACATGTGGAGCAGGGCTGCAAAAGTCTTCATCTTAGTTGTCCATCAGCCTACCTATTAGCCACCAAAGCTAACAAAGGGGGAGGGGGTAGTGGGGTGATAGTTGAGGGCGTGCCACGTCGCACACCTTTTTCTCCAGGAAGACGTGGGCGTGTGAGAGGTAGCATGCATGGCCACGTTTCTCACATTGTATGTGGTCTGCTATCAATATTCATATCACCCCGCAATTAATGTGAAATGGTGGGGTAAAGTAATGCGCATGACCTAGTCAAATCCCCTTAATGGGGCAGATTCCTTTGAGACAGATTTCTATATTCATTGAACCGCCGAATATAGTCCCTCAAACATTCACCTGGGTTGAGTTAAATTGTGAAGGTCTTCCTCGATCGCGTGGCACTTGTATGTACCCTGAAAGTTGGCGACGAACTGAGATCGAGCAGGGTAGGAGATGAACTAGCCATGATCGAGCAGATCCTTTCAACACAGACGACAAGTAGTTTGCGAGCGCATTGTCATCTGCTCCAGCAGCGTAAAGAACCGTGGAATAAACATGGAGGAATTCCTCAGGGACGGTGCTTCCATCGCTCCTGGTTAGAATTTTTCGATCCACCGTATTTCTCGCAATGTTGGAGTGAACGCTCGGTTGTCGTCATTATTGCGTCGAGGTGAACGGCGCTGATGTCGGTGAGCGTTGTCTTGTTCTCGTCGTTCCCGTCGGCGCCCGTTCAAGTGGTCACGTAAATCGCGATTATCTTGAGGGGTGGGGTCCCCTGACGAGGTCCTCGAGGTGAGGTATTGGGAGGTTACGACCAGGATCTCAGCTCGAATGTTCGTTGGGGTCTTCTTCGACACTGCCGTCGACGTGCACCTCTTCTCCTCGAGCTGGGAGTTGAGGAGGATCTTGAGCCGGAGGTCCAGTCGCCGCCGCAAAAGCACTATTGAGATTCACCATTGTGGATCGTAGTCGTTCGACCCGCCATCAGGGAACATGACCGGATCAAAAGGGCTCTATCTTAATATTGAGTTGATTGTGTTCAAATGCTTGGCGGGAGTACAGATGGGATCTGTGGTCGCCCGAGCAGTTGGATTTTGATTACTCGGACTACTCCCTCGATTACGTTCACCTTTCGTAGAGTATTAGGTGCCGAGGACTCTAGATCCTCCAAGCTATGTAAAACCGAGGCCTCGTGGGGGTCCATACCAATGAATCCCGAAACGGTCAGGAGCTCCCTGGGCTCTGTTCCTATGCAACGCTTCGAGTTTGAACTCGTCGTTCTTGGATCTGAGGGCGTGGAGGTTTGGTGGCGTCAAGGAAGACTTTGCAGCCTAAGAGCTCATGTCCTCTTGAGTCTTGACTTATGGATCAGACACCAGGTGGTCTTGGTTGGTGAAGCACGCTGAATACCCCGTTCCTTGCAGGCTTCGAGTTCAGCTCTCACGTGTTGCACCACCTTGCAGTCCGTAAAAGAGTGATTGGTCGTCTTGTGGATGACGCACCAAGTGGTAGATCTTCGAGGAGTTGTCCTTGCCGGCGCCTGATTCCCAGCAAATAGATGATTTCTGGCCGCTCGAGGCTACTTCTCGGATGTCGTCATAGTCGATGCTCTCCTTTCTCGGATGTTCGTCATAGTCGACCTAGTTGCATCCATGAGGAAAGCGAGTGTGGCGGCGGACTATTGCTGCTTGTACTTGTCGCCAACGAAGATCTCCTACGAACGCACCATCTCCTTTCTCCCTAAGATTTTCGCCGCGAGGTCCTCGAACTACCTCATGGTTGAAAGGTGCTTGAAGTTAACGCGCATGGCGTCCAAGCCCGAATCGACGACGACGCATGCCGACGGGCATGCCTTGGGCATCCTTGTGCTCACGAGGAAGATGAGTGTGTCCATCAAGCTAGCATAGAGGATTTGGGGACGATTCAATGAAAATCCATGGGTTGAACCCATTTTGGACCCAAAGGTATATGACCGAAAACCAGATCGATCCAATCCACTTTCAGCAAAGTCCAAACTGCCCCAACCCAACAGCTTCGTTAGACCATTTCTACCCAAAATGAAAACCAATCCATTATACCAATTCCCACCCAACCTATTAGCAGGCCTATCCACAATGCCCATGCATGCATATGAAAGAGGGACCCAATACACAAGGGTTGGTTTGCTTGGTCTTGTCGCTGTCCCTCCAAGTAGGCCGGTCGGATGGAATGGGCTCACCTACTAGCTAACATCTGGAGCAAGGCCGCAAAGTCTTCATCTTATTTGTCCCTAGGCCCACCTATCAACCACCGAAGCTGACAGGGAGGGCTTGGGGTGATAGTTGAGGGCGTGGCACATCGCAAACCTTTTTCTCCAAGGTGACGTGGGCGCGTGAGAGGCAGCATGCACAACCACATCTCCTATGTCGCCTATGATAAGCTCACAAGATTTGTATCACCCCGTAATTAATGCAAAATGATAGGATAAAATAACGCACAAGACCTAGTCAAATCCTCTTAATGGGCCAGATTCCTTCGGGGAGACCTCGAGTCCTGCTGCTATCCTCGGGGGCTCGGGGCCCTAATCCACCCAGGTTAGACGTTTCAGCCCCGGGGTCTGAAGGACTTGTCCACGGGCTGTTGTCTTCCTCAGGTCATCTTCGTGAGCTTGGGGCAAAGGTTGATGCCGTGCGCCATCTTCCCCTTGAGACAAAGTGGGGCTCATAGTGACCCAAGCATATGATAAAGTGAAAACCCTTGTTCCCACTTCTCCGACAAACAACATCAATAGCAACAACCGTGGTGGAGCTTGACATAAACTTAAGAGGGGAAACATTATATAAGCATGTAAAGAGTGTTCAAAATATCAAAAGTTAAAACAAAGTTTCTCTTACTATAGGACAGGTATTTAAAAATGTAAACGTTTTAGTAAAAAGTGTAAAATATAGTATAATGTCGACAAGAAAATATTAGTAGCGTGAAAATAAAATAAATAATCTATGTACGTCCTAAAAGGAAAAAAAAAGAATAAGTAGAATCAAACCCCTAATTCTCAGGGATGAGACATCCGCCAGCTAACCTACCTATCAAATCTAGGATGTTGCAGTGTTGCACATATTACTATCTACATCAACTTGAAAACACTGGAGGGGCCACTGCGCAGTTTGACCTCCATTATGCTCTGCCACTGGCAACAACACAGGAAAAAAAAAGAAAATAAGCTAGATGAGCAAACTGTTATCAGGCTAATGGCGGTCATCCCATCTCACTTCTAGACAACTAATGTGTTTGAGGAGTAGGAGATTGGGGAGATACGCAAAACGAGGTGAGCCATTAGCGCATGATTAATTAAGTATTAACTATTTTAAATTTCAAAAATGGATCAATATGATTTTTTAAAGCAACTTTCCTATAGAAAATTTTTGTAAAAAACGCACCGTTTAGTAGTTTGGGAAGCGTGCGCACGGAAAACGAGGTGCTTTCTCACCCTATCTAATACAAACGAACGCAGCCTAACAACATCATCAAAGTTCTGGCTACCAAAGAAAAATGATAACAGCAGTGAACAGTATTTTTTTTGGTTTCCCCTAGTAGGCCAAGATCAACTGCATTATACAACAACATATATTGTGACAAAATTATCAGATTTTAATTTGTTGCATAGGAAACTGCATAAGTAAAATGTAGATCTAGATTATTAACCAACCAACAACAGAAAAAGGGTGCATTTGTTGTTGATAACCAAATGGCAATAAGAAAATTGAATTACTATTACACACAGAGTACAACAGCCAACTTTTGTTTATAGTTGTTCAAGGCAGCACCAGTCATTTAACACACACAATCATAACAATTAAGAACAATCCAATCTTGGCATTTGAAGCAGGTGTACAGTTCTGTAGCATTTCTCTAATATATATAACATCAATATACTTTTGCAACTAAGTCCTTTCAATTCAAAATTTCAAACTTTCAACTCCAACTTAGAACATTCAACTCATTTTCAAAATTCCAAATTAATAATTTATTTATCGTTTTACTATAAAAGTTAAATTAAAACGCTAAGCACTAGGCTGCGCGGGGGCTGAGCGGCTTACGGTTGCGGCGCATACTCCCTCGTTCCATAAAAAACCAATCTAGTGTCGGATATGACAAATTATAGTATTACTATGAATTTGGACATCCAATATTATGTTGGTTTTTCAAGGACGGAAAAAGTAATGTGTTACTAGGTTGGTTTTTTATGGGAGAGAGTTTGCGCGGGTCAGACCGATGGATCCGCATGTGAACATTGATGCACGACAGAGTATGAGGAATGCATATGAACCTGGAGGCATGTCGGCGGTAGGAGATTCAGTAGGATTGGCAATCCCTTCTCCTCTGTGACTGTGCCGCCAATCCATTTCCTCGTCCCGTCGCCGCGAGAACCCATCCCTGCATATACAAACAAAGAGGTGGCCAACGTTAAGACGAAGAAACAAAGCTGCATCCTTGACGTCCCGGACGAGTGAGTACGTGCATGCTTCAAGATTCAAGAGCAAGATTGCACTCAAAGATGGAAGAGGCTGTACCATGTCCTTGTTGTTGTCTGTCCTTCCGGTTTGCTTCTCCAATCTCCTCCTCCTGATACTCCTGGCCTTCGGAAGTAGGTGCTCCCCCCTCTTTCCGGTGGATGCAATCCTGGTTCTGGTTGTGGTTGGTGCCCGTAGTCGCCGCCGCCGCGTGCTCCTGGCGGCCGGTATTTGCCTCCTCCTCCTCCCGATGAGTGCCAGTCGCCGCCGAGTGCTCCTGGCGGCCGGCGTTCACCTCTTCCTCCTCCCGAGAAGATGTGCCCTTGGGCGGCGCGCGCTCCTGGCGGCCGGTATTTCTCTTCTCCTCCTCCCGAGCTGTGAGATTGAGCGGCGCGTGCTCCTGGCGGCCGGTATTTTTCTCCTCCTCCCGGTCCCGGAGCTCGATTCGTGTCCATAGTACGTCCTGGATGCATCATTTCTTGGTTAGTACAAGACTACACAGAAAGAAACGTGGAGAAAGAGACGTACGCGCGCGCCGCCGCGGCGTGGTCTCCACGGCGACGAAAGATGGAGCCTCCTCGCCGGGCGACGCACGTGCCGGCCGGCGAGGCGAGACCAACACGCAGTACGCACGCACGCACGCGCAACCGCAACCGCAACCGCAACGGCTCAGGATCGATCATCGAACGCGCGCGACGGGCGCCGGCGGTCGAGGAGACGACGACGCGCGAGAGCTAGGTGGGGGTGGGAAGGAGGATCGATCGGGGCCGCACACCCTTTCCTTTCGATATTGCTTCTCCTCCTCCTCCTTGCCTTGATTCTTAGCTTCCATCGCTACTCCCTCCCCCATCCCTATCATTTTCTTGCTCCTCCTGTCCTGCCACCCTAGGTAGACGACGACTACTCCAACTGGTTTGCAAATCTGGGATGGGGAGAGGCCGAGAGAGGAGGAGGAAGAGGAGGAGGAGGAGAGAACCCAAAACCCCAAACACCGACCACACCACCCTCCACCACCCCAAGGCTTGCAGGAGACTTCTCTCTCTCTCTCTTCTTCTTGGTAACGAGACACATGGCGCGGATGAAGCGAACAGCCTTTTTCTTGCTTGTTTTTTTGCTAACAAGGGAAAGTGGGAAACCCAAGTACAGACCAGCATACCGCGCTTGGCCCCCGTTGCCACTCTGCTCCCCTCGCAGTCACAAGGACTCGATTTTGAAATTGTATCCATTTTGTCATGTTGTTTTTTTAATAGTTTTAAAAATGATGGTGAAGATGTTGTACGGATTTTGTCCAGTTTGGTTTAAAATATACTTAAAATTTTCAAATTTTAAATTTATGGTCAAATAATTATGCCCCCCTTTGTTTTTTCCTCACATAAATCATTTTTTCACGTTGAGGGATATAGTCACTTTTTTAAAAAAAATCTAACAATCGACTTGTGGTCAATTAACAGAATGAGTATAGAAAAAAATCAAAATGAAAACTCGATGGCATGTAGAGAATAAAGCAAAAAAAAATTAAGGCATAGAAAGAAATAAATGAAAATTCTTTTTTTCTTATTAATATATATTTCTGTGCCACTTTTTTCTTTTTTTCTCTTTTGGCTTAGGCCGTCCTTGTATATACCCTTTTTCTTATTAATATATACCATGGAGGCCTCCCTCACTGTGTTTTGATAAAAAAAATAAACAAAAATGCAAGTACATAAGGAATTTGCTCAACAATAAGGTTGGATTCGAATGTGTAGATTTAGTGGCGCGGAAAATACAACATATGTTTCGCTCATGGTAAATTGAGTATGAAATATTATAAATTAAAAAAATGAATTTGTTTGATTTTATAAATAAACTTCTATTAGAAAATATATGAAAAAAATATTGTTTAGCAGTTCAGAAATGAGAGAGTAGTTAACCGGATAAGCTCTTTAGAACGCACCCTCACATATGTTTGATCTCTAAACAATTCCATTTAGTCTTACCAAGTTTTGGAGAAAATTGAAAAAAAAAAAAGCTCCACGAGTAACATTTTTTGAACTGAAAATTTCAAGTCCAAACATGTGTCCAGTTAAAACCGGTCTTACCAGGTACAGTACTTGTGTTTTAAAACCTTGATTAGCACTGATACCATTTCTTTATTAAACATAAAAAAAATTCATGCATTTGTCCTATAAAAAACTGGTAATTCGTTGGTGTACACACGGTACATTGCGTCTGCATGCAAGTTATTTCAAACGAAGCTTAGATTCATAGCCTGTGTTTAGTTACACGCTAAAATTGAAAGTTTGAAAAAATTGAAACGATGTAATAGAAAAAATTTATATGTATAGAAAAATTCGATGTGATGGAAAAATTTAAAGTTCGAAGAAAAAAAAAGTTAGAATAAACAGGGCCATAGACAAAATAGTAACCTGAGCCACACGCCCACACCTACACACATCCACACCGGCGATGAGGATCCGCATCCTATGCCTTTGCTCCCAAGTCCCAACGGCAAAATTTGCCTTACCTTCAATCTGAACCATCCATTAATGGATCAATGATGTTTCCATTGCCCATGGGACCCACCTCCACTAACACTAAACAAGAGAAGATACATTGAAGGAAAAGCTACTTTCCTGCTTAATTAAAAGAAAAGACTTCAGAAAATTAAAAGGAGGTGGAGATTGGAAAAAAAATCACTGTAAAAAAAAGGGTTTATGAACATATATACATTTTTCTACGCCATTTGTTTGACGTCTCCTCTACAAGCATCCTTGCAAGTAATGAACTGTTTTTTTTTCACTGTATTACTTCGTAGGAGTATTTCACTATTTACTTCTTGTGGACAATTTTCCTACTTCCTCTGTTTCACAATATAAGTCATTCTAGCATTTTCCATATTCATATTGATGTTAATGAATCCAGATAGATATATATGTCATAGATTCATTAACATCAATATTAACATTAATATGAATGTAGAAAATGCTAGAATGACTTACATTGTGAAACGGAGGGAGTAGTCACTATCTTTCATTGTTTACTTTTTGTGGACAATTTTCCTAGTCACTATCTGCTTTAGTTTCTTTTATTTTTCAAGTTAATATTAATATATAGAGTTCAATATCGTGTCTTGTTTTAATTAATTGAGCAGGAAACAACAAGTTCTTTCCGCGTACTCCCCCTCAGAATGGTAGTCGAGGCAAATAGTAGTCAATTAAAACATGCATCATCCTTTGATCTATTGGTCTCTCACCCCTCTTCCCGGGGGCAGTTGGGATGGCAGAGTTGCAGCTTTTTCCTAGCTAGCGCAGTCGCGTCGTGTGGAGAGTTCGATCGTGTGAAAAGTTTGATCGGTGCGGTGCAGCGCGGAAGGGCGCGTGCATGCCAATGTGCCATGCCATGCGCGGCTCGGATTTAGGGTGTTTAGTCCTATAAAAAACCAACCCAACACATTTTACGAATTTGGAGATTCGTAGTCCTAAAATATATCACATATAGTTTTAGATTCGTTTTTTAGGATGGAGGGAGTAGATCCGTGGATGAATGCGCATGTTTTCTAAGCCCCATAAACAGTGTTATTTTCATAAAAAAACATTACTCTCTCTATATAAAAATAAATTTATTAGGAAACTTTGTTAAATTTATTTCAAACTTTATAATATTTAAATAATTCAGTTGTACCCTCGAATAGCTATTTATTCACAACAAATCATACAGTAGTTTTCTATAGTTGGATGGGCATTCCTCGAGGTTCCACAAAATGAAGAACACTTCTCAAGGCAAAATATCCAGTGAAGTTTTAGCAGAGATTAAGTTAAGAGGTTAAGGTTACGGTGAGACTACCTTTATACATTTGAGATTTGACAGCTCATTAGTTTTCTTGACCATAATTAAAATGAAGCAACAAATACATGAAATAATACAGGTACAACCTAGTATATCAACTTGTAGCATTTCAAATGTTGTCTTAAATATATACACTTCTCTACATACCTGTCATAACAAATATCTCATTTTATTTCTTCACCTACTTACTGATCATCTTAACTACTACTTATACAATACAGTAGCAAATATTTTTTTACCTTACCTTTAATACTAACAATGGGTAAAAGTAGCTATAAAACGGGGCAGATGTAGGAGTTGGATTGGAAAATTGGTACTATAGAAAACTTATATTTAATTTATGAACAGACTAGTCGTTTATATTTCGGAGAATGGGACTAGTATAAGCATTTCTAACTTTTGACTCAGCAGTACCATCCATTTCTACTCCCACAATGACCGAGAGAAAGCTGCAAAGCTTTTGCATTAACTGCAGGGGTTGAAGTTCATGGATCCCTGCAATAAAAAGAGGAGGAGAGATTCACGGACGGGAGTAGTATGGTCAGGGATCCAGGGATGTTCCATCAGTAGTTCCATCAGACCCTGTTTGATCAGAAGAAAAACAAAGTGACTTTAAATCAAAGGATTTATATAGTATTCAAATCATATAGAAAAAATTTCTATTTGGCCATTTGATTCAAAGGATTGAGGGTCCCTTTAAATCGCAGGAATGGAAAAACGGAGGAATAGGAAAAACGTAGGATTCTGACAGGAATATATGTGTAAAACAGAGGATTGGAAAACACAGTTAAAACATAGAAATGACCGTTTGATTGGACCACAGGAAAAACACAGGAATCGAATGAGAGAGATAGACTTAAAGGAATTTTTCCAAGAGGTTGGACCTCTTGCTAACTTTCCTCCAAAATCTCTATAGGATTAGCCATTCTATAGGAATTTTAAAGGATAGTATAGGATTCAATCCTTTGTTTCAAAGGCTTTCATAGGATTTTTTTTTCCATATGATTGAAATCCTTCAAATTTCCTACACTTATCCTATAAATCAAAGGGCTCTGAAGCTTTCCAAATCCCATGAAATTCCTATGGAATGGCACATTGCATGTGGATTTTGGAGGAAATATAACAAGAACTCCAACCTCTTGGAAAATTTCCTTTGAGTCTATCTCTCATTCGATTCCTGTGTTTTTCATGCGTTCCCATCAAACGACCATTCCTGTGTTTTTCCTGTGTTTTGCAATCATCTGTTTTACACTTCAATTCCTATCAGAATCTTGTATTTTTCCTATTCCTCTGTTTTTTTAACCCTGCGATTCAAAGGGGCCCAAAATATGAGAAGAGAAACATACGAAGAAACATAAAATTACACGTATAAAATAAAGAATTGATAAATAATACAGGAAATATAGACGAGTGAGTGTTTCGAAATTGGAATGAAGGAATCCTAGATAACAATAATCTTATCTTATATGCTTACAATCATTTTCATTTGGGCTCATGTTATACAAATCATACCGGCCCTCTTCTCTATTTTAGGGCTTCTTTGGACTGAACTATTTTCAAGTAAAATCTAAATGATTCTAATCTTTAGAAATGCTTCCCTATTAGCTCCTTTGGAAAAAAAAGAATATATTTGAGAAAAAACCTATGGACTTGCTCTCTACTACCCAATTAGACCATCCCCAAGCCAGAAACTATACAGTAGTTTCCATACTTGTCATGTAATATAGATACTATGTATAGAAACTATCTATCCAATGGATGGTGTCTTCAAATTAAATTCTCATCCAATCATCTCTATTCTCTCTCTTTTCATCCACCTATCCATTTCTTGCATGAGAAATGGTTTCTTCATTTTTTTACATCTCTCATCATTAACTCTCTTGCCACATCATAGTTTTGTTTACGTGGCAATGTATTAAATGCTATGGACAATAGATGATATGGAGGGTTGGGGATGGCCTTACAGAGAAAAATAAACGTGGGGTCTCATGTTATATTTTCCTTTGAGAAATCTCATCCCCCCATTTCTACAGAATGACATTAAGGGGTGTCATGAATTTAATCCTTTATTAGCAAATGTTTACTGTAGCACCACATTATTAAATTATGGAGCAATTAGGCTTATAAGATTCGTCTCATAAATTAGTCGCAATATGTGCAATTAGTTATTTTTTAGCCTATATTTAATACTTCATGCAGATGTTCAAATGTTTGATAATTTATAACAGACATTATCTTCTCAGCTAATCACAACTCTTCACTATTCAGTTTTTCCACATATCTCCACTTCTTATCTAATCACAGCTCTCTTTATTTAATTATACCTATTTTTTAATATTTTCTCTATCTCATAATATAAGCGATTTTTGGTGGACAGACGGTCTGTTCAGATTCATTGTATTAGGATGTGTCATATCTACAGAAATCTCTTATGTTATGGGACGGAGGGAGTAACAGTATACAAGTTTAAAAGTGATTATATTCTGGGTGGGAGGAAGTATGGTTTCATGTGACTTACTGGGGTGCTTAAATAAATATACCAGTGCGTACCGATTAGATTACGAAATCATCGTTGCTCGAATATTTCCCCGTCCGCTGTGCGTCGACTCCGACTGCTCGTGTGTTCGCCCGCCGCCGCCGATTCCTATCCATCTCGCGAGCGAGCAGGGGCGCCGTCGTTCGTCCTGCTGCTTCCGCCGCATCCATCCTGGTGAGCACCCATCCGTTATACACGCTCTTTCCGATCTCTCTCTCTACCCACGCACTTCTACTCGAATTTGCGTTAAACCCTAGCCTCTGTTCTGTAAATTTGCCCTAACCTTAATACTAATAACAATTTGCCTTTACTGTTTTTCTTCCTTCATCTTAGCTCTGGGGGGATCGATTTCGTGTTTGCCTCTCTTTAGATAGAATTTTTCCCCCAATGTTCGAGTGCATATATTGGTCTGGTCGGGCAATCCCTTTTATCTTCCTTCATTCATTTACCTGAAAACAACGGCGTATCGTACCTTTTGCTTTTCCCTGTGCTGTTGTGAATACAAGTGTGGAGGTCACTGCAATGCTGTGCTGTTCGTGAAAATTGATGATGCCACTCTAGTTTTCAACTGTCGATGTGTCTTGATGCTTCAGTCTCTGATCATTGCTATTCTTACCGCTTACAGTGCTAAAGTTTGTACCTTGCCTTGGAACATTAGTCATGGAGAGTCAGAGAATGACCTGGCTCTACGATCGTCACCACTCCTTGAAACATAATAAAGCTGAAAGACAAGCCATTCTATCAACTTATAGATTAGCAAAACGTCCAAATCTCTCTTCAGAAGGTATGATTGGCGAAAGTTGCATTGTGAGGACAAATTGTTTCAGTGTTCATCTGGAGTCTTTGGATGATCAGACTATCTATGAATATGATGTAAGTTTCTGATTCACATAACTTGTCTATAACATGAAATTTATTTGCGCCATTAGTATTCGTATCTGATGTTATTTTTATCAGGTATGTGTCACTCCTGAGGTTGGAATCAATCGTGCTGTTATTAGAGAGTTGGTAAAACAGCAGAAAGATTCTGGTTTGGGTGGCCGTCTTCCTGCCTATGATGGAAGGAAGAGGCTATACACATCTGGTCCATTGCCATTTGATTCACATAGATTTCTTGTTCTGCTGGATAGTATTGAAGACAGTCCTGAAGAGTCAAGGCACTTGAGAGTGAGAGATTTTGTGGTCACTTTAAAATTTGCTGCAAAAATTTCCTTATGGACTTTACGCAAGTTCCGTGGTGGGAAGCCAAACCGAGAAAGTCGAGCGGCCCTGCGAGCACTTGACGTTGTTCTAAAGGAATTACCCACTGCAAGGTTAGCTTTCGTTCTCACTGTGTTCCGTTTTCCGTCTTTCTGTATTATTATTATTCCCATTCAATAATTTTGCATATTCAGGTATACCCAATTTGCTGGTTCATTTTACTCACCTAACTTAGGAGAATGCCGACAATTGTGTAAGGTCTTGGAAAGCTGGCGTGGTTTTCACCAAAGAATACAAGCTACTCAGATGGGACTTCAACTGAATATCGGTCAGATCCCAACTATTCATCGTGGTTTTGTATTTCAGACCTGAGAATGAGAATTTCTATGTCGCCCCTTCTGAAATTGATCTTGCTTTGATTGAGTTGAACTTCTTATAAGTAATAAGGTACAAGTGGTAATGAAGAAAACCGTAAGATTGTTCATATTGAAACCGTTTCATATGTTGTGTATTAGGAACACATGTCCTCAATAATTACCGTTCAGTATAAAATATGGTTACATGTTTGTACCATTTCCGTAAATGCTTGAAGCTGCAATATGAAGTATGATACATTGCAGAAATCTTAAGGTTTCCTAATTTATTTCTACTTTTTTTTGGGAATAATATTTTATTTCTACTTTAATAAGCTCACTAGCATTTTATGCATGCTAAGGGCCAAGAATGCATGTTCACTGTATTCCTATATACATCATATAGTGGGATAAGTACGTCTTGAACTTGCCTCTGGTCTTTTTCCATGTCTTGAGGAAGTTTAGTACTCTATTGCAGACGTGTCATCATCAGTGTTCATCAAGCCTGTACCTGTGGTTGACTATGTTGCACAGCTTCTTAACGAGGACATCTTATTAGACAGACCATTATGTAGCACTGAGTTCTTGAAGGTCAGGTCGTTTTGTCATCCTATTTAATCACAAACTGATCATTGCTATTCTGTTACTTAGTACTTGATTTAAATTCCTGTGTTCACTCCATTACAAGATTCACTTTTTTTCCCCTCTTTGTTAGATTAAGGAGGCTCTAGAAGGTCTGAAGGTTCAGATTAATGGCATTTTGTTCAACACATATCATGTACAAGACCTTGTCCATCAAGCAGCAAGGTATTTACTGTATGCACTTGCTTTCACACATAAAAATATTCTCTTGTGTCTATAGTTCTGCTCTAAATAGGCCATCTATGATGATAATAGGTTAATGCTATTTTGGTTTTTCCTGCAACAGTTTTCCAGTTAACTTTAGTATTCAGTACCCATCTTTGCCTTGCTTGAAAGTGGCTCATTTTGGGGAGACAATATTTCTGCCATTGGAGGTTAGTATCCTGAGCGAACATTTATTCTACAATATCCAACAATATTAAGAATGGACACACACTATCGTCTTATAAAAACTGCTTCTTATCACCTTCTGTATTCTAGGTCTGTAAAATTGCTGAGGGACAATGTCACCAGAAACAGCTCAATGCAAAACATATGGCTGCTCTTCTTCAGGTAGCTCGACAGCCCCCTAATGAGCGTGACTACAACATTCTGCAGGTAACCTGATACAAAAATTTCTACATTCAGTTTATGTTTGTTTAGGATTTCTTTTAAATATTTTAGCCATGTCAATAACATTAAGTGGATCAGTTCAATCTGCAAACTTCCACAAGTTAGTTATAAATATCATATCATGTCATATCATGGATTTTTTTCGATGATAATCAAAAGACCTACATGAGGATGTGCTTAAGGTGATCATGCTGTCATCCTTATGCACAAGATTTATGTTATGCTATTAACATGTCATGAGCAGTGAGCACTAGAAGATCATACATATTTAGGAGTATAAACTGGCATAATCTGATCTAAATGTGGCACCTAAGCCCTTTCGCAAACAACCTAACTCCTAGAGCCACCATAGCAGATGCTTGAATACGTGCATGTATACGTGTTGGGAAGAGGAGAGTGGTCCTTCACTGATTTTTTTTAAAAATATTTTTGGAGGCAACCCTACCACTCCGCCTCAGAGTGAGTATGGGTCTTATGGGTGGAGACCTTTTATATTAGATGGAACATAAAAATTATACTAACATGAATGAAGGCAAAAGGTATTGGTTTGACTCAAAAGTATTTGGGGCTAAACCGGTTGCCTCAAATTTGCATACCCCCCGGCTTGGCTTAAAGAATGATATTGAGGTAAACGAACATTTACCTCAAAGTACTGTTCAGAGGCTAACACATTACCTCAGAATTTAATTTGAACTTTGAAGGGAACCAACTTGTATGAGCCTTAGGATGCACCTCTGTTGTGTTCTTTGTTGTAGTGACATTTTTCATTATTGTTAGATTTTTGAGATTGTGCACACAGATATTTCTTGTCCATATGAAAATAAGCTGTTTGTCGCACCACTTGTAATTTGTTTTGTGATCTTGAAGTTTTATTATCTACTATCATCAGGCTTCAGTTTTCTTTATCATGGCCATTGACTATTTTCATGCATTTGACATGGCATATCAACAACCCAAATTTGCTTAACAGGTGCGATTCTAATATGAAAACAGATTATTTAAAGTAGGCCACCATATGCGGATTAAAGTTTCCAGTTTTACATGTAATTAGTTATCATGTTCTTTTGGAAAAGAACATATTATGCTCTAGATTTTCTTATCATGTTATGTCTTTGGTTACCAGACTGTGCATCAGAACAAATACCAGGAGGACCCACATGCTAAAGAGTTTGGCATTAAAATTGAGGAAAAACTTGTATCAATTAAATCTCGCATCCTACCTGCTCCTTGGGTATGTCTTAACAGTCATTTACATATGCTGATTGCGATGTCTGTTGCATGTGTTATGCTGTAGGTCTGACTTTTCTTTTTCTATCAGCTTAAATTCCATGACAGTGGCGAGACGACAGAATTCTTGCCACAACTTGGCATATGGAATATGATGCATAAGGTACTGAGGTGACATATATTGTGCATTTCTCCTTCCAAATTATTTGTTTTTCAGAACTGTTGTGATTATATTTTACAGAAGTTTCTATCTTTGGCAATATTGCATACAGCTGCAAATTAATTTTATGGTAATGCTTTGTTGTAGAAAATGATCAATGGTGGGAGAGTGAAAAGCTGGGCATGTGTTAACTTTTGCTGGAGTGTACGGGAGTATGCTGCTAGGAATTTCTGTTATGACCTTGGCTTTATGTGCCGAGAATCTGGGATGGTAGGTTCTCTATGACCCAAAAGGTGATTCCATTTTTTTTACCTCACAGTTATTCACAATTTTGACCTTTCATATTCCCTATGTCTCAATGTAGGTCTTTTCAGTTAAACCTGTGCTTCCTCTAGTGATTGCTAAACCTGGATGTGTAGAATCTGCACTCAGGACACTTCATGACGATGTCATGGACATACTTAGACCACAGGGCAGAAAACTTGACCTGCTGATTGTAATATTGCCTAACAACAATGGATCTCTTTATGGTATACCTTTTACTTTGTAACACATGTGGGCAGTTTCTTTATGTAATACATGTGAGCATTGACTGATCAATTAATGGTTTTTATTTAATGTACTTGTCATCCACAGGTGATGTCAAAAGAATATGTGAGACAGATATTGGACTGATCTCTCAATGTTGTCTTGCAAAACATGTTCTTAAGATGAACAAGTGGTATCTTGCAAGCGTTGCCCTTAAAATCAATGCTAAGGTTTGTTGTGCTGTACTATTTGCTTGACTGGTCATTCATCAGGTCCTTATTTATTCCTTTGGTTGTGTACGTAGATGGGCGGAAGAAATACTGTACTGGTTGATGCTTTAGAAATGAGACTCCCCCATGTTAGGGATACACCAACTATTGTATTTGGTGCTCATGTCACCCATCCACATCCAGGAAAAGCTAATAGTTCTTCCATTGCTGCTGTAAGTGCACATCTCACTATTTAAGACGCCGTTGCCTGGAGGCAGGAGTCCTGCTTATCTATAACTTTTAAGTGTATATGTGTGCTATATGTAGCAATTGCATGTTTTATGCAGGTTGTTGCTTCTCAAGACTGGCCCGAGGTTACCAAGTATGCTGGTTTAATCAGTGTGCAAGCGTGCCACCAGGAGTCAATACAAGGTCTTTTTAAAGTCCAGGATGATCCGGAAAGAGGAACCACAACTAGCGGAATGATCAAGTACGAATGATTGTGTTACCTTTTAGCATGTGAATACTATACTTGAAAGGTCTTTGTAGTCTATGTACATAAGTTTTGTCTTATATGCAGAGAGCATCTCATGTCTTTCTATCGAGCCACTAAACGGAAGCCCGGAAGGATTATATTTTACAGGTATTAATCTATGTCTGGCGAATTGCCTCATCTTTTCATTCTTTTCATTTTTTAGATAAGGGAGCTTTATTGATCACAAACGATTACACCGAGGTGATAGAATCATACAGAGAACACTCCTGGCCGGACTCATCTCTTCTATGTCTACATATTTGACATTATTCCACGACTGCTCTCTTCAGGGATGGTGTGAGCAAAGGACAGCTCCCTCAGGCTTTGATGCACGAACTTGGTGCCATCAAAATGGTGAAGTTTTTATCCCACATTTTCTTTCTGAACATTTTTGTGATGAGCACTGCATTCTATTTCTTTGAAATGATAAATTTGTGCCATAAAAACAGGCGTGTGCATCTATGGGACCCGATTATAATCCATTAGTTACATACGTGGTGCTCCAGAAGTGTCGCCATACACGTCTGTTTGCTGACTACTATAATGCGAATACTCATGATTCAACTGCAAACATACGGGCTGGTTAGTTGCCAATTTTTGTTTGCTGTACTGCCTATCTTGTCAAACCTAAAACCTTCTTCCTAACCCCTGTGAATTTGTCCAACTTCAGGTACTGTGGTTGATTCAAATATTTGCCAACCAAATCAGTTTGATTTCTACTTGTGTAGCCACCGCAGCACGCAGGTTGAGCTTAGTTCTTCTTTACCCAAATAATTCTTTTTCTTTTTTTTTCATTTGTAACACGCTCCTAGCTGATTCAAAATTTTCCCATTAGGGAACTAAGCGGCCCAGGTATTATCATGTTCTGTGGGACGAGAACGACTTCTTGGCTGGTTCTTTCCAAGAGCTCACAAACTACCTCTGCTACACGTAAGAATGCCACTTGTTATGTGTTTTTACATTTTTGAAATCCCTTGACCGGTTTAACGGACGAGTTGTCACCTATTATTGCAGCTCCGCAACTTGCACCCAATCCATATCAGTTGGTAAGCACGAGCCCCCACATTCTCCTACTATCATTTACTGTAGGAAATGTGCTTTTCCTCTAGCAAAAGCATATATGGTTACGATATATATTCACACCTTTTTCTTCTTTTGCACTCTGCAGTGGCCCCTGTGCACTACGCTCGTCTTCTGTCATCACGAGCTCGATGTTACATTAAACCACGCTCGATTGGCGATTCAACGAGCCACACCTCCTTGCCTTCTGAAGAAGATAGCAGCGCAGCCTCAGAGACTGGCAGTCTTCTTCCTATAAAGGATAATTTGAAAGGGGCCATGTTTTTCTGCTAGAACTGCTGCCAGCAAGATCTGCTGTCATTTTGTACGTGGTCTGTACAGTCCCACAGTTCTTGGTAGATTTGACTGAGCAGTCAAAACTCATTATCGTTCAGCGAGATTCAGGTGTAGCAGCTGTAGGATTACTGATAAACATTGTTCCTGTACCGATACTTTAGAAGAAATGAATTAATTATATCTTAGAACAGCATGAGTATGTTACAGATTAGTGGTTTCACATTTAACATTTTGTGAGTCTATTGATTTGTTATCTTTTTTATGTAGATGCGTCCTGTTGATTAGTTTTCCTTTTCATGGACTCAAACAAGCAAAAATAAAAAATGGGTTTGCCAAAGAAACACAAAAGTTTTCCTTTTTAATATAATGATGATGTGCAGCTACGCAGGATGCCCGTTCGAGAAAAAAAAAAGTTTCCCTTTTTATTTGAGGGAGAATGCTGATTAGTTTTCCTCTTTCCCTTCTTAATATTAATATATAATGATGTGCAGTTCTCATACGAGAAAAAAAAAGTTATCCCTTTTATTTGAGAGAATGCTCCTTCTCCTTGTACTAACATTGGGGAATAAGTTCACTTTGTGACCCTCAAAAGCGATCGAAATCTAATCCGTGACCCTAAACTACAAAACCGGTTATCTCGACCCAAACTCTTAAAACTGGTGCAATTTGACTCTCTCGGTGGTTTTGGAGAGTGGTTTCGTTGACGTGACGCCTACGTGGTGATGTTGACTCAGTCTTGGGTACACGTGGAGTTGACGTGGCGCTTATGTATACTAAATTGAAAAAATATATGCGGGACCCATTTGTCATTCACACCAAAATAATAATGTATAACTATTGACATGTGGGGCCCATATGTAGTCCTCTTTCTTTCTTCCTCTTCCTCCTCCCTTCCTATCCCTTCTCTCTCTCTTTCTCTCTCCTATTTCTCTTCTTCTTCGTCTGCAGGCGGCGGCGGGCGCTCGAGGGTCCGAGTGGCCGCGGCGGCGAGCGGGAGGGGAGGGGAGGCGGCGGTAGGAGGAGACGCCGATCACCGGGTGATGCGCCATCCCGGAGTACGACGCCCTTGATCTCCTAGTCCTCGGTCACCACGACGCGCTCCACCTGCGCTCGTCGGGCGGATTCATACCGCCGCCGCACGCCAGGTCGCCGCCGCTTATCCTCAAAAGAATCCTACCGTCATTAATGGCATTCCCAGCCTTCTTCTTTTTGCTTTGACCCAGCAAGCAAGAAACTCCTCCAGCGTCTAGTCACCTCTAAGTTGCATGCACCAGTCAGTCAGTCAGTTGCACCTAAAAGCCTGCCTAAGCTGATAGGGAAAGGTGGACAATTCACTTTATACACTTCAACACTCCCCCTCACGCGAGACCCCCTCAAGTCTCAAGTGTGGAATATTGGAGTGGGCTGCAATTATTTTATTTAATTGCGCGCCAGCCAGGATTCGAACTCGAGACCTCTGGCTCTGATACCATATTAAGTTGCATGCACCAGCCAGTTGCACCTAAAAGCCTAAGCTGATAGGGAAAGGTGGGCAATTCACTTTATACACTCCAACAACCTCAACCACGAACTTGAATCCGCTGCTCTGCTGCTGCTGCAACTGTTGCGCTTTTAAGTGTGACTACAGTGTCTGCTACTACTACTCTGCTTTGCCACTACTTGGTTCGCAGGAGGGTGGTGAGAGGGAGAGTGTGAGGAGCTGAGAGAGGGAGAGGGATTGGGATGGAGTTCTTGGTGGCTCAAGCGCTCCTCCTTCTCGTCGCCGTCTCCAACTCCCTCCTACTCCCTTCCTTGGGTCTTGTTGGTAAAGGTGGCACGTCCGATTCATACCGCCGCCACACGCTGCCTCCTACCGCCGCACGCCGCTGCTGCCGCCGAGCCGCCGCCGGGTCGCCTCCTCCCCTCCCGCTAGCCGCCGCGGCCGCTCGGGCCCACCACCGCCTGCATACGAAGACGAAGAGAAATGAGAGAGAGAGAAAAAGAGAGAGAAGGGTGGAGGAAGAGGAAGAAGGCAAGAGGGCCCATGGCCCCACATGTCAGTGGGTCCCACATTTTGTGTGAATGACAAATGGTCCCACACATATTTTTTTAATTCTAGTACACATAGGCACCACGTTAACTCCATGTGGACCGAAGACTGAGTCAACATCGCCACGTAGGTGCCACGTCAGCACCAAAACCGCTAAGGGAGTCAAATTGCACCGGTTTTAAGAGTTGAGGGGTCGAGATATCCGGTTTTGTAGTTTAGGGTCACAGATTAGATTTCGATCACATTTGAGGGTCACAAAGTGAACTTATTCCTAACATTGGAGCTCCTAGCTAGTCCCTTCTTTTTTAATGTCAAGAAATCTTGGCCCATCTTGTACAGAGCGACCCAGCCAAGTCCAGTGGCACAGCATCAGATCAGGAAATCTTGGCCCATCTTGTACATTGCAGCTCAGCTCAAGTAGAGGAACAAAAGTTAAGAGGAAGGAATAAGTTCACCGGAGATCCCTCAACTTAACAACAAGATTTTTTAAGGTCCCTTAACCACAAAACTAGAAATATGTACCCCTAAACTTGTACCCCTTAACAGTATATATGGGTGGTTTCGCTGACGTGACATCCTAGTCAACAAAAAATAAATAAATAAGTATGTGGGGCCCACATGTCAGCTGCGCATATTTCTTTTCTTTTCTTTTCTTCTCCTCTTCTCTTCTCTTTTCTCTGTTCTCTCTTCTCTTCTTTAGTGAGGAGGCCGGCAGGTAATTGTCTGAGTCAGCCAAGTCGTGCAGCAACTTGTGGACGAGCTACTCGAAAGGAGGGATGTAGTCTCGAGCTGCTCAAAAGGAATGATGTAGTGTCATGGTAGCGGGTCGAGAGGTCAGTTAGTGTTCCAAGAGGTTGAGGCCCTAGTGTCCCGGTTCCCTCATCTTACGGTAGCTCACTTGATAGAGTATGTTAGATAGGATTAGAATAGGTCCTTCCCTCCATCTATATAAGGATATATTGTATCATTCTAATTAAGCAATGAATCAAAATTAGTCTCTCCCAACCCTAAGTCCCTCTCTCATCCCTAGTAGCCATGTCGCCCGGTTATTCTCCCGATGGTATTTATTTACTACCAGGAGGAAGACTAACAACTGAAGACAATATCATAATGCAACGATCTATGATAATCGTTGGTTTAATTTCCTTTCAAAATAGTAAAAGAATCCAAGATTTAAAAGGCTTGCATCATGTTAGGTTTTACTAAGGTAGTTGTCTGAGTCAGCCAAGTCGTGCTGCAACTTGAGGACGAGCTGCTTGAAAGGAGGGATGTAATCTCGAGCTGCTCAAAAGGAATGATGTAGTATCATAGGTAGTGGGTCGAGAGGTCAGTTAGTGTTCCAAGAGGTTGAGGCCCTAGTATCCCTAGGGAACGGTTCCCTCATCTTATGGTAGCTCAGTTGGATAGAGTTTGTTACAAATGATTAAATTGGATCCTTCCCTACATCTATATAAGGATGGATTGTATTGTCATTCTAGTTAAGCGACGAATCAGAATTAGTCTCCCATATCCTAAGTCCCTTTTTCATTCCTAGCGGTCGTCACCGCCCGGCTATTCTCCCGGTGATATTTACCCCTATGAACCCTAACCAATAACAACTATATATATAAAAAATATATCACATTTTCCATATGATCATATTGCTCTCTTTGGTGCCAAAGTCCTTCAAAATGTCAGAAGATATATGTCATGCTTTAAATATGAATAAAGGAGACTCCTTTATGTCATGCTTAAGGAACGACACTATGACGGTGAAATGTTCAGCTGACTAACTTATTACGTGTGTGGGTAGCACACAAGAATTTAGCGTGTGATCCACATCCACTGATCCATAGAAATTTGTAACATTAGTTATAGTCTTGCTTTGGGTAGCAGATAGAGAGAAGATATATCTCGTTTTTCACGCCCGCTTCCCAAATTGCTAAATGGTATATTTTTTTGTTTTTTTAAAAAATCTATAGGAAAGTTGCTTTAAAAAATATCAATCCATTTTTTAATTTAAAATAATTAATACTTAATTAACCCTATGCTAATAGCTCATCTCATTTCACATATCTTCTCAATTTTCTCATTTTCTTTCCTGTCAAATACAACCTTAATTTGCAGCTGATTCCTGGTTATTGATCTCTGCCCACTCAGTTTTAGCTAAGATCAAAACTGATTGCTGGAACTAAGCTGATTTATTGCTCGTTTGCACAACAACCTAAGATCAAAACTGCATCTCTCAAAGGAAGATTCATTGAGTAATTATAAATCTTGCAAATGCAGTGGTTAATCTTCAGAAATGATGGTTAATAATAAGTTCCGGCCGTACAGTCGGACAGAAATTAAGCAGGCGTCTTGGAAAGAAGCATTGACCCTGGCTGCATCCGCATCTGCAAATATATTCATATTCAGACAATTTCGCATGGTCCTGTCCAGCCAGGCCGGCTTCAATTCTCTTGTCCGATGTGTATGCAGGGCGTGACAGTAACTGTAAATCTGTAATCGTGCAGATGTCGTCATCTCTTGCCAGGTTCAGACAAATTCAGAGCCACAGGCATGAGCAGAGGCTAGATTCATCTTCGAGTAAATCCTAAGCCGATATGATTTGTTGCTGTCTCTCTGCATATTCCTCACATTTTCTGAATATTTCACATGCTGCAAATCCATGGTCATTAGTGAAACATTGTCATTTACTTTTTTGAGAATAACATTGTCATTTACTTTACATTTGGAAGCATCAAGAATTCAGATCATGGAACTAGCTAAACTGTTAATAAGTTGTTTCTCTGGCTAGAAAATAATCAATCATTTTGTAGAGAGAGAGAGAGAGAGAGAGAAGAAGAAGCCTTTCTTCAGGCAGTGATTATGCATGTGCATAACTATGTATGTTTAAACATCTCTAACACTGAACCTCAGAAAGACTGGTCAGTTTGTGTTAAGCTGGACAGCTAGCTCTAAGTTGTAGGATGTGATTAGACCATCATCATTAGCATTTAAGACGCTCTCAAGTCCTATTTCCAAGCTTCATGTTAGGTTGTTAGGCCATCATTGTCAGACAATTAGTCTAGTCCAATGAAATTATTGCCCACTAAAGCAAGATGATTGAATTCATGCACAGCTTGTTTGGGAAATTCACTGCTCCATTGTTGACCTCCTATGTTTCTTTTATAATGGTAGGCAAATTTGTTTTCTGATCAAGTAACATTTCTAACTAATGCAATTATGCAGCAGATATTTTGCGTGTTCTAAGAAAAGAAATTAAATTGAGCGATTGATAAGGATGGAGAAGGATTCAGGGGGTGTTCTTCAGAAAGAAGAACAGGTCTTCGTGGAAAATTCAGAGATGTTCGCTATGGAGTAGGCGAGTGTACGTCAGAATGCAGATTGGTACCAATTTATTGTGCTGCAAAATCAGTGTTTCAGAGCAGCACAAAATTGCTCCTGCAAACGCCATATACCTCGACATGTACGCTGTACTATCTTTCAGTTTCATCAATGTATCTGTCATTCTGTCCCTGGACAAATTCAGACGCAAAACAAGATTTGCATCGACAATTTTCTGAACATTTAGTCTGTCTAACACTCTACTTCCATTGCTTGATCATCAGCACATATAACCTTGTAAAAATTGACCTAAGAATTGCACCAAGAATACTATCATTTCAGGGTTTTCATCTCCACCTTAAAATTCAGATTGATCATCTGCAGTACTTGAAAGATTTTGCACCAATAAACATAATACTGGTATCATCTTCAGCCTTTTTCCAGCTCCAGGTAAAAATTGGCAAACAGCAACATGATTGATCACCACCTGCACTTGAAGAAAAAAAAATCAGATAAGCAGTACTGGGACAGTGAACACACCAAGCACTAGATACATACATACATGTATTGCAGATTTGCAGTAGGGGGCAGTGGTTGTGATGGCAAAGAAAGGCAGTGTCACGAGGTGTGAGAGGTAGGAGAGGGACCATGTATGTATGCTTGTGACAACCATATTGCACACACCTCGTGCCACTGTTTTTGTCTCTCTTCTTCCTTCTCCTTTGCCCACTGCTGCTATATTATCAGTAGTAGTAGTACATGCCAATGGCCACTTCTCCATTCCTCTCCTTCTCCTTCCTGTGTGTATTACTTGTCTGTCTCATGTTCTTGCAAGAACGAAGTTTTGCTGGTGTGAGAGAATGAAGCTGCCAGCATGATCTGGTTGTCAGGCATGAGCCAAATCTATCCATGGTGTTGGTGGTACTGAAATTACCGCGTTTTCGAGGTTTTTCGTCGTGTCAACTTGCGAAGGGAATTACGGGTTCTTGATGAGCATTGGTGATAGGAGGTGTGGGCTTGGTTAGTAGAGGTAGAATTATGATTGTTCTTGTGAGTTTCAGTAAGAGGTGGGAGTGATTGGAATTTGGCTCCATCAGATCATGTTGCAGCTTCACTCTCTCACCACCAACAAAAGATCCGAAGGAGATTGTGCAAGTTCTCCATTTCTTTGTTGTCCTATGATGGATCATGAAAACAAGGTAGATTTGCTATCTCTCACCTTGTTGTACGATTTCGTTTGTTTATTAGATCTTTATTTCATTATGGTGTTTCTCTTTCTTTTGAGAGTTTGATTTTGTCCTCTCCTTTTCATAGAACTGCGTGATTTTGCTTTTGTTCTACTTTGCAAAAGCTTTGCCTCATGCAAAATTCTCTCGCCTTTTTCACTGCATATAACATATGTATAATTTACAGAAGTATTGATCTGCTTCAGTTGCATGTAAACATTTTTTTTTGAAGTGTAAGTTGCATGGAAATATCTGTTTCTTAAGCAGCTTAACCCATTAAATCAAGCTGATCCTTAGTGGAATAGAACTATAGAAAGGAAGGAAAACCAGTGATCATTTGTCACATACACAGTTTCAAATGTTGTTTATTTCTTGTCCTCTTGAAATCATTTTGTGCAGTAATTCTGCTAAATGTCTTCCAACTTTGCTACAGTTACGAAATTCAAGTTCCTAACTTTTGCAATAGAATATTTTTATTGGATATTAAACCATTTTTTTTCTCACTTCAGAAGTAGAATTGTGGTACTTTTGTCTAAAATGTTAGCTTCTTCAAAGAACAAAATGTGTGTGGTGAATGCAATGAAAGTTAATCCATGATTTAACATACCATGAAGAATGTAAAGCTACCAATTAAATGGTGAAAGAACAAAATATAATTTTGAATTGGCAATAAACTTGCAAAGTACTATATCTACTGTAAATTAAGTAAAACCTGCACATTATTAACAGTGCTGATAAAATCTTGCGGAAAATTCCAATTGGGGACTACTGAGCATGCAAAATACTTAGACGACGCAATTATTGTGAAATACCTGAGGACACAGAATCAATGTTCATAGTCAAATAGCACAGACAAAAATTTGCAAAAATGATACATATATCCAAAAAGGCAGGTCATTTCCACAAGTAAAATAAGCACCCTGAAATGAGATGTCGGTAAATAGTAGCATGGAAAGAACATGCTGCTGAGCAAAACTACAATTAGGTACAGATTAACCTAATATGTTCATGTGCAATTATATTCCTTGCCTCCAAAAGGCCATGCAACTCATGGACTGCATTCACTAGTAAACCATAAAATTAGATTATGATGTTTGTGCTTGACAGAGACATACATCATGCTACTCCTTTAGGCTCCCTATTCAGTCACAATTGCACGCACGTTCCATGGAAGTCGACTCTTGCATTATGAGCTCAACTTGATATTTTTGTAATCACAATTTACTTCTGGTTCATTTTGGCCATATTATTAGCACATTAAATTGATACTAATATTGCATTATGAGCTCAACTTGACAATTAATTTTAATTTTCACAAATTACTTGTGGCTCATTTTGGCCATCTAGATCATGTTTAAGTGGTGGGGTAGCAATATTTTCAGCAAAGCTGTGCAGTTGGCTGAAAAAGTAACACAGTTTCCATTAACTTGATGCTGATTAATTAACTTTAGGGATTTGTATTGCTGAAAATGGATAAAAACATCACGTTGACTAAAAATATAAGAGGGCTGTAAAGCTTGATTTGGTGGTACATATGGTAAGGAAAATTTCTTAAAGACATGTCTTTCGCTGGTAAGTAAGTAGACAAAAAAAATGATATCGAAGTAAAAGAGCCATGGAGTAGGAATTTATGTAAGAATAATATCAAAAGAAAAGTAAAACTCGATGCTTTTTTTCTAAAAAAATAAAGGTCAAGCTCGATGAGAATAAAGCCCTTCGCAAGTGGAATTTGAGTAGCATGAAAATTACTAGCATACAAATCTTTATGTCGATTTGGAAATCTAGTGTGGAAGAGTCAAAGTATTTTTTATATATTACACGGGTTATGAAGCCTTTTTTATGGCAGATACTCGCCTTTGTTAATGAAGAGTCAAAGTTTGCAGACAATCGGATGGTGGGGAAAAAGATTTCAACTATACCATCAGAATTCAGAACCTGAAGGCAACACATTCCAGATACTTTTGTGAGATTTTACATTGAGCAGCTCGCTTTTTTTTTTTCATTTCTCCTTTTTTCCTCCGACTTTTGTGCATTCCCTAAAAAATGAGTTCACAACTCATTTCTCCTTTTTTTTTTCTCTCGGACTTTTGTGCATTCCCTAAAAAATGAGTTCACAAAACACAACAAAAAAAAACTTGATCTCCATTATGGTTCCTGAAGAGAAATATCAGAGATGAATAGTTAGCAGAGCAGCTAAATTTTGATAGTTTGGATCACCAATCACCAATGAACAATGGTTAGTTAAGCTCCAGGCTTCACCAAGTAGTAGTTGCTTGGATGATGGGCCCAGTGAGGGGGCAGTGTCCCTCAGCTCTTACCAACTTCAGGTGTGTAATCGACATTTAACTTATTATCTTCAGTTCTTATCAACCTCAGGTGTTTTTTCATGCAAGCATGACCTCAGTTGTCCATTTCTTATTCATTCAGGGCGCACCAGGCTTCACCTTCTGTTATAGTACTGGATATAGGTTAACCGGATAGGTTAAACTTTGTATTGCTGGATCCTTCCTGTAAATCCTTGGCATACCTTTGATTGCTTGCTCGAATAAAATTATACAACTATGATCGATAACAAACTGCAATTCAGCACAGAACAACTACAACCATCAATCACCATAGGTTCAGTCGGTGATCCAATAACAGAACAAATTAAATCATGCATATTAGAATTCACGTTGTCAACAATCGAACAAGCACACACGAACACACGGACACGAAAGTGGAGGGCAATCAACTTTATTGATGTTTCTCTCTCTGTTACAAGTATTACTTTGCCCTCAACCTCACTATTGTATTTATACCCACAATAGGATGTCCTATATGGATACATACATATATATTTAGTATAAGCCCACTTCATTAATAAGGAAACAGAAGAATAGAAGGAGGAGGTACCGTGATCCTCACGATCACGGTCCTACAAATCCGACTCCTTCGGGAGATCGGTTTCATAACACTCCCCCTTGGGCGAATACCGCGCTATACATATGCCTCATCAAAACTCCTTCCAAAAATCCAGTGGGAGAAAAATGAATAGGAGAAAGAGTACATAGTACACGCTACTTATATTGCACTGTTGTCTCATTAAAAACCTAAATGTGAGAAACTTCAAAGAAAACTCACTAAAGGGAAAAAGAGTACAACCATAAGCTAATCTACTGGATAACTCTATCATTCTTCAAGAATGATGTAATGATCTGCATGATCAATATCAACGGAACACAGTCAGGGAAGTGCTCCCCCTGATTTGTGCAAATCTCTCATCCTCCTCATACCGATGCCATGCACAAGCTTCTCAAAAACACTAGTTGGCAAAGACTTAGTAAATAAATCTGCGAGATTTTCACTAGTCTTGGTGAGAGTCACCTTGATTTCTTCTTTCTTTTGCAATTCATGCATATAGAAGAATTTAGGCGATATATGTTTTGTGAGACTCGTCTTCACATAACCCGTTTGTATTTGTGCAACACAAGCTGAATTATCTTCATAAATAATGGTTGGAGTTGGTGTGATATTCAGCCCACATCTATTCAGTACATGTTGTATCACCCTCCTCAACCACATGCATTCCTTGCTCGCTTCAAATAATGCTATAATCTCCGAGTGATTTGTTGATGTCGCGACCATCGTCTGCTTCGTCGACTTCCATGAGATGGCTGTACCACCACAGAGAAACACATACCCAGTCTGTGACAATGCTTTATGGGGGTCTGACAAATATCCAGCATTAGCATATCCCGCCATGGTCAAATCTTGATTTTTTTTCTAAAGAATAAACCGATATCTTGTGTGCCACGTAAATAACGGAAGATTTGCTTAATGCCATTCCAATGCCGTTTGGTAGGAACCGAACTGAACCTTGCAAGTAGGTTAACAGCAAATGCAATATCAGGCCTGGTACCATTCGCGAGATACATTAAAGCTCCAATGGCGCTTAAATATGGACATTCAGGTCCCAATAATTCGTCGTTATTTTCCTGTGGTCTAAATGGGTCACTCTCTACTGCTAGAGATCTTACTACCATGGGGGTTCTCGTCGGATATGAATCCTTCATATTAAATTTCTCCAATATCTTCTGGATATATGCAGACTGGTGTAACAATACCCCTTCATGAGTGTGCTCAAGCTGCAGACCTAAGCAATATTTAGTCTTACCTAATTCTTTCATCTCGAACTCCGTCTTTAGGTAAGAACTAGCTTCCTTAATCACCTGTGTGGTCCCGATGATATTCAGATCATCCACATATACAGAAATAATACAAAATCCATGTTCTGATTTTTTTTTATATAAACACACAGGGACAGTCATCATTCTTGATGAATCCTTTTCCTTCTAGGAATTCACTGAGCCGGTTGTACCACATCCTACCGGATTGTTTTAACCCATACAATGATGTTTGCAATTTAACACTGTATATGTTGCATTTTGTTTCTTCAGGAACTTGAATCCCATCGGGAACTTTCATATAGATTTCAGAATCCAATGACCCATATAAATATGCGGTCACTACATCCATCAACTGCATTTCTAAGTTCAAATTGACTGCCATAGATATTAAGAACCGGAATGTAATTCCATCCATTAAAGGTGAATAGGTTTCATCGAAATCGATGCCAGGTCTCTGCGTAAACCCTTGTGCTACTAATCTCGCTTTATACCGAACTACCTGGTTGTTCTCATCCCGTTTTCGGACGAACACCCATTTATATCCTACAGGGGATATCCCTACGGGGGTACGATCAACAGGACCGAATACTTTTCTTTTATTGAGCGAGATTAACTCTGCCTTTATTGCTTCTTTCCATTTGACCCAGTCTGAACGCTTTTTGCATTCTGCCATGGACTTTGGTTCTGGATCCAGATCAATGATCTTAGCGATCTTTTCGGCAAAGTATATGTCGACAATAGTAGTCTCTCTATTGTATGTTTCACCTGTATCCACATAACTGGTGGATATTTCCTCTATTCTTTCACATTCCTGATCTTCATTGTTTCCCGCAATGTTTAAGTCAGGAATTTCCGGTCTCCCAGTGCTAGTAGTAATTGCGCGCGCATTCTCACTGGGTTCATTGCCATCCGGGCATATCACTGCAGGTGGCTCATCTACCTGGTGAGCTCCTTCACTATTCTCTGGTGCTGTGGTATTCTATCCAATCTGTTGTTTCATAGGACGTCTCCTAGAAACTTTAGTTTGGTTGTGTGCAACCGGTGGTCTCCCCCTCTTCCTAGAAGTTGGGGTAGATGTAGAAATTAATTTGAAAACCGGTTCCTCTGCGTCATGAGGTATTTCTACTCTTTCCGGTGCATTCACAACAGGTATATGAGATTTCATGATCCCCTTTGGGTTAGTGAAGGCTTCTGGCAGATTATTTTCAATTCTTTGCAAATCAATTATGGTCTGAACTTCCTGGTCAGATTCCTTAGTACGTGGATCTAAATGTAGGAGATTTTTAGTTTCCCACTCAATTTCGCGGCATTCGACCTTCTGTAGGTACTTTCCTCCCCCTAATGCCGGGAAATGATCTTCCTTAAATATACAATCAGCGTATCGACCCATATGTAGGTCTCCTGTCAATGGTTCTAAAAATTTAATGATAGACGGAGATTCAAATCCTACATAGATTCCCAATTTTCTATGAGGACCCATTGACGTACGCTTAGGTGGCGGTATAGGGGCGTATACAGCGCATCCAAATTTGCGCAGATGGGAAATATTTGGTGCATATCCACGTGTAAGCTGCATAGGGGATACAGCATTGTATGCAGTAGGTCTGATTTGAAGTAACGCCGCTGCATGCAAAACAGCGTGTCCCCAACATGTAGTTGGTAGGTTGCTATGCAGTAGCAATGGCCTAGCGATAAGCTTAATCCTCTTAATTAATGATTCGGCGAGACCATTCTGAGTGTGGACGTGTGGTACAGAATGTTCCACTTTAATTCCCAAAGCCATGCAATATTCATTAAATACCTTAGAGGTAAACTCCCCGGCATTGTCCATTCTAATGGATTGTATCCGGTTATCCGGGAAACTGGCTCTGAACTGGATTATTTGGAAAATAAGCCGCGCAAAAGCGTAGTTTCTAGTAGAAAGTAAGAAAACAGTGCTCCATTGAGTTGATGCATCAATTAATACCATAAAATACCGGAATGATCCGGACATGGGATTAATTGGTCCACATATGTCTCCCTGTATTCGTTGCAAGAATACTGGTGATTCTGCGTTCACCTTTAGATTAGAGGGTCTAACGATTAATTTCCCTGTTGCACAATCAGTGCAAACAAAATCTTCTTGGTTTGGGAAATCGTTAGTTCGTAAATTATGGCCATTTGAAGTTGAGATGATTCTTCTCATCATCCCTAGACCTGGATGTCCTAACCTGTCATGCCATATTCTGTATGACTCAGGATTTTTAAATATTGTTTTCAGTGCAACATTTTCGGGTTTTATATGAGTGTAGTATAGGCCAGATTTCAAGGAAGGGAGTTTTTCAACAACAGTCTTACGATTTCCGTCTAATTTCGTTATGAGAAGAAATTCGAGTTTATTCTCATCTTTGGTTTCTACATGATAACCATTAGCACGGATATCTTTAAAGCTTAGTAGAGTACGACTGGACTCTGGATATAACAGAGCATTATTTATAATGATCTTGGTACCATGTGGGAGAACTACTGTTGCTCGTCCCACTCCAACGATGTGTGCATTGCTTCCGGCAATAGTAGCGATTTGACCAGTCTTTCTCTTTAAAGTCTGGAAATACGTGGTATCTCGAAAGATAGTATTGGTGGTACAACAGTCTACCAGACACATCTCCTCTTCCATTGCCATAGTACGTAACACTGTTCTATCATAAAGCATTTAAATATAATCAATTCATGACCATATAGAAAAAATTAACACTTTAAGATAGAAAAATAAAAATCTGGAAAATATATTAAACTAAAAGAGTTCACTCAATTATTAAGATAACCATTGCTCTGAAGGAGCTTACAGAAACTATAGTTCTGCTAGGAACACAAACTAAATGCACACTTGAAAAATCACCTAACTTTAGTCTATTACATAGTCTAAAATTTAAAGTAACTTATAATGTAGGAAGCTAAGATATAAATTGGAAGACTTAAATGTCCCCATATAACTGATCAGAGTCCATGAGATCATCTGAGAGCTTCAGCTCTGCGTCTGCTGCATTTTGTTCCATCTTATCATTGATGTGCATTGCAACCACTGCCTTCTCATCGACATGCTTGTCGATATGCATGGCAGCCATCTTCTCCTCTGAGTGCTGGATCTCAACAGTGAAGTGTGACTCATGCTCTGACTTCTTCTTCCCGTGCTTCTCTTGATAAAGCTCAATGAGATGCTTAGGGGTGCGGCAAATGCGAGACCAGTGTCCCCTAGTGCCACACTTGAAGCATACCTGATCTTGCTTTCCATATTCACCACTAGTAGAGCCTTTCTTAGACTTACTGTGATTTCCTTTCTTCTTGAAAGACATCTTGTTAACTTTACCACCATTTTTCCAGAAATTCTTCCCTTTGTTCTGGTTATTTTGGTTTTCCCCCTTCTTAAAGGAGCTAGCATTTGCTTCGGGTGTTGCTGAACTTTCATTGGGGCGAGACGTATGATTTTCAACAAGTGTCTCATCTTCTCCTTGCACTTCCATGAGCACGGAGACCAGTTCAGAATACTTCTCGTATTTAGCCTGGCGGTATTGCCTCTGAATATTCACATGATTGGCATGGAAGGTGGACAAAGTTTTGTCTATCATGTCAGCATCAGTGATTTTCTCTCCACATAGCTTAAGAAAAGTGACAATGCGGTGAAGAACTGAGTTATATTGCTCCATATATTTGTAATCCTGGAAACGTAAGTGAAGCCACTCACGTTTTGCTTTTGGGAGCAAAGCCTTTACTTGATGGCCATAGCGATCCTTCAGTGAGTCCCAAAGGACCTTCGGATCTTCCTCAGTCATATACTCATTCTTGAGAGTAGTATTCAAATGGTGCCTCAGGAAATGCAGTGCCTGATTTTTCTCGGCTGAAGTTGGTAAATTATTAACTCCTCCAGCTGATGTTGCAATAGTTGGGTCCTGAATGCAGTTCAGGAGTTTCTTAGCACCAAGCATGATTTTGGCATCCAGTGCCCATGTTAGGTAATTCTTGCCGCTGACTGCTAGTTCAGCAAAATCTCTCTTAGCAATATCAGTCATTTTTCTACATTAGTCATGCAAAATTCAATAAGTACTGCAAGTAAGAGCATGACAAGTGTGCAAATAGTAAATTGTCTGGTTATCCAAATTTAGTACTGTGTCAATATATTCCCATAATTCTCCCAACATTTCTCAGAATTGCTGTACTATTTATTTAGGTACCAAAGTAATTACTGAATTACTAACCCATTAAATAGTATCCTGAAAAAAAAATAAAACAGCTAGGAAAATAAACCATAAATATGATGCTCTCTGGTGTGTACTAAATTTCAAATTATGAGAGTTCATTTCCTAAAAACCATGTCTTTAGGATTCTATGGTTGATTCAAAAATTAACTAATAAACAGTTAATATACAGAAAATTGAAAGTACGGAATAACAAAAAATGTGATATTCTCTGTAATTTCTATAATCCCGAGGGACTATTCCGCTAAAATTCCAAATCCGCGTGTATCCTGAAAATTCAAGGACATATTCAGAAGTTTGCCTGTTTGGGGCCAAATTTTGATTCGAGCCCGACTCCTTTTATAGGCCTAATTTATACTCGGCCTACCTCTATGTACCGGCTATTCAAAGGTTAACCGGCCCGTCGGGACCGTCGGCCTGCTAATGGCCTTGGCCCATATGCGGCCCAACAAGGGCGCCGCACCTTATCCAATCGGGTGGCTAGGGTTGAAACCCTAGCCCCCAATTCCACCGATTCGATGGCGGCGGCGGGTATCCTGGCGGCTCATGCGGGCTAGGCGGCGAGGTTGATGGGACTCATCGGCGCGGCGGGGTTGACGACAGAGGCGGAGCGGCGGTGAGGCTACAAGTAGCACCAACGCCGGCGTGGCTGGTTACAGGCCATATCCGGCATCCGGCAAGCGCAGCTCCTTGCTGTGCGCCGGCGGAATTTGGCTCGGCATGCGGGCCGGCGAGGTGGACAGCTATCGGCGGCGGGAGGCCACGGCGGCTTCGACCCCCGTCCCAGTCGCGTGCGGTAGCGCGGGAGGCGTGCCGGCGGCAGGGGGATGCGGGCGCGGTCTCCTCAGCGTCTCTGCGGGCGGCGGCCGTTTACGGCAAGTGCGGGCGGTCGATTGAAGACCCGTCGGCTGGCTTTTCAAGGGCGAACCAATGACGGAAAGCCGATGGCACGATTCTGCGGCCATTGGTGAAGGGGGTGGCCGGCGACGCGTGCTGGCGGCGGCGAGGGCACGACGGTGCATGCGGGCGTCATCGACTCGGTTTCGTCGTCGTCAACTTCAGGAGGACGGCGGCGCTGGCATGAGGATTTGGGCCGATTCGTTCGGAATCGGCAATCACGTTAGCTAGGTACGCGATTCTTCTCATGTGCATCGCGATTACACCCTGAACGTAGCATCGCCCTTCGAGGCATCACTAGTTCTAAACCGTCATTCTTGCGGCGGCTTGTCTGATCCATTCGCGCGTCTAGGGCGTACGGTATCCGTGTATTTGTTTGCAAGAAAAGAAACCCAGCGCAAAGGCTGGGAACAGATCTAATCGGACTATAGCGATAACCGCTTCTCGTTTGATAGATCGGTTGTACAAGGGATAACCCCATACGCCTGTCGCGCATGGGGTGGAGAGCCGCAAACTCTCCTGCTACATGCGCCATAAGGGACAAATCCACGTAGTACAACCCATCGATCGAACGATTAGCGGAGAAATAAAAATAACAGAAAACGATCTAGCAAGTTTATCGTTATCCCTATAGAACGAGATTAGGACAGATCGATGTTGACAATATACCTTGGCTGAAGAGCACCTCGTGCTGATAACGTATTAGAATTCACGTTGTCAACAATCGAACAAGCACACACGAACACGAAAGTGGAGGGCAATCAACTTTATTGATGTTTCTCTATCTGTTACAAGTATTACTTTGCCCTCAACCTCACTATTGTATTTATACCCACAATAGAATGTCCTATATAGATACATACATATAACATATATATTTGGTATAAGCCCACTTCATTAATAACATATATATTTGATATAAGCCCACTTCATTAATAAGGAAACAAAAGAACATCCTATATGGATATATACATATATATTTGGTATAAGCCCACTTCATTAATAAGGAAACAGAATAATAGAAGGAGGAGGTACCGTGATCCTCACGATCACGGTCCTACAAATCCGACTCCTTCGGAAGATCGGTTTCATAACAATGTATACCATTTTCGTTTTATATTACAAATCGTTCTGATTTTTTATCTAGTCAAACCTCCCTAGGTTTAACCAAATTTATAAAAAAAATAACATCATCTACAACATCAGATTAATAGTTTCATTAGATGTAACATTAAATATATTTTGATAATATATTTGTTGTGTTAAAAATGTTGGCATGTTTTCAAGTACTCCCTCTGTCCCACAATATAAGGACTTTCAAGTTTTTGCTTGCGACGTTTGACCATTCGTCTTATTCAATTTTGTTTTGCAAATATAAAAAACAAAAAGTTAAGTTGTGCTTAAAGTAACGTAGATAATAAAGTAAGTCACAAATAAAATAAATAACAATTTAAAAAAATTTGAATAAAACGGGTGGTCTAACGTTGCAAGTAAAAACTCAAAATCCAAACGGAGGGAGTAATAGATTAGCAGATTTCTGCGTAAAAAAACAACCCAGATAAATGCGCACAGCAAACAATCATACGTAAAATCAAAGATAAACCACAGCGGATCGGGCAATATCAACAGATGATGCCATCATAGGGATGTGATAACCGCATATCAAAATATCGATCCATGAGAGTATGTATGTCAGTTCGAACCACTTCACTCGCGGCAGCGAGGAAGTCGAAAAGCTTATTCACGACTCATCTAGCAAAACTTGACGATAAGCCTATCTCAAGTTCTTCATACAAGCATTGACATTGCAAAGTTACACCGAGAGGTCTGAAACAAAAGTGCAGACTGCTGATGGAGACAAGCCGAATTAGCTTACGCTTCATCAAGGGCAAGAACACCTGGGAGGGTCTTGCCTTCCAGCAACTCCAAGCTAGCACCACCGCCGGTGGAGATGTGGCTCATCTTGTCGGCCAGCCCAGCCTTCTCGACCGCAGCAACGGAGTCACCACCACCGATGATGGTCGTGGCGCCCTTTGTGGTAGTAAGATCAGCCAACTTCTTGGCAATTGCCTGATGAAAGACGAGAATGTTTAGCGACAGAAAAAAGAAAGAAAATGCAGGAGATCAGCGGATGTGAGTCAATTGTACTAACATCAGTGCCTGCTGCAAACTTCTCAAACTCAAAGACTCCCATAGGTCCGTTCCAAATGATAGTGTTGCAGGTGTCCAATGCTTCGCTGGAAGTCTTGATGGCATCTGGGCCAACATCAAGACCCATCCAACCATCGGGGATAGCGGAGGCAGCAACAGTCTGAAAATGATGGTATAGTGGACATCAAAACAACGGACATAAAAGTTTGTAATAATTTAGTACTATGCACCATGAATATTACTGGATGTTGCCATCCACAGGGACAAACATTTTCGAATTTATGATATCATGATGGAGGCTGAAATGCCAATATATTAATCGATCATTACTTGTATGATGCTTGAAATGAAATACATCAACAACCACCTGTTATTTTAAATTTAAAACTACTTTAGTTTCCTAGTAAGGAGCAAAATGTAATTTGCAGAACTGTGTAAATGAACAAACCTTGCTTTCAGCATCTGCGGCAAACTTGTCAGCCACTACAACATCGGTAGGAAGTAAGAGAGAAACACCCTTCGCCTTCGCCTTCTCAATAAGTGAAGTTGCAAGCTCAAGTTTGTCTTCCTCCACAAGAGATTTTCCAACAGCATATCCCTGGGCTTTGTAGAATGTGAAGATCATACCACCACCAAGGATGAGGACATCAACCTTTGCCAACAGAGACTCAATCACCCCAATCTTAGTTGAGACCTTGGATCCACCAACGATGGCCGCAAATGGCTTCTTTGGGTTTGCAACAGCTCCAACAAGATAGTCAAGTTCCTGAAATAATTAACCATATCAGTACAGTTGTATTTTTTATTCTGAAATAAGCATTATGCAACATATTTTGGAGAATACATTGAAGATTAAAAAAATATTAATTTACTTATAAACTTCTCTCTAATATTCCATGTTATTTCCTACTCCTAAAGTAACAAACTCTTCGGTGGACTATTGGGTGGTTGCCAATCCTAAGGGTGGTATTGCTTCTTTGAAATGAATACAAACTAGGTTGGTTGAGGATTGAGGTGAATAATGTATATGAATTCAATTCCTAATTATGAGTTATTACCACGGGACCTATGTATTACTAGGAATATATATTTAAGCAAACATTGACCAGGATGGAGACTTCATTTTGGCAATACCTTCTGCATCAGGAAGCCAGCAACAGCAGGCTTCAAAAATTTGGTCACTCCCTCAGTTGAAGCATGAGCTCTGTGTGCAGTGCCAAAAGCATCATTTACATAGAGGTCAGCGACAGCTGCAAGCTTCTTGGCAAACTCAGGATCATTCTTTTCTTCCTCCTTGTAGAATCTAACATTCTCTAGGAGTAGAACACCACCTTCCGGCAAAGCAGCAGCCAATTTCTCAACTTCCTCACCAATGCAATCATTGGCCATCACAACCTATTTATGCACACAAATAGATCAGAGGAATACAAGAGCTGTTGTCTAGTTCAACAATAACAAAAATTAACTGTTAACAGCTATCATCCAATGGCATACATCGACTCCAAGTAGCTCAGACAAGCGTGGAACAAGAGGCTTCAAGCTGTACTTGGGGGTGACACCCTTCGGACGGCCCTGGAGGTTACAAAAGTGAATCATGTTAGAATGAAAAGCAACAGTTAAGAGCTTACAGTTGATTAGTAATCCATTCTGTTTTGTTCACAGTACGCACCACAAGCATTATAAACTCTTCTGCATATAAAAGCTACAACACAAAGTTGCTTATTTGTCAACTTGTTGTACAATATACAACATAACCGTTTTGGTTTGGATACTCCTGAAATTGATATATTCTACTGGAGGTTCTCATGGCACAAAACTTTAGCCCAAAAAAGTGAAGTTTTGGTTATCAGACCACTATGCCATCATGTTATCCAATCCATGAAACAACACTCACAAGAGAGAAATGGAACAGATATAAGTGCTTGTGAGTGAAATGAAACAGATATAAGTGCTGGATGAAATATACATGTGAAATGCAGAAGCACAAACTTGACATGTCTCTGTGATCAGGTTTAACCACTATTTCCTACCTAACAAACATTTAATGATCAATTATACAAAAATTTGATGATCAATTATAGACAAGGAACTTGCATTGTCTGAAAACAACAGAAGACAAGACAATCATCATCAAACCCATTAATTACCCCATTACACTAAAGGTCAAACCTCCATGCTGAATACTTTTAATGTTCATTATATTATTATGCTAGTACAACTCTTATTAGTCATCCAAAATTTAAAAACGTACTAATATAATGGAAGAAATAGATAGTCATGGTACCCAACCAAAATGGAAGGCAAGCACAAAGGTCAGCAAGAGCATTAAACAATGCACTGGTCCAAGTCATCACAATCAAAGTTCATTTCGGGCACTGATCACAATAAAGAACAAACAGTAGCACATCTGGAGTACCTCGTCTAACAGTTCATTAATTAAGTCAAGTCCGTTATGTCAGTCTGTCATAATGCAAATCTATTTAAACAACACAAACAAATAAGAGATCGATTTTCATTTTAAAAATTGGGCCGCCTTTGCCTCGATCATATCGAATCCTACGTTGATCACTACAACCCTGACAAAGTTACTCATATCTACACAAATGGTAGCTTCCGATCCGAATTCCTTCCAGTACTAGCGACCAAATATCATCCACCCCTAGAACCCAAAAAAATCTAAAGTAGCATGCCACTTTGCAGATCGAAAGCGCGGGAGGGTCAAGGATCGATGGCAGGGGGTGCTCACTGACCAGATGGCTGGCGAGGATGACCTTGGCGCCCTTCTCGAGGAGGAACTTGACAGTGGGCACGGACGCGCGGATGCGGGTGTCGTCGGTGATCTTCTGGGCGTCGTCGAGCGGCACGTTGAGGTCGGCCCGCACGAACACCTTCTTCCCCCTCAGATCCGCCTCCCCCAGCGTCCCCACGCTCCTCTTCGTCGCCATTGCTTCCCCTCCCCTGCACCAAATCCGGCCCCGCGAGCGTCAAACGAGATCCCGCGAAGCACACAGCAATCCTCCGCACCCGCGGATCCAAGATCGAGCGCGCGATCGGAGGAGGGAACTCACCTTGGATCGGATCGGATCGAATCGAATCAGCGGCGAGAGGAAGACGAAGACGAAGGTTTGGATTGCGATGTGATGCGGCGATGGAGGAGGGAGGTATTCTTTATAGAATAGAGGGGGGGAATATTCGCATCTCCGCGTCGCTGGCATGTGGGGCCGGGAGGCGTGGGGCCCAGATGGCAGTGGGTTTGGTTCAGGTGGGGTTTGGCTTGGAGCGGGGGTAAGAGAGAAGATGCGGCGCCTGCGGGTTTGTGGTGGGCCCACGGATTGGGGATCGACGGCGAGGATTCGACGGTATTGGGACGAGGGAAGGTTCTGGAAAGGTGGGGGCGGCGCGTGGAAATGGTGAGGTGGGCGGTCGTCTTCTTGTTGCCCTGATCAACATGGCTGAATTCTAACGAAAATGGATGGATGGATTAATGGACAATTGGGTTTTTTGGGCTCATGTTGTTTCGCAGCTTGCGTGCTTGGAATCGATGCTATGTTCTTCCAAACTTTTCCAGTCGAGACGCCTCTATCATATCTTTTTAGATTAATGTAGTAGTACATCATATGGAGTACATTTCACCGTGAACAAGGGGAATTCATGCGTTGAGGAAAGGGGATTCAACCCTATAGCAAGAAGAGGTTTAGTGTAAGTTTTACATCACTTGAATACATTCTTTGTATTAACGTGGAGTGCCATATCGGCAGCCATCCACAGTCAAACGAGGAATGGATCTGCTGTGATACGTTAAACCAACAATATACTCGCAAACATGTAATTTATAATTTCATATATCTAAGTTATATAATGGTTTAAATTTAAGGACTTGGTAATTTATTTCACATTTTTAAAATAAAATTTCTCCTTGATCATCTGATTGCCATGGCAAGGTGACTTCTAACACTTGCAGGAGCACGAGAGCTAACCCCGAACAAAAGTTAAAAAACAGTCTCACATAATAAAGAACAGGGTAACAACTGATTAAAAAATAAATTTAATCACCACCACACCACCTCCTGGTGTTTCACAAACCATTAAAGGAGTCAATTGGCATCGATTTATATTGTGGAAGCTTCGATATCTGTAGTTTTACTGTTGTGTTGTTCATGGATGAAAATCAGAATCGGGCTTCGGGCTATAAGTGAGGGCGAGTAAATGGACTTTCTCCGCCGAATTGAATCATGAATACTATGTTGGAATAAGTTCACTGGAGATCCCTCAACTTAACAGCGAGATTTTTTGAGATTCCTTAACCACAAAACCAGAAATCTCGACCCCTAAACTATACAAAACCGTTCAGTCAAAGTCACTAGGCAGTATATATAGGTGGTTTTGCTGACGTGGCATCCTACTTAGCAATTTTTTTTTAAAAAGTACGTGGGACCCACATGTCAGCTGCACGTTTTTTTCATCTCCTTCTCTTCTCTTTTCTCTCTTCCCTCTTCCCTTATTCAGTGAGGAGGCCGGCGGCGGGCGGAGCGGCGATGGCGGCGTGCTTCCGCTGCGCGCCGTCCACGACGGCGGCATCCGGCCCGCGGGGCCCAGCCATCTTCCTCTTGACGAGACGGCGCTGTCCATCGCCGTGCACGACGCCGTGGCCGCCTCGACGGCGAGGATCTCCTCCTCCGCCATGCAGCTGGGCACCTGGCCGACGAACAGCTGCACCCTCTCGCCGTCACCATCCTCCGCATCTCCGGCCATCACCGTGATCTCTCTCTCTCTCCCGTCTCTTTTCCTTTTCTGATGGCTATGCAACCTCATGTCCGTCCTCTCCTCGTTCTTGCCTACGCCTTTTGCCTTTCTATATCGGACGAGCACTAACCACTGATTGATTGATTGATTGATCAGTATCAGTGTCTTGAGTACAAGTTAATTAATCGATGAGTAGTGCCAAGTCTTGATCTCGAGTAGCAGTGAATGTTTTTTTTTACGGAAAGTAGCAGTGAATGTGATTGAATCATCTGATTGAGCGAAAAGCAGCAGCAGCATTGATGCCTCCGCCTCACCGTCCAGTGCGACGACAATGTCGTGCTCGGCGCCGGACTCCAGGAACCGCGCCCTCGTGGACCAGCACCCACACCCGACGAGGAGACACTTGGCCTTCCGCGTCCGTCCCTGACTCGGCGGCAGCGCGGGACGAGGCGGTTCCTCGCCACTGGCGACCGCCACGTCGACCTGGCGTGGGACCTCATCCGCGCGCGCTTCCCGGGCTCGGGTTCACCCGAGCCTTCCCGTGGTGCCGCCCCGCAGCTGCAACAGCTGTGCGGCTGGAACGGCGGTGCCGGCCTCTTCTCCTCCTCTTCCTCCTCCGGTGAGTATAGATGGACGGACTACGTCGATGTCGTGCGTGCATGCATGTTGCAATCTTGGCGACTCAGTTTCGTGCATGGATCTTACGAAGGTCAGGGGAGGACGGCGATGATGGCGTGCCATGACGTCGAGATGCCATTCCTGCGGGGGATCGACGTGAACTGGCCAACCCCATCGGGGGAGACGACGACGGCGAGGGGGGGCAGCTTCAGCGAGGAGGACGAGGAGCCCGGCGCGACCTCCCCCAACAGCACACTCTCCAGCCGGCAGCGACGACGAGGACTCCGGCGGCGGCGGCGGATCTCGTGTACCACGGCCGGGGCAGAGATGGGAGTAGCAGCAGCAGGAGGAGGGAGAAGAGAAGAGAGAAGAGAGAAAGGAGAAGAAAAGAGATGAAAACAAGATATGCAGGCATGCAGCTGACATGTGGGCTCCACGTGTTTTGTTTAATTTTTTTTTCTGACTAGGATGCCACGTCAGCGAAACCACCCATATATACTGTCTAGGGACCTTGAGTGAACGGTTTTGTTTAGTTTAGGGGTGGAGATTTCTGGTTTTGTGGTTAAGGGACCTTAAAAAATCTCGCTGTTAAGTTGAGGTACCTCTGGTGAACTTATTCCTACTATGTTGGACTCAAGGCCCAAGTATGTTCCGAATAGATGGGCCAAAAGGCCAGCGAGGGCCAAGTTTGTCGGCCCGGCCCATGTAAACCATCGTCGTGGTCACGTGATCTCGTCGGTCAGAAAGCGGCGCAAATCCGCCACAGGCGGCAGCTCTCCCACCTCCGCACCCTCACCAATGGCGACCACCGCCTCCTTCTCCCCTCCCCTCGCCTCCCCCTCCAGGTGGTCCCCGCCTTCCCGGCGCCTCCGCCTCCGCGTACGGGCGGGCTCCTCCCTCAAGGAGTGGGGGGACTTCGAGGACGCCGTGAGGAGCAGGGACCTCCCCCGCGCGCTCCGCTTCCTGCAGTCCGTCGACGTCGAGACTCCCCCGGCGGCGGCGGCGGCGGGCGCGGCCGTGGCGCGGGTGGCGCTCCCCGTGCCCCCCGGGAGGGACTGGGAGGTGCTCGACGCCTGCATCGACGCCGACGACATGCGGCTCGTGGGGCGGGCCTACCAGTTCCTCGCCGACCGCGGGGTCCTCGCCAACTTCGGCAAGTGCAAGAACATCGGTAAGCCCGAGTCGCGGGGGCCTCGCTTTCCATTGTTGTTGGTCATTTTTGGTGCGTGATTTGAGGGTCCTAAAATGTGAATTGGTTGCAATTTAAGAGATAATTTGGGTGCGGGATTCAGTTTGTTACTCCCTCCGTTTCATATTATAAGTTGCTTTATTTTTTTTCTAGTCAATTTTAAGTCTGGCAAAGTTTATAGAAAGATATGGCAACATTTACGACACAAAATAAACATATCATCAAAATGTAAATGTTAGTTTTCATAAAACTAATTTTGTATATACGAAAGGGCATATAGCCTAGTGGTTATAGTGACCTGAGTAGTACCCCAAGGTTCTGAGTTCAAATCTCCTGTATTATAGGTATTACTAATTTTTTCTATAAACTTGTTCAAATTTACTAGTTTGACTAGGGAAAAAGTCAAAACGATTTATAATATGAAATGGAGGGAGCAAATGGTTGTAGAATGGCACCCTAAGATTGATAATTGATGATATGATGTGCTTGTATTGAAGACTCGATCCCACAATCTCACTTGCATTTAGAGTTTATATGGATATTTTTTTTGTTATAAGATACCATATAATTCAGACTTTCTTTGGCATTGGTGTTAGTTACACTGACCACCGTGAATGTATTTCTTTTTTGTTGCAGTTCTGGAAGGGCCAAGAGAAGTCACACCAACTGTTTTGAAGGAGATGACAGGTTTGGAAGGTGAGAGTTGCAATAGCATCCCATTTCGTATGGATGTTTTTTCAGACAGTATTGGATTGGAGTCCTTAAATGAACTGCCACACTTCTTTTTCCTAACAAATGCATACTGCAATACCCCTTATTAGTCATTAGCAACACAACTACAGCATGTGATAGAGCAGCTTCATGGGACTTTTCTTTCTTCTATTATGAACTGTGGCTGTATTCTGTAGAGCTCTCATTTTTTTTTCTTTGATTACTTTTCTCAGCTATAAAGCTCGCACCAAAGAAGTGGGGTCTCTCAGGAAATTCTTCGTATGTTCTAATTGGATTTCTTGGAGGTGTATCTTATCTTCTAAATCAAGGAGTAGATGTACGGGCTAACTTGGCTGCCATATTGGGGTTAGTAGCAGCAGATGCAATGTTTCTTGGTGGTACCTGTGTTGCTCAAATCTCATGTTTTTGGCCTCCTTACAAGCGCCGGATCCTTGTACATGAAGCAGGCCATCTTCTTACTGGTATTATTCTCCTTTAGAACCTTTTCCACTCTTCTGTCTCAAGTTCATGTGACTAACACAAAACTTTAGATTGGTACTTTCTTCTTTCGTTTTCCTGTATGTGGTTTTTATTATTTCTGACTCATGAGATTCTATTCTGTTGACCTAACACTTCTCACTTTGAATGCACGTAGCTTATCTAATGGGTTGCCCCATACGAGGAGTCATTTTAGATCCATTTGTGGCATTACGAATGGGCATTCAAGGCCAGGTACAATTATCAGTAGTTTTCCTTTATTGTATAGGGATAACTATTACATTTGTTTTATTCTCTTGTCAATTATCTACATGTAGTAGTGTAACTTCTTTCACTTAATTTCCAGGGCCTTTTTTCATTTTTTTTCCCTTTATTTTTTTTAGTGGGATGTGGTTCTGGTGATTTCACTCGGTAACTTGCCGTTTCTATTATAAAAGCTCATGCTATCACTTTCGTGAGAAAGTGTAAATCCACACAGGCAGATATGAGAAAGTTGTACCTGCTAAACACTCATGTCTCTGTATTCTGCTACTCTTTGTTTTGTGGGCTTACACCTTTTGCACTTCATATATTACCTTATTGCTACAAAGGTCTGCAATAGAGTTTGGTCTCCTTGATTAATTATCCATCATATTGACAGAGCAATCAACAGTTCCCTTTTTCGCTCTAGGATTTGAGTTCAATATTAGAAGTAAAGTAAGGCGTGTAAGCTACATGGCATTACCACTTTATCAGATTTTAATAAATAGTAACCTGCCATCAGTGACTATGGCTAATTTTGTAAGTAGTAGCTATTCCATCCACATTTCATGCTTTCTGTACCTCCGGGAATGTTTATAAACAAGAGTGAGTTGTCATGAGGTGGTATGTTTCATTCTGTCTGGATTATGCTTTAAAGTTGTCCTGAAAATATATTGATATTCTACCATGTTAGTAGATTATTAGACTCTCTCTTTGCTTTGCCCTGTAGAGATGGGTTATCTATTCTAACCATTTTATTTCCAAAGGATCTGAGCTATGCTGTTTAATTATTATGTAGACCTTCACATGTTACTTAGAACTGAAGTGGCGGTGTTTCATACTAACGTTGCAGGCAGGGACCCAGTTCTGGGATGAAAAAATGGAAAAAGAACTTGCTGAGGGCCATCTGTCAAGCACAGCATTTGACAGGTACTGAAAATAGGTATCGTGCTTGAATGTCGTTACTTGGAGTTCTTCGATATAATTTCTTCCTCATCTAAGCTAAATTCGAATGCTTAAATTGCAGATATTGTATGATTCTATTTGCTGGAATTGCCGCGGAAGCACTCGTTTATGGCGAGGCAGAAGGGGGAGAAAATGACGAGAATCTGTTCAGGAGTTTGTGCATTCTTCTGGATCCCCCACTCTCTGTTGCTCAGGTTTGTATCACTCTGTTTCTTAATCTTTTATCTCATCTTGATTGAAACCGATGTAGTCAAACACATATTTCTCAATTTGCTTATCAGATGGCAAACCGAGCTCGTTGGTCAGTCATGCAATCTTACAACCTCTTGAAATGGCACAAGAAAGCGCATAGAGCTGCCGTCAAAGCACTGGAAAGTGGACATAGTCTTAGCACTGTTATCAGGAGAATAGAAGAAGCCATCTCCTCTGACAGATAGCTGGACAAACTGATCATCTACATTGTTCCTATCAATCAATATTTTCCACCAGCTTGCATGATATGCATAGATGGACTTGGTAATTTGGTTCTTTTGTAGCGGCAATGAAAGATTGGTAGACAGCAACTAGAATTTGAAGTTGTGAATATCACAGTGCTCCTGGCAGTAAACACTCCTTTGATGTGGGTTAAGGAGGCCAAATCATGTGGGGATTTATCAAATCACCTGCTACGAGGATTTTTTAGCTGGAGAGAAGATACACAGCTTAGCTGGTATGAAGCTTTATGAGTTGGAGAGAATTGTATGATCATGTGATTCAGCTACTATGAAATGTACATAGATAGGACATATTGACCCATCAAGAATGTAAAAAGAACACATAGGTGTGGAATATAAATAAGCTGAAATTGTACCATGACTGTTTTCTTCCATTTAACAGCGTGAAACTCCCTCTGCTTCATGTTATAAAATGTTTTGACTTTTATTTTTCTAATCAAACATTCTTAAGTGTGATCAAAGTCTATAGAAACATTTAGCAATCTCTATAACATCAAATTAGTTTCATTAAATCTAACATAAAATATATTTTGATGGTATGATTGTTTTGTGTTAAAAATATTGCTATGTTTTTCTATAAACCCGATGAAACTTTAATAAGTTATGACTAAGGAAAAAAATCAAAACATAAAAAGAGGGAGTAACTGATAACACGTTCGAACTCTCAACAACGAGGCCTATCTTTTGGCTCCATCGTTTGGGCATATTTGCTAACAAAAAATAATTTGTAAATAAAACTTTTATATATGTGTTCTTATCGATCTAAAAGCAAAAAGCAAAGGTTGAAAAACAAACTTAAAATATGATGGAGCAACTTGAAAGATGAAACTACTGGTGATATATAGGGCATCACATATATCAACTCTAAATTTAGATGAAAAAACCTCAAAATCAACTCTAAATTTGATGTTAAAAATTTAAATTTTGGCCGATAAGTATAAACATAAGCGATAAGCGAAAAGATGAGGCTGTTTATTTTTCGGATTTTCGCTGTAACACGTTCAATGCTCCATGTAGAGAGAGAGACTTGTTCACCTAGATGGGCTTATAGCGAAAAAAAAAGCCCAGTTGGCCCATTAGCTCAGTGTGACCACAGCTAGTCAGCAACCACGAGCCATGGAGCCAGCCGCCGCCGCCGCCGCCGTCACGGCCGCCGTCGACCTGTCCACGGCGGCCGCCGACCTCGGCAGGGTGCACCTCCTCCCCTGCGGCATCAAGCAGAACGGCGCCGCCGCCGTCTCCGACTACTTCAAGCCCAAGGACACAGGTCAGTCAGTGCCTCGCCGCAAACATCTCTCAGTCTTTCTCTTCTTGGTGGTGGCCGTTTGGTTGAGGAATCGATGCGCGCAGGTGTGGAGGTGGAGGGGATTAGGGTGGAGGAGGCCTTCTTCCGCGGGAGGAAGCTGCAGGGCGCCACCATCTCGCTCCCGGATGGCTACCGAGGTGTGTTTCTTGCATTGGTTTGATTCATTTTTTAAAATCGATTCATATAAATGTGCGTCAAATTACGAATCAGCAGCAACGATTGGATTTTTTTTAGAAAAAAAAACAGAACCAGATTTTGGTATTGTACCAAGTAATTTACACATCTAGGCACATCTAGTAATGACATGATGATCTGTAGTAGCAAGTGTAAGTTGAACCGAGTGTGTGCAGGTTATGTATTGATCAAGTTCGTGGTGATTCTACCAATTCTTGTGTAGGTTATGTATTGGAGAAGAGGAGTGGAGGAAAGGATATGAAGAAGCTGGAGGGGGAGGTTAGCAATTTCAAATCCCGTGCGGAGTTTCAAAACATAACATATTGGAATCATGATACCACACCATCGGCAGAGGATCCCCTACCGCGGTGCTTTCATTTGCTAACCGTTGCTAATGCTGTAAGTTTTTTTCTTTTTTACAGGATTTGTTGATCATTTCTTCAGTTCGTGCGCTTTGTTGTTGTGCTTGTGTATGCTACTCAATTTTTCGGTGGATTACGCAAACCACCTAAGCTAGGGACATAACAGAAATAATTGGTGAAGTTTGTTCGTTTGATGCTCTATATATCACCAGTAGTTTCATCTTTCAAGTTGCATTCTTCTCAATCTTGTCTAAATAATGACATGCTGGCCTCCTTCATTATCCAATGCCTCACTTTTTTTTTAAACAAAAAGATGCAGTGATGTTTGATTCTTTTCTGTAAAATTTAATTCTTCGTTTTTTTCACGAACGCCTTCTTCTGCTTGTCTTACATTTGATGAACATGTTGTTAATTTGTTTTGCCAATCTTCCTTTCATTTGACATGGTAATACGTAATAGGACATCGTAATTATTTTCTGAAAGGACGATTGTCTAACTAGAGTTTTTGCCTTTCTGTTCATCCAGATGCACAAGCCAGTGACCGCTGAAGAGATGGCTTACATGTCCGCAATGCAGAATCAGAGCAGTTAACAGAGATTCATGACATGATGAAGCTGCAATTTCACATGATATGACTGCAGCATTTGTAACAAAAAAGCTACTAGCTATTCAGTAGTTTCCATCAGCTGAACCATCCTGACTATCAACCAATCTAGCAAGCAATCTACTATTTCAGTGTCAAGTCCCAACTGAATCAGAGATTAGTAGCTGTGAGAATTTGAATGCCGGATACTCTGCTTCCGGTGACCAGGCTTATGTTACATGCAAGAAAATTCGCATCAAATGTTCTAGTACTGTTTTTGAGTAATTTTAGCTTAGGACTCTGAACCTGCATCGGTTACTCTGTACTAGTATGTCAGTAACCTGTAATGTTTGAACAGTGATCCAGACTGTACGCTCTACTTGACGTGTTGTAATGTTTTGGGGGAAAACACTATCATCCCTTAATATGTTGTTCAAATATTCTAAACATATGCTATATTTCATCTGAGTGCTATGTATCAGGAAGCATTGCGTTCAGCTCTGGTTGACAGATTGTATGTTAAACCAGACTTATGACTAAAGTACAACAATCAACAATTTCAGAATCAAATTATTTTGAAAACAAAGCATCTGCAAAATTACATCAAATTACAAAGTTACAACATAATTGGCCGCAAAAGCCTCTTCCAGAATTCATTGGAAATACAAGGGATTACAATAACCGTGGAACCACGTTCTAAATTCTAGCTCACCTTGCTAAAAGAAGCAAAGATACAGATCTGAATGAGACAGCTCAACATTGTGGTACAATCCTCTAGTAGAACTAGGGTACAAAAAAAAATCAAAATAATCCACTCAACACTCTAGTTGGCCAATGGTGGATTTCTATTTTCATTGCAAGCTATCAAAGAAGCCAGGGCCAGCCTTTGCTTTCAGCTCGTGGCCAGCATCTTTACCCATCTCAACCATGATATCGAAATCATAAGGTCCAGTTCTCGAAGTCTCATATACTGTAAGCAGCATCACACACCAAAAAAAAGAAAACATTTTAATTCCATGATAAAATATAGCTGTTTTGTATCATCATAGATTTTATTGAACAAAAAAGGGTACCTGTAGATCCATCAGGTGAAGCCAATAGCCCTCGGAATGAACAATTCCCATCCTTGTCACGAGAAGCATATGCCGCAATTGGAGTTCGGCAGTTGCCATCAAGAACTGACAAGAATTCTCTTTCACATGCAACAGCTAATCTGGTATCTTCATGGTTCAATGAGGACAAGTAATTCATCTGCAGAAGGAAGGACAAAAGAGCCTCATTATCTAGCTTCAGTGCATAAAAATGAAACAGATCATGCAAGCAGTTGGCACATTCTGCATAGCTGTACAGGAGGCCAGGCATTAAGAATATTCTAATAGATTTTATTTTTGAGTCTATCAGGTGTTAAAATATTCAAAATATGCAGCATGATCAGGATAAAGAGCAACAAACAAATGGATCAAGGCTGGAGTAGGTAAATGAAAATGTGAAGCGTTGGTTGACAAGGTCATCAGATTTGTGAACAATCATCTGTCATTTTTTAACAGCATGATGTGCCACAGCTGAGAACAGAAGAAAAAAAAAGGCTAGAGGTGCTTGAACTTGTCACCTTACCAGAATTAAAAGGTAGCACAGTTCAGATTTGGGTATGGCATTATGAATGCAGACTCTATGATTTTCTTTAATCTACTAGCAAATTAAAACATTAGATCCCTACCATTGTGTCATCACTGCTTCTGCAAGCTATTCCAATAGCACCTTGAGCAACTGCTGGAAGCATTTCGTCCACTGACAATACAGATGTCGCAGTTTCTGCCATGTTTAAGCGTTTTAGTCCAGCTAGAGCCAACAATGTAGCATGGACATCTCCTTCTTTGAGTTTCCTCAATCGTGTTTGAACATTTCCTCTGAAGTTAACAACCTGAAAAGCATTCACTAACATTAGAACCTAGACCTACATTAACCAATGTGAATCTAGCATTGCATATCCTGAACTAGTCATATTTTTACGAAGTTGAAATGGAACACCACCCTTTCACAATAGAAATCTACAACGCATACTGTAACTGTCATTAAAGTGGTCATTGTACTTACTTTGAGTGATGGATATTTGTAGAGAATTTGAGATTGTCTACGCAGAGAAGCACTTCCAACAACACTGCCAGCAGGAAGCTCCGCAAGGGAACTTGCAGTCAAGCATATGAATGCATCTCTCACATCTTCCCGTGGGAGATTACAAGGCAATATCGTGCCTTCTGGTAAATATGTTGGAACATCTTTCATCGAGTGGACGGCAATGTCAATCCTTCCCTGCAAAAGTGCATCATCGATCTCCTTGGTGAATAAACCCTTGCCACCTATATCTGCCAGGGGTTTGTCCAAGATCATGTCTCCTGTGGTCTTAATGATGACAATCTCAACGGCCCCCTCCTCGGCTAACTCTGAGTGTGCAGCCTTCAGCTTGTCTCGGGTTTCATGAGCTTGTGCCAGTGCAAGAGGACTGTCCTATACAGCCAATAATTTGAATTACATACTTGCATATCTCAAATAAGCTACTCTATCACAAGAAAAAATTGTTAAAAACAAAGAAAAGAAAGAAAGTCCCTTTTTCGCAACCATAAAGTCACTTTCAAGTCAATATTGAAAAGAGAGCAACCATAACAATTCTTGTGAATTCCTCATAAGAGTTTAATGTGGATGCAAAATTTACACGAGATCCAAGTTAAAATCAGAAAAAAAAAGCATCTAATGTCTAGAATCGTGCAAAGAATCACATGTAACTTCCAGCTAGCTCATAAAGCGCAAGAACAATACAACCTGTCGTGTTGACCAACAATCGTACGGGAAACATCTAAAAGTCCAACTTTTGCCAACTGAACAAAAGTCTATTCTTTAGCACTACTAATGTTAACAATGGCATGTTATCACTGATCCAAAATTCCATCAAAACGAAGCTAAAGGCACATATCTTGGTAAACGGCCTCAATTCTCTATACCTGAATTCTACCAGTGCTCGCAATGCCTGACATCTAACGACGCAATTGGGTCAGAGCCACATCTCAAACACCCAAATTCCCAGAGGAAAACAAGATCTCGCAGCCACCGCGACCCCAAATCCAAACCAATTCAGCACCTAAAATACGCGAATTTTACCGCTTATCCACACGAGCAGCACCCAGAATTAGAGAAGGAGAAGAAAAAAAAAGGGTTGGATCGATTGCGATCACCTCCCGCGGGTGCCAATCCGGATGAGCGAGACCTTGGCCTGCGCCTCGGCCTGGACGGCGACGGCGGCGCGCACGGGGCAGCACCGCCGCCGCGGGCGCGCGAGGCAGGTGGGCGAGCCGAGGAGGGAGTGGTGGGCGGTGGTGGCGGCGCATCTCGGCGGCGGCGGCATCTCCGGGGAAGATGCGAGCGAGAGGGAGGGGGAGGAGACCAAAGATGGGATTTTTCTCTCGTATTCTAGTCGAGCTGGGCTGGGGTGTGTTTATGCTGTCTTGGGTTGGGTGTTGGGATGGATGAGGATAATGTGAGACGTCCGGATTGGCCAACCGCAGCTTAACAAGTTCCTGTATGCTACTGCAGCTGAAGCACAGGGAGAAGGAGATGAGAGATTGGAGGGAGCCAGATTTACTTGTGGCTTATTAGCACTTTTTTTAAGGTCTATGGCCGTGTTTAGTTGTTGGCCAAAATATTTTTGACGTATGCGGACACATATTTTAAGTATTAAATATAGACTAATGAGAAAAACAAGTTACAGATTACGCATGTAAACTGCGAGACGGATCTATTAAGTCTAATTAATCCGTCATTAGCAAATGTTTATTGTAGCACCACATTGTCAAATTATGGTGTAATTAGGCTCAAAAGATTCGTCTCACAATTTACATACAAACTGTGCAATTGGTTTTTTTCGTCCACAAATATTTGATGTGACGAAATTTTTGAAAGTTTGAAGGGAATTAAATACAGCCTATGTTAACAATGGATAAATTTAGATTTTACATTGGATTTTATTTTCTAAAAGCTTTACATGGGAGTTGAAACAATAGTTATAGCTCTTTATATGATATTCGGTTTGCTACGTGTAACATGTGAGGTTGTATTTGTTTGCTCGATTCGCCTTTTCAACACCCTTTTACTGTAAGCAGCTTCCTAAGCTACTAAATAATACATTTTATTAAAAGAGAACTTTGTATGTAGAAATTTTTTTAGACAAAAAACAAAAAAAAAACCTATTTCTCAAGTTTGTAATCGTTAATACAGTAATATTTAATTAATAATACACTAATAGTATTTCTTGTTTGGCGTGTGAAAAAAAAAAGAAGCAAAAGCTAAACTAGCTTTCAAACGGACCCTACTAGTATGCACATGTGGTAATTTATATGGTTTAGCTCAACATATATTTAAGTGAATGTATGAGGTCAAATGTATGTTAAAATTCATTATGAGCTTGATACATCAAAACATACATGAAAATACAAAGAGAGCTTATATACCACTTGCAAAAAGCTTACGGACCTTTGATTTGTAGGGAAAATATAGAAAAATTACAGGATTTAAATTCTAGTGGAAATTTGTTTTATTTGGTCCCTTGAAAAAAAAGACTGGGATTCTAATAGTCATTATTCATGTGTTTTTTGTTTTTCATATTGTTTATAGGTAGAATTAAATGGAATAAGATTGTGATTAATTGAGAAGAGAAAGTTAATAAAGAATTTAAATGGTGAAAGGTTGTGATTAGTTGGGAGAAGATATAGGGGGGATAAATAATTATATTTTAGGATAAATTTTGAATGTTAGAAGTGGTTATATTTTGAGATGGAGAGATTACTTATATCTCTATAAGAGAAAATTCAAGAAATATCATTACCAAAGTCCAAGAAATATCATCAATAGGTGCGGGTTCCACGAAATATCATTGTATAAACGATTTTTATCCTATAAATGCTATCATTATTAGGGTTTGATCCATCCTGCTATCGTTAAATGTATTGTTCATCCTACCGCACTTAACGGTGCACTGCTAACGAAACCCTAGCGGCGAAGATATTTTTACAACAAAGTCACTTGTACAATGACATTGCATGAAGCTCACCATTTATTGATGTAATTTCTTAGAATTGAGCGCTTGTCAATACTTATTTTTTTTTCTCAATTCATACCTATTCTTGACTGTCTTTTTTTTTTCTCAACGTGCGCTTCAAATGTCTCCTAGGCCTAGTAGGGACGTCAAACCAAAATGAAGCTAAATTTGTATCCAGAGGAGAGGAGGGGAAACCTCGGTAAGTCTATGTAGAAACTTTTTTTTTTAAAAAAAGCACCATTTTGAAGATAGCCTAAGAATTAATAACGAAAAAAAAACTAGGGAAAAAAAAGATTTGCAAAAACCAACGACCCTCCATGGTCAGTCTGTCCGCCGCCGTCGCTCCGGCCGCCGGCGTCGTGCCGCCGCCTCAAAAAGCCCAAGCTTTCGCCGTAGCCGAAGCGCATGCCCCGACCATCCCAAGAAGGCACCTCCTCCTCGCCTCTGCTGCCTCCACACTGCCCGCGGCCGCGGCCGCGGCCTCTGCCTCTGCCGCCGCCGCCCCTAGCTTCGCCGAGATCCCCGGCTCCGGCGGCGTGAAGGCCCTAGACCTCCGGGAGGGTCCCGGCGAGGTCCCGGCCGACGGCGACCAGGTAAAGCCGGCGCCTTTCTGCGCAAAATAAAGTGATTAACCTAGTGCTAGTGGAGAGGCTGGAGACCTTGGAAATGCATACCTAGTAGGAGTACTTGGCAGTGAGATAATCATGGTATTAATGGATTCAATTCGCTTCTTATGATGAATCTCTTCCTCTAATGTGATGGTATTTCCAGTATGTTTGGATCTGTCTGAATGTGTGGTTGAAATTCAGATAATTTATTTTTTTTTGTGAAAAATATGTAAGGAAGTTTCTTATGTGTACTTGTATATATGAACTATGAAGGTTGCAATCCATTACTATGGAAGATTGGCAGCGAAGCAAGGATGGCGCTTTGATTCCACCTATGATCACAAGGACGAGACCGGTGATCCGATGCCGTTTGTATTCACCGTCGGAGCTGGAAATGTGAGATAATGTCACAACTCACGAGATTTTCATCAGAACTTCCTTTCCAAAGAATTGAATCGCATAGATTGCTGATACTACACTACAGTCTGCAATTTTATATGCCATATCTTGAATACTTCCAATGTGAAGTTGCTTGCTGAAATTTGCAGTTACAATATTTTGATATTACCTTGTTCATAAAAAAGTAACATGACGTGGGAGCAGTGTCAAAGGAATTCCTGAAACGTCAATTATTCAGACAACTGATATATTTTCTCATTATTTAACTTCGGTACTTTAAAATAGTGTAATTGACTCACAACTCACAAGTGCACGCATGTTATCAGTGAAGTAGAAGAGGTTCATGCTTTCATATGCAGAAAAAAAATCCAGTGGCGAAGTAACAAAGAAGAGAAACTACATCATCCTATGAGGCTATGATGTGCGTAGGTTTGATTTTAGGATGGTAATTTATATCCTGATTTGGGGTCTATTATCAGTTCATATTATTTGTAAAACTCACTTAACAGCCCATTAAAACCATCTGTTCTTAAGATTCTAGATGCTCCTTGCGATTTTTTTTATGGTATTGTCAACTTGGTCAATGTCTCCCTTTTATCTGTCATCCCTCCGGTATGTTTCTTGGGATGTTTGTTTTGTAATGTTTCAGGGTGGTGATGATTTGCCTAGATCTTATGCATGAGATTTGCAGGTTATACCTGGTATTGAAGCAGCAGTGAAGTCCATGAGAGTTGGTGGTCTTCGCCGTGTCATCATTCCACCGTCACAGGGATATCAGAACACATCACAAGAACCCATTCCTCCTAATGTAAGTATTGTTCTAACAAAGTCTCGTGCTATCAAGAATCCTGGATTTCTATTTTCTATTCTGGGCCACCTTTGCTTAACTAATTAAAGCTTTCCCAGTTTAGGCAATTTCTACATGTTCTTTATTAGTTGGACTTGTCAAATAGTCAAAACTAACCTAGAAGTTGTCCCTTTTTTCCTTAATAATGCAGAGTCGCAGACATATGAACGTTCATATTTTAATTCTTTATCTACGATTGAAGGATTAACTGAGAAGGCTATGGAAAAAAAAAACTAAACTTTTCTCTGCTGCTTCGTGTGCAGTTCTTTGATCGGCAGAGATTATTTACTACTATATTTAACCCAACACGTCTGGCAAATGGCGAGGGTTCCACTCTCGGTACACTCATCTTCGACATCGAGCTAATCAGCATAAGGCAGCATTCATAACTGTTCAGCACTGCCAAGGCTGTAGATTGATCAACACCCTGATAGAAATCTCAAGGAAGCTCTGATCATCCTTCTGTTCAATCCCTTCTGTAATATGAAGAAAACATAGTGATGGTCTCCAATTCTCCATTCCTTGAGCAAACTCAGGTGTATTATAACAGATTTTGTGGTACAGAAAGAAATTACAACCAGAAATCAAGTTGTACACATGCTTTGATTGCAATTCAAATTTGATGTAAATTTGGCTTTTGATGGATCAAAGAGGGAGTAATTTTGCACCCTACAGTGCAGTAAAAAAGGCTTTCTTTCCCATCAGTGGTGAACAATTTCTCCCATTCTTTGTTCACATGATCATATCATGTCTGCATTTCATCATCTAATGCCTTTTTCAACTGGCTGGTTGTTGCTCTTGAAGAGTAAATATTAAATGAGAGATGCCTCTACAATAGAACACATGCTGTTTGGTATTAGTACACTCTTAACTACAAATAATTAGTAGTAGTCCTTCTTCGATGCTGCAAAAAAGAAGATAGAGATTCTGTTCAGTGTGCACCGGTACTGATTTTAGATTTTCTTTCCTCTCCATTTGGTTGTGAATTGTGATTCAATCGTTTTCTTTTGTTTAAAAAAAAATGAAAACGTGGATGCTTTTCATAATTTAGCCATGTTCGTGCAGCTTGAGACCAAACACAGTGTGTTTCTCTGAAGTGTCCTAAAAGCATTAGCATCAAGAATCCTTAATCAAAATACCTCTCTGGCTGATGTGAAATCCTGTGGCTACCTGCAAGTTGGTTCGAAACAAATCTTGGAAATGAACCACATGGAACATTGTCAATCACACGCAACACACATGGCATGCGTACAAATATACAGTTACTCCAAATATAAAAAAAATACCATGATTTTACAGGGAAAAGAAATGCAGGTCCTTCTTAAAAAACAAAACAAATAAAAATCTTCCCTCTAGAACAATGCAGAAAGTAGCAGGAAGAAACGAAACAACTACTCCCTTCATCTAAAAAAACTCAACCACGATGGGATGCCCATCCTAGTACAATGAATCTGGACTACCATTTATTCACATCCCTTTTAGGTTGAGTTTTTTTTTTACGGAGGAAGTATATCTTTTAATGGCAAGTGCGAAATAATGCAGGAAGTAGGAGAGATGGTGACAATAGAAGCCGCCCTCTGACGTGAAGCAAGGTGTCCATCTAGATGGAGCGCTCCTTCGTTACATAATGTTTTGTGAGATAATCGGCCTTCCTAATCTACCATCCTCCTTTTCTCTTTTTTTACATACTTTGTTCTGTAGAATCACTTTTTTTTCTAATCTTAATTAAAGAAAAAGCACTTTGCATATCCCCGAAAAAATAAAAATAAAAATCCCAATGCAAAGCTATAGCCCTTGCAAAATTGTTGCTTTGACTCTACTGATGGATCACCAAATTTGACATTTGGAGTGCAAGTTATACAACTTGCAACCAGTCAAACACTCCTAGAAGTACATTAGGAGAATAGTTAAAAAAAAAAGGTAAAATGACCAAAATGCCCTCCTTCCCCTCCATTTTCTTCTGTTGCCTTGCTTTGCTTCTTTCTTTCTTTCTTTCTTTCTTTCCCGCATCTTCTTCTCCATCGCGCTCCTCTCCTCTCCTCTCTGCTGCCGATCTGCTGCTGCGCGAGCCAGAGCTCCTCCTCCTCCCGCGCGCGGCCGGCAAGAACCAGCAAGGTGCGGGATAGCCACCTGAAGTTGGATTGGTTGGTTCCTTTCAGTTAACCCTTCTAGTTTTCTGGATTTCTTTGATGCGTGCTTGTTCTTGTATTTGTAGCAGAACTAGCAGTTTCTGTTAAAAAGAAAAAAATTGGGGATTCAGTTGAACTCCCATGCTCCAATGTTAGGTCTACCCATCATCTGTACAACTTTTTTTGCCTTGTAGTTCCCGGAAAAATGGTAATTTTGTGGGTGTCCTTTTTGTCCGGTCAGGGAGTCCGTTCCAAGTTGCAAGCTCAGATCCATGGCTTCATTGGTACAGTTTTTGTGTGGTATAATTCTTGGACGGTTAGCTAAAGCTTGGGTATTGTTCAGAGAGTTCGTAGTTTCCTCCAGTAAATCGGTAGTGCAAGGAGGCGTGTGAAATTTTTGCTTCTCTGAAAATATCAGATTTATCTCGTTTGATTAGTAGTGTTGCCGTGTGAGGAACGGGCCTTCCAGTTACCCAGTTGACAATTGTCTCGTTTTCTTGGAAATTAGTTGCCTTATCATCTGGCATTCTGGTGCATCGTTTCTACTACTTCAGTTCTTTGCGTGTCCTTACTGGTTTATACCAATGAGACAATCAATGGCATTTGTAGCTCAGCGAGTTTATTTTGCAACAAATATGCTGGATACAAGAAATCATCTGGTGGAGCCAGATGTGTAATATGTTTTTTTTTTTGAGCTAGCAGCTGTGTAATATGTATGCTCCAATGTTGATATTAGAATATTTAGGTAGGTAATTCCAGCATAGAAGCCATTCAGTGTTGTGTCTGAACACTTTGCTGTTTGCTAGGAGTACTTGCCATCAGTTTCTTTAATATTGTACTTACTGTCCATGTTATTATGCAAATGTATGCTCTTAACTGTTGATTTTTTTTTATATTGCAGCACTGATTCTTTCCTTTGGAACCTGCAGCCAATCCATATATTTTCAATGCTCCCTCTGAGGTAGCATGTCTGAACAACAGGATCATGCTAGCAAAAGTTCTTGCTCAAGTCTTAGCACCAGTACTCAGGAGAGTGAGGAGGATGTGACAGTTGGTACCCTTTTAACTGAAGCAAAGAACAGTGGACGGAGTCTTGGAAAACGCCTTTCCCACTTAGATTCTATCCCGGTACTAGTCTATTTTTTTGAATATGTCTTTTTTGATAGTTTTGGTGTCTTTGACGGGAGTTATTCGGCTATTTAGCTATCTAGCATGAGAACTTGCCTAGTAACGAACATACTATTTTTGATATATGCTCCATATAACCTCCATGATTACTCTGCAAGTTATAGTGCTACTGTGCTAATTCCCCTGTACCAAGTTACTGATATATTCATTGGCAGCACACTCCTCGAGTTAATGGGCAAATTCCTGATGTTAATAATGCAACAATAGACCATGAAACATTACTGGAAAGGTATTTGTGTTGTTTTCTTTACTTTTTCCCTGATTCATGTCTCCTTCATTTACCTGACTTTCTTTTTTTTTTCTCAGATTGGGCACTTATGGCTTAGCTGAATTCCAAATTGAAGGAGACGGAAATTGTCAGGTTACTATTTTTTTACTTGCTTGTATAATTACCATAGGTATAATTTAAAAAAACTATTTAAAAGGCATTTCTACTACATTTGGAGAAGTCATCTATCTCATTATTGACTGTATAATATGATATTCTCGGCAAATTATATTATTTGGATTTATTCTGAATTTAGTTACTATAATAATCTAGCACATCTCCTTTCCTGTATAAACTTGCGTGATATATTTCCATAATGTCCTCTTTCAAAAGAGTGTTATGATCCTATTTCAGTTCATCTGCAAGGTCAAGTTTTCGATGTGTGTCTCCAACCAGTCCTTATTTCTGTCATGTGTTTTCCCCTTACAGTTCCGAGCTTTGGCAGATCAGATATTCCGCAATCCTGACTATCACAAACATGTGAGGAAGTCAGTCGTGAAGCAGGTAGTTCCATAACTCTTTCACTAATTCCTTAGCAAAACTTGTTTGTTTTGCAAATAAAGAAGTCTCTAACTTAGTTACATCATCAATCTAGTTTCTTGATATGTTCTATGCTGAATTACTATCTCTCTGGTTTAGCTAAAGGAATTCAGGAAACACTATGAAGGCTATGTACCGATGGAATATAAGGTGTACTTGAAGAAAATGAAAAGGTTCTAGTTCTTAACAACAACACACCTGTCATGTAAAACTTTTAACTTGCTGTTTATGTCCTTATTTAAAGCATTTTATTTACGCAATTGTAGATCTGGAGAATGGGGAGATCATGTGACCTTACAAGCGGCTGCAGACCGGGTAACATAGCACTTTCAAGATGGCTGATTGGTTTGTTATGAGAAAATACCTTCTAACTGTAGGTTTTGACATTATTTATCTTGTGACTTAGTTCTAACGATAGTTTAATCCGATGCTTTCTTGTTCACAAAACTCTGTCAAGTTGTAACCTAACAATATATTGTTCTAAAAAAAATTGTTTGTTTATTTTATAGCTATTATTTTTAGAGGAACCTGTGCTATAATTTTCTAAGTGGAATTGGATGATGGGGTTCTTTTTTTCCATTATTGGTTCCTTGTGTCTATAGTATAGTGATCTTTCTGAAAACATTTACGTTACTGTTCCATTCTTGTTGAGTAAAAGATACAAGTGCCATCTCCTATCATCTCCGTTCTTCTCAAATTCTCAATGAACAGCTCAACACCATGTTTTTCATATTTAGTTGATTATACTCCTGATGATTAAGCAATCCCTAAGCCTGCAATTCACATTTCTCTCTAAATTTTGAAATTTCAAATAACATGTTTTCAAAATCATGTTCCTTGACAATAACAAGTTGCCAGTACTCCATTGTTATAATATTAGTAGGCATCATGTACTAACACGGTTTTATCTGTTAAATTAGTTTGCTGCCAAGATTTGCCTGCTGACATCATTTAGAGACACATGCCTAATCGAGATAGTCCCCAGAGGTGCCACTCCCACAAAAGGTTAGAGTTGAGAACTTTGATATCTTGTTTGAGATCTTTGAGAACTTTGAGGTCACATTTTCTATTTTGTGTTGTCATGATGTTTTTTATATTATTCAATACTTGTGATATCCTTCATTCTGTAAATCTTTGCCTGCTTTTAGCAAACTAAATCCATGTACGCAGTATCCGCATGGGTTGGTAAATGTAAATCCCAATATATATTTTTGGTGTTTGATCATTCCCTTGGTTCCTTCTGCAGAGCTTTGGTTAAGCTTCTGGAGTGAGGTGCACTACAATTCCTTGTATGCAACTGAAGGTGAGTGTTGTTTTCTGTGATCTGTACCTTCTTTCTCTTCGGGCAAGAAAGGTTCCCTACTTGCTATTTTCACAAAACATTTCTATTCTTCTATTCGTTTTTCATTGCGCACACGCACTACTCGTGTGTTATTTTGAAGGGAAAAAAATAATGGTGTGGTTATTCTGCTAGTTGGTATCTACTATCCATGTATTTCAGCAATTTCTGCTGGGATAATTCTGCATTAATGATTAGTTCCCTCATGCTCATAATATATTCTTCACTTTCAGATCTTCCAAATCGCAAGACCAGAAAGAAGCACTGGCTGTTCTAAGTAGGTAGATAGCCTATGGCAATTCTTGGAATTGTACCTGCCATTGTTCTTCTCACTCAATCTAGTAGCAGCTGTAACTTCATTTCACTTCGCTCATTTTCTGTCATTGCTGATGCTGTAAGTTGTAACTCGGGAGCAAACTTTGTAAGCTTATGTACAGTGAAATGCTGTTTGTTCATCTCCTTTTCTGAAGGCCTGTTTCAGTAAAAAAAAAAAAGAAGAGGGAAAGATCCCAAAATGTATAAATATATACATCAGGTTTCAACATGCAATTCAAGTAAAAAAAAAGGTTCGACATGCAAGTTTTATTAATTTATGTTACAAAAAAACATCTACAGAAATTCACGCTAGAATCACTGGAAGAACAGCTCGATCATGCCATTCTGATACTTTGTCTGATCAAATAAACAAAATGCCCCTTCTCTTTAAGATGATAGACTACAGTTAAACCTGAAGTATCAGTGGTAGACTATTGTTCGAGTTCCAAGTTCCAACTCGTCTCTTCTCAATTCTAAATTATCCTTGATGAAAATGGGCCAAAATAAGTTTTTTCTTCTGTAACACCGAATATTGCTCATTTTCAAAGTTAAATCAATCTGGATCAACCAGCCCTCTTTCTTACCACAGTAAGATTTCAACTAAGTTGTGTTGAGACAATACTAACCCAAAGAGAATATTTCAGGGAAGCTATCACAGTACTCGTGATCAAGAGTTTGTTAAGTCGGAACACTGCAAACAAATAAATACACCTCATGCAAATGCGTGCGAAAAGTGACACCATCAAATTCCAGTATGAAGCTGCTCTTTTGAAACCATAACATTAAAAGTTACGGAGGAAGACAAAGTAACACACAACATTTAACTTTACAAACTAAAGACTGTTCAATACAAGTCAATGTTCTTCAGAGAACAGTTTTTGTATACACTCACAAAGGTCTGCAGACAATTCTTGGCCAAAGTCTCTCTCAAGTGTGGCAGCCAATATCAACCTTCTAACATGTTCCTCTGTTTGTAGCTAAAATTCTCCCAAGAATTATCCTTGTGTGTGTGATCGTGTTCAGTCAAGTGTTTTATGTCATAAGTCAGTGGCATGAGATATTGTTCGTTCCGTAACTCAAGTTTTGGAGGCTTGTGTCTGACATATCTGTCATCCATCTCTGTGGCCCGCCATCGTCTCCAATAACATTGTAGGCATAGGATGAAAGCCCGACATTCTCTCCACATGAGCTTGCCTCTCCCATGTTATATAGCCTTTGTGTTCTTGACAGCACCACAAGGTTGGAAAATGTTGAGAAGCTATTGCCTACAAACACATCCGCTCTCGCACATACCTCAAAGTCAATAGCGGACTTTATAAGATAAGGTTGCCTATTGTAGATGTCAGTAACTCCAAGTCTCTTCTTCTCAAAAGCAACCATACCCACCCTCCAACCGCTAGTTATTGAATCATCTTCTAGAAGGCTGTCAGCTACTGCAAGATAAACCACAACTGGCCTACGTAGATCAGTGATCTGTGAGACCTTATGAATGATCTCTTCTTTACTGCTGCAAATTTCCTTTGAATTGGAACGCTGCTCCCATTTCTTGCAATGGATCATCCAATCCTTTTCTATTCTCATGTGGACGGCAATGTATGGCACTGGTGGATTCATTGTACCATCTTTCACGTGCTTATTATGAGAAATACCAGCCTCATGTCTTGCTTTTATGCCTGCCTCTCTAATCTTGGATATGGCCTTAACCACTTCAGTTTCTATCTCCGGAACTAACGCAAGGCAATCGAAAATTCTGGCATAGTCTTTCACTGGCCAGTGATCAGGCCACAAAAATGGATGTTTCCCGATGATTTCAATGACTTCAGAGTCATCTGCCTCACCCCTTCTGTACTGTAGTAGCTGATCCAAGTCTTTCTCCACGGTCCACCTCCTACCACTTCCCTTTTGGAGTTTGAAAGGCTTGGTTTGATTAGAAACTTCTGAATAGCGAGCTAACCTTACGAACCCCTGGCAACGGGCGTTGAACTTGGTAAAGTCAAACACCTTGTCGAAAGTGATTGGTCGCAGCAAGTCAACCTCTTTGTAGAAAAGCGAAGCACTCAAACTAGGCATGAGCAGAGACCGGTTCAGGAATCTCGCAGTCAAGCACGCCCTGGCAAACGCAATCTTCTGATTGTTCAATCCCCATATAATCTGTGGAACCTCAATGAACTTGCCTCGCCTAATCCCAGGCAGCAAATCGGCTGTCGGATCGTAAAAACCCTCCTTCTCGGACGGGTTAACGGCGAGAAACGGGGATACGATTGCCCTCAGCACAATAAGCGCAATCACTATAAAAAGGCCTTTGCAAACGACAGGCCGCGTCGGCAAGCTGACCTGCTTGAGATGGTTGAGTTCTAGTATGATGTTCATTGAAGCAATGGTTTAAACCAATCTCTCCTAGAGTGAACCTTTTTACCACCCAGCATTGCATGTAGATTATCCCCTTACCACCTCATTTTGAGCATGACAAACACATATCTCCCTGAAAATGCAAACCACATTTAGGATGGATGAACCAGAAATCAACCAATCCAATCAGAATTCACTACTTTCTTCAGGGCCCACCAAATTTTCCTGGGATCAAAACTAAACTGGTATCAGTACGTACTAGGGTTAACGCAAAAGGCGAAGAGAAAAGCGGATTCCAGATCTACCAGACAAGCTAGGGCTAACGCAAATTCGACAAGTGCGGGGTAAAAAAACGGATTGGATGCTCACCAGCGAAGCGAGGATGCGTCGGAAGCAGCGGATGCCGGCGCAGCTGCTCGTCCCCGCGGGATGGAGATCGACGCAGGCGACCCGGGGAATCGAGAAGCGATCGAGCAAAGGACCCAGCGAGCGCAGGGGGGAAGGGGCTAACGCTGGGCGGGGGCCGTGGTCCACGACGTGCCGCCCACGAGGGCCCTCTCGCCGGCCGGAAAGCCGCCGCCGTCGCCGCGCGGAGGTCCGGCTCGGCGGCGCAGATCGGAGCACGATCGATGGCGGAGGAGGGTAGGTGCGTGCGTGCGTGCGGGAAGGAAGGAAGGAGAAAAATGGAAGCAAGAGAGAGAGAGAGAGAGGAGGAAGAAGGGTAAGATGGTAATTAGCCCATTTTTAGTCTTGACTTTTTTTTCTTTTTGAAAATTAAAAGATTGTACTGTAATGTTATTTGGCATTTAGGGGCGGTTAAGATTGATGCCATTTTAAACATACCAAGGTCTTATCGGATAGCTTGTTTGGCTGAGGCTTGGGCTTAGGCTTATCAACCAAACACAGTGAGGCCCGCAAGTAAGTTGGATCATTACCCACAAGTAAGTTGGATTATTAGGGGTGGCTAATTTGTGAACTCTCTAGTGGTTATACATACTAGAAGATAAAAATCCCAATACCACAAACTAGGAGATACAAGCACCAGACATAGAAGATTCCTCGTCCAGCAAATTAATCAATTAAGCCAACAGATGGAATGGCTTTGTTTGAATTGAAAAAGGCTTAATTGGCTGATCAGCCTACGAATATACTTACCGATGAGGATCTTTTTTTTTAAAAAAGTTGCCAAAGATGTGTATACACTTAGTTTCTTGCCAAACTTTGATAAATAGATAGGAAATCCTTAAAAAAAATTGGTAATATTGCCAATTTACCAAAATTTTGGCGCTGCTAAAATTTGGTAAGTTTATTTTAGCTACACTATAAACAACCATTTAACTATTTTTCACCCATACTCCCTCGATTCCTTTGTAGTTGGCAGCCATGACTACTTCATTTGTTCCAAAATAGTTGGCACTGCAACATTCCTACTATGCCATTTTCCAATTTTGCCCTTTGTGGGTCCAATCAGAAAGTCTTTCATTTTCACTAAGGGCTTGTTTAGTTCCAAACTTTTTCTTCAAACTTTCAACTTTTCCATCACATTAAAACGTTCCTACACACATAAACTTACAACTTTTCCATCACATCGTTCTAATTTCAACCAAACTTCTAATTTTGGCGTGAACTAAACATACCCTAAGAAGAGTCTATAGTCTGCTCCATCTTTCTCCATTCATCTCAACTGGGATTTGAGCAGCCCGGTAGGTTCTCATGGTTAGACACATTTTGGTGCCTGGTCATTGCATTTTCTATCTAGAGCTAGGGGCATTTTAGTAATTATCCAGATCAACAGTTTATTGCCTTGTGATATGTGCATTAGGCATGGCTGCCATCTATAAAGGAATGGAGGGAGTATATCAATGACATGTGGACCTCCTCATGATGTATATATGATATTTGAGTTCAATGGTAAATAGTTAAATATCTCGATGATAGAACCTTTGGTGGTCTTGGTCACAATTCTCATGACTAGGCAATGGCAAAGGACTGGAGTAAATAAGGAAAAAAAATGAATGACTCGTGGTCTTAGTCGTCATTCCCCATGATTAGTCAATGGCAGCTTCACTCATTTCCCCATAATTGTGTAACGCCTGTTAGAGACTGAAGGATTTGCAGAGTGAAGGAGAAGAAAAATCGTTATGGTTTCTATAAAGACAATCCCAAAAATAGCCATGGTTTCTATCCTTTGGTGGTAAAAGAATTGGGAGTAAATGAGATAAATCGCCATGGTTTCTATAAATCTTTCAGTAATCTTGGTTTCCATGACTGTGCAACGGCGGCATCGGTGACTAGAGGATAAGAGAGTGAAAAATGAGAAAATGAGGAAGGGGGATGTGCCCTCCCCCCCCCCTCAATTATATACTGTTTATGTTACTTCACTTCAACCTTCACATCAGATGGTTAGAACAAAGCAATGGATGATACTTTCAATGTGTGGAATCTGTTTTCTGATTTAGAGAAGCAAAACAAGAGATGACACTTTCTGAATCCTATAACTAGTTTTATTAATTTGATGATACTTTCTAAAATAGACGATGAGATGAATAGATTGAACTTAGAGTTGGAGTACCATTCTCAACAGCCATCCGAATTACAGAGATATCAAGATATTGATCATGTAAATGATGCTGAAGTGAAACTACCCTAAATTTTTATTTACCATGACACGATGTTAGCAACCTAGTTCTTGTAAGTTCACAGTGTTGAGTTGAACGACTAGTCATGCCATTCTGTTGGCTTAATTTATGTATTAGAAGATTGATTTAGATGCATATCATTACAATAGAAAACACAATTAGACAAATAAATAAATCATTTATCTATTCATATATACATGGTACAATGTTGTTCCATACATCAATTGCATCTCATACAAATGATAATAAGTGTTCTATAAACATAACCAATTACTTTAGAAGGTTTGAAAAAAAAAATTCAAATTTTAGGCAATAGAGAAACCTTATAAGTTGCTTCATGCTAGGTGGGTTCTGGAAGGAGAGGAGAGAAGGATGTCCACACAATTTGTATACAATATTAACTTGTTATTGTCTAACAGTTTTATTACATTCTCCGATTAATCGAATAGGCTATATTGCAGAGTTGGACAAATATTGTACATTTGTAGGGGTGTGCACTGTGTGCGTGTCTTCTCCATGTAGTAGGAACAAGGGAAAAGCTTTTTCTTGATAGGGAAATGAAAGGAGCTATTTTCTACATATTTTCCTGTCAAAACACACATAAATTATTGTAGCATTTAAAATTAAAAATTAGAGTTACCATCTCAATCTATATAAAAACCTAGGAGAACTGGTAACAGGAATTGGATGGAATTAGCGAGTTAGACCAGCTAGCGGTGGAGAGAATAGATAGATCAAGCGAATTGGTAGCGGTGTCTAGATATGGAGCGAGGAGAGAAAATAAAGTTAAACTTTTTGTGAGAAAAATACAATATTAGCTCGGTATATCTTTAAAAGTAGCTCAAGATATGACGATCAGTTTCTCGGATGTGCTTTATAAGGATGGATTGTATATGTACACGTTTATAGGGCCATAGGGGTGTGTGCGCATGCACATGCATTCATATTGTGTTTCTAAAAAATATAGTTAAAATATTGGTGGAGAAAATATAGACTTTGGGTGTAGCTATATTTATGGCGTCATACTTTTCATCAAAAAATAGTCGGCATGTATTTACATTGTAAGTCACTAAATTACATATGTAATTTTAGTGTATTTACAATGTAAGTCTCAAAATTACATATGTAAGTACTAAAATTACATATGTAAATTCGAAAATTACATACTAATTACATATGTAAGTGGGGTGTAAATAAGGTGTAACTACTGTGTAAGTGGCTGAAAAAAAAATCGACTATAGCATATAGCGCCATATTTCTAGCAACTCCGTAGATTTTCTAGTCTCACAACATGATGTGTGTCCTCACCGTGTCACATGTCGTAGTAAGAGGCCTCACTGACCAGAGCGAACGAATTATCAGATTGCTCACAGCAAGCAGAGACCAGAACGAACGAATTATCACAATGTACAGCATATGAAAGAAAGCCATTGCCAGATTCTTCTTTACAAGGGAAAGAAACTCTAGTGCTTTACATATCAAGAAAAAAGAAATGTGTAATTAAGCAATCACTAATCCCATATTGAAACACTGTTCTTGGAGACTGAGAAACTGTTCCTCTTCAGATGGTTGTCATCTACAGCATGCGAAAAGGAGCTCCTTTGCAGTCCATGTCACTTCTGCAAGATCTTGCAATGACTCTACTGTGTCTTTCTTCAGTGGGTAAAGCTTCTCCAAACATTCTGTGACAATGAAAGGTTGCCTTAAAACAATGAGGCTTGAAGCGAAATTGTGATGCAATCTTATTACGAGAAATGGAGCTTCCTAGTTACATGGCTATGGAAACAACAGTGTTCTGCTCTTCTTAGACAAGTTTATAATAGTCCACTGAAAGCATTTTTTTTAAAAAAAATTCACAAGAGCAGTAAAATTTATGTACAGAAATGACTGTGTACCGACTGTATCAAGTTTGAAAATTGTAGCCTAAAGAAAGTGTGAAACTGTATGAGAAAAAAATTAAGAAATTCCATTTCAAGAACATGTTGGAGATGACCAAAAGAAACATACCTGGATGTCTCACAAGGTTCAACAGTGACAGTGAAGCAAGCACCCTCTCTTCCAAAACTCTGTCATAGCTTAGGCTATCTACAAGCTTAGTCGCAAGAATGGAGCAAGCTAAAGGCTGGAACGTGTTGCACCCGTGCAGCGGGGAGAGTGAGCTGCTCATCCATGTTACAGTGATGAGGCACGCTCGAGCCAAACTAGGGATTCCGTCAGATATGCAGTTTGACAGCGCTGTGAGGAACTTTTTGTTCCCACTGTTTAGCAACATGAGCGCAAGTTTCTTCAGCCGTTCTTCAACTATCTTTTCTTCTTCCTGGTAATTTAGACAGCATAGAGATTAATAGAACCTAGCTTCAAGACCAAATTATAAGGTATGAACTATAGAATTTAGTTTTTTTTTAGCATGAGAACGTACCACCCTTGCACTCTTATCTTTGAATATCTCTGTTCTCCGGAAGGATTCGGATAGGGAGTCATCTAGTCCCGCTCTCTTTAGTAGCCATGCTTCCGCGATCGGTTCCCCTGAGGATGAAAACCTCCCTGCCAAGAGTAAGAGAGCTCGAGCACACTGTTCTTGCAACTTTCTGCTGTGTGAACCATGCTCCAAAGCTGCTACCATGGCATCAATCGCTTCCTCTCTGTAAACGCTGTACTGCGAAGAATCTCCCTACAAGAATACTGTTATATGGGGAATGTACAAATACGAAACATGTGGCTCGGCAAAGGAAGAAAAGATTTGTCTTTCAAGATGTTACCAGGAGATCAAGCTGGAGTAACATGACAGCTGCTAGAGGATGTTGGGCAATAGGAGCTTGTTGGAGATAGACCAATAGAATATGCATTGTATTCAAGCAGCCACCATTTTTCAGCTCCTTGAGGAACTCCAAAATCTGGGTTGTTCTGTTTTAAGAAGTTAAGAAGCAAGTTCAATACAAAGGATGTTTTAGTAGACATGAATCTAACAGTATGCACCATTATCTAAAAAAATTCTAACGGTGTACACCTTATCAGAAGTGTATAATCGTTGTACCTGTTAAGGCAGACTAGTTCACTCAGCAAGTTAAGGGCAGCAGAACTAGCCTTCTTCTGATTTCCTACTAGAAGTTGAACAATAGGTTCCTTCTTCAGATTATCAACTAAATAGTGTCGACAACTGCCATCTGCTTGGATACATGACGTCAAGAGAGAGATGCATTTTTTGCTCTCACGGGAATCACTGCCATCGATTCTGTTCATGAGCAGGTCCAAACCACCAAGAGCAATCATCTGCTTTGCATTCTCAACATTTCTATCAACGTCAAATCCCATAAGGAGCTGATCTAGGAAATATAATGCAGCTACTTTTGGAGCACATTTCACAGAAGACAGAAATTGCACCTCATCCCCGCACTCCAATATGTGCAGTACAAGTGGTATCCAGTCCAATGACAGCATTTGCTTAGCTTTAGGCTTCATCAAATAAAGTACTATAGCTGCCTTAAGGAACAACTCTTTGCTTCTCAGAAGTCTCAAGAAAACTTCAAGTTGTGGATCTGCATTAAGTACAATCTGTCTATTCACCTCATTGCTTAAAATCAACTCTCCGATAATCAAAATTGCACACTCCAGCACTAGATCATCCTTGGAAGTGAATGTGACTTCGAGAAGCCCTTGAATAAAGGATGGACATGACAGCCAAGTTCCAAGGTTTGGATCTTCTCGCAAATTTGAACATGCTCTGGCAACTTCTTGCACAGCATATTCGCACTGCGTAAGACTGTCTGAACTAGATACCATGGAAACTGCTCGTTCTAGATTCATTGTTAGCTCACTGCATTCTAGGTCTTTCTCGACAGACACGGCTTCCTTCTTTGGTATCTTAGGATGGTTGATGACGTTCCTGGTTAGATCTCCACGACACGAGAAAAGTCGGAGAGAATAGGATTTCCGTGGTGTTGGTGCTGTTTCTGGAATATTGCCTTCTTTCCGAATAACGGAATGCTTTTCTTGGAGCCCCATGTTACTCTGTCTACTCAAAACAGGCACAAATTAAATAACTTCAAGGGTATATACATTTACACGGGGTTGAACTATTCAGCTTCTATGGCAAATGAACATCAGAACTTATTAGCATGCTTCAAACATTAATGTCAAGGAATGGTAAATGCACCAGGTAGGCATAGGCTCTAAAGCTGTCGCAATTATATCAAAATGGGGCTGTTTCTCCTTACACCCGTTTGGATCTCTGAACTAAGATTAGAATTAAGAATTGAAATTGTGTTTCATATTCAAAGGCTGTTTTGATACTCTGAATTCAACATTTGACCCAATTTCGCATGTTTTGGTAATAAGTTATAACTAGAGACTAGCCCATCATAATTCAGGTCCAAGAATGAATATTATGCATCTAGTTTCACCTTCTCTGCATTTAAAATCATTGTAAAAGTGTCCCACTAAGAGAATAGGTTCAGATTGCAAGTATGTTTTTTTACAACATAACTCCCTTTTGTATTTGCAGCCACACTCTAGTCTAGTTTACTACAAAAACAATCCTTTTCTTTTTTGAAGAAAATGACTACAAAAAGAATCTACACGGATGAATCCTTGCCTGCTGCTTGAATTCTGCAATACTTTTGTTTCCTCTATGCTAGATAAGGATAGAATGCTAAGATATTAAGTTTAGGAAGATAGCAAAGACAAAATTATGTATTTCTACAGAAAGTGCACTTCCAATAGAATGGATAATCCAACCATATGAACAGCAAGATTCAGAAAAACGGTAACAAAATTTGAAAACCATTGGCACATTCTAAACCAAATTTACTTACTGGCGTACTTACTTGGCAAGAGTAAATCAAGTGAGGCACAAAAGACACGGTGTTCAGTTTACTGGCAGCTAGATACCGAATTAGGCCTAGGCGCCTAGCACTTAAATAACTCGAAATGCAGACAAAAAATTTTATTGTCCCCACACTAGAGAAAACAAAAACAATTCATGGAGCTCAACCAGCTGTCTCCTTGACACCAACTTAATTATCAGAATGCAATGAGTGACCATAATTTGTCTCATGTCTAAAACATGCTGGTACTAATTTGAGACTCCAAGAGAATATAAGCACAATTATGAGGCTAATCAGTGTACTGAAAGCAAGCAACTGTTGACTCACATGAGCAATCCTCCCCATCTTCAAGCAACCTGGATTATCCTCCAATTCAACATCAGTCTCAAGAACCAATTGGGACATCTCGTCATCTTCCAGCTTCGTATCTTTGACATCTTCCTGCTCCATCGCCGTGCCGAAAACCGCATTGTACCTGCAAAATTCAGATAATCTTGATACAAAATCACACAAAGTGATTCATTCCAAAAAGAGAGAGAGAGAGAGAGAGAGAGAGAGAGAGAGGAAAGATTGCAATTTCTTTCACCCACAGGCCTCTGTTGATGGAGCTTCTGCGCAGGGAAGAGGAATGCTTGTCCCAAGCATCGAAATCTCCGGGCATGGAGGGCAATGGCACGGAGGGGGGAGGAGGCGCCTCGGCTCCTCCTGACTTGAGCCACTCCTTGTAGTAGATGGCGAATTGGGCGGTGCCGGAGTTGAGGTGATCGTTGTACAGCCGCTGCAGGGTCTTCATCCGGCGGCTCCGGTCGTCGGGGGCGAGGTCGGCCTCGGCGGTGAACCAGACCTTGAGGTGGAGGAGGTGGGGGAGGAAGACGTGGTCCCAGAGGTCAGGGAGGAGGTTCTTGCGGGCAAGGTAGGGCGCGTCGACGAACACCTGGAGGAGGTGGCGCGCGGAGACGTGGTCGTTGCGCTCCATCTTGTAGACGACGGAGAGGTAGAGCTGCGCGCAGGCGGAGAGGTGGGAGTTCGGGACGCCGCAGGTGTGGGCCTCCGCCGCCGCGGGGGCGGAGGTGGGAGCGGCGTGGCGCGGCGGCTGCGGCGGCGCGTGGAGCGAGGCGACGACGCTGAGGAGGCGGATGGAGTTGCGGAGGGAGCGGATCTTGGCGTCGCGCTGCTGCGCCTGCGCGGAGGCGGCGTCGGCGGCGAGGCGCTCGATGCTCTCGATGCCCAGCTCGAGGTTGGCCAGCACGGCGTGGCCGGCGCCACGCCGCGACGCGGCGGGCGCGAGGCACGCCGCGCACTTCTCGCGCAGCCCGCGCCTGAACCCTTCGTCCTTCACGAACCTCCCCACGTACCCCGACAGCATCGCCACCACCGCGCCCACCGCCGCCGCGCCTCCTCCCCCATCGTCCTCCTCTTCCGGCGCCACGCGTTGCGGCGGCGGCGACGCGTGCCTGCCCGACCGCGCCCGCCGCGGCGCCGCGGCGAGCGCGTGGGACTCGCAGCGCTCCTGCTCGAGCAGGTCGCGGAGCGAGGACGAGGACGAAGGCAGCATCGGCGGCATTGGTGGCGACGTCGTGGTCATCGCGGCGGCGGGTAGTCGGCTTCGGCGACGCGGCGGCCAAGCGGAAGCATCAGCTCGCGTCGCGCGCGCGCTCTCGTAAATGGCGAGAGAGAGGAGAGAGGGGGTTAAAGCGTGGGCGGCTGGTGGGTGGGGCCCACCTGTCAGTCTCGGGCCCACGCGCGCACGCGCACGCGCGACGCACGCAGACGCAGCAACGCCAAGGGGAAGGTGACGGCCACCGGCTCGCTATTCCGTTTTTTCCCCTTAGCCTGAGCGTGTTCGTCTCTGTGCCAACTGCCAACACACAGGGTGTGTTGTTTTCCTCCCATTTCCTAACTCATATTCCATCGTAAATGGTGTTTTTTTTTGAAAAAAATATATTAAAAAAATAAAATTATATTAATTTATTTTCATATTTTAAGTTAATATTTAATTAATTGTGTGCTAATCATTCACACCGTTTTATACCCAACACTTACGAAAGAAGGTAGCCTCACTTGTCTGGTTACTCCAAGTGATTATAGAACTAGTATTTGATAAGTACTCTCTTCATTTTAAAATATACTCCCTCCATTTCATATTATAAGGTGTTTGACTTTTTTACTAGTCAAACTTTGTTAAGTTTAATCAAATTTATAGAGCAATTAAGCAACATTTAAAATATTAAATTAGTTAATATGTTTGTCTTATGTTAAAAAACTAATATATTTTTCTAAACTTATTCAAACTTAAAAAGTTTGACTAGAAAAAAAATCAAACGGCTTATAATATGAAACAGAGGGAGTAGCAATTTAGCATGGGATGGGAAACATCCTAATACTATGGATCTCGATCTCGACAGAAGGCATATTTCAAATTCATATCATTAGTATATATCTTTTCACATACTAGATTTCTATAATTTAGAATGGAGGGAGTACCATATTTGATAGTATAAAATCCAGACTTAAGATATACTTTCAAATTTTATGCTAGCGACTTCTCAATATTTCTGCACTGTACAACCTGGAATTGAACTGTTCTATATGAATATCACCTAATATGTGTTATGTGTTTGTTTCTGAATTCTTGTACACGAGTCTAAAACTAACTACAATTTGAAATCTGAGGCGGAAGCTATGCTTGCTAGCTAGGACAATGTGCAGCTTTTGTCTTGGTTTCTTCACAAGCTAGCACATCCAAATCCTAGAAGAAACAAGCCTCTCCCAATTTTGAACTACAACTTGAACATCACGGCATGCAAAAACGTCTACGAATCTCCAAAAGATATGCCTGCATGCACGTAGGCACAAAAAGAACGCATACATTAACAATTTAACACCACATACCTCCATCGATCGACATGGGTCAATCGATTAATTTAACCACAGTAGAATTAATTTAACCACAGCAGAGCCATCCAAGTTAACATGTGAGGTTGGTTGAACTGTCTCAAGTCACCAATTTGAGCTGATTAACTAAGTGACTCGATGCGTGATTATGTGTGTGAGTGCTAATTAGTTAAGTGCCAAAGCCAGGGACAAGCAGCAAGTTGACAAACGCTGCAAAGGTAATGACCCTTTTGCAGATCAATATGCCTAGATGCTGATAGGCTGTTGGTGCAGCCAGGGAGACCATTTGGCATCTTGCCCAACTCAAATGGGTGTAGCTATTTATTTGTTCCAATCTTGCGTTTTGTCTGCTTGCTTGCTGGAGATCAGGTTTTTGCAAGAGCACTCACTCTTATCACTCACCCCATGCATGGAGAGCCAAGGAGAAGACACATTGGTCCCATGCCTTTTAACTCAAATGTAAAGATCCATAGTGACCACTACTACAGTAAGATAAAACAGTAGCACTATTCCATATCAAGTTACTACCTCCATCTCAGAATAATAAGAGATTTTATAGTTACATGGATAAAATCTCTTATATTCTACGACAAAGTAGTATTTCTGAACAAGAAACTATTCAGTATAGAATATAATGTAGTACTCTGTACATAATAAGTATATTGGATTAGGGGTGGGCATTCGGTTTATATGGTTTATTCAGTTTTGTGAAACTTCAGTGCGGTTCAGTTCGGCCTTTGGTTTTTTTTATTAGGGATGAAAGATTCATGGATCAACTTGGGGAGAAGAGTATTGCAAATGCAAGATCTGTAACCAGTTGATACATGGATGCAAGTTGCAACGAAAACGACATGGATTTAGTGAGAGAGGTGCAGGGTTTTGGCCAAAGGAACAGTCGTACCCGTGATCCTGCAAGCTGCAAACCATCAGGCTATCAGGAATTCAGGATTACAATATCTGACCATTTGAATACCTGCATGCTGCTACTCCTCCTCTCTGCTCTAGCTAGATCATCTGGCTGGTGACACGGTGACACGGTGTAGTTGTACATTCACTGCCTGTGGTTTTGTTTTGTGGTGGTTTGATTTGATCTGAATGTGACAGAGCCTGTCCAGAGTCTTGCCATGATTGGGATTTGGGAGCCCACAGTTTTAATCTCCACCCACCGGCTTGGATTGTTCTCTTCATGCCACTGTAAATCGTAAGCCTCCCTGTAGTTTACTGAACTTCTTGATCCCTTTTTTTTACCTCTCTGCATGCGTTTTGGTCTGACAAGGATGATCTGTCCGGATGATGTAATTTAATGTGCCATTTTTTGTGATCTGGACTTTACACTGCAACCACCCTAGTAGTTAGTTTGCTCGGTAGAGGAGCAATTGCCATGTCCAATTGTTCATCAGTGTGTGTTCACCACAGCGCAAGACTGTAACCTGGACCAATGCAATGCAACATGTCCTTTCCACTGCCGAGCTGTATCCATCAGGTTGATTCAGGAAGCAGATATGTGGCTGTGTCTTGAGGTGAGATTTCCTGAGAGCGAAACTGTTATAAACATGTGGTCAGGTCAGCCAGTTACTGTGAGCCTGTGACTGAAACTTGAGCTCTCTAAGAAACCAAGAACAGCTTTGAGTTGCTGTGCCTTGCTGTGTCTGCTGCTACTCGACGAAAATACCTCAATGATTTGGCGATAATTGTAAGCACAGCTGCGTTGATGGGGAATGTGTCTAGCATCTCCAAGCTCTATTTGCTCCTTTGTAGTACAAGATTCTGGCTTGCAGGTTCTGCCACTAGCAGCTTAGAGGAACAGTCTTACAGTCTGGCTTACTGTGATAATGCATTGAGACTGGATTACTACCTTTGATCCACTATTTGCTGATGAGTTGCCTAAAAAGTCAAAAAAGAAATAATGGAAATGTATCAGGTACTAATAACAACCAAAAAAAACTCGCAGTTCTGGTTGTCCTAGATAGTTTCCTTATATTAGAAAAACAAGAAATCAAAAGCAGAGACAAATAAAGGTATACTTCTTTTAATAAAAGAATGGCTAGACGGTAGAGTGTAATACGCAGGAGGGAGTACACGAGAAGTTTTCTTTCATTGATACTACTATCAAACTCCAGTCGGCAGTTGATGTTCACAGCAGATAAAGTATCATCTTCTTTACAGAGGAAAACAAAAAGTTGCAAACGACAACTTAAGTTGACAACTTGGCAATAACGGTCCGAAATGAAATTTGACGAGAATGTAGCTCAGACACCCTATTTGCGAATGCTGTACAGATGACAAGATGCGCAGCTTGTAGCTAGAGTCCATATCAGATTAGCCAAAGCTGGGGCCCTTTCAAAAAATTCACTGTTTCAAGGATGATGATGATGATGCAAATGCTACGAGGATGATGGTCTTCTTGCAAGGGTCTTCAGTTGGTCTCTTCATCAAGTTGGATCAGCTTTCCGCTGATTTTCCTGGTGCAAGGATCATGATGTCAATATTAGTAGTAATTTCAAGTAACAGTAGGTTGCAGAGTATGATTAGAGCATAAGCAGGAGACCTTTGATGATGCGGTTTCTCATCGGACAGAACTTTCATCAGCCTTTCCTCAAAAGGCGTTGCGTGCCAACTGACTTTCTGGTCCTGATAACAGCAAAGCAACAGTGTAAGTAGGGCAAATAAGTAGTAAGTGCAAGGTATAGAGAGCATCGGATGAAAGTATTCACCTCCTTGTATTTGGTAGTTGTGTTTGGGATACCGTTACCATCCCACACCTTTGGCAACACAGGAGTAGGCTTGTCATTGTCCCAGTTCAGACCAGAAGCTGTAAAGATAGGCAGGTCTGTGAAAACACTATTCTCGTAGCATCTTTGCTTTACCACCTTGCCCTCCGTGTCACTTTGACTCCCACCAGCTGAAGATGGAGGCTTAAGCCAGCAAGAAAGGCTTGCAACACCCTTCCTCTCACTGTCTGCGTTGTATTTCAATTGATCTGCATCATCTAACAGCTTTCTGCTGTCATTCTCACTCTTATGTTCCTCCGGAGATATCACTCCTTGATCTTGCCCTGCAGTAATGTCATGAAATGAGAAGGAAGCAGGAGTTATTCGCGCTGTTTGCGTAGCCATTGAATTTGTGATGGACTCTTGAGGTTTCGCGCTACAATCTGTGCTCAAGTATCTTCTCTTTGGAGGATTGAATGACAGGATAGGTGAAGAGTCGTCTCTTAGTTCCATCCATTGTAATTTGTTCTCGATAGGTCTGAGGACAGGATATATGAATTGCTTGTTGGTCCTTGCACGCTTCCCAGACCTTAAAGACTCCTTATATGCAGTATTCAGTGTACCAGGAGTTTGCATATCACCTCTGAGAACCAGAGGGGTTGGGTGAGGTGAATCGCTTTGTTCATGTTTCAAAGCACTATGCTCATCACAGTTGAACCTGTATCACAAGAAAGGAAGAATTGGTTATGTGACCATGGTAGTGACAGTAGTATTCAATACTGTTATATTCATGAAAACTGATGGTATTTGTTTACCCTTCAGATAAGTTTTCTTCAGACACCGCTGCTCCTTTAAGCTCCTGCATAATGCATGATGTGTCATTAGTCATTACAGTATGTGTTAAAAAATAAAGATATCATAAGCCGATTTTAGTAAACAAAGATGCAGAAACACACTCCTTACCCCATTAGTTTCTTCTTCAGTGATTTGGTTTGACCCTTTCAGCATTTCTGGTGGGGTTTCTCCTATCGCACCACATGATTTCAGATAATTTGCCTGGTTATAGAGAGATGCTATGAAATTAATTTCAGTTGAATTGATTATAATGTCCCCGCAAAAAAAAAGAATTGATTATAATGTAACATGTATTGATGAAGTTCAACTGTTAAAGCAGAACCGTGAAAGTTAAAACATGGTATGGTCCATGTAGTGTGCCCAATGAAAATGCAAACCACATGTACATGTAGGACATCCATTCAAAGTTCTTTAAGCATGTGCAAGGGCGTTATACTAAATAGAAGATGTGATGAATGTTGAAAGTTTGCATCAATCTCAAGATAGATTTGATCGAGGCAACAATATATCTACATAAACCAATATCATGCACATAAACCTACAGACAGCAAGTTGGGCATCAGTAAACTCTTTTATGGTACTTTGAATGAAAACTAGACACTGACAGCTCAAAATCAGTACAACATTATATCTGAAGAATATAATCTTAACTGATCGAGTGATCATCATAGAAATATAATCTACCGACCTGCAAAAAGCTCACTGCCTTCACTCTAGTGTAACTGTAGCATAATATATATCTGGATACTAATATTGATAATCAGAGAATTATCAACTACTCCTATTTATCTCATCCATCTATAGGAGGTTAGTGCCAAAAGAACTTGACATGGTAATGGACTGGACAGCTGAACACTGATTTGTGACCTAACACACATTTGCAAATTCTTAAAGTAAAAAAGAGTAAAATAATTTGCAGTTTAATTTTGCCTGTGAGGATAGGTGCAGGCATGAAAATAGCTTCAGAAAGATTTAAGGTGTAATTTTAGCGGTAAATTCTATGCACATCGAGTGAAGCGCGACTATATTAAGAGCCAAATTTTGGACCTAAACAACAAAATTGGCAACCAATGTCGTTTTCGCATAACCTACAACTCAAGGAGAGAGCATAACCAAGCACCTACAAAGCTGCAAGGGAGTCCACTGGAAGAGCACATCAATACTACATAGGTGACAACACAATGAGATACACTGTAGATTACACAATCAGGTCCAATTTTGTTACTCCTCACCAACCATGAGGATCAATTTTGATATAAATCACTCTAGAAACATTGGTGCTTCGAGATATGCCACCAAGTTCTGATGAAATCGCCACACAACAGTAAAAACAGGTAGAGAAGAAAACGTTGCAGCTACCTCTCGCCAGAGCTCCTCGTCGACGCTTCCGCCATTTCCGCGATCCCCATCCAGCGTCCCGCTCGCTTCAACCTCTGCAGAGAAATACCAAATAAACCTCCGTACACCCTCAGCTCCGATCCGATCGTACACAGCGAAAACAAAAAAAAAAATTGCAAAGGGCATCCAGTTGAAAACGGAAGAGAAAACCCACTCGTCTCGTCGTCCAGGAACGCCTCCCCGATCCGGCTCTCCCGCACGAGCGGATCCTGCAACAAGGCAGCAAAAATCATCACCACACACACACACACACACAGAGACGAAGGGGTGTCGGATCGGGGAGCCGACGGGGGGGAAGGGGGCTGTGGCTTACGCGGAGGCTACCGGCGGGATCGGATCCCGCGCCGCGGAAGCAGGAGAGGAAGCAACCCATGGTGCGGCCGCCGCCGTCGCCACCGCCGCCGCGGAGGAGGAGGATGAGGGTTTGGAGGAATTGGAGGCGGCGAGAGAGACAGGAGAAGAATGGGGAGAGGAGGAGAAGCGGAGGGGATTTTGAATTGAATGGAGACGAAGAGGGAAAGTGGATGGGGAAGGACAGGGGGAGATTTGGTGGTGGGCCCATTTTCTACTTCTTGTTGGGCCTGGGCTTTGGATGGGCCGAGTACGATCGTTAGCCTTATTAAATTTATTCGAAAATTTAGTAATATTAACAATATCAAATTAGTTTTATTACATCTAGCGTTAAATTTATATTTTTAAAATAATTTATTCTGTGTTAAAAATACTACTATGTTCTACTTATATACTCTGTTAAACTTTAACTATTTGACTAAGAAAAAAGTTAAAGCATTTTAGAATATGAAATCGGGGAGTACAAGGACAAGAAAATTCCTCACATACCCATAAGTTTTCACTCAATCCCTTATATGCTCCTGAATTTTGCTTCATCCTCTGCATACCTCTGAGTTTTTATTTTGATCCCTTCTATACCCTTGCCTTGAGTTTGACTCCAAAAATAACTATATTACCCTTCGCTTGTACTTTATGCTACCTACTTTAAAAACATAAGTCTCGTTATAAAAAATCTTAATCTATAATAAAAAATCAAAAGAGACGTGATTATTGACACCAGATTTCAGAAAAAAAAACAAATTTTAAATCATTCTTAAAATATGAAACTCACAAAAGGTTTTAGTCGAAATTTGAAAAACCAAATTTGTTTCTTATTTGGGATTAAATTTCAGCAAAAAAATTGAACAAATTTCATCAAATCTAATTTGATACTTATTTTTAAAAAATCTAAGTTTTAGTTTTCAAATTTATGATAAAGTAATTATGTCATGTTTGTTTTTATAAATGAATCAACTTTTATGTTGAGAACCGTGTTTTTCTTCAATCAACTCTAACCAATAAGTAGACAAAGGGTAATATAGACATTTTTTTGGACTCACGGAATAGGCATATAGGGGATAAAGATGAAAAGTCGATGGTAAGTAGGGGATAAGGCAAAATTTAAGGGCAAATAAGGGATTAGGTGAAAATTTATGGGTACATCCGTACATAAGGGATTTTCTCTACAAGGAGGCACAAGTATATATTTTAGAGCTAGTAATAATTCAAAACTTGTTAAAGATGGTAAAATAATGTTAGTTATAAATATGTTATTCTCTTGAAAAATAAAAACAGATTCCAATGGTTATTTTCTTCTTTTTTCTAAAAAATAAATCGGTATTTGGTGTACCAATTTCGTTGAATATAGCGGAAGATAAATTAGTTGTTCATGTACAAGATAATTGTACAAAGAAGGAAAAGACTTGTGTGTAAATAAAGTAGATCTCTAGTCTAGATAACTCAACCGATGAACAAAACCTCTAGTCTAGATAACTCAACCAGTGTGTTGGCGCTGTCGGTGTGTGGGTGGTGATATTTTTTTTCATTTTTTCTTACGACTTTACAGTTTTGTAATCGTAATTTTTTTCTGCTCTGTCAATAGAACTCGTTCAAAATTTAGCTCGTCCAAAAGGTTAGCCTAGCCCAAGCATCATATATATGTTAAAGAATTTGTAGTGTTAGGGGTGAAGGAATTAATTTAGGACGTGAACGGATGACCATATATATAGGGAGAATTAATAATACGGTTCACCTGACTTGGAACCACTTTGATCGATGCCCTATATATGACAATATGAGAGCTAGCTAGCTAGCTAGCTACAACTCTTTCGTGCACACTGTTTTTGGCTTTTGATCGTGTAAACAACTAAACAAGCGACCAATATCATGGAGAAACATGTGTTTGCATTGCGGCATCCACATGCATGACATTAGCCGTTGACACTAATCTTGACAAGAATGTAAAGCACTCATCGATCGTGATATGTATACTAAGAAAAGTATTAGTACGACTTCCGTACGGAATAAAAAGTACTCCCTCCGTTTTAAAATATTTGGCACCGTTGATTTTTTTATATGTGTTTGACCATTCGTTTTATTTAAAAAATTTAAGTAATTATTTATTCTTTTCATATCATTTGATTCATTGCTAAATATACTTTCATGTACACATATAGTTTTACATATTTCACATTTTTTTTTAATAAAACGAACGGTTAAACATATGCTAAAAAGTTAATGGTGTCAAATATTTTGAAATGGAGGGAGTACTACTAGTCCCCTGACACTGCCATTTGCTATGTACGGCTGATCAGAAACCACGACCTTTGATTAAATTACATTGACCGATTAATCCGTCGTTTCATTTTCTAACAACAAATCGTTGTCAATGATCGATCACATGTATATATAGATGATTTTTTTTGTAAAAAAAATATCATTTTTTTTGAGAGAACTGTAGCACGTGTGGATGACATTCGACCGATTATATTTTACAATCAATAATGAACGACGAAATGTATATAATTAATTATATTACATTTCGATCAAGCCATATAGGGTAAGGGTAGGGTCAATCGACATACGTCGACATATGCGTGCCGTACCCATACGTGGACCAACGAATTGAAACAGCAGCCACTGTGGCCCCGTTTAGTTCGCGAAAAAAAAAATTTTGGATGTCACATCGAACGTTTGACCGGATGTCGGAAGGGGTTTTCGGACACGAATAAAAAAACTAATTTCATAACTCGCCTGGAAACCACGAGACAAATCTTTTGAGCCTAGTTAATCCGTCATTAACGTATGTGTGTTACTGTAGCACTCATGGCTAATCATGAACTAATTAGGCTCAAAAGATTCGCCTCGCAATTTCCCCTCTAACTATGCAATTAGTTTTTATTTTTATCTATATTTAATATTTTATGTAAGTGTCCAAAGATTCGATGCGATGTTTTTGGAAAAAACTTTTTGGAAACTAAATAGGACCTATATATGTCCAGATATATTCTAGTAATGGAAATGGGGGCTCCTTGCCCTTGATTAAAAAAAAATATTTCCAGACATTAAAAAAATCAAATTCCAACCGTGTATATAGACAGTCGGGAATTATTTTTTTATGGGATAAAAAAAATATACATAATTATTAGTGCTAATATTATCAAACCAGCTAGTACTAAGCTTAGTATTAGAGCTAACTATTAAATATAAGTCTATTAGAGCAAGTTTAATTGTTTTAGATAATGGAATAGAGCATCCCGGCCTTTGCTCAAAGAGCTATAGTCAATTATTACAATTTCACACTCATTAAAAGATAAAACCAACCATCAAGAAGAAACAATCTAAAGACTGACAACCCAAGATAAAGAGTACACAATAGAGCAAGTTTAATAGTGGGCTAACTATTAGCTACAAGTCCATATTAATTAGAGATAACATATATAATAGATTAGTTATAAGATTATATTTATTTACTTCTCTTTCCCACTCTTTTTCTCTCACTTATGTAATTAATGTAATTAGTTTTAGAGCATGTGTAGAGTTAGCTCTCGCATTAGTGTACGTCAACACTAATTATTTTTTCTTTATTTTTTTCTCTATATAAGTTTATAGCTGATATAACCACGAGTACAATAGATGAGCTATAAGCCTGTCTTTTTTCTTTCTTTCTTATTTTTTTCTTTTCTTTTTCTTATTCGTATATTCATGTGAATGCTACGAGGCAGCAAGCATATCTGATATCTCAGAGAGTCATAGTTAGTATCGATCTATCAGCAATTCAGCATGCATGCGGGCGTGCGTGTTTTGACTGGACCAGGTCAGTAAAGTGATGACGTACGGCTTCTTAGATGAATTATCAACTCATTATAGAGTTCTTACAGATAGTGGTCACTTGGCCGTACGTTTCATAAGCAAAGCTTAGCTTTGCTTGTATATATATACCCAGGGTTAGGCACAAATTAATGGAATTACTAGCATATATACATGTGTACTGATGTGCATGTGTACTAGCTTCATCCATCGTATCGATCGTCGCATTGCTAATTAAGCTTCTAGTAGTTCTAGATTGAAGGAAGCTAATATGGGAGCGAGAGGAAGAAGAGATCGAATGGGCAGCGCCGGCGGCGGCGGGGGGTCGCCGCCGGTCGTCGTCCGGCGGTACAACCGGAGCGAGGCGCCGCGGATGCGGTGGCCGGAGGAGCTGCACCGCCGCTTCGTCCACGCCGTCCGCCGCCTCGGCGGATGCCACGGTCAGTTAATTTAGATGTTAATTTGATCTCCCTCAACTATAAAGCCTAAACCAATCACTCGTTCAGATTGATAGCATTTCAAACCATTTTTTCTAAGTAGAGTTGTTAAATATATGCATATATTTAGTTTCTTGTCAAACTTTGCTAAAATTTTGGCATTATCAAAATTTGTTAAGGTTTATTTTAGTTACAATCTGAATAACCCCTAGTAATCTCTTAATTAGCATTGTGACCAGTTCCTTTACTATCTTATACTGCAGTTTCTTACATGCCTTTTAAATTTCTAAATGGTACATTTAATATACAACTTTTGCATTTATAAATATTGCTCATTCTTTAAAAGGAAAAGGATAAGTTCTCAAGATTCCGTTTGTTTTTTATTCACGAATGAGAAAAAAAATTACACGTCAATATGAGACTTCGTTTGTGTCCCTTGGAGATATATACTCCCTCCGTCCTTAAAAAAAAAACCTAATCCTGGGTTTAAACCTGACAAACCCAGGATTAGTTTTTTTTTTTTGGACAGAAGGAGTATATATCATCACAAAATCGAAAATTTTGAAATGTACTGCCATCTATTCGGAGAAACCAAACTGAACCGTGGTATTAGTCGGTATTTAAAAATGTACTAATCCCTAAAAATTAAATTCGAAGTAACTTTTGTTTTTGTTCTCATCTGAATTACAGAGGCAACACCGAAGCGAATTATGCAGCTGATGGGCGCTAAGGGAGTCAGTATATCGCACGTTAAAAGCCATCTTCAGGTAGCTAAAAACATATAGCCAGGACTACACTAAAAATATCATCATCTCTTTTAATTTCAATCGAATTAAACCAAATTAATTTGCGTCATGCATGGAGCAGATGTACAGGAACTCCAACAACAGTAGCAATGTTAACCGTCGTCATCCTGTCACCCCACAAATCGATTGGACGACGACGGCGCAGCAGGATGAACAGCAGAGACGACAGATGAGCAGCTTCAGCTTCCTTGCAACAAGAACGGTAACCATTTTCTTCTAGCTCTAATTAATACTAGGACAGATCAAGAACGCTAATCAATTAATTAATTAATTGGCTCATTTGAGTGTCTTGATTGATTGATTGATTGATTGATTTTTCTTGTTGCAGGTGCCAGCAGCTGGAATTGGGAGCCATAGCCACCAGAGACCTCACCGGCGGCAAGCGCTGCACGCCGGAGACGACGACGGCTGCGAGCTGACGCTGTCGATCAGCGGCGGCGCCGCTGAAGAATCGAAAGACGGTGGCTCGAGCATCACCGACGACGACGACGAGCTTCTGATCCAGCCACCGGCGCCTAACATCATCAACGACGACGGATCAACGCGGCATGGTCATCGTCATCCTTTTGCTTGTTCCACACAGCCGCTGCCGCCGGCGGCCATTAACCTTGAACTTACGATTTCTTCTCCTTGCTGCTGGCTCACCTAGAAAATATACATGTACTCCTAGAAGCTAGCTAGTTGTAATATTTTGCTCTTACTGCAATTAATTCTTGCATACATATGTGTGCAATTAACATATAGTATATATATTCCATGGTTGTACGGGATTACTTGTACCTAGTTTTAGGACTTTTGGCAGTAGTTTGTATACTAGATTAATGGATTAGTTTTGATGCTTCTAAAGGTTTTGACTTCTGAGTACATAGTATACGAACACACCTTGTGCTCGCCATAAGCCCATAACCAACACCACACACCTATTCGATTTCGATCCCCTCTCGCGAGAGAGGCAGCCAGCCGCATAGCAAATCCAATTTGAATTCAACTTCTGCTCTCGAGTTTCCAGATTGGCTTCCCAAATTGAGTGCTGCCCTCTTGGGGTCTTGCACAGGCTCTCATTGTTGTTTGCTTCTTGGTTACATCGTTTTCAAGTTGCTAGTAAGTCAATTTGACACTGCAGCCCTCCTGGTCCGTTTCTGGATGGGCATATGCGTGATGGACAGGTGACGGTTGCAGTGACACCTAACGGCCAGCAGCAACATGCGTGCAGGAATGGTGCAAGGGTTTCAGAAATGGATGATGAGGCGTCGAGAGATCTACTTCAACTGATGAACAGAGACAGTCAAGCAAGAAACCAAGGCAGCACAGCGATGACTCAATCGCTTATCCAGCTCCTGATCGAGATCAAGAGATCAAAAACGTTTCTATCCAAAAAGCTAAAGAGAGATTCGTACTTTCAGATCTCCTTTGTAGTATGCCATACTACCTCTTTTAATAGATGACGCCGTTGACTTTTTCTCATGTGTTTGACTATTCGTCTTATTCAAAAAATTTATGTAATTATAATTTATTTTGTTATGAGTTGTTTTATCACTCATAGTGCTTTAAGTGTGATTTATATCTTATACATTTACATAAAATTTTTGAATAAGACGAATGATCAAACATATGAGAAAAAGTCAACGGCGTCATCTATTAAAAAACGGAGGGAGTAGTTTTTATTATCCCCTTTTTTGGATGAGGGTTTTTATTACTCCCTCCGTTTCGAAATGTTTGACGCCATTGACTTTTTAGCATATGTTTGACCGTTCGTCTTATTCAAAAAATTTAAGTAATTATTAATTCTTTTCCTATCATTTGATTCATAGTTAAATATATTTTAATGTAGGCATATAATTTTACATATTTCACAAAAGTTTTTGAATAAGACGAACGGTCAAACATGTGCTAAAAAGTCAACGGTGTCAAACATTTCGAAACGGAGAGATTACTTACCAAGATGATGTTCTGCTACGGGACATATCGTTTTCTATCATATTCTGAGCCCTATAGAGTGTGTTCTTTTTTTTTCACGAATAGTTGATGATAATATATTTAAAACGGTCATATGAAAAATGTATATAATTTCTTTTTACGAAAATGGTATTGTTTAGAAGTTTAGAAAACGTTCTGCCGGACGGAATGGTTCCATCCCTTAAAAAAGGACGCTGTTTCAAATTCGAAAAAAAGAAGAGCCATCACGATAACCAGACGGTTACTGACGATTTTGCCGAAGGTGATTATCGATGGTCAGTCAACAAAGTATAAACCCTGCTTAGCGGTAATAAACACTTGATGTTTTACGTAAAATCTTTTGAAACTTAGACGGCCAACGACTATCAAAATATTTACATCGAAATCATGAAAAAATGTTGTGTTCATTTGTCTTTGCAAATAATTTCAAGGCCTCATAAACTTATTTTAATACAAAATAATGGCTAACGTCACACTAAATCAAAATCCAATATCAAATGCTTTTAAGGAAGCAGTAGAGATATCTTCAATTGAGATTTTGACTGTTTGAGACAGCTCATTCTACCGCTTTTCATATGTCTATCGAGACCGAGGTAATATATGTGGCACAAAACGTTTTAGAGAAGTGATGTGAAAAACACTACCATCCATCCATTTGCAATAAGAAAATCCTCCATTACTACTCTCCCCGATTCTTAATAGATAACACTATCAATTTTTAAAAATATATATTTATCATTCATCTAATTAAGGAATATAATTATCTTTTATTTTTTTAACTTGGTTTATCATTAAAAACACTTTTAAATATGACTTATATTTTCTTATGTTTACACATGTTTTTAAAATAAAACAAATGATTGAACATATAATCACCTAGTAAAAACAAGAGCTTTACTCCAAGTTACCACAAAATTTGTTTCCCCTTCCCTCTAAAAATCAGAACAGTCACCAACTTTTCTCAAAAAAAAAAAAAGTAACAAACTCATCAGCTTCACAAATTCACCAGCAGCCAAGGCAACCAGCACCAGAGGACAAATCCCGTCCGCAACCACTAGACTTAGCGTCCACGTGGCGCCATCTCCTCCCTTTATTTAACCCCCCACCACCAACTCCTCCCCCCACGCCGCCACTGTCATCCACTCCCCCACACCCCACGACGCGCCACGCCACGCCGCGCCGCGCCGCGCCATGCCTCCCACTCCCACCCCCACCGCCACCACCGGCGCCGTCTCGGCCGCTGCGGCGGCGGGGGAGAACGCGGGGTTCCGCCTCGTCGGGCACCGCCGCTTCGTCCGCGCCAACCCGCGGAGCGACCGGTTCCAGGCGCTCGCGTTCCACCACGTCGAGCTCTGGTGCGCCGACGCCGCGTCCGCCGCGGGCCGGTTCGCCTTCGCCCTGGGCGCGCCGCTCGCCGCCAGGTCCGACCTCTCCACGGGGAACTCCGCGCACGCCTCCCTCCTCCTCCGCTCCGCCTCCGTCGCGTTCCTCTTCACCGCCCCCTACGGCGGCGACCACGGCGTCGGCGCGGACGCGGCCACCACCGCCTCCATCCCTTCCTTCTCCCCAGGCGCCGCGCGGAGGTTCGCCGCGGACCACGGCCTCGCGGTGCACGCCGTGGCGCTGCGCGTCGCCGACGCGGCCGACGCCTTCCGCGCCAGCGTCGCGGCCGGTGCGCGCCCGGCGTTCCAGCCCGCCGACCTCGGCGGTGGCTTCGGCCTCGCGGAGGTGGAGCTCTACGGCGACGTCGTGCTCCGCTTCGTCAGCCACCCGGACGGCGCCGACGCGCCCTTCCTCCCGGGTTTCGAGGGCGTCAGCAACCCGGGCGCCGTGGACTACGGCCTCCGCCGGTTCGACCACGTCGTCGGCAACGTGCCGGAGCTCGCTCCGGTAGCCGCGTACATCTCCGGGTTCACCGGGTTCCACGAGTTCGCCGAGTTCACCGCCGAGGACGTGGGCACCGCCGAGAGCGGCCTCAACTCGGTGGTGCTCGCCAACAACGCGGAGACCGTGCTGCTGCCGCTCAACGAGCCGGTGCACGGCACCAAGCGGCGGAGCCAGATACAGACGTACCTGGACCACCACGGCGGCCCGGGGGTGCAGCACATCGCGCTGGCCAGCGACGACGTGCTCGGGACGCTGAGGGAGATGCGGGCGCGCTCCGCCATGGGCGGCTTCGAGTTCTTGGCGCCGCCGCCGCCCAACTACTACGACGGCGTGCGGCGGCGCGCCGGGGACGTGCTCTCGGAGGAGCAGATCAACGAGTGCCAGGAGCTCGGGGTGCTCGTGGACAGGGATGACCAGGGGGTGTTGCTCCAGATCTTCACCAAGCCAGTAGGAGACAGGTAAAATCCTCACCTCTTTCATGATGAAAATGGCTTATGAATTCAGATTTGCAGTTATTTGTTGGCACATAGCATCGATTAGGCGCAGAAAGGTGTCAAGCATTATGAAATTAATCCAGAATGCTTGAATAATACAGTATAATATATGATAGTGAGCTCTGTGATACTCCATGGATACTCTTTATGTGTCTCCATGAATCCATGATGCGCCTTTCTGAAGATTGTGACACTAGAAAGGGAATAAAGCTGAATGTGCATAGGAAAAAAATGAAAAGCCAATGTGTGTCTGTTTATGCCTTCTTGCAAGCATATCCCAGTTCCTTTTTGCCGGCATGTTGTAATGCAGATAGCCAGCCACATATAGCTACTTAATTAGTGAGTACTCCCTCTCACAATGTAAGTCATTCTAGTATTTTCCACATTCATATTGATGCTAATCTATCTAGATTCATTAGCATCAATATGAATATGGGAAATACTAGAATGACTTACATTGTGAAACGGAGGAAGTATTACTTACTACATCTAAGGTCCATGGATTCCTTTTTTTACAAAAGAAAGAAAGAATCTTATGGCAACTCCATCAGCATAAACCAGCAATGCTGCTGGGAACAACTTAAACTTTAGGTTCAGGAGGTTGTAATTGTCTTTAAGCTTAATAGTCTGATTCAGTCAGTATTCTAATTTCTGCTGCATCTTTGCTATTGTTATTTCCTCTCTGTGACTCCAAATCTAACTGGATCAGCTATTTCACTCAGGCCAACCTTTTTCTTGGAGATGATACAAAGGATTGGGTGCATGGAGAAGGATGAGAGTGGGCAGGAGTACCAGAAGGGCGGCTGCGGCGGGTTTGGGAAGGGCAACTTCTCGGAGCTGTTCAAGTCCATTGAGGAGTATGAGAAATCCCTTGAAGCCAAGCAAGCCCCTACAGTTCAAGGATCCTAGGTAGGAACTGGAGGCCTGGAGCAACAGATGTAACCAGTGTATTTGTATTATGGAGCAGAAGAAAAAAGATGTGCTTTCACTGCTTTGTGATATGTGTCATGCAAGTTGATGTTGTAATTTGTGGAAGCTGAAGACAAATGATGGTACAATCACTGTAATAGATAATAGACATGGATCACATACAAGAATGTAACCTAGTGTTGGCATTGCTGCTGTACAATCTTGCTTGGAAATAAAATAATAATCAACCTGGAGAAAGAATGTAACCTACTGTTGGCATTGCTGATGTACAATCTTGCTTGGAAATAAAATAAGAATCAACCAAGAGAATCTGTCCTTGTGATGCTTGTGATCTTCTGGTGTCTTTTTATTTAACAGAATGTAGTGGTCCTCTGCTGCCTCCAACCGTCCAGGGTAAAAGTGTAAACCGTGGGCTGAGTTACAGCGAATTGCAGTTAGCAATCTGCAAGAGACAGGGGATGAACAGAGTAAGGTCAATAGTTCAGTGTATGACATGATCATCTTGTTTCGTGGCCTTAAATGGCAAGAAAATGGGCTTGTCAGATCTCAAAGAACTCCTATATGTTAAAAGGGAAAAAATGCGCCACTGGTTTGAGTGAACTGCTCATCATGTAAGACATCACTCATCTGAATTTTATTTCATCACTCAATTGCATTGCACTGCACTAATCACATTTCAAAACATTATGGAAGTGTCATACAATAAAATTGAAGTGTTTGTGTCATAAAATTGACATGGTTATTGAGGTGAATCCATTCAAAACAAATGTACAGAAACAGCCTATGGAACATGTAAGCATGGCAACTCTGCAAACACATCGAGGGGATTATGTATAAAAAAGAAAGAAACAGGGAGATGAAGCACACCTCCTTGTCAGGTGCAAAACAGCCTAGAGAACATGTAAGCATGGCAACCCTGCAACGCATCAAGCAGAGGTGATGTCTGCGTTGCTTCTTCGACACCGCGATCCTTCCACTTCTGCACCATCCTTTCAGCATCTTCCGCAACCTGGTGCTGCAGAACCGAAGCAGCTAGCGGCCCGATCAAATTGAGCCTCGTCGCAGCAGAGATCACGTCCCTCATTGTGACGAACATGTAGGCACGCTGCGTTGTCTCGCTGTCGAATCCAACCAGCCCGCATATCAACCCAAATATCGGTGCATGGTGAAACGACACAATCTTGGAACCAAGGAATGTTTGTCGAAGATCCTGCAGCGACTGAATCTCAGTGAATACAGAAGCAGCAACTCTCAGAAGAGCCGAGCCTTGCGACATCGAGGCCTTCCTGCTAACTTCATTCGTCAACATAGCTTCCAGCAACTGATCGAGCTTCACCCACGTTGCGGCATCAGGAGACTTGTTAGCGCAGCACACAAATGGAAGCAACAGGCTGCCAGTGTTCTCCAAGACCTGGACAACAAATGACCTCAACTCCTCTGGGTTGTTCACCATGCGGGATTGCATTGCGGCCTCAAGGCCATACGAATGCGCGAACCCGCCAGTTGGGAGGATGGAATCCAGGAGCTGCCACTGGCTCCAGAGAGAATGCTGATTCATGCTTGCTGCATTGGTTGGCTCTTCCTTCATCTCGCAATCCATTGGATGAACCACTTTGTTCTTCTTTGAAGCCGGGTAATCACATTCCATTACCCGTTCCATTATTAGAAAAAAAAAATAGGAGGGTGGATGAAACAGATCTTCAGACTTCAGTACTGAAAAAAGAGTAAACTTTCGAGTCATGAAAATGTACATGATCTTTCAATGAAAAAAAAAATGTAATGTACTATGGCACTTTCTATTATGGCTCTTCAACTCAAAATAAATGTTTTAAAACACATTCCCTAAAAATTAGCTCCCAAAAACTATGGATTGGGACCATTCCAAAAAGAATTGGGCGGCTCAAAATCCACTAATCAGATCCTAAAAATTAGTTGGTTGGCCACGTAGCAGCAAGGTGGGATGAGTGGTTGGTTTGTTGCATCGATTTTTTTTACGGTGGGCAGCGAGTTTCTTTCCACGCACGCAGATGGGCTTGCTAGATGTACACATAAGCAGCTACAGACAATTCTTTATAGTGAATTGATTTTCATAGAACTGAAACTATAATGACAAGCCATTATCCTCCATGCTAAAAAGCACATTACCATGTTCTCACACTGAACTGAAAAAGAATTAGACTTCACACTGAACTGTCCAAGAATCATAGAACTGAATTTTTACTCTGACCCATCAAATCTCAGAGGAACAACATAAACTTTCTATGTATAAATATACTAGTACTTAAAATTATAAATGTGAATATAAAAAGTTGAGGCTGAAGTTGGAGCACTCTTATTCTGTACAGTGAATTGATTTTCAGATTACTGAAACTATACCGCCAAGCCATCATCTTCCACGATATAAATCACATACATGGTAATGAACAGATCAAAACATGATAGGCTCCTAAAGTTCCACAATTCTGAACCAAAGAAACAAACTGAAAGTCTCTGTCTAGGTAACTTAAAACCTAAAACAGCGGCGTTCAAAAAAAAACTGAAACAGATTCATCTGCATTTGTTGATTTTTATGGTTTCTTTTATATTCAACTAGTACAATTATTACTAGTAGCATTTAACTTCAATTTCAGGTCTGGCCCTATCGATCATTGTAATTGAACCTCAAACTGAACAAAATTACAATCTTTGTGCACACATGTACCAGACAAGTAATTTCAGCAGTTGCTTCAACCAAGTACTACTACCACCAAATTAAACAGCATTTGCTCACCTTGGCCAGAGGGAAACCGGCGACGTTCACGTCGGGGAGGAATAGATGTTGGATTGAGGGGAAGCAAGCAGAACCTTTGGCCCTGGATTCGGAAGACACTGGACAGCTGAGGTGGCCGGCGCTGCCCTGGACGGAGGACCGGCCGGCGACGCCCTACGTCGACGGGGACTCCGCCGCACGGGGTGGAGGGCCACCGTGCCGATCTGGGCGGAGGGAAGCTGCGCCCTTGGCCCCGCCGAGGGGAGGCGAGGGCCTGCACGGAGGAGGGAGACGGCGCACGGCGACTTCTTCGGGTGGACTTCGTAGCTAGCGAGAGAAAGAAGACGACGGCGCGAGAGTGGGGAAAAAGACGCGGGCGAAAAAAAAAAAGGATTGGCGCCACCAGAAAATAAACGGATTCGCTAAAAATAATTGGGTTAATTTAAGGGTAATTTGTAACCATGCCATTATAATTTTTCAAAGTTTGAGATATACCATCGGTATCTCAATAACCCACATGAGTCAATGACATGTGGGTCAGGATGGCATATCTCAAATTTTGTAAAATTATAATGGCATGGTTATAATTTTTTCTTAATTTAATCCATGCTACTGTAACTTTGGCTATTCAGAAAAATACCGTTGAAATTTTACAAAATTAAAACCGTCCTACTACCGTCACGTTTGCCGTCTCCTCCCTTCTATCTGCCGTCTTCGTCTCGTTTTTGGCTGGTCGAAGAAGAACAAGAAAATGAACAGGGGAAAAGCAGGAGAGGCAACGTCGGCCGCCGCCGTCACGCATGCGCTCGGCTGCCGCGCCGCCGACCATCGCGTCGTTGACCGCCTAGGGCGCCGGCCATCCGCCTCGCGCCAACCGCGGGGGCGCCCGACCACCGAGCCATGCCGCACCGAGCCGTCCTCGGCTTGCTACGCCGCTCCTCGCCGGCCACCGTAGGGCCGCGGCGCCACCGCGTGGCCGCGCCCCGCCGCCATCCGTGGCTCGCCGGCCACCGCAGGGCCGCGCCGCAACCGCGTGGCCACGCCCCGCCGCCATCCGCACCTCGCCGGCCACCGCAAGGTCGCGTCGCCGCCCGACCTCGCCGCGCCCTCGTCGGGCCGCGCCACCGTCGCCCAGCTTCATCCGCATCACGCCGCCGGTCATGCCTAGCCACGGCACGTCAGCCATTAGGAAGACAAAAAACAGAAGAAATCGAAGAAAAAAGAAAGAGAAAAGGAGAATCGAAGAAAAAAATCTCTGTTTTTTTCTCATAAGATTCACAGGTGCTCTGCATCTAGGAAGTGGACTCTCTCAATCTCTCATGGTTGTTGGTCTAATCAACACCACGATTGATATATATCATCGAAGTATATATAATCAGCAGCACGATTGATGTATCAATGAAGTGGATGCGAGTACGAGTCAATCACGTATATGTATACCTGGACGAAGTTGAGCACGTCTATGACGGCAGCGGCGGCGAGCACGGTGTCGGCGCAGCCGGCGTTGGCGTCGGCCGCAGCGGCAGCGCTGTACCCATCGGCGCGAAGCCGTGGGTGGTCCAGCAGCAGCAGCCGACCGCAACCGCGGCGGCGGTGGCAAGCACGGCGTCCACGCGGCTTCACGCGTCGGCGCAGCCGGCGGCGGCGTCGCCGCGGCGGCGCGGGGGGCGCGCAGGACCGGAGCCGCAGCAGCAGCAGCAGTAGCCGCAGCGGCGGCACGGGGTCTGCGACCGCACCAACGCCTTGCCTCCTCCTCCGCCGCCGCCGCCGCTAGGAGGCCGGCTCTCCTGGTCCCGCCGCCTATCCGCACGTCCAAAACTCGCCAGCGGCGTCGGTCTCCTCCTCAGTCCAGTCCGCGGCGAACTCGAGCAAGCCGGCGCCAGTGGTGCGTGGGGATGAGGTCGTGAGGATGGTGGAGGGGCCGTGGGGTTCCTCGACCAAGGCCGCCGGCCGCAGCCGCGTGCGGCGGCTGACCGAGGTTGCGGCGGCGCTGCGTGCGGCGCGCTGCGACGGAGAACGGGAGAAGACGGAAAAGGATAGAAAATGCGACGGGAGTGGCACGGTTCTAATTTTTATAAAATTTTAATGGCACAATTACAAATAGGTGAAAATAGGTGAATTGTAATGGTATTTTTTTAATAGCTAAAGTTGCAGTGGCATGGATCAAATTAACCCAAAATAATTAGTATGTATTTATAATATAAGTTCTTAAATTACATATGATATGAAATTACACTGATTTACATATGCAATTATATTAGATTTTAACTAAAAATCTGACGCCATATTTTTGATAGATCCAAAATAAATTGGCATGGTCGGATAAAAGACCGCGCACCGATTTTAGGTGTGGATAAAATTTGCGAACATGTTTAAGAATCTGTTAGAGGCCTCATTTTGATCAAATTTCCAATATATATCTTTTAGAAATTTGTTTGTGCTTCTCTCGATGAGGCAAACAATAAACAGAAGCCAAAAAATAATAAACAGAATCAGACTTCACACTGAACTGTCCAAGAATCATGGTCTCCCATCGGATACCTATTCAGCCAAAGAAAAAGCCAAAATTTAAATTTTTAAACTTAATTTTGGCATTGATTTTGAGATATTTTTAACGTAGTTTTTTTTTCAGCATTGACTTTTAAGTCACCAAAAACACATATATAAAAGTTTTAACTACAAATTTATTTTTATTTTCTAATAAACCGTTTTGGTTTATTACGAAAAAAGCCAAACGATGAGGCCCGTAGAACTGCATGCGCTCCTGTAAAAAAAACCCTGCATGCGCTAGGGCTGGCCCACTTGCAGTGAGGTGACTAGGAGTTAGTTGCTAAATTTCAGTCGTTTTTGTCACTGAAGCTGGCAAATTTACTTAACTGCCGTGGGATATTTTTTCCAGGTTTAACCCTATACAATTTCTGCTGTGCATACTACATGGTGTAGTATAAATAAATGTGATCCAGTGGATCAAAATAAACGGATGGCCTATATCCATCCGAAGATAAACTAAAAATCCCCTTTCTTTTTTTCACTCCATATGCTACTAGCATGAAAAAACAAAACAGATTCCCCGTCTAAATTTTGTCCATGGTAGGATAGCAAAACCCTTCCACGTTGACATGAATCTTAAAACAAATTCAATCGGAAATTTTCACGTATGACTTATGGACATAGTAGGATAGCAAAATCAATCCATACTGCAGCTTGATTTTTCATAACTTATTGTATGCCTTCGTATGGTTGTACATACCCACATAAGCAAAAGGAACAAAGTCACGACAACAACTGGCACCAACCGTGAATGAGAGTTACAGAGACGAACTAACTCTGACCGTCTACGTGACCAATTAAATTGCTACTTTAGTAGGACATGGCCACGGTTTTATTTGACGATCTGGCAACACGTTCACTAATTCTAATTCAATTTTAAAAGCTGCAGAAAGACAACAATGCCTTACTGTAACACTATACATTCATGCCTAGATGTAATCAACATCAATCATAAGGCCTGAACTTAGCATCGGTATGAAGCTTTGGGTTAAAAAAACATCTAGCTTGGTTGCATATAATATAAATCACTACTACTACCATCTATATCACACTATTTTTAAATTATATGTAGATGTGATTACAACTGATTTAACCGTATGAATTATTTTGAAGCGAAAGATAAGACAAATACATAATAAAAACTTATGTTTTTTTTTCAGAAAAACAGTATAAATGCATGCGCTCATGAAAGCGCGCATACTCACCCTATGATCGTACCCATGCACAACGAGCACCCGGGAAACCGGACCGACACATTTTGAGATTAACGAAGTCACCACGGACATGTTGCTGTTGATGAGTACGCCGTCTACCACTAGAAATACTTTTGTTGATTATAACTCACACTCACACTATATTTTCAAATCTCCGAACCATTTTTTTTTTAAAAAAAAGAAAAGAAAAGAGAAGAAAATAAAAGGAAAGGAAAGGAAAAGGATGTTTTTACCTATATGCCATTAAGAAAGATGATGACTGCCTCTGTGCCATTGAAAAGTTCGAACCTCCCTCTATGCCATCGTCGAACTTTATTGCGCCCTCCACACCATTCCGTCCGTTTTTGGTCCTAACGATGGGTAACGGCACAGCCAAATGACTTAGTTGCCCTTAGGCGTTCTTGCCGGTGCCGTTCGTTCCTGGGGCCGACATGTTCGTTCGTTGGTCCCCAAGGCCCCGAGGAAGGGGGAGGAGGGAAACAGCTCCTGGCCGAACACCGACGCGGCGAGCGCAGCCACCACGTCCCCGAGCTGCGCCTGCGCGTCGCCATGGTGGGAGGATGCAACACCGTCGGTGGCGAGCGCCACAGACGCGTACACGGCGAGGTGGAGGTACATGGTGGCATGCTCGAGGGCGTCCGGCCGGATAGTGAACGAGAGCAGTGGGAAGTCGATGAGCTGGTCGACGATGGCGAGCACGGAGAAGGAGAGGAGGAGGTAGCTGCTATGCGGCCGCCGGCGCCCTCCACGACCCCAACGTCGACATGCTAGATGTCGGCCTCGGCGGTCCGCAGCTCTACGACTCGGACTCACCTGCTGCCACCAGCGTATCCCCTGCCCCGGCAGCGGCGACCACCACGGTCGTTGTATCACATGCCAAGGGCTCCAATTCCAGCGCTGCCTGCAAGTGTGTGAAGAGGAATGATACCATATGGGGCGTGTGGTTCTTCTTCACCCACTACTTCAAGCCGGTCATGTTGGCTGACAAGAACGGAAAGGCGAAGGCCCCCACCGCCGTGGGAACGGTAACAATGCTACACTGGATGCTTTCCTAGTGCAGCACGACATGGAGAACATGTATATGTGGGTGTTCAAGGAGCGGCCAGAGAATGCCCGGGGAAGATGTACATGTGGGGAAGATGCCGTCGCCGCCGCTCCTCCTCATCTCGCCCCTGCCGGCCTACTCCGACACCCGGATCGGCAGGAGAAGGGATCCCTCCCCGGCCGCCGCCGCTCCTCATCCATCTTCTTGGTCCGCGACGAGAAGGAGCCTACGGGCTGGGATGATCCGAAGGCGTCAGCACCGGAGGAGGAGCCAGCCTTCATGGTGTCGAGCTTGCGGGAGTGGCGCTTGATGGCGGAGCAGAGGGAGTTGTAGGTGGCGGATGACGCCAATGCCGCCGCTGTACGGGGAGGGAGTCGCCGGCTTGGAGGACGGGGAGGGATCTCGATTTGGCTGCGGTGGGCGGCGTGGATGGAGGTGGCGGTGGCCATCGCTCCCTGCGGCGGAGGCCTTGCCGCCGCCCACCTCGGCTGGCCACCTGGCCACCTTGCCGCCGCGCCGTTCGCCTGCCTCAGCGCCACGCCTGGCCGCTTGTCCGCCACGCCGCCTGTCCTCTCTCTGAAAGGGTAAGAGCGACATTTTTTCTGCCCGGACCCACATGTCAGATCTGCCAAACGGTTAAACCCACACAGAATAGCGACGGAATAGTGTGGAGGGCGCGATAAAGTTCGATGATGGCATAGAAAGAGGCTCCAACTTTTTAGTGGCACAGAGACAAACATCATCTTTTTTAATGGCATACAGGGAAAAACCTCAGGGAAAAGATAGGAAACCATATCCCATCCAAGGCTGCCCAATTCCCAAAAGCCCAACCGCCCACCTTGCCAAGCCTACTAGTAGAAGCCACCCTTCGATCCCAAAACCCCTCAATCCCCCATCGGCGTCAGGGCCGTGACGGCAAAAAATACAGCGAGCTCTCCAAGCCCTAGCCGCCGCCCGCCCGCCTCCCCTTCCCGACCCCTCGCCGCCGGCGAGCCGGCCGCGTGGAGTCGCCCCCCCGCCGCGGTTCCCGCCGTCCGCTACGTTGTCTCGGGCCCCGGAGTGCTGGGATCGCGCCGCGTGCTGGACTCACTGGACTGGACTGGAGACGCCGCCCTCCGCTCGACTAGCCCCCACCCCCCACCGGCGTCGTCGTCGTCGTCAAGGGCTCACCATCGCTAGGTTGGTACCTCCGGTTGGTTGGTTGGTTTGTTTCGCTGCTTCGACTGGTTTTCTGCAGGCGTGATGTGGTTCTAGGGCTTTGAACCCGAGGTGCCCGATCCGAATGATTCGCTCGTGGCGTTAGGTTTTCGGTTCTGTATCGCCGTAGATCTAGCAGGGAGGAGGATCTTCTGATTTTCCGAAGTGGGGGTAGAATAGAGCACACCACACCATCACGCCCACCTCCTTTTTAAAGGAGCGAGGAACTGAGGATTCTCACTGTGATCGTGAACTGGAGTTTGGCAGTGGATGAGTTTTGCATCTGTGCCAGCATGCAAACACTCAACAATGTGCGCTGTTCACCTTGCCAGTAATGGAACTTAATCTCATTATACTTGATTTTTGTTATTTCCAGCAGGGCAACAGTGATTAGTTCCGCGGAAAAGGACTTTTGGATACGGTTTAGCTAAAATGGCAAACATGAACATAACCACCATCTTGGAGAAGGTATGGGTTTCACTGATCTGCATGTGAACTGTAAACCTGAATTTTGCTCTTTATTTTTCTATGATTTGATCTTAACATCCGTTGTGTAAAATTTTCTTTCAGATGACAGGGAAAGATAAGGACTACAGATATATGGCAACTTCAGATTTGCTTAGCGAATTGAACAAAGAGGGCTTCAAAGCTGACCAAGACATCGAGCCAAAGTTGACTACTACCGTTCTTCAACAACTGGAAGATGCTTCAGGAGATGTCTCTGGTTTAGCTGTTAAATGGTATGCATTAATTGCTTTCTCCCTTTATTGAGAGCGGTATCGTCTGATTAGCATTTTGTTTTGTTAATGGTGATCATCCGCTCCTTATTGCAAGAAATCACTGTCATTTGGATCTCGCTACTTTTGTAATTTATGTTAGTTGCAGTTGCTATTGTTAAGGATTTGTACTGCCTCATTCAATTTTCTGGACTAATATAGGGCATTGATTATTACAGTAGATGTTTTTTTTTTCTGTATATATCTCTAACTGCTGTTTTTTTCACTGCAACTTCATGCCTCAATTATTGCATCCATTGAAGCACATTTAGTATAGCAATTTGATACCCAATTGTTCTGTTATGTTTTCCACATTCCGGTGTTCTGCACTTCATGGTTTGCTATGTTAATCTGTATTATTACTTCTCTTGGTTAGCTTGGCTCCACTTGTCAAGAAGGTTGGTGAGGATAGGGTGGTGGAGATGACCAACATTCTTTGTGATAAGTTACTCAATGGAAAGGACCAACATCGAGACACTGCTAGTATTGCTCTGAAGACAATCATTGTGGAAGTTACGACAACATCACTTGCTGAAAAGATTTTGGTGTCTCTTGCCCCACAGCTAATCAAGGGCGCCACTGCTGTAAGTTCTCAATTCGTCTCCTAATTGTGGTAAAACATGCTTCCATATTAATCTTGCGGCGGGTGCCATTCGAACCATATAGTTTGTATTTGCTATTACAATCATGGTTGTCAAGTCGTAAAGTCGAGTCGAGGTACCCCTGGACCGACTTGGTCGACTAGTCCATGACTTGGTCATGCAAAAAACAGGGGATGCAATATATAATCTTTACTACTATTATACTGTGCTAAGAAATGTATGGAGTATAAACTATGGACTATGGAGTAGCAAAGCAAGACAATAGGTCAACAAGAAATAAAACTAAAGTACTAAACACAATAAGCCAATTAGCATGGTGAATTGGTGATTTGCTACGACTAATCACGACTAATTTACGACCGACTTTATGACTAATCTACGACTAACCACGACTTACCACGACTAATCGCACGACTTGCTGTTTGGTCGAGTCGTGGCTCTTTAGTCGACTAGCTTGACTGACTTTACGACTAATCTATGACTAATCACGATTAGTCGGGCGACTTGATAACAGTGATTACAATTGAAAGTTTCAGCCTGCTAATTAAGTTTACAGCGTTTCTGATGGTGCATTATACTTTTGAGGTATACCAAAGAACACATTTGCAAACCTTGTAACTATGTATTTATTTTTACCTCCCTATTCATCCAGTCTGGTTAGGTGTTCAGCCATGTTTGCTTGCCATATTCAATTGAAGTCATTATATGCTGGCTTCACAACTTCAGAATTATGTTAGCAGCACAGAGAGCCAAAAAGAAATTGTGTTTTAACATTTGTTTTTAGTTTGAGAGCCATGATAGTAAGTGCCATGGTACAGTACCTTCCGCTACTGCAGAAAGTTGGATAGTTTTCCAGACCAGTCAATATTTTTAGATTTTTCTAGCCACCATAAATTTCAAACCGCAATTTTAGCTACTGCAGCAAATACAATGCAAATGATAAACCATGAGCAATCTTTTCTTTGGATAAATTAATTAGGAAACTGTGCTACCCTTCCTAACACATGATAGATTTTAGCTGCAAATCTGGCAATGATGCTGACCATGCACAGTCCATGAGGTTTTATCTGTCAATTTCTAGCTATCCACATAACTATAAGAACACATTAGCTTTCACCTATGCGTCTTTACCTTAAAAAAACAAGAGCGGTTTATTGAATTGCCTTTGCCAGCACATCATGTTTAACACCTGCCTATAATAGATAAACCAATATATGGATTTTGGGGCTTAGTAGCATATACTTGGTTTTGTCATACCATGGGATGTCTTGGGTAGGTTTGATAACTCTTCTTTTGTTGACAGGGAAAAAGTGCGGAAGTGAAATGCGAGTGCCTTGATATATTGGGGGATGTACTTCATAGATTTGGCAACTTGATCACAAAAGATCATGATAGTATGCTCACTGCCTTGTTATCCCAGTTGAGCTCTAACCAAGCAAGTGTTAGGAAAAAGTCTATTTCTTGCATTGGTAAGTCGAACTGATGTGCTGTGCTGTTATATGTTGGTTTTTTGGGTGGCTTGAATTTGTAAAGGTGTTTACACTGACTGTTAACATGCTATTTTTCTTCAGCATCACTTGCTGCATGTCTGTCTGATGATTTATTAGCCAAGGCAACTTTTGAGGTTGTCCAGTTGCTTAAAAATAGAAGTGCAAAGTCTGAAATTGCCCGAACAAATATCCAGATGATTGGCGCTCTAAGGTATATACTTTGGCTTTCAACTGTACATGTATGCCTTGAGTAGTTCTTTTAAGGAACAGGGCACACTCATTTGTTCGCAATAGCTTAGATGAAATCATGTTCACGCTTCAAACTTATCTAGCCAGTTGAAATCCAGATATTTACTATTTTTTGGCGATTTAGTGGTTCTTATCTGGTGTGCGGCAATCCAAGTTTTGATTCAATATTATTTTCATTTACAGTCGCTCGGTTGGATACCGTTTTGGGCCACACCTTGCTGAAGCTGTTCCTTTGCTCATAAACTATTGTACAAGTGCATCGGAAAATGATGAAGAGCTCCGTGAATACAGCTTGCAGGTGAACAATTTTCTTCTTTCCAATGTTACATGAAACGAGTGTTCTCTTGTATGACTCCTGTGGGTTTTTCCATAATGTAGGCCCTCGAGAGTTTTATGCTGAGGTGTCCAAGAGATATATCTCCATATTGTGAGGGTATTTTAAATCTTGCATTGGAATATATAAGCTATGATCCAAATTTCACTGATAGCATGGAGGAGGACACTGATGATGAGGCTCAGGATGAGGAAGATGATGAGTACGTAATTGATGCTCTTACAGTAATAGATAAATAGCATCTGTTTACTTGATCAAAATATGTTTTCGATATTTTCTCCAGTGAGAGCGCAAATGAATACACAGATGATGAGGATGCAAGCTGGAAAGTCCGGAGGGCTTCAGCAAAGTGCTTATCTGCAATTATAGTATCTCGTCCTGAAATGTTGTCTAAGATGTATCTGGAGGTATATTGACATAATCATGTTAAACCAACATATGATCATCTGAAAAATGTTCTGTTTGATGGCATGTTTAAATTTCTCCCATGTTTCGGATAGTGTTTCTGTAATGATTTTTACCAGTTAGTAATGTGACCCATTAGCTAATAATGAGTGTCCCATTTAACTTCGATGTTTTTCTTTTTTAAAAAATATGCAGGCTTGTCCAAAGTTAATCGAACGGTTTAGGGAAAGAGAGGAAAATGTAAAGGTAATTGCTTTGTATCAATAATTTGTCAGTCTCTGAGTTTTCTTTCTGTTTGTCAATCTGATGAAGCTTCTATATGATTCTAGATGGACATCTTTAACACATTTATTGAGTTGTTACGCCAAACTGGTAACATGACAAAAGGACAAGGTGACATTGATGAGTCTAGGCAAGTCTATTGTGCTCTTATGTGCATCATTATTTTCAACTTCTCCAAGTTATAGCATCTTATGCAGTTTATTGGTGAAATACTTTTACATGCTTGAAGTTGATCCTACCATGTTTAGAGCACTGAGCCCATGTTGGCAATCCTTTTGCTTTTCAGCCCTAGATGGTTGCTGAAACAAGAAGTACCTAAGGTTGTCAAATCCATCAATAGGCAGTTGCGTGAAAAATCAATCAAGACAAAGGTGAGCTCTTTGACTGCAAATCATGTCTATCGACCTGGTTCTGATTTTAGATAAAATTTCAGGTTGGAGCATTCTCTGTATTGAAGGAGCTTGTTGTTGTACTGCCAGACTGTCTTGCTGATCATATTGGGTCACTTGTTCCTGGGATTGAGAAGGCTTTGAATGTTGGTGATTCCCATTTTGCTTAAAATATTATGTGCAGGACTTCTACTTGTTGCTAACTTGTTTTCTTTTTCATAGGATAAGTCATCTACCTCCAACCTGAAGATTGAAGCCCTTGTATTTACAAGACTTGTTATGGCTTCACATTCCCCAGCTGTGTTTCATCCATACATACAGGTAACTGTAGCGTATATCTTCAGTAAAATATACTTATGGCATTTGTCATCATTGTATTGATCGTAGTGAAATTCCAGGCCCTTTCTGGCCCAATATTGTCTGCTATTGGAGACAGATATTACAAAGTCACCGCTGAGGCTTTAAGAGTCTGCGGAGAGCTAGTTCGTGTACTTCGTCCAAATTTTGAGGTCAATCTTGTATTTCATATGTTGCTGAACAAAATCTAAGTTCTGTTTCTTGAAGCCTTTGTTTGTTTGTGATACAGGCACGCACTCTAGATTACAGGCCATATATTGGTCCAATCTATAAGGCTATCTTGGCCCGCTTGGCAAATCAGGATCAGGATCAGGTTGAGCAAAATTAACACCTCCCTATCTTCATCTGTCTCTTTCTCTCTCAGGTCTCTTATGGAAATATTTGTTTCAGGAAGTTAAAGAGTGTGCCATATCTTGCATGAGCCTTGTGGTATTCACGTTTGGTGATGGTCTCCAAAGGGAACTGCCGGCATGCCTTCCCATTCTTGTTGATAGAATGGGTAATGAAATAACTAGACTTACAGCAGTTAAGGTAAGCTATCGACTGCACCTTTACTGACAGATAGGATTGCTTAATCTCCTTATTGATTCATTACTTATGAGCACTACTTGTTTTCTTTAACACAATTATATTTTAGTCTTAATTGACTTGTTTTATGGAACACAATTTTGTTTTAGTCTCAGTTTGAAGATTTTAGTAGGAAAGAATAGTTAACTAAACCCATACCCCCAAGCGTATCTCAATATTCTGGTCAATGATGTTAAAGGAACTACGAGTGTTTTGATAAGTGCTGGTTTCACATCTCACTAGATTGCCTGAAAGAGAAATTGTGTTGTAGTTGGTCCATTGTGATGCAAACTTAGTTGAAACGTATTTTACCAATCTATTTGCTCAGATCATTTCCTCAGAATTTTAATGATATAACCTATTATCACTTGCTTAATGCCTACATTTGAAATTAGAAGTTCTTTTTTCTATATTTGCCTGATTTTTTCAATCGAGTGCCTATTTGTTTTGTTGATCTGCTCGGTACATAAAATGTTTTTCCCCTTTACAGGCGTTTGCAGTGATTGCTAAATCACCTCTTCGCATTGATCTTTCGTGTGTCCTAGACCATGTCATTTCTGAGCTCACGGCTTTCCTTCGAAAGGTATACCCAGTGTTTACTTTGTTTTGTCACGATTCATGGGAAAACTTTTTAAATAACAGTTATGAAACTTGTTCGCTAAGTTTTATTTGATGCACATTTATTTCAACAGGCAAACAGAGCTCTAAGGCAGGCTACATTGGGAACACTAAATTCTCTTGTTGTTGCGTATGGTGGTCAAATTGGATCCTCTTATGAAACTATTATTGCTGAACTTTCTACGCTCATTAGGTTTGTTGTTATTCATCAATCCTGCATTTTCTGGCTACCATGACGACTGGTGCTGACCTGATTTACTGTGGCAGTGACATGGATTTGCACATGACTGCTCTTGCGCTGGAACTTTGTTGCACGATCATGGTCGATAGAAAATCCATCCAAAATGTTGGTCTTGCAGTGAGGTACAAGGTTTTGCCCCAGGCCCTTATTTTGATCAGGAGTGCTCTCTTGCAAGGGCAGGCACTACAGGTATTTTTTTTTTCATTTACATATTTGATTTCTTCTTAAGTTGCATGTTGACACTAACATGGGATGTTACTGCCACAGGCACTGCAGAGATTTTTTGCTTCACTGGTCCAGTCTGCAAATACAAGCTTTGACACTTTGTTGGATTCTCTTATTTCTACTGCTAAACCATCGCAGTCAGGTGGACTTGCCAAACAAGCATTGTCTTCCATTGCACAGTGTGTTGCTGTGTTGTGCTTAGCAGCTGGGGATCAGAAGTGTGCCTCAACTATTGAAATGCTTAAAGGCATTTTAAAAGATGACAGCACTACTAATTCTGTAAGGCGCATTCTTGATGACAGATGTGTTGTTTAACTTCTGTACTGTTTCACTTTTATGTAGTACTTCTGCTCTTTGGTATAGTGCATGCCATATCTTGGTGATCCTTTTAAGTTAGTTATATAGATTTTCATATATCAACATCTTTTATATGTAGATAATGTTATAACTCTATAGCGTTGTGAAATAGGATACTACATTCTCTCTTAACTAGTTTCCTATGCCTTCGACAATTTTGAAAAATGACTATGCTGAATTGGAGGGATCATGCTTTATTTTTTTCAATTTGATAGGATCACCCTAAATTGTATAGTCTGAAAGTCCTTGGTAACTGTTGATGTGCTTGTTTGATTCTGATCCATGAAAATTGCCATTGAAGTATTAGTTATTTATTAATTGCATGAATTCAAATAACTCAAATATGATCTCTATCATTCTCCTTGTATTCAGCTGACTGCCTATCTTTGTTTACCAGGCTAAACAGCACATGGCCTTGTTATGTTTGGGAGAAATTGGAAGAAGGAAGGACCTCAGCAATCATGCTCAAATTGAGAATATTGTCATTGAGTCATTTCAGTCACCTTTTGAGGAGATCAAATCTGCAGCGTCATATGCTCTCGGAAACATTGCTGTTGGAAATTTATCGAAGTATTTGCCTTTTATCTTGAATCAGATTGACAACCAACAGAAGAAACAGTATCTATTGCTTCATTCACTGAAAGAGGTTTGTCCCCATTAGGATTTGGTTTGATGTGCATTCTCCATGTATTTGTTGCTTAATTCTTGCTTGTACTTTAAATCACTCAGGTAATTGCACGGCAGTCTGTTGACCATACTGGCCAGAGTGAGCTCCAGGATTCAAACATTGAGAAGATTTTGGCATTGCTCTTTAATCACTGTGAAAGTGAGGAGGAAGGAGTTCGGAATGTAGTTGCAGAATGCTTAGGCAAAATTGCTCTGATTGAACCTAGGAAATTAATCCCTGCTCTAAAGGTGAAATGGGATTACTATCTAAACTATTTTCTTCATTTTGTTCTACTGTCATTTAATGATTAGAGGTCTTTTGGTTCATTCCTTGCGTTTTTTTTTGTAGGAACGCACATCTAGTCCTGCTGCAAACACAAGAGCTACAGTTGCCATTGCTATAAAATATTCAATTGTTGAACGGCCTGGAAAAATAGATGAAATTATGTACTCCGAGATTTCTACCTTCCTGATGTTGATTAAAGACAGTGACAGGGTATGGAAATTAAGCACAGTTCAGCGTTTTTACTTAATGCTGTCTAGATGTGGTGTTCATTGTTTCCTTTTGCACTTTGCAGCACGTGAGGCGTGCAGCTGTGCTGGCCTTGAGTACAGCTGCCCACAACAAGCCAAATTTGATTAAGGGTCTTCTTCCTGAATTATTGCCTCTTTTGTATGACCAAACTGTTGTTAAGGTATAGTTTCTTATTGACTTCTTGTTTTGTTGTGAGCTAGGACTGTTATATCAAGTAATGTTTTTTGTATCCATCTTATCGTAATGATTTTTTCCTGTGCAGCAAGAATTGATCAGAACAGTTGACCTTGGGCCTTTCAAGCATGTTGTGGACGATGGTCTTGAACTCAGGAAAGCTGCCTTTGAATGTGTGGATACATTGCTGGATAGCTGTCTTGATCAAGTGAACCCATCATCATTTATCGTTCCTTTCCTCTTATCTGGTTTAGGTGGTAAGTACTGTTACACTAAATAATTTATCACTTTGACCGAACATTCCGTTTAATCCACTGTAGTAATATAGATGTATAGGTGGTGTGTAATCTTTAAAACCTTTACACCGCACACAAATAAGTCATGTTTATTTTGTTTACTTGTTCGCAGTGCTTTTTTCACTAGTATTCGTATCTTCTTGTTTATGCTTAGTATACACACGCTGTAATAACTGCTTTTTTGTTGTCTTATGGAACCACTTTGTAGATCATTATGATGTAAAAATGCCTTGCCATCTGATTCTCTCAAAGCTAGCAGACAAGTGCCCTTCTGCTGTTCTGGCAGGTTTGTTGCCTTAATCTAGGTCCTTACGGGGATGTTTCATACGATGCAAATGCCCTACTCTGAGTTCTTTTTGCTAATATTCTTACTATGCTGTCTCAGTTTTGGACTCATTAGTTGACCCCATTGAGAAAACTATAAATCACAAACCCAAGGGCGATGCAGTGAAGCAAGAGGTTGATCGCAATGAAGACATGATTCGAAGTGCTCTTCGAGCAATCGCTGCTCTAAGCCGCATAAGGTCAGGCATCATTCTGTCCTGCCCCGAACACTTTTTTTCTGGTTTAACCACACTTTTAACTGTGCTGTCATCTTTCTCGTTATTAGTGAATCGCCACATCTTTATTCTTTGCCCTTGATAAGCGATAACTAGAAACAAATGGTTACCTCATTTTACTTGCGATACAGCCATTCTATACATGCCATATGTTTGTTCGAAAGTGACATCTGCATTCTAATTTGAGTATCTTACCTTGTTTTGATCTTTTGGGTTACGTCTGCAGTGGTAATGATTACAGCATGAGGTTCAAGAATCTGATGAACAAGATAATGGCCTCACCTCCGCTTGCTGACAAGTACAACTCGGTGCGCAGCGAGTAAGAGCTGATCTTTTTGTATATGGTAGAAAATAGTTGGAGCCGACTTGGTATATGTGCCACTGCCTATTCTGAGGTGAAGATTCAACCCAGCATTGCCCTATATTTTTCTGGTGGAGCTAGTCCGAAACACTGAACGATACAGCTGAGACTAAGAGGTGGTTTGAAAATTTGCGAACACAAATGGCTGGTTGGAAGCTAGACTTTTTTTTTTTGTCTTGTACAAAGTATGGCGGCAATTCACTAGATTCAGTAAAGTTGGATTATATTTTAGCCGTCTTGTGCGTATTTTTTCATTGCGTGGTACTAGTAATTCTTCCAATCTCTAGACGCCGTCCTTTTCCAAGTTTGGTTCAAGCGTGATATTGAAAATTAAAAACTTGAAAATCGAATTAAAAACGATCAATTTTTAACTTGATCGATTTTGTATTTTTTTTCATAAAAATGTTGTATTTCAATGTTCATCTCTGTACCTTCCAACCTTGGCCCTTGTAAGCTGACGTCAGGCCACATGCTTCGCATGACGCTCCAAGCTCAAACATACTGCCCTACATATCAAAACCATCGTGACCTGAACGACGAGTCGTCGACCGGGAAACCGTCGGGGCTGGGGATATCGCACCTCGGCTGGCGGTAAGCATGTTTATCGCGTGGTAACAATATAAAACCATGCAAAATTTGTTAAATATTCAAATTATTTTTTAAGTTTATTTGAATTTAAGGAGGTTACTGTGGTATTTATATTACCGTACCCGTGGTAACCGCGCAGGGTTACCGACGGCAAAGGAAACCCTGCCGACGAGAACCACATGATTTCAGCTAAAGAGCACTGAGCAGCCATGTCCCATGTCTCTCTCTTGTCGCCCCGGCCGGCCATCCACCGTGAACTTCGCCTGTCGCCGCAAGACGAGGCCACGCCGCCGGCGTCCCGAACAGTGGACGCACCGGCGACGTCGCGCTCCGAGCGTGTCGTGCCCTGTGTCAGCAAACGACGCTTTGGCATTGCATTGCATATGCGGCGTGCCATGTGGTGCCCCTCGACCACTGGAAATTTACACTAGGAGAGACCGGCCTGAGACCCCCTCTGAAGTCTGAACCCCATCATGTGCCTGCCTGCCTTTGGCAATTTGACCGTATGGGCTACCTTTGCCTACCCTCTTCTCTAATTCATTGTGCCCTCTTCTGCACTGCTCACATGATCATCTCTTGCAACCAGAAAAAAACACACACAAGAATTTCAGTTACAAATTTAGTAGGTGCAGTACCACTATTTTTGCCATGGCTAAATTTGCTGCACTGCACTTGCCCTTCCCATCTGTGCATCTGCACTTCTGCATCAGTGCATTGCTAGTTTGCTGCTACCACTATTTTTGCCATGGCTCCATTTGCTGCACTGCACTTGCTTGCAAAAGGCTGGAGGTGAACTAGGGGAGAAAGAGAGAAACTTCCTGGTGCTCACCATGTGCTGCAAATGGAGACTAGTCTTTTTCCACAATGGCAAAACCGAAAAGGAGCTGTGTGTACCTGCTTCTGTATCTCTTTGCTCTGCATCATGCATGTGACTGATGGAGTGTGTATCTGTGATATATCATCATATCAGGGAGCACTTAAATGAGCAGGGAAATTGGTGGTATTCATTGTTTGCCTCCACTTCTGTTCTCCCCTCACATGCTGAAACCTAGGAAATTGTAGCATGATGATGCATTTGGAACCTACCTGTTTTATTTTTCAGGTGGTTGTTATGGCTTGCTTGATTTATTTGAGCAGGAGATTCAGAAACAGTTTCTTCTCTCTTTCTTTTGAGGTGAGGAGATTCAGAAACAGTTTAGAATTGGCTCTGTCACAATGATTAGGAAAGAGGGCACCATGATGCTGATAACAATAATGCAAGATTGGTTGCTTTAGGTGTATAAGTAGGTTGGATCTCTTCTGAATCTTCTTCCCTCTGAGCTAAGTCACAGTTAAGTAGTTATTGTCAATTGTAGTACTAGTCAATCTCTCTGCACATGGGGATGCTGCTTCTTCTATTGCAAAACATGAATTAAACCACAGTTTCTATTTATATGGTGGTACAAAACATTGGATTCAGAAATTTCATGGAAGCATCCACAGAGAAACTGTAAAAAACCATATCTTTGATTTGGTGAAAGTGTCAACTTTGACAGCTGCATTACAAGAGAGAAACAACAGCATAATATGACTCAAATGCATTTGTGGCTTCATTTTCTCCTAGGAAAACACATATCTTTCCTGAAATTTCAAGTAAAATATCAGTACCGATTTTCTCCCCGAAATCTTCCCTTCAGATCAAGCAAAATACTGAGGAGACACTGCAACAGTGCAACATGTCATGCATCAAGCGATTTCGCCGCGGTCAACTTATCGCCTTCGCTGAAGACGATTTGATACCAATGTTTCCTAGCTTAAAGAGTGAACAGGAGAAATGAACAGCCAAGTCATCAGCCATGGCTGTCTCATCTCCCCTTCTCTTTTTCAGCTGTGCCAAACCAAAGCCGTCCTTCTCATGACAGCCTGACGATCAGTTAAGGGTCGTACCAAGACAAGACCTGAAGTTCTTCAGGATGCTTCCTTCCTGCCCTGCCCCTGTCCTGGCCATATATCTCAACATGCAAACAAACATTAGCATCCATCCAATGGAAATCTGGACCTTTTTCTTCTCGACATGAAAACGAAATAACGAAAACTCTTGCTTTATTAGGCTGAACAATCTTTCCATCCATAATTTCCACATGCAGAGTCTTTTAGGCTCCGCGTCAAAATATAAGGGATTTTGGCTGAGTACAGATTAGTCAGGTTTTTACATGCGGAGTGCAATCCAAATGTTGCAATATTTGAGTATTTATAACTTAAATTTTCTATCGAGAGAATTTCAAATTGAAAAAAAAAAAACTTGTTTGACAACCGGTTGTGAAGATTTTTTTTCAGAAAATATGTCGGCGCTGATTATAAATTTGTAATAAAAAGGCAGTGGTACGGTTGCAAAGGGAGCAGAATGCCCTGCTTTCTTTAGCAGATTCTGCTTCAATCAGTAGGTTGGTTTGCCATCTTAGGCCGGACCACCAAATATCTCAGGGCATCACAGCTTGCTTGCACTAGTGTTGCTTTGTGCCCCCAAAATGCATTGCAAGAAAACATTTAGTACTCCTACTTAGATAAGGACATAAAATTCAATGCCTGGGTCACCAAAATTTAGTCAAAATCCAGATAATCCGTGATGTTCACAAAAAAAATCATGTGAATCTTTTGCGTTGTTCTCTTAATTGGGAGAAAGATTATTATACTTCTTTTCTTAATTAGATCTTATAGAACAACAGATAAAGTAAACAGGAAGAGTGAGGGAATTAAAGAAACACAACAACATTGTGCTCTAGTAAAAATTACTACTACCTCCATATAATAAAATGGCATCAAACTAGCCTCAAGGATTACATGTATGGTTAATGCTGAACACCACAAAATCCTCCCTCTCACAAACTACTGCAAATCCTAGAACTACAAGGGGGTAAGAAAAAAATGAACACCCATAGTTCTTCCCATCCATCAGCAGCTAGTAGTAGATAATACTACTGCTAGTAGTAACAAATAGTAAATAAAAGAAATCACAAATCTGTAGGTGAAAAATCTAGTACCCAAATCCCAATCCTGCCCTCCATCATCTGCAATCAATCAGATCACCAGCAGCTCACAATCCCTGTATGTACACTCTAATCCTACCCAGGGGTAAAATGGTAAAATGGTGTGGCCACACGCCTCCAGTGGCAGAAGAGCGTAAAATGCGCCCCGGCCAAGAAGAGGGCGGCGCCGCGGGTCTCGCCGGCGGCGAGCTAGCAGTCGTAGGAGGAGGGGTATTCGCCTTCGTCGGCGGCGGCGGCGGCGGCGGCGGAGAGGCGGAGGAGGAGGCGGCGGAAGTCGGCGACGGGGCAGGGGATGCGGAGCGCGCCGGGGTGGCCGTACCCGTACTCCTGCGCCGCCCGCCGGAGCAGCGCCGCGAACGCCGGGCTCCCGAGGAGCTCCGCCCTCACCGCGAACCTCTCCACCGGCCCGCCCTCCTCGCCGACGCACACCGGCACGTGCCCCTGCGGCACCTTCCCCCCCGCCGCCGCCGCCGCCGCCTGCTTCGGCCGGAGCTGCTGGTACGCCGCGGCGGCGGGGGAGTCGTCGGCGACGCGGGAGAGCCGCTTGAGGAGGCGCTTGGCCTTCATGGCTGAGCTCGCCGGCGGCGAGGAGGAGGATGAAGCGAAAGGTGGGTTGTTTGGGGAGGCAAAGGCGTGAGCTTTGTTGCGGTTTGCGGTCGGTACAACAAGGGTAGGGGGGGTGTGGGCTTATATAAATGCTGTGGGGGTTTAGTGGTTGCTCCACTTTAGAAGTTGGAGGGTAGGAGTATTAATTTATTTCTAGTTAATTACTGATTCCATTTTGCAATGTGGAGTAATATTTTATGCCTTGCATCCTAGTATAATAAGTATTTTTTTAGTTCATCTCATTTATCTTAAAATTAATTTATTATTTTTAGCATTGGTGCATCGGAGTTTATAAAAGAAAGATATAAATGTAATGAGAGTAAATAAGGGAGGAATAATTGTATTGAGATTTGAAAAATTGGGTGGGAGGGAGTGTTGCAGTCCTTTTCTTATTGGTGCTTGTGGGATGGGTGAAAGTAAATTTATTTTGTGACAGATAGGGTGACATCTTCTCTATATGTACAATAAAATGTTGCTGATAAAAAAAGGTCTATATACATAAGTTCCATTGAATAGCACAAAGTATAAGTAAGCCTTACACCCAAGATTCTTACGATGCGTGACAATTTGAAATTGTGCAACAACAATGCACGATAGTTTGAAGTTGTGCGTTTAGGGATATAATGGTTAAGATCCCAATGGTTGAGACTATTGCCGTTTCTAATATAGATCTAACATTATTCGTAGTAGATGGCAACAAACCATGATAACCATCTATTGTAGGCATACTATATAATTAATTCGTATATATTCGGACTGCTCTCATGCTTTATGTCAAACCATTCATATTCATATTTATTTATTTATACTCACTCGTGCAAAACACACAATAATATGGTAATTTATAGGATCATTTAATACTACTACATAACACTACTCCTACCCATTAGTACACGTGAATTTGCTAGCGGGTGTTTCCTTCTCACGGCACGATGCATGCGCGTCTTCTGTATAACTATGTACAAAATAGAAAACATTTCGGCATTGTGCATTGAAAGATATAATAGTTAAGAGTCCAACTTTGTTGTTTCTAATATATAGGTCTGACATTATTCACGAAGAGGGAAAAACTACGATAACGGTCTATTTGCATACATAATGCTACTTCTACACATCAGTACACATGAATTTTCCACCGGATAATCCTTTAAGTGCACGTGTGTTACACATGAATTTTTTTACCGGATAATTATATGAGCGCGCGTCGGTGTGTCACACACTCATGACCATCTGATGCATGCACGTCGTCTATATAACCGCGGAGGGAAAGAAGAAGAAGAAGAAGAAGAAGAAGAAGAAGAAGAAGAAGAAGAAGAAGTACCTAATTTCACCGGCACAACAAAATGGTTGGCACCACGTAGGTGTGAGGCTAGCAGATAAGGGCAGGGGCGAGAGGGTAGGGTACAAGCTGGTACCGAATAGTGTACCCGGCAGGTACAGGGCGACACAAAGCCGGTGGCGACCCGGACCCCCCATCCCATCGCGTCGTGACCACACCACACCACACGCCTTTTACTAAACCCGGTCGCCTTGGCCGGCGCGGCGCGGCGCCCGAGCCCGACCGGTTGGTGTGGTGTCTGGTCCGGTCGATGCGAGCGTGAGCCGCCCTGGTTTGCCGTGCCGATTCCGTAGTCCGGCTCGTACGGTACGGCTGGGGGGCGGGCCAGCGAACCGACCGATGGCGACCGGGACAGCGGGGACGCGGGGGACGAGCTGGCTCGTGACAGCGACACCCGCTGCAACTGCGGGGGATGGGCGGGCCCCACCTCGGAATTCCGTACCGATGGAAATGCTGCTACAGTGCTGCTACTAAGGGGGTGTTTAGATGGTACTAAAACTTTTTAGCCCATGTCACATCGGATGTTTGGACGCTAATTTAGAGTATTAAACATAGACTAATAAAAAAATTAATTTCATAAATGAGAGCTAATCCGCGAGACGATTTTTTTAAGCCTAATTAATCCATAATTATCAAAAGTTTACTGTAGCATCACATTGTCAAAATCATGGCGTAATTAGACTCAAAAGATTCGTCTCGCGAATTAGTCAAAGCTTATGGAATGGGTTTTGTAATTAGTATATGTTTAATACTCCAAATTAGTGTCAAACATCCGATGTGACAGGGACTTGGAATAAGTCCCTGGAAACCAAACAGCCCCTAAATCAATTTTCCTTTTCCTTTGTTTGTTTATTACTCCTACGTCCTAGAACTCCCTGTATGACACCGTTAACTTTTTCGAACAATGTTTGACCATTCGTTTTATTCAAATTTTCTGTGCAAATATAAAAATATTTATGTCATACTTAAAAAATATTTGATGATAAATCAAGCCACAATAAAATAAATGATAATTACATAATTTTTTTTAATAAGACGAATGGTCAAACGTTGATTAAAAAGTCAACGGCGTAATACATTAAAATATGGAGAGAGTATTACTTTTCAAAAAGAATATTTTTGGGCAATTGCAAATTTGCCACTACTTTGAATCGTTATTGCAATATTGTCACTAAAATTATAAAAATGCCACTAGAACTGTCATCCGAGTGGTATCCTAATAATATTAAAAAAACTGATGGCAAATTTGTAAATGCCTCGAATATTTTTTTTGTTGGTGTGATGGGCTGAACTGGCGATTTTTTTTCGTCTCTCATCTGGACTTCTCGTTATTCTGCTTGATTTTCTATACGTTACGTGTGTGTAGTATGAAGTCCTGGATGTTGTAAAATTTTTTGTGGTTCATAGGGAATTGATTTTATGAAGCTGTGAGAAACCGAGTAATATCACATATCCTATATTTTTTTTTCTAGAGTTAAATACGCTGGTGGTACCACAACCGAGAAAAAACCAGATAATATACGTGTAGCTATTACTTCTCGATCACCATCTCCATATAAATAATTGATGGATAGTTATATTGCTCGATCGATGCCCAAACATATACTCGCTCCGTCTCATAATATAAGGGATTTTGGGTGGATATGACACATCCCATTACATTGAATTTGGATAGACGGTCCGTCCATATTCACTGTACTAGGATGTGTCACATTTACCTAAAATCCTTTATATTATGGGAAGAGGTGAATAGTGGATTGGTGGTCCTTCCACGTATGTATGAATTAGTAGGAGACATTGAAAGTTTATTAATACTAATAGCTACTTGTCCTAGCTAGCAAGTCACATATATCTACTTGTACCTGCACGTACAATAGTGTACGTGTACGTTGCCCTGAGCCTGAAGATCTTTTGGCTCGAGTTCTGGCTGTCTTCTTTTCTAAGCGATAAACCAGGAAAAAGTATATGCACGGTCATGACTGGAGGATTAATTGAAGTAGGAGTGTTTGTCACATATTCACATATACTCCTTTTAATTATGCCATCATTAAATTGGTGTGGCTGAAATTATTTCAGCGTCCGGGGGACAACCTGCGCAATTAAGCAGTGTCTAAATCGTATTGTCGATCATCGATCGTGGTCACGAGGGATATGTATATATATTTGTGCTAAAGAGCCATCACTGATAGATTATGGATGGTGGGAGAACTAGAGCTTATCATGCATAGTTATTTAGGCACAAATGAATTAAATAACTATTATAACAAATGTTGATGAAGAAATATTTTATAACAAATTGTATCGTTTAGTAGCTTAGAAAACATGCTCACAATAATTTTGCTACCATAATAGTAGGAATTAAAGAACGGGCCCTAATATGCACGAGCTTGCCTGAACCTCCCACACATGCATGTAGAAGTTTTTAGATAGTCGGTACATCTAGCATTTGTTTCAGTATATCAAGTTGCAACCAATCTCACCCCCACGTTCATATGCGGCCAATTGGTTCACCATAACACATACAAAAGACAGAGTGAACGTAGCCCAACATATTAGGTTTCTAGGGATGGAACCTGCACATCCAAGTTCAACATTAACCACTTAGTATGAGTGCTCTCAATTACGGCTAATTATTTTTAGTGATTACACTGGTGGAGAAACCCTTTGTAGTCCCGGTTCGTAACCCCCCTTTAGTCCCGGTTTCCAAACCGGGAGTACCAATCCGGGACTAAAGATCGCTATCTTTAGTCCCGGGTGAAATAACCGGGAGTAAAGATCGATCTTTAGTCCCGGTTGGTAACACCAACCGGGACTAAAGATGGCTCAGCCGGCCACGTGGCTGAGCCATCTTTAGTCCCGGCTGGTGTTACCAACCGGGACTAAAGATAGAGCTGACCTTTTTTTTTTGCATGCCCCTGTTGCTGCATGGTTTACATATATATATATATATATATATATATATATATATATATATATATATATACATATATATATATATATATATATATACATATATATACATATATATATATATATATAT